>NC_066364.1:42267108-42867108 GCF_013377495.2 Cygnus atratus
ATTTCTTTCAGCCAATTTTCAGTATGGCCTTTTGTGACACTCACACTCAGTAGAGGTATGTTTGTTGTTAGGGCTTTGGTCACTGTTGTGACAAAGAGAAACCCTAAAATAATAGTTTGGAGGCAGCTTAAAAAGTAAAGACGAACATTAAAATCCTTTTCCATTTTTCCATTTCATCCATTTTTCAAGAATAGTGATTCTTTGCTTAAAGTGTTGTCCCTGTCCTATGGTTTAAACTAGATATATGCCCAGGGATAGGGCTGAGAAAAAGAGATATCTCAAAACTGCACTTGCATGGCCACTGGAAATGGGCTGCCAAAAGAAACTGTAATTCTCCCATGAGGAACTTTTTGTCATGACTGGGCTGGCATGCTTTTTCTGAGGCTCGCCTAGCATTAGGGCTTGGGTGGAAAGAAACATAGTAATATGTTTGAACATATGTTTCCATACATATATTTTACTGGCCTTAACTATCTTGCAGAATTTTGATGTATTCATGTCCCTGCATGGTGCCATCAGTAATTTTTCCTTGTGCTAACCATACACTTGCAGAGTAGGCAGGAATACATTCACTTAGGCTAAGTGCAAAAAGCATGGAGGAGAAAGCTACAAGGTCCTTTGTAAAGGAATAGACATTTGTTTCTGTCTTCCAACATACAATAGCACACATTTTCATCTTGTTAATATTATTTTGACAATAAAAAACTACATTTTCTTGTTTTGTATCATACTGTTCTCTTGATCCTCTGTTGCATTTACACGAATGCTCTCACACAAAAATCTACTCCAGAATTTTCTGATGATTTTTCTACCAGCTAAAAAGCATTAGAAACAACATTGGTGTTTAGGAATAATTGAAAGTGCTTTCAGTGGCTTTCAAGGAAATATAAATAAATAAATTCTATATAATTATTCTACATAATTAGTTCATTGTATAATTGCTCTTGCACCTTTGCCCATTATCACAGTATCTATGTGTTTGTGTGTGCTATATGCTATAGCAAAGTATCAAGCCAACAGCTTCAGGATGGTAAATCTAGCCCACACAACACAGCTTATAATTGAGGGAACATAAATATAACTTTTTTGTTGCTCCTGGCTGCATAGATGGTCTTTCATAAACAAACTGAGGATGACTGAGCAATGCTAGCCTAAGCACATCTATTTAGGAGGTATTTTGTATAAAAACCTATTTTCTTAGGAAGGGAGATACCTATGACTTTCCTCAGGTAGAACAAAAATCTGATCTTCATAACTTGAGGGAATTCAGATTTTGGTTTTTCATTTAGTTCATTAAGAGCAGCAGAGACACACATCCAAAAATAACCAGAGTGTAAGTCACTTATATGAGAACTTCATTGAAACCTACCTCACCATACCTATCTCTAGGTATGAGCAAATCAGTACAAATGAAATACGCAACCTCTCTGTAAAGCTCTGACATAAATGAGGATGATTATGGGAATACTGGTCATGGGAATAATCCTAACAGTATTGCACTGACAGCTCATATTTAGTTTGCTTCTTTGGGCCAGCTTCTTCCCATGAATCTAACACAATTTATGCCTATGTTTCTTACTGTTTCCTTGAACATCTGTTTGCTAAGTCAGAATTCAGTCCACTGTTTTGCATTCTGCTGGTCAGGCATCAGTTGAAATCTTCTACCTTATGCATGTCAATTTTTAGAGCTTAAAAGTAATATTTTGAACAAAGTATATGAGCCCAAGAAATGACTGTTGTTAACCTTCCCATTTGACCTCTCTTTATTATTATTCAAATATGTGTATATGTAACATCCTTGTAATATTCAATATTGTACGTATTTAAATAAAAGTACATTGACTCTGCTCCATATACAAAATAAACCCTATAAAATCCAAACATTCTATACCTCTTGGATTTGTCACTAATGACAACAATGAAAATACTACATAACAAGAAAATGCAATTCTGCAGCACACTCCTAGATGATATTGAAAAATTTCTCAGATTGCTTGCTTATTGCTCAGAGCATAAGACTGAAGCATACATAGGTAAAAGCTATGTTTTGTTGTTCTTCCTGCATATGAATACTGAAGAGTTGAGTCTGTAAATCTACAGGTACCCAGACATGGGCTAATTACTGAAGCAATAGTATCACAATGGAAAGTCTAAACAGATGCTAACAGATGGAAAAAATTATCAGCACTATTCAAGTCTTTGCCTGATTGGTATTAATGAGAAGTAGAGGTATCTCCTGAGGCAAATGAAATTTTTAAGGAAAAATGTGAATTTTAGCATAAGCTCTATTTCATATTTTATAGGTTACAGAGAATAACTTTCTATTTACATAGATGTGGGGGTAGGTGAGCAGGAGTGATAGCTAAAGATAATCAAAGTCTAACAGATTTTGCTCACATATAAAGCTCACTCCCTTCTCAGAGCCCATTCTGGAACATCAAGCAAGTAAATTTAATCATCTATTTTATTTTATGTGGCTCTATGTTTGTGCATATATGTGTGGATAGAGGTTCAGACTGGTGTCCTATCTACACATTTTTTTTCCTTTTTTTTTTTTCCTAAGTGCCAGAAGCGTAATACTACTGCTGTGTAGTGTTGTAAGACCAGATTGCTACAGCAAAACTACTTTGGGGCTGTTCTCATTGCACCCAGCAATCCAATTGTCCATACCTAAAGCAATATCTCTACAAATGTTTTAAAGAAGCAATTTAATCACTACACAGTATCAGAGGAAACAACAGCCCACGAGACTCACCTAGGCAGTGAGAGTGGCCATGTTTATACTGTATCAGAACACAGGCTTGTCCATGTCTTTGCCCTGTGGCAAAAGGGCTATAATTGGAGCTGTAGCTGCATTTAGCCCGTTAAAAGAGATGCCATTACACCCAAACTCATCACAGGCAATATACCACATAAACGAAGCTAAGACTGTACTACTATTCCAATTAAGTTTTAGCAGGTCTGTATTGTGTAATTAATTGCCAGGGCCCCCCGTGCACCAATAAGTTCTAATTGCTTTGACCAATCTCCACCATGCACCATCTGCCCATTGGTCCAGGAACTTCAGTCAGGCTCCTTGCCTGAATTACCCTGCAGGTATGTTTGTGCACAGTTCTCTTCCTGGCTTATTTTGACAGGTTGTTTCATATAGCTCAGATCATCACTGATCTGAGCTATACAAAATCACTGATCTGTAAACGTGTCCTCTTACTGTCACCATCCCTGCACTTCTCAAGCCTATGCCTCTATCAGTGGATTCTGTCTCTCTCTGCATTGTTGTTCCAGGCTTGTTTTGTCTTGTGGAGCAGCTTCACCTTGTTATTCCTTGACTGTACTACAGAAGAGTCTTTTTCACAATACAGCTCAAATTATTTTAGAAAAAAAAAAAAATAATAATTCTAGTATCTATCCTTTTTCACTGGTACTCTTCTGGAACTACTCTGATATTCCTCTAGATCCTACAGGAGAGGAGTGAGCAAGCAACTGGGTGGGTGCTTAGCTGCTGGCTAGTTATCAACCATACACAGGCAGAAGGACATGGACTCCAAACAAAATACATTGCTACTGTGCTGGTTTCACCATGTATCTTTAGAAATGTTTCTAGCCTTGTTTGTTAGCTGCTGATACCTAAAGTACTATTTTCATTAGTCAAACCTGGATCTACATCAGATTAGGCAGATAGTTGGTGAGAAATGCGAAGAAATGGAGACTTTCTTTTCATCCCCCCAAAAATATTTGCAGACAGGGAGGAAAGGAAAAACACAGAATGAGATCCCTGTTTCTGCAGTGCCAATCAACTTAATCCTTTATAGATCCATGTTCATCTGTCCAAACTGACATCAGGATGTGGCTTAAATTGTGCAAGAAAATACTCCACAGATACTCTCTATCCTCCCTTCATTTTCAGTATGCTTAAACAGGGACAGATATAAAAGCCCCTGAGTACTAGTTTTGGTGGTGGAAAAGACTTGCATATATATGCTCCCAGCCTTTTATTACCCAAACAAGGCATCATCTGTTACAGCATAGGCAGCTACTCAAGAGCCAAGGCACAGAGACACACATTACCTTCTATGACAGCAGTAAAAATGCACATCTTCTATCCAAAAATTGTCTATTCTGTTCTTGACTAGGATGGCTCAGAGCCCTGTGGAGTTCTTCCTCATCTGTGCCTCAAGTTATAGTAAAGCACAGGAGTCTGCCCTGAATCATCATTGGCATGTTAACATGCTAATCTGAATTCTTTCAATACTTGTAGGTTAAGTACATTAATAGGTTTTATAGGATGAAAATAAACAGTAAGATGAGAAAAAAAGAAGTGCTATTAGGGAAGACTAGTCTATAATGACTATCAGTTGAGACATGGTTGAAATCAGTAGTTTAGCACAAACATCCATATTCACTCACATATGCTGCCACCTAGAGTCCAACATTAGGACGTTATGGAACCATGGATAATAGACTCACTTTCAAGAAAAAATATCATATTTGTGTGGTTATTTTAAGAAGTAGAGGAAGGTGGAGGTGCTGGTATTTAGGGGAGTAAGTGGCAGGGAAAGGTGAAAGAGCAAAACATGCAATCAGTAGGTAATCTTAAAGTTGAATTTTTAAGTGTCTTGCTTACAAAATCTGTAATGGAAAAATTCAGACCTTACATTGAAAAGTGGAACTTGGCACAGGAAAGAAAGTCAGAGTTGCTATTCTGTACATTTATCAGAATACTTTTAGAATATGCTTATTTCCAGTTCAATTTTCAAGTCTGCAAAATAATGGTCAGCAGACTAAGCGATGTTCTACTTGAGCAGCCTTGCCTTCAATTTTGATGAAAAAGCCTGCCAGTTTTCAAGAAAGTCTTAAAGAAAGTATATTTAAGCTTCCCTCCACCAGCAGAATATCACAGAAGACAAAATATCCCCATGAGGTAGGCTAACTGGAAATCCAAGGCAGCCTGGAAAATGAGCTATCCTGCTATGCTTTAGAAATTGCAAACAGCAGCAACCCAGTTTCTCAGATAACCTGAAGGAGCTGGCAGCATTTGCTGCTAGATGCCTAATTCAGTGCCTGGACTCTCACACTGTGTGTAATTTGCTTAGAAATGAGCTATGAACTTGGATCTCAATTTGCACAACAGGATATGGTTTGATTAAATGTGTCCGGATGCATTTGTAATGGGATTATAGATTTCAATTAGGAGTAAGGCACAATCATTACAAGGTAATACTTTTTCATGCATGTTTTAACAAGCTGAACTGGGGCAAGGAATGGATATGGTGGAAAAGTCTTCTGTTTCTTTCTCCCCTCCTTTACCTTCTTGCTGCTTCTTCAAACTCAAGTGCTGTTTTGTTGTTGTTGTTGTTGTTGTTGTTGTTTGGTTGGTTTTGGTGTTGTTGGTTTTTTTATTTTTTTATTTTTTATTCCCACTATAACCTTACCATTTTTTCCTTTCCCTTTGCTGGCCTGCTGTCAAAGTGATAGTTTCTAGTTCCACTGAGCTCCATGTGTATTTACATTCCCTGTAACAGTCTGATCTGCAACTTGTCTGCCTGTTAATGAATGACAGTAACTAAATCTTTACTACAGTGAATTGCTCAGCCAGGAGGGTTAAGCCAATTGTTTCCATGCTGTCAGTAGGAGTACTGCTTGACTAAACAAGCCACCGCTCCCTTACCTGCGGTAGCTTCTACACTGCAAGGTGGGTAACAGGCTTGAGAGGCAAGTGTGTGTTCACTGAGTCCCACAATGCTGGTTCTTTCCATCCTCACAGTTAGGTGTAACTGGAAAAAAAAAAAAAAAAAAAGCTAACTCCAAATATATCCTGCTCAGTAGGTGATTTAAGCTTCACTTATACCTATTCTGTCCAGACTGCATCTAAAAGAGTCATTTTGCAGAACCACACATACTGAGATTCTCTCTTCTCCAGAGGGCTTTACAGCTTAAACTGTTTTGACTCCTTGGTGTAAGATTCAGGCTTTACAGCATGGATTGTGGCCAATTCTCTTCTAACGAGTCAACCCAAACCTCTGTTGCCTGCACTAGAAAGAGAATGCTGTCCCAGAGGTATGTGCCAAAGCAAAACTTGCAACTGTTCAGCTACATTTTCTCTCCACTAAACAGGATAGATTCATTCAAAATGCTTGAGGGAAACAGTCCCTGGCCTCTACATCTTTCCAAACTGTGTTTGGGAAGTCTGAGAAACTGATACCAGACATGGACCAAAATCATGCTAGAATGTGCATTAACTGCACTGCTTTGTTTGGATTTGTGCCCTGGTCTCGAGTAGACTTGTGTCCTCAGAAAGCACCAACTTAATACAGGGTGAAACTAGGAATACAGCTGTTTCTGAATAGGATGCTGGTCCTGTGGGTAAGAAATATTGTTTGTTAAATTTCATTTAAAAGTGCCCTGCCTCCTCCTGTGAAACAATGTGTATGTTAAATGGAGAAGGTGAGAACAAGTCAAAGCAGATTATTCTGCCTGTTTACTGCTAGGGACTTTAAAAATAACCATAACTGATACCAATAATAATCTTGTGACAGGCAAGAGAGTAAGTTTCTAACATGTATTTAGCAGCCATGCTGCCAGGAAATCCACTCAGTCCCATAAAATATCATTCAGGGGTGGAAGGAGTGGGACAAGGAGAGTAGGTGTTTATGTTAGCAAACTGTCAGCAATTTGTCTGATACATTTCTTGAGGAAATGGGGTGAAGATTGGATGTCACAGCAGCTATTGCTTTATTTTTCTCCATCTCATCTAATTTCTTGAAAAATTAAACTCCTTAAGACTACTAAATGCAATAAATCATACAGGTTGATATATATAAATGTATATATACTTACACTCTTAACAGAAAGTATATTGCCACCGTTATTTCAGGCAGTCACATCCCACTTTGAGGGGTACATAAACACTGAAGTTCAAGAGAAGTGTCTGCTCAGTGATATGGCTTACCTGAACTACCCTTCTCCTCACCACCTGATGGTAGACAGCTATTTCTATAATTTGCTTCCTTGCAAAGTGTATAAATGCAAGCAAGGAACTATCCAGAACATGGCAAAAGTCCTACTTTAGCAGGTTCCTCATTCTAAATAATAGGCACCAGAAAACAGAGAGGAGACAAAGCAAATAGAAACAGGTTTGACTTTGCAATGGCTAAAGCACATCTTTTTTCTTCATATATCATTGTGGTGGTTGGTGATGTTTAGTATTATACAGACATCTGGCCTGATCATGACATAATCAGTCAATGGATTGCTCATGCTCAGATTCTATTCCAAGCTACAGAACCAGTCTGCATCAGATTGCACTGTACTGGAAAATTCAGCTTGTGTACACTGACAATACGCTGGTGCAAACAGTATGGAAATGATTCAGAGGCAATGCACTAAAGTTATATTTTTGCCAAATGGGGCAATGGGTCGTCAATTTGTTGCGTCTGCCATAATATTCAAGCCAGCTTTCTCTTCTATAAAGGAAAGCAAACATTCTTCTAGACCAGATGAATTTAAAACAAAATACAACAAATTCTGCCCATTCATTCCATTCACATATTTCTGTTCACTAGTTACGGTCGATGCATCACTATTTTATTTGTGTCGCGTAGAGTAAGGGAATATCTGGTGCATCTTTATACCAATGTTTTCTATAGCTATTACAAACCCATGGAATTGAGTAGACTACTGAGATCAAAACCCTCTTCTACAACAACAGCATAAAAAGTGATACAGTCACTTAGTGTGGGCTGATCATGTAGTCTTGCTAATCATTTATTAGATGGAGTGATAGTCCAAGTGTACATTTCACTCTTTGAAACGTACAGAAAATTGTTGGGAAAAACATGCAGGAAACATTTCCCAAGCCTCCTGGCAGATTCACATGACAAATTATCACTAACTGGTAGTAGGAAGGAATTAGCCATATACTAGAGACATCTCTGACTACTTCAGCAAATGAGTGAGTGGGAGGACAAAAGGCTGATGGGTTACACTGTCAAACGGGAGTGCTGAGATTAACTTATTTTGAAAATCAGTCCATACGGAAAATCAATTTTAAAAGATACAGGTATGTTTCTGAAAAACACCTACCTGTATCTCATTTTCTAGAATCACAAAGCATGAGATATTAGAGGTACTCTAGATATGATTGTCAGGGGACATAAGCAAAATAATTTTAGTTAAATATTAGGGTTATTAGACCAGGTGATATCACTGAAGGTACTTACTTCAGAGGGTATTTCCCTCATGTCTGAAACTGAGACATGACCTCCAAATCATTCTGCCAAACTTCATAACCCTATCTCTATCCCTCTCAGCACCCTGTTGACCACACGGAAACCCTCCAGAAGGTTGTTAATGACTCACAGACCAACAGCAAGCTTGAGTGTCTGATATGTGATGTGGCCAGTACGTTCAGAGTAGCACAAGTGATCAGCACACTGATAAAGAATGCCTTAAGTGGCTTGTGCAATTCTTCCATTTAATTTACACTGAGCTGTTTGATGTAGCATTGACAAAAAATCATGGAAAGATGAAAGGCAGGGGAGACAATGGAAGAGTTTTGAAAGGGATGCTCTAAACACCCCTTCGTCTTCTTCCTCTTACCAGCCCACCAAACTGATATTTCCAATTTAGCATTTTCCTAAGACTTCCATTTATGTTGCAATATTATTTATAACAGATGCTCTTGCATGCTGTTTAAAACAGATGCTCTGTATTCAATCCTTTACTCTGGAGTTAAAACTCAAAACAGGGAAGTATAAACATGATGGGATTCATGCAGTGATAGTATTAACATGTAAAATCCAAAAGGTAGCTGCCTCAGAGAATTAAATGCCAGCAGTCACGAGCAGTGGCAAATCCCTTTTGCAATAATGCAGACAAATTTTAATGCTTCTAATTGGAGTGCATTCAAGTTTTATAAGTATGGTTTGTTTGTTTTTAGTTTAGAGAAAACTGAAGGATTTTTTAAGATCGCATACTGGAAAGAATATTCGTTTTCCTTCATCTTAAAGAATCAGAGAAGAGAGTAGAGGATCCATGTTGCCAGTAACTCTTGCCTGCTTCCACTCAGCAATTTCAGTACTGCTGTATTCCACATGACAGTATAATGTTCTTCAGAAACTCAGATGCCCCATATTTATTTCAGTGCATCATCTCCTTGGGCTGTTCTAGATAATGGTTTTGATCTATAATTCCATGTGTGGTTAAAAGCAGTTGCTGTTCTTGTATTTTACACCAGCAGGTGAAAGCAGCTAAACCAACAGCCACTGAGGTGTGCTTGTCTTGGTGCATGGCTGCAGTTTTTCAGCAGGTAGACTTTGGAACTTACCCTTGACTCAATGAAGATGGAAGATGTCTCCTTTTCAGTCAATAAGGTGAGGCAGACAGTCTCATTCTTCATGGGACTGGAAAGCAATTTCAGTGGGATTGCAGACATACAAGATAAAACATTGGTGTTTTCTTGGGAAAGATAATTAACACATTATGTGAATGAAGGTATCTCATGGGCATTCATTCCCTCTGCACCCTACCCTCAAGGAAAGGGTCACATGGCTTGAAAAGCAGGAGGCAAATCTTAGCCTGGGTTTACAGCTCCCCAATGAGTCTACAGCCCTAAGAGTGTGCTTAATGTGGGCATGTATGTGCATATTTAAAATAACTACTAAAAGAGCTGTTTTCTGAGCATGTCCTTAACAAAGCATTTAAACTACTCTTTGCCTCCCGTGCCAGCTACTTCCAAAGGTTACAATATTTTAGCACATTTATTCTTTCTTCATATTCATCGTTGTTTTGATTCTTTATTCAGCAGAGAATTGGAGAACAGCAGAAAATTGTTAGTGCCTTTTGGGCTTGCTGTAAGGGAAACCGAGACAATTGTGATAGTATTTCTGATAAGCACTCTGTCAGGAACTGAAATATATAAATAAAAAAGGATGACCATTTTTCTGCTCTGGGCCAGTTGTGCCTGTTCAACACACAGAGCTTTACTACTACTGACAGTGCAGTACTAACAGGAACACAGAGCATTTACATGCAGAGCACCTCTTATGCGTCTTGGCTAACTGTAGAGAATGCATGATCCAAATCAATTCACTCTCTCTGTGAAGCATGGACAAAATACACCATTGCAGGAATTAGGAATTCTGGTTTCTGAGGCAAAGGAACTTGGTTTACTATCTGACAGATCTTGAATATTAAAACTTTTAAGAAAATACCCATTATGCGGGGATGTAAATCTTTCCATCGTATTAATGTATGATTCTGCCTAATCTTTTTTTGTCTCAGTTTTCACTTTCTATTCCTCTAATACAATGCCAGTCTATTTCATTTGGCAAACTACTTACCTCTGAAGTCATTCAGCTAAGACAGCTGATTGGTCTTGGACCAATCAAGACAAATCTTGGACCAAACAAGACAAATAACAAAAACAAAAATAAAAACAAAAACAAAAATAAAAGGAAGGGAATGTATTTTCTACTTCAGGAATCTTTCACTCTAAATAAATAAGCAATGCAATTTAGATTCATAGAATGTGAGAACCCAAGCTCTGGCTCCAATTTAAAGGTGCTACCTCATCCAGAAAAGTGAACGTGTGTTTAAGTGGATAACTCTTCAATTTCAGAATTCACACGAAATGTATACATTTACAAATGGTGTCACTTTTCCTCTACTTTTAAGCAGTCTTCCCTACTCTAAATTTATTTTATATTACATAATACAGATATATATGAGTTTCTGAAAGGTTTGTGGATGAAAAGCCATATTGCCAGCACTGAGCTGTGGCTACTCAGTGCATTTACATTACAGCTTTCTACTGTGCAAAATGCAGGGGTAAAATAGTGGAACTTAATGTGCATCCCTGTTATCGGCTGGCTGGTTATAAACTATGCCTTTGATTTCTGTGCATTCTGATTTCCAGTCTATTAAAAGATTATTGCCTCAGCTACCTGCAAGCTGCATTTTTGTCATGAAACCTGCACATCTCATAGCCTATTGCAGAATAACCAGTTTTATAAAAGCATATTTAATCTATTCACACGCATACACTTCATTAGGTATTTCATACTTGATGCCATAAGGAGTTTTTTTACTATGTAGAACTAGAGTGCCGGTCATCTTAAAAAATTCCTAGGTCCCCAGATTCATTAAATAAACTTTCATACAACGAGAGAAAAAAGGGTTTAAAGAAGTCACAGCTGATTTCTGAAATTTCAAAGCTGCAGAAAACAGATCTGGGTCTGTTACTAATTTGAAATATCAGATTCTGTCTCTATAACTAGGCTTCTGTGAAATCCACCTCACCTTTTTCTCCATTTTCTAAAATTCTATTCCCTAAAGTTCTGACACAAGCTAGTTTTGCCTCCACATATATTTTATTTTCCTATGGTAGAAGCTGCTACCAACATTAGAGAATCTTATGCTGTCCTGACAAGCTTTTCCTACTACTATTACATGGTGAGACAGCTAAGGATAAAGAATAGAATAAAGAAACAGTGAGGACCTTACTACCTCTTTTCACCCACTGCAGCCTATTTTTTTGACCTGTGTAAGATAACTGTAAAATGTTACAAAATCATTCCTATCTTCAGAAAGGACAAGAAAGATCTGAGGAATTACAGGCCAGTCAGCCTCACCTCAATCCCCAGGGAAGGTGATGGAACAACTAATCCTGGAAACCATTTCCAAACACATGAAGGATTAGGTGATTGGGAGTTGTCAGCATGGATTTACAAAGGTGAAATCATGCTTAACCAACCTGACAGCCTTCTACAATGAGGTGAATAGCTTGGTGGATAAGGGCTGACCAGAGTATCTTGTTTATCTTGACTTTAGCAAGGCTTTTGACACCACCTCCTATATCATCCTTGTAGACAAACTAACAAAGTACAGACCAGGTAAGTGGACATGAAGGTGGATTGAAAACTGGCTGAACAGCTGGGTACAGAGGATAGTGAGTGATCAGGGCATAAACTCCAGATGGAGGCAAATCACTGTGGTGTACTTCAGGTGTTAATACTGAGGCCAGTAGTGGGGCCAGATACTGGGGCCAACACACAGTGCACGCTCAGAGTGGCTGATACACCAGATGGATGTGCTGCCATCCAGAGGGACCTCGACAGGCTAGAAAATAGGGTTGGTAGAGTCCCATGAGACTCAGAAAGGGGAAATGCAATGTCCTGCTTCTGGAGAAGAGTAATCCAAGGCACCACCACATGCTGGAGGATGAACAGCCGGAAGACAGCTCTGTCAGAGAAGGACTTTAGGATCCTGGTGGACAACAAATGGACCATATGCCTGCAATGCACCCTTGCAGCAGAAAAGGCCAAGAGCATCCTGGGCTGCACTAAGGAAGAATACTGCCAGCAGACTGATGAAGGTTCTCTCTACTCAGCCCTCATGAGGCTACACCTGGAGTACTGTGTCCAGTTCTGGGTTCCCCAGTACAAGAGAGACATGGACATACCATAATGAGTCCAGTGAAGTATCATGAAGGTGATGAAGGGGCTGAAGTATCTGAGAGAGCCTGCAGAAGAAAAGGCTCAGGGAGGATCTAACCAATGTATATAAGTACCTGATAAATACCTGAAGGGAGAGAATGAAGAAAAGGGAGCCAAATTCTTCTCTGTGACATGATAAAATGTAATGGGCACAAACTCAAATACAAGGAATATTGTTTAACTGGAAGAAAAATATTTCTTACTCTGAAAGTAGTCAAACCCTGGCACACATTGCCCAGAGAAACTGTGGAGCCTTCATCTGAGAATATTAAAAATCCAACTGGACATTGTTTCTGAGCAACCTGCTCTACCTGACCTACCTGAGCAAGGGGGGGTTGGACTAGATGATCACAAGAGGTCCTGTCCAACCTAAATGATTCTGTGATTCTGTGAAAACAGACCCCTGACACTAAGATGGAGGAAGCTGCCTTTAAGAAGCTGTCTTTAAAAAGCAGTATGGAATTATTCTACTGCTTCTGGTAGTTTAGAGTCCAGAGCCAGGAATCTCATGAAATCTGGCATCTTACTTAGACCTTAAGTGTATGAGTTTAAACTTTTATTCTTGGAAGAACATCAATCTCCATTGCTGGAAAAAAAAAATCTAAGAAAACATAATGAGTGAACTGAAAAGACTGTAAACCTAGAAGGCAATCAAAGAACTCCAAAAGTATTCCTTTAATTAAAAGGAGAAAAATATAGCTACAAAGTTAAAACTCTTAATTTCAGGGGCTAACAGGTTTTGCTTAACGTTAGGGACTACTATTGCTTGGCCCCTCGTCAAGGAAGCTAACTATTGAGTCCCCATTTGCAGCTCCTGTACACAGCACTCAGGTTACTGCACTCCTGAGGTGTCAGATAAACAGTGAACAGCAGCCAGGCAGAGGTATCTCCCACTCTTATCCAAGACTTCCCTCGGCAGGTTTCTTCCTGGAAAAAATAAATAAATTGTTACCCATGTGCCTCCTGGCCATAGCTCACTTAGCTTATGAACACCATTACCACCACATGGTCTTTCTGTCCATGCTAATCTCACAGCAACTTCAACTGAAATAAGGAATTTCAAAGGAACCGAGATACCAGTTACAAATTTAAGAAACGCTTCTCAATTTTAACTGATGGGATAGTCTCAATGAGCGCACAATAATATTCAAACACAGTAACTTTTTTCTCCAGCAGTCATTTAAGCTGTTCTAAGCAGTTTTGCTATGGATTCTTATGGCTGGGTAATGGTGAAACGTGAATCATTTCCTGTGATGCTGCTTTGGAGACAACACCAAAAGACCAGCAGAAACATCCACCCTCCATAAGCTAATTCTGAGCGTTCAGTGTCAGTGTACCTTTGATGAAAAGCCTGAGAGCTTGTTAGCACATTCTCAGCTGTGCACTTTCCAATTACAAAAGGGAAGATTAATATCATCAACTTCAGTCACCTGGAAGTTAGTTGACTACTTCAAAACGAGTAACCTTAAGCTCTATATATATATCAAAGGAATGAACGAAGCACCTCCAGAGAGTAATTCATCTCATCCTAAAACCAGTGTTTTAGACAAGATGAATCTCTCTCTGCAGACACTTGATTCATTTCACTGACTACAAAAACTTGGTGTTCAAACCTAGACAACTTCCAAGATTCTAAGTCAGCTAGAATAAAGGTTGCCTAAAATGCTTACTGTCTGAACTCTGCTATATCAGAGCTCTACATAGGCATTTTCTTTGTGAATATATGTCCATAACTGCCTGGAAAACAAGTTCCATAGTGACAGGTTCTGGGTAAAAATCTTTATCTAAAGACATAATATAGTGCTATATAACACACGAGCTTTCAGAAAAAAAAAAAAAAAAAAAAAAAAAGCACAATTTTGCAGAACTCTGCTAATGGACTTTTCAAATATCCTGTCTCAGACAATGCAAAACAAGCAAACAAATTTCTAGGAGAGGAGCTGCTGACAAGGCTGTAGTAGTTGGAGAAATGAAACCAAGTACAAACTAAATTTATTTGTGGTTTTGCTATTTAAATGAATTATCCATTTCTGTATCACAATGCTTAGAATTATGCATTTACAAAGTAAAACAAGGTAATTCTCCAGGTTTCTTATACAGCACATGCCAAAAGCATTGAATCCATAAGCATGTGTCATGAAAGAGGGAGTAAGCATGTAACAAAAAAAAGAGCACAGATATGTTATGGAAGTAGGTAGGGAGTTGGCTCATGAGCACCTCAGACTGAAGGTGTTAACTTGTCATGTTAAATTAACTGGTGTTACCCTTTGTCTTAAAAGGTGGGACAAGCAATAACTCATTGTGTAGATATTGAGAGCTTGATTTAGTTGCCCATCTGAAGATCTACTATTTCAGATGCCCTAAGGTATTTAAGGCTCATGGCTGCCAAACATGAAATAGGACTTGAGGAAGACCCAGTGTCCTTCTGGAGTGGAAATCAGAGGCCAGTAGGGTGGCTCTTTAGTATCTGAAATAACACTAAGTATATGTGCAACCAACTCTCACGGCTGATCACCTGAACTTTTCCCTGGGCTCCGTTAGGTATATTGACTAGACGCTCATTTTAGCTGTCCAAGCATGAGAATCTTTTGAGATGCCTAAAGGTCTTCCACAACTTTCAGCTGTCAGCCCAGGTCTCACTTAGACCTTCTGTCATACTGACCAAATCCATGCAGATATTCTGGATACTTTATAGCATCTCAAAGTACTCTTCTTCGCCTTAATTAGCTCTCCATTGACAGCAGAAGTATCTTAAACACCTTGCATACCCTACAGTTACCTATATGGAGATGACAAATTTAGTTATATTAATTTCAGATTGAATCCCTTGCAAGGTTCCTTTTCTAATACTTAAAATTAAGTAACTTAAAGGCTGTCATGAAAAAAAAATGCACAAAATGGTCAGGGACTTTCAGTTGAGGGCATTATTCAAGAATACTGCTGTAACTAGTAAGAAGACTACTTGTGTTGTGTAAGCCAATGTTACGCACCGCTGCACGTCACTGTAACTTGTGGCATAGACAACAGTGCAATCCTCCATTTCTAAAAAGCAAGTAACATTATTTTGCTATTTTGTACCACCCTATTAGGTACTCTTTTCCCAAACCGAACCTCCACTTTGGTACATGATATATACAGCCAACAAAAGGATAAATATCTGCCCTAGTAGCATGCAATCTATTTATAAGACAGGAGATAGCAGCTGGTGGCTGACTGGCACAGAGGAAGCACAGTGAAACCATGACACACCACTGTGCTTTAAGACATGAGGTGCTCTCAGCATACCAGCAATCTAACCATTAAATTCTGTAAGAAAACAGACATCTTAAGTTCCTAAACTGACCTGAAAGCTTTCTCCTAGTTTTAAAATAATTTTTTAAAAACCTACCTTAGAAACAAAGACGCAGAGTTGAACAGATTTTAATATATATATATATATATGCATTGTATCTAGATTGTGCCAGAAAACCCACTTCTCTTGACATAATTCCCCACTCCAGAAAAAAAGGTTAGGTAAGAGGTTAGGTAAGATCAATAATGAATTCTAAGATTTTTTTTCCACTATGCTCTTTCATTAGGCTGACAACAGAATAAAAGTACTTCTGCAAGGAAAGATTTAATCATGTAATATCCAAAATATTGAGAGGATGTGACATGTAGAGAAAATAGAAGAGGAAAATCTCTACAAATTAATTTTTCAAGATTTAAATTTTAACAGTCCTGAAAAAAAAAAAAAAAAAGGTAGTGCAATAGTAAATACAACACTATGCAGAAAACCCAAAGCTAAGGGATATTTTTGCTACCTAAATATTTGATTCCTTAGCCTCAATACTTATCAATTCAACACTTTTAAAGATTTTTTTTCTTCAATCTAATGCTTACAGGTGCAAATTTAGCAAAGGAGATTTGGATTTATTTTTACTTGTGTTTTTTTTTCTGTTTGTTTCTAATAGAAGGATGAATTTTCTTCTCAGCACACATTGGCATTTCATAAAGATCCATCTGAAAAGCAGTGGAGTTTTTTTTATCCTAGCACATCTGTGCTATTTGCAGTGTGTGCAACATGAAGGCACTCTCTAAAAATACAGAAATGGAATGGAATGGAAAATACAGAATGGAATGGATTAATATGTTGATCTAAAATAGAACAAAGTTGTTTTTCTTGAGCATGCCTATAATTTCAGAGGCTTGGTTGAAACAAAAAAGCTTATACAAAATTCACATTAACTCTTTAAATTCTTTTTTCCACACTTCTACTTCTTTGTGCCCATTTAACTTTTTCTAGAAAGATATTAAAATTAACTTTTTAAAATAATTTTATTGCTCAGTTCATAAATGAAAAACAGCCCTACACTTTGTCTCATTTAGCTTACTACTGTAAATGAAATTTTGCTAACAGCAGTGAGAAAATGGATTAGCAAATAATATGCAAGAACACAGTCAGAAGCATTTGGGCTACTGCAACTTGTCAAATTACCACACATTAACTGGGATGTAATGATTGACCACCACAAGCTTCTAGCTGGTCCCACTGCAACATAAAATAAAGTTGTTTCAACCCTGAGTTTATTTTCTTTCACAGTTGGAAAGGTTTGGAGCATGTTCATCCATGCTATATCATACTTTTTGATTGTGTCTCCATTCACAGAATCTGATTCAAATATAGCACAAAACTATGCAACTTATTTAAATCAGCAGAATGATTTACTATGGAATAGACTCACCGTATGTTTTAAATAATCAAATTAGATCGAATCTTGAAATGTGCTGATCACCACCCATTTCTTCTACTCATATTTACACAATGATCAGATCTCTGAATCATATGATCTCTAAATCATATGTAGTTTATTTTTCCTACAAACCACATAACCACATATAAGAACACAAACATGAGAAAGTTCTCCTACAGTGACCCAGACCCTGAATATTTTAGGCAATCAAATACCCTATTCTCCCTTCCAACTGAAAATCAGTTCATTTTTTTGCCTCATAACTCACATCTTGAGGTAGTTACAGAGCATCATTGTTACTGGGTTTTGTGCTAGTTTTCTCCCTAACTTTATTATAGGTTTTCCCTACATATCAGTTGCATATCTTCTGATAGGATAAACCATATTTCAGCCTTTTAAAACTGAACAAGATGGACCCTTCTCATAAAACAGACCCTCTATTCCTCTGCCTTCATAAATTGTCCCTACAGATCTCACAAGAATTTTGTCTTTTTTAATTGGACACATAGAATTGTACATGACTCTCATGAAGTCTAACCAGTGTCTTTCTCTGTGGCATTAACACTTCCATCTTCACCAGAAAGATCTTTCCCCATGCACCTTTATCTCACATTATTGAGTCTTTTCACAAATATTACACGGTTTTAGGCTACACTGATTCTGCGATTGACTAATAAACCCATATGCGTATAAACATAGAGAACAAAGAGAAAGGAGAACTGATGATCCAAAGTCCCTATTCTCATTCAGGGTTGAAAAGCAGCCTGGGGAGGTTGGGAGAGAAAACGTGCAGTCAAAAGCCTGCTCCCTAGCAAAGTGATAGAAACCACGTGGTTCAAAGGGATAATCTTGGAGGTGATGAGGTGACACGAAGGCAGGCAGGCTTGAAACCTGTCTCTTTTCTTCACATTAAAATTCTCCCATATCTGAAATACAGAACACTATGCTTGTATAAAGTACTCTTCCATTTTATGCTGACTTGCAGCACCTTTAATGCTTTAACCCACACTATGCCCTATGCCCTGAGCTTACAACTCTGCTGATAATTCAATGCCTGCCAAGAATATGCAGAAGCTCAGTTCAGATGTTTTAAGATAAAATCAATGACATCTTAGCTGCAACAGAAGCTTAATACAGAGAAAACATAATGAAAAACTATTTGAAAATATAATCCTGCAGCAAAAGAATGTTGATAAAAATATCTGGCTTTCTTTTTATTTGCATGTTCATTAATACAACTGCATTTTGAAAGTGTATTAACAATAAATCTGCATTTTCTTTCTATCTTCAAGTGCTTTTATTCTATTTCTCTGGTCTTAGTTGCTACCCAAGTCTTTGTTATTGGATTTTGAGAACTGTTGGCAGACCTCTTAAAAGTTTCTTTGTTGCCTCCAGTAGTATAAATACTTCTGTATTTAGGCAACAGCATATATTTTATATTGTCTGTAATATTTTACAAGTGCTTCTGATTTACTATAAATAAAAATTGTATATACTACTTCAATGCTCTGTTCCCCGACAGCTCAGTATATCAGAGAAAGATATACTTCATGTTTGCAGTACCTCACTATGACATACTATGCCACAAATGACAGCTTGGTCTTCTGTTTAGCATTAATCAAAATATTTAGTTGAGTGGCAAAATACAGCTATTTACAGCAGCATTTTTATACAAATGCAGCAGTACATTAACTGGGCATATGGCCGAAAACCTGCAGAAATATATCTCTCTTCCCCTAAACATTTTGCAATATGTTCAAATACCAGTTGAAACAAATGGTTACTCTGAATTCTGTATATTACATCTAAAAATTTATCAAAAAAGATCGAGGGCGATTTTGTCAAACACAGTATGGGAATTTGCTCATTAAAAACACCTCAGTACATTTACTCTTCTAAGCCAAATATAGAAAAAAAAATTGTCAAACAACAATATAAGCTGGACTTAATATTTTTAGTAGAGAAAATTTGATTAGTTCTATACATATACCAACAACAATAAAAGAGTTACTTAAAACAGTAAAAATTGTATCTATATGAATATAATTTTCTGAGTATGTCCAAACAACATTCATAAAGTATATGAACAAGGCAGCTGCTCATGCATTTAATACTTTATTTTAGTAGTGACATTATACACACACATGTCCTGTTTCATGCTCTGTATATTTATAAATATTTTACTTGGGGAAGCTTTTCTTATTGATATAAACATTCACTGCAAAGGAAGAACCAAATGAACAAATTTCTTCTACCTATAATTAGGTAGATAATCATACCAATTAGTTGAATGTATGGTGTTTTGTAACTAAAGTATATAGAAAAGGCTGCCTGAGGTTGAACTAAGCACCTTCTCATCAGCATACAGAACAACTGCTGCACAAAATAGAAAAAAAGATTGCAGTGGAAAGCAAAACATTGTTATTTATAACTGTGCATTAAAGAGGGACTGCGAATACGAAAATGTTCCCCACACAACCTGTTGGACAAGTATTTACTCATTTTCATTTACATTTCTATTTTTTTTATCATTACTGTGGTTACACTGTTATCTCCTGTCTTTGCAAGTTATCTTATCAAAATGTCCCATATAAAAAACGTATAGTCTGCACACAGTCCAGTCTACCAAATAATCACTTTTTTACACTTTCTTGCTCTGTTAATATCATATACATTTAATTCCCAGATGAACAAGATGCTACACTACTCCTTCTGAGTGAAAAGAAAACACACTATGCGTATCACCGTTCCCCTGATTTTTTATGCCAAGTAAAAAGGTTTCACAGGAACCACACCTCTTAGGAACTTCATTCTTTTCCACTTCGCATTTTTCACTCTTTCTATGTATTTTCTATATACTGCTAAAAACCCTTTACGTCAAAAGAAACCAACCCTACTATATTATCAGTACGATTTGTTTGCACATGGCACCATAACCTTTGCACAGCAATTTAATATTGCAGCATTGTCCTCTAGTCCTGTGGATTTCCTTCATCAATAGATTCATTTCCTCATCTATCTTGAGATGAACAACAGCTACATCAAATGATACAGAAGACATTTAACCTATTCTCCCTAGCTATCCAGATTTCAATGGTATTAATAACAATACTTTTTCATGACAGGTTTAATATGTGAGGACTGACTACACTCTTACATTCTTTTCTGAATAACTTCTAAAAAATTCAGAAAAAAATGGCCACACAGACTGAAATTGGTGGGTCTACAAGTGAGACTGTATGATGTGCAGGACATTGTTATCACTGTCTTCATAGTACACACATTCCTGCAAATACATTCATGGTATCTCCTCCAAGATTCAAAATCTTTAACATCTGAAGAGCCTGCTCTGCAGCAAAGGAGGATGCACAAAGGGCAATTTTAGGGATCACTAGTTACTCCAAACATGTATTGTATCGATGCCTTCTTTCAATTATTTTTTTATTAATTAATCTCTATTCCAGAATAATGATATAAAGCAACAAATACCATAAAATGTGCAATAAAAGTATATGTGAACACAGAGACCAAAACAGAAAATTCAAAAGCACGGATTTTTCAGATTTCCTGCCTCTTTCAAGGAAAGCTTCTAGAGTTGAAAGATGAGCTCTCAAAATAATAATAAAATAATAATAATAATAATAATAAAGGACACTCTTACTCTGTCTTAGGAGCCAACGTTCCAGAGAGTATGGAATTACATGTGCCTGGAATCTTTTGACAGAAGAAGTTTCAGAAGCAGAACTAGATGTTTCTACACAAATACTACAGGAGCTTGTGTACTTGAGGGTCATGTTTGTCTCTGCTTTAAATGTTGCAATGAACTTACAAACTTTTTTTGGTCTTTTAGCTAGAAGATGATACCTTCAATTGAGTAGAATGTAGAACCATTAGTTATAACTTTCTGTAACAGTAGGCAGCCAGGAGTGACTCAGTGTGGTTTTTCATGTTTTGGTCTTTTGGAGGTTAATGCATTGCATCAGCAAGTAGGAGCAACCTCAGGACTGAAAAATCTCTTCCATTAATTCATGTTCCTTCAATGGACTGGTAGAAATTCCAAGTTCCCTGAGAAGAGAGTTCAGTATAGTATGTATGAACATACATATTACAATATGAACTTTTATAATGCATTTTAAGTCAGATGTACAGCATTGATTCATTTTGACACTATTAATAACCTCACAATTTTCTTTTATTGTCTGCAATTAAGATGAAGGTAATTGATACTGCCAGAGTGAACTAATGCGATATTGTACATGGCCATCATATGACATTATTTGCTTTGTATTGTATCAATAAATGTGGCCATCAATCGATATTATAACAGTTACATAAAGTTTTATTTAATCCTTTACTAACAATAAAGCTATAAAAATCTTCACACTTCATTTATATACCTTCAACAATGAAACAAAAGCATTTCTGTAACCATCTTGGCTCTGGAATCAGTAATATTTAGAATACTGTAGTAAAATTAATTGTATCAACTTTATTTTCAAGCAACACACCTATAATATAAAACTCAAGTCTCAGCTGAAAATAACATTAGAGTTCAGTTAACTGCAAGAGGTTTTAGCATATATGGTAAAATTAATCATTTACTATATTTTTAACAACAGAAGATTTTGTCCAAATGTGTCCAAATAAAACACTGATTTCTACAGAAAAAAAAAAAAAATAGCTACTTGAATAACAATTACGACGGAAAATCCTAAGGGGCATATTGTGAACATGTACATACATCTAGAAATAAAAGGGTTCAGAACCTGCAATTTAGGAATATCAATATACATATAACTGTTGTGTTTATATGATTCACCTGCCCCTTCTTTGCACACTGGGAAAACAAAACAAATCTAAACTTCAGAGAAAGAAAAAAAAAGAAAAAAACTGTTTACAGATGACTACTTCCACAGATTTTGCAGTTGTAGCTTGAATTCAAGTCATACACACATGTTAAGGTCTAATCCATTACACTACACTTTTGGATCTTAACTACAGTGTCCAATTTGGCCAGCCCAAAGAGAGATCCAGATTTTAGGGGGGATTCTCCACAGACTAGGCTATACTCATAAGCAAAGCACCTCAGATACATTTAGGGTTAGGTAGGAGGAATCCAGTTCTAAGTTCCCACTTCTTTTTCCCGATAGGAAGAGCTACACAACAGTTTGAGGAGACTATCTCACCCTATGAGACTATCTCACTGCCTATGAAGAGCTCCGAGCCTAGAATTTAACTGCTAACTTCAGATGCCTGAGCTCAATGAATCCTGTCTCCACTTTCTTCTCACACAGCAAATGGCCAGCAAAACCAAAGCCATGTATCTATCCCACCACAAACACGCTGTTATAATTTACTATGCCAGTACCATCTCGTATGTTCATGCACGGAATTTACCGCCAGGAAACACAGGTGGATAACCGCACAGCCCCAGCAGCACAGCATCAGCTGCCCAGGGCAGGGGCTGGCCATCTCCACACAACATTTCATGCTGACAATGGGCAGCTTTGATAATAGAATCATAGAATCATTAAGGTTGGAAAAGACCTCCAAGATCATCTGGTCCAACCCCCCCCACCACCACCAATGTCACCCACTAAACCATGTCCCTAAGCACCACGTCAAACCTTTCCTTGAACACCCCTAGGGATGGTGACACCACCACTTCCCTGAGCAACCCCTTTCCAATGCCTGACAACTCTTTCTGAGAAGAAATGTCTCCTCATTTCCAACCTAAACCTTCCCTGGCGCAACTTGAGGCCAATCCCTCTAGTTCTATGTTATAAATTAGTTTTGGTAGAAATCATTCCCAACACATCGTGGGTAGGGTAGATCGAATTTTAATTTATTCGAGCAATTCAGCAAGCAGCGATAAATAAAACAGCGCTGGGCGGCCGGGGAGTCTCCTGCTCCGCCAACGGCACACACCTAAGCCCGCCAGAGTCTCGATTTATAGCCTAGTAGTTCCAGGTTTAGTAGCACATCCTGGTGTCTTCTACGACTGCACGGCCTGTTGCTAGGGGGTCTTCATCAGTCCTCTGGTGGTCGTGGGGATGAAGATCGTCATCTTCCTCTGTGTTGGGGTCATGTCTTTACTGCGGTATGTGTGTTCCCATGCAAGGAGGAATGCCATTTTGCCCTTATTTGGAGCTGGTTTCTATTGCAATTGTTAACAGGAAGTTCCCATACTTGTTTTTTTCCTTCAACAGGATATTGGGGATATAAGCAGTCAACCATTGAAACCCCCCTATCAGCAACATTTAATGAACAAACAAGGCTTTACCCATTACATTCTATACCTAGTTATCTGAGAGAAGAGGCCACCCCCGAGCTCCCCAAAACTTCCTTTCAGGTAGCTGTAGAGAGCAATGAGGTCTCCCCTGAGCCTCCTATTGTCCAGACTAAACAACCCCCGTTCCCTCAGCTGCTCCTCATAGCACTTGTGTTCCAGGCCCTTCACCAGCGGGCGTGAAGGAGGAGCACAGTCAGCTCTCCCACGTTCTCTGTCGCTACCATTGACAAATCGATGCCACATAAGGGCAGAAGGGGCCCTTAAAATGCGTGGTTGGCCGCTGTTTCAGCAGCCACACAAATTTGTCTCACTGCCTGATGGAGTTGCAACTGAGCAGCTCTACAGGCTGTGTGCCTCACACACCAGTCTGAGCCTCCCTAAATTTTTCAGTAGTGTCGTTCATCTAATTCCATAAAAGTTCCCACAAACACCCCAAAACCCTGGCTCGCGCATTAAACCAAGTTTAATTTACACTCTCCGCGCTCAAAAATAAATAAATAAATAAATAAATAAATGTAACCCCGCAGACCGGGGGCAGCCGGGCCGGGAGGGGGCGCTGTGGGCGGTTGGGGGAGGGGGGGGTGCGTCGAGGAGCTTTGTCCACGCTGGCTGCCCGTAGCTCGCCCCGCTGGGCCGACGTGGAAGGGGAGGGCGGCCATGGCGGCCGCCTGGGAGGAGATCCGGCGCCTGGCCGCCGACTTCCAGCGGGCGCAGTTCGCCGAGGTTGCCCAGAGGTGAGCGGGGCCGCGCCGGTGCCCGCAGCCCGCCGCCGGCAGGGCCCCGAGCCTCGCCCCACGGCCTCCCCCGGGCCCGGCAGCACGGCGGGGGGGAGGTTTGGGGTGGGGGTGTTGGGGTTCTGGGGGTGGGTGTGGGGGTCCCCAGGGTTGTATTTAGGTCCACGAGAGACACTGAGGCCCAGCCGGTAAACGTCCTCAGGCCCAGCGCTCTGATCCGTCCGCAGTCGTTGGGTAATTGAGATTGTGGCCCAGAACTCGATTATATTAAAAATAAACAAATAAAATAGGAAATAATAAAGAAGTATATAAGGGTAGTAAACAAAGCCTGTAAGCGCAGCCCTGCCTGCGTTCACAGAAAGGTGCAATCCTACTGCGACAGGGGCTGACAGCTGTTGGGCAGTGGAAATCACCTCCCAGCGATGACTCGCACACAAAACGCTGTGTGGGTGAGTTGTGGGGCATCAGAAAAGTAGGAACACAAAGTGACTGTCATAAAAAGTATTGAATGCAGAGAACAGCAAGTAATCAATTTATTCCCTCTGTTGAGTATTTTTAAAACGCGCATTTGAAGTTAGCGAGTGCTTGGAATAACCGATTGCGCTTTATGCTGTTGATAGGTTGTCAGAACGGAACTGTATAGAAATCGTCACTAAACTGATCGCAGAAAAGCAGTTGGAAGTAGTGCATACAGTGGATGGAAAAGAGTATGTCACGCCAGCACAGATTAGTAGGGAGATCCGGGATGAGCTTCATGTTTGTGGTGGTAAGTGTCACATCTGCTTTCCTCCTCTTGGAAGTTAATATTGAAGGCTACAGGACGAATTTGATAGTTTTCTTCAGTACCCATAATGTTTCGAAAAAGCGATCATGCTCCCTCTTGCTTCATCTACATGTGAATTTGTTTATTTAGTTTTTCATTTCAAATCTGTATTAGGCTTTTAATTAAGCATATCAAGATGTTACTTGATTCTTTTTTGCCTATGTAGAATTTCTGAAGTGCAAATGGTCTACTAACCCACTTGAAGGGAATTTTGCATTTTAGTATCTGGTCCAGATGTTTGCCCAGGACTCAGAATTTCAAAACCATTCTCTGTTCACATCATTAATTGTAATAATAATGTTTTTAAATTACTGTTGCTGATGTTTGACAGTAGCATCATACAAAGGTAAGAAGCTTGACAGCCTCTGTGATTTTTATTTCTGGGGTTTCTGTATTGGATTGTTAGCAAAGCCATAGTGTAGAACAGCATGGGATATCTTGTACTTACCATCAGTGATTTCTGTGATTTGTCAATATTTAAAGCTGAAATTGGTTTAATTGGTCTACAAAGTAGTAAAGTGTTCTGTACACAATGGACTATGCTGTATTTTAAACCTGTTTAAATATGTTTTATATACTAAAAGTATGTTTGTACTTTTTTTTGAAGGTCGAGTAAACATTGTTGACTTGCAACAGGTAACTTTTTAGTAATAAGAAAGTATATTCTTCCTTTTTTATCATGTCTGTTGTAAATGTGGACTTCATCAGTCACGCTCATTTTTTTAATAGGAGAACAGTTTATGATGAGCTGGTAGCCTTTGTCAGAGTACTGCAGATCATTTAACGCATCTGTTTACTGTTTTATGTAGAGTTCCTTTGTACTTACAGATACTCTGTGATCTGTGAAATCAGCACCAAAATATACAGATTTTTTTGTGGACTCTTCCTTTGCAGACTAAGGGGAAAAAGAATTGTTTCCCATTTAAATCTAAAATTGCAGGAGCATGCATAATTAACTTTGCATGCCTTTTTGGATCTTCCCTCTTCCTACATTAATCTCTTGTCTCCACTAACCTTTATCCTCCAGTAGTCTTCCTCTGTGACTAATTTTCCCTTCTGGCTAGAGAAAAATTACTTAGAATCAGAAAACCTTTCTGAAAGACAATTTAGTATTTTCTATTCATAGCTTTCTGCAATTTTGTATTGCATAGCTTTCTATTAACCTTGTCACAGTTGCAAAGAGTATTTTTACCCAGTGAAGCTTTATTCGAAATCACAGATTTGCAGTATATGTATATGTATATGTATATGTATGCAATACTATACAAGTATATGTATACTATACAAGTATATGTATACTATACAAGTATATGTATGCAATACTAGAAAAAAATAAAAGCAGCTTTCCTTAGGACATAAGAATATTTAAGTATAATAGCTTGATGTTTAAGAATGGTTTTCAATTTAAAATTCTTATAACAGTTTTGGTTTCTGTTTGGTTTTTTTTTAGATAATAAATGTGGACCTTCTGCACATTGAAAACAGAGCTAATGATATCGTTAAGTCAGACAAAGCTATTCAGCTTGTGCTGGGACAACTTATAAATGAGTGAGTGCTTTCAGGAGCAGCATGTATAACTCAGATCTCTTCTATTTTTTGAAACACAGGCTAACAATGAGAGTCAGCCTTTGTTGTTTCTGAGGCAAAATACGTTTTTTCTTGATTGTTATTACAGCTGCTTAGTGCTGCTTAGCTGCTTAGTTTATTTTCAAAATGGCTAGTGAGGCCAGTCTGAAGGTATTCACTGAAGCCATGGGGCAAAGGCATTCTGAATGTCTCTGCCCAGTATTCAGAGGTTTTATTTCTTACTTCTTCATGTCTTTGTGCTCAGGAGACAGATCTCATTTGTTCTGTGGGCTCGCTGTCTGCCTCAGCTGTTGACAAACCCTCTCATTTTCACCCACCTCTTGCTTTACCTCACAATCCTAAAATGTATGAGTTATTTTGTGGCTTTCAACACACCAACAAACACTGAAGTAATACTGTTATGCGGCTGTCTCCACTATTGATTGCATTGCAAGATTTATTCTTGGCAAAGAATGTGTAGTTCCTGGCTCTCTTGAAATAATTAAGACATACTATGTTTACTAAAGCCCTTTTTCTTTTGTCATAAAATGTTTTCCTATTTCTTCTTTTTTGGCAGATTCATACAAGCAGGTAAATGACGAATTTTAATACTAGCTGCCTTGGTTACAAGGCTCTTAAAAACACATTTTCACTGGCATCTTTCTCTTTTATTCAAGTAAAATAACTTTCAGTTTGTTTTTGAGAATATGCACTAGAACGAGGTATAGTGCCAGGCCAATTAATAATTCAGCAGCGGAAGTGCATGTGGATAACAGGTTGACTTTGAATTTCACATCAACTACATCTCTTATTTTTTCCCTTCATTTTAAATAAGGAGTTACCTAGACCAATTAGCAGAAGAAATAAATGATAAACTACAGGAAACTGGCCAGGTGACAGTATCCGAACTCTGCAAGGCATATGACCTTCCAGGAGACTTCCTGACACAGGTGATGGAACCCACCAACCTATCAAACGTAGAATCAATTGTGTTCACCTTCTTTTGTCATCTTTGCAATATCCGTGGCTTTAATTGTGACAGGCTGGTCGTCATTCTAAGCAGAAAAGAATTACTATGTAAAGGTTTCAGTGTGACAGCTATTGACAGATTGAGATTGATGTTTGCCTTTTCAGTATTGGGCAACATTTCTTCGGGGTCTTTTTGAGTGTTAGGAACAGAAGGATGTGTTAGACTAGTGGAAGATCTGAAAATTTCACTGTTTGACATTAGAGAGATGTAAGGGTAACTTCATCAGTCTCATTACCTAGTCAAGAGGCAGAAATACAATGGTAGAGACTTTTCAGTTTATTCAAGAAAGGTAAAATAAATGTAGTTTTTTGAATCTGAAGCCAGACATTCACAAAAACTATTTACTTCTTTAAATGACTATCTTAAGTGCTTAAAAGGATTAGGGAGAACCGGGGACTTTCAGTCAAGGTTGGATATTTTTTGGAAGATACTTTTTTCAAAGGGTAGTTCTGTGGCGTGTTAAGTGAGCAGTCATATTAATTACAACTTGCTGGCTCTTAATTTGTGAACAGAATTCCTCTAATGTTTGTTAGATGGCTAGCTTCTACAAAAAACATTTCTAAAAATTATTGTATGGTTTCTCCTTTCTTGGGCAATGCTGAAGATTTAGTTCACTTTGCACATTTATGAAAACCTCTTTTGTGTTTATTGTTGCTAATTTACTTCTTGACTGTTTGAAAAAATGGTTAGTGAATTTCTCTGCCTCTAGTTCATACAAAATAGATAGAAAGGTTAAAACTTAGTTTTGATTGTGTATCTCCAAACTACATGGATTTCTTTTGCAAAGTTTTCTGTCAACATCGGATACATACATAGTAATCCCTTTAAGACAGACAGAAGAGAACATTATTAGGAAAGCTGAATTCCCTGATTTGAAGTGTGGGCTACAATGGCATCAACATACATATAGTTAGACACATTCTCAATATATCTAATAATTTCCAATTGTAGTCCTCCTTTTGGAATGTTTTGCCTTTTTCAGCAAAACTATCTGGCTTATCTGTTAATACAGATTTTTGAATTCGTTTTTGTTTAACGTTGCTTATCTGCAATTTTAGCAGTCATCCCTGCTTCTATTTACAGGCATTATCCAGGCGTTTGGGTAGAATTATTCACGGACGACTAGACCAGGAAAACCGTGGGGTGATTTTCACAGAAGCCTATGTTTCCCGGCATCGAGCACGCATTCGTGGTCTCTTCAGTGCAATTACTCGGTAAATTGCTGCACCTGCAACCGCATATTAAAACTTTTTTTTTTTTCCATAGTTCTTTACAAACCAAATTCACTTGAGACTGAAAAAGAAAAGAAACTCATGGATAGCTTTCTTTAGGTATAGTTCAGTTCTGGGAGAGCAAGGAAAGTATAACTGAGACACATTTACATTTTTTGACTGAAGGTGTGGATCAGTGGGGTTTTTTTGTTTGTTTGGAGAATATATATCCTTACTGTCATTCCCCGACTCCCCAGTCAGTTTCATATTAACATCTACCCAGTACACATTCCTATAGGAAATGTTTCGTAATAGATCAAAAATCTTGTGTGTCAACTTGCATGAAGGAAAAAATGTCACTTATGGTAATTACCATAGCTCTGTTATATCTTATAATTTCATAGTAATTTACAATTAAAACCTTGTAACCTGTGTTAATTGTCAGTATAGCAGAGTGGGGCAAAGATACTACATAGTTTTGTCCATCTGGAATAACCTCTTGTTTCTAGATTCTCCACATCCATTTCAGGTCATTTAGTCACATTGTTTTGTTTTTCTTTTTTCCAAGGCCTACACCTATAAGTAACTTGATCACTCGGTATGGATTTCAAGAACATTTACTTTACTGTGAGTTTCATTCAGACTGTTTTGTATTCTCGTTAGTTAATTCGTAGATTCTTCATTAGCAGAAGTGCACTTTCAAAGAACATTTTAGTATATACCACTAATTCTGGAGTAAAGAACAGTATGCTTCTCTCTAGTATAAAAAGCGTTAAACATTTTGTGCTATCTGTAACTGAAGAGATGTTCTCTGTATCTAAAGCAATGAAAGCATATAGTAATGAAATGCCTCTGGGGGTAGGATGATGCAAGAAGTACAGTACTCGTTTTGTCATCTGTTTCGTTATTTGCCCTTAGCTACTGGCAATTTTATCAGTGAAGCACACAAAAGGGGACAGATTTTATGTATCCAAACAGCATTAACTGCTCTGGATTTTATTTATTGACTTTCCTCTCTGATAGCAGAGGCAGAGCTTTTGTTACAGTCATAGTTAAATGTCTTTATATGCTGAGAGATAAAGCATACTCTTAAACTGTTTACCTTTATTTTCTGCAGCTCTTTAAATAGAAATTCATAAAGATTTCCTGTCCAACTGCTGAAACTTGTAGGCAGTACTTAATTGTTTCTCACTTCTAATATTTCAGCTTTTCTTTGGCCACCAGGAATCCCCTCCATCTGTTCAAGATGATGCTTCAAGCATCATTAGTCTTGTGTGTTGGCTGACCAAGTGTTGCAGCTGTTCAGAATCCTTTAATGGTTTTCCATCTCTTCTCATGAAAGTTAATCTCTCTCTTCTGTTTGAGTCTTTTTGCCTTCGGGGCATTGCATGCTTGAGCTCCACAGGAAAATCTCTGCTTACCTTCTTGCTTTGTTACAAGCTTCTTCATTACAAATGAAAATCTTAGCAGTTAAATCAAATCATATAAATACCCTGCTTTCATATAATCAATTTAAGGTTTTGTTTTTTCTAGGAATGTGCTGCCCAACTGTTGAAAGGGAAGGTTGAAAGGGAAATCTGCTAAACTGCATTATAGCAATGTTTCAGCAGGCAACAAATTTCAGTATACAGTTAGCCTTTTTACAGGCTCTGCAAGTACATGATTATGTATTGCTCATGTATGATGTTAATTTGAATTGAAGTTTGAGTGTTTTCCTGTCACCAACAATCATCACAGTTGCTAAGTGTGTTTCTAGTACTGTCTCTTTTTTTTAATGAGTTAGTTCATCTTTTTATTTACTTCTTACTGTATTTCATTCCCTCTGATGTTTCATAAGTTTCAAAGAACTTTTTATTTATTGCCAGAGCTCATTTGATCCATTTTTCAGAGATAACGTTTCAGTTCATAGAATCATAAAATGGTTTGGATTAGAAGAGACCTTAATGATCATCTAATTCTACCCACCCCTGCCGTGAGCAGGGAACCCCCTTGCCGCAGACAGGGAAAATAATTGATAATTATTGATAATATTAAAATAATCAATAGAACTCAGTAATGTTTCACTAGAACTTCCCACAAATGTTGGAAACTTGAAAATATCTTTTCAATGACTTTATTTATACTCTGTCTTTTATGTTTGTCGTTATTAGCAATGTGTTTTAAAGTAGCAGTTGTGAGTTTTGCCTCTTCCAGACAAAACTGCTGCAGAACTTAGCAGTTGATTTATTTTATTTTTTAATATACCTAGTGACTTATGTTCTGCTTTTCCCTTTTCATAAGAGGCAGATCATACATTCCCATGTGCCTTTAACGGAATGAAAATGCCATAGTTAGCATGAAGAAAGGTTTAGTACTTTGGTTCTACCAAATACCAGTACATTCTTTGTAGGCAATATTTGTTCGTTACAAGGGGTTTATTACTGGCAACATTGTGAACATTGTAAACCATAAAGATGGTAAAATTGTAAAATTACTCATTGTAAACTGTATGATAGGTGCTAACATTTATGCATTTTAGATAGCAATTTTTCATGTCTTTTTAGTATGTTCAGATCTATTTTCCGTAGTGTCTAACATGCAAACAGTGAATGCAAAGAGAACACTAGTAATAAAATACTCTTATATTGTATTGTCTGCCCAGAGAACAAGCCTTTTATGACTGCGTTTCTTAAATTAAAGGCCGAAACTGTCCAGACCTATGTTGAATAAAGAGACTTTTGATCCTGCCGTAGTGGCTCACTCTTTCAGAACATTGTATGATTTTGTGAGCTTTTATCAAGAAATTCTTAGAAGCATTAAAAATAATGGATAGAACTTGGTAATGTTTCATTAGAACAAGCACTTGTAGTTTGGTCTCTAGTTTCTTTCAATTAATAGTAGAAAGAAAAACAACCAATTAAGGGGAAAAGAAGAAACAAAACGGGGAAAATAATTGCTATGTTTAGATTAATGGATGCATCAAAATAGAAAATGTTGCTTCACTTGTTTTTCTTCCTTTTAGCTGTGCTAGAAGAACTTGTTAACACTGGTCGTCTAAAAGGCACTGTGGTTGGTGGGAAACAGGATAAGGCTGTGTTTGTTCCAGACATCTATGCCAGAACACAAAGCAACTGGGTGGATTCCTTTTTCAAGCAGAATGGTTACTTAGGTAATTAATCTTTTTTCTCTTGGATAAAATATCTTTCTAAAGTTAGTATAGGTGTTTAGTCTTACTCTAATATAGGTACTATCTAGTGTGAAGCCTTGCAAGTATAAGTGGTGGTAAGTACAGTTGATACTCCTTTTAAAAGACTGTGTTGCTTATAATTATGTGTTACTTCAGCAGAAGGAACTGTATTTCAGCAGAGAGAACCATACCGCTAAACAGTAACTTTATTTCACACAAATGGTGTTAAAAATGCTACTTCTATTACTGTTCTGGAAACATTTCTTAAATAGACTGCTTATGGTGGACTTTTCAGGTGGTTGTATTTGGCCCACATAGTTGGGAATTTTAGGTCAGGTATCCAGATTGCAAGCAAACTTTGACCATTGGTTGTCCTGATAGCCAAGCATGCAGTGCACAGGAAGAACCTTTTCCACAGTAAGATTTGCAGAACTGGAGTTGATAATACTCATGTCCTATTTGAATCCAGATACGTCTATCTGACTTAAAGCTGACTGATGCCTGGTGATGGTATTTTAAAACGGGAGCTGTGGGAAAATGTGGACCTGAATAAAAAGGGGAGTGTACCCTTATGGTCCCAGAGGGCCATTTATTAGTCCTGCATTTTGAAAAATGTCTTGCATTTTGAAAAGGCTCAACATACTTTTCTACATACTGTAGTACTTTTAAGTGTTTCCGTAATACTGCTCAACTAATAGAGTATCCATCAAAGTCTTTGAATGTTTTTAGAACATCTAAGTTTAAACTGCCAAATGCTTTAAATGCTTTGCTTGTGAGGCACTGAACAATTCTACGAGTATATTGGGTTAATTTTAGAAAACATAAGATTTTGACATTTTGCATATTGTAAATATTGTTAATGCTATGTTAGAATAATTTGGGAAGATGTCATTGGAAAGATAAATTTAATGGTGTAAGAATCTGAAAAAAGCATTTTTTCCAAAACTTGGACTGAAGTCATGTCCATGGTTTATTCTTCATATTTCTATCAACTGCGTTTAGCTGTAGCTTGTATTGAAGCAAGTTTTAGGTCAGCATCAGCTTGAAGTTGCACTTATGCATATAGAAACTATACGTAATTCTTTTTTTCCTGCTTTTCTAGAAAATTGCTACATAAATCTTGTAAGTAGCATGAATAGTATAAGAAGATATTTAAATTTAACGCATTTCTAACTGTTTTATAGAATTTGATGCGTTATACAGACTTGGAATCCCTGACCCAGCAGGCTACATTAAAAAAAGATACAAGTCCGCAAAACTCTTATTTCTGAGAACAGCTTGTGTTGGTCAAGAAATTGTGGATCAGGTTGAAGCTTCCGTAGAAGAAGCCATCAGTTCTGGAACCTGGATAGATGTAGCAGTAAGTGATCCTTTCTGTTGTTGTCGTTGGATTTATCTGCTTTGTCTTATTTTTGTGTCAGATGATATTTTATTAAAGCTACATGTATGTTTAATGTAAATCCCATGTTGTCAAACAAAAATAATCAGACAAAATGTCATAACAAATAAAAAAAACTTTATTTTCCTTTACATTGGTCTGAACAAAAGCAAAGGAAGGCCGTGTCAGTATTCACTTGATAGACACCTAAGACTAACTTTTCATTTTAAATTTAATGCTAATGTTTTTTGCTAGAGAACAATATATCTTTTTTTGGTATTCTTTTGGAAAAAGCCTTAAACTGAAGTCTTATGTAAATTTCAGTAAGTTTATGTAAGTGTTCAGTAAGGAATATTAGCCATTTTGTCCTAGGTAAATCCTTATTTTAGGCCTTAGACTATCACTTTGAGCTGCATTTTGAAGAAATTGGTATGCTTTTTCCCAGATGTAGCAGTGGTGTTTTGGGATGTTAGGAGATTTAAAATAGTGTTTACTCTTAAATTACTAGTTTAATTTTATAAGTGAAATATATTTTAAGTAGCTAACAGCAAATCTGTGAGTCCTATTTATCCGTACACATGTATGTCTGTCCATTCTAGAATACGCTATTGTATGTAAATGACTTTTATGTTCTTTACCCTAGACTCTTCTGCCAAGTTCATTGTCGGTAGAAGATTCTGGAATTTTGCTTCAACAAGTGATGAGATCTCTGAACAAAAACTCTTCAGGTTTAGTCTTCAGTGACACCATTGTGGTCAGTGAGAAATTTCTAAGCAGCTGTACTGATCTATTTTCTGATATGATGAAACAGAAGGCTGAAAAGGTACAGTTTTTCATTGGTCAAGATGCTACGTTGAGTTTTGGACATAGTTTGATTGTCTTTCTGTTTGCTGTTACCATCTTTTTACTTCTCATCTGAAATACAGCTTAAGAAGACAAGCAAAAAATTAGGAAAGAATTTGCGTATGCAGTTGGTGCAGTTTAGTGTATATCCAGTTTTGCTCACGGAACACCATCACAGTAACAGTATGATCAGATACTGAGTTTGGAGAGAAGACTAAACGTGTCTTCATGTGTTGCTCTTGGAAAGCATCATGTTAGATTAGTATACTTTGAAATTGCTAAATGGCTTAAACATTCCTGTATGCATCTTTTGTTGCTGTCTGTATCTTTCCTATTAAGTTCATGTTCTTCATTGTAGGAAATGAAAAATAACCCTGTTCATTTAATCACTGAAGAAGATTTAAAACAGGCTTCTGTTTTAGAAAATTCAAATGCTAATAAAAAAGACAAAAAAGATGAAAGAAGAAAGAAGGCAACAGGTAAAACATCAATGTTTTGCTTATGCAAAAAAAAATGTTTAGCTTTAGAAATACTTAAATATGAAGTTATTCTGTTTTGTAGTCCATTAGTTTCCTCCAGTCCTTTGCTGAAGATATTTAGGAAACAATCCAACCACTTGTCATGATTATACTGTAGTTGTGAATGTATCTGAGCTATGTACATGAGAACTCATTTCAGATTCAAAGTACAGATGAAGTACCATAAAGAAATCCTGAGTTAGTCCAGTACAAAGCACATGGCTCTAGAAATGGAATCCGTGTTCATTTATTTGTGTATATGGTATATTCACATAAGAATGAGTTGTGTGTGAGGTCTTGTAGAACCAGCTCAGAGACATCTGTACCACTTTTTGCTACGCAGTGCAGATATGCTCTTACTCTCTACACTTTCAGAGATCCAGAAAAATTAAAATATTTCTTAATAGTCTTCAGAAATTACTTCCAAAATCGCTCAGTCTAACTTCAGAAATGAGATACTAAGGTGTGTTTTTTTTTTTGAGAGAGAATATTATGCTTCTTTTTTGAGAATCCCATGCCAATAATTTTATGTTTGCATACATAACAGTCATTTGGAGTTTCACACAATTTACTTTATGGTATATTGTGTGTTAAATTAATTCCATGCTTTACTCCACTTGTCTGGTGGCTGTTTGGAATAAATTTTAATTTGAGGGAGAATAAAAATATGTAGTTTTAAAAACCCTTTGAAATCTTTCTAGTTTTTAAAACATTTTTCGGACTAAACACTGTATTTTCAGTTCCAGAGACTTTACATGACTCTTGTGTTGCCACGGCACAGCTGAGCAATCTATGTTGAACCCACATGCAGAGTTTTATGTGCTATTGAAAGCAACAGAATTAGAGCACTGATGCATCTAGCTTAATTGAATATACTCATCTGAAAAATAAAATATAAGATTCTACTCTTAAAAAGGCCATGACTGAGTTGGCATGGAAACTAATCTTACTCTTGCCACAAGAGACAGCAGATTTTTCTAGGCCATAGCTGAAGTAGAGAAGCTTGAACTTTAATTGAACCGTCATAAATAGAATGACTTCAGTTTCCAGCCTTCTGAGGATTAAAGTCTCTACTGAGCAGGTACCGTTTGGAGTTTTATTCATATCCACAGATAACATATGCTGCACAGTAAGCAAGACTACCTTGAAGTGTTTTTGTATTGATTGTTATGTGTGTTACCTCACAACATTCAAAATCATGGTTTAAGGATTAGGTGTTGCTGCATAATGGCAAAATGTGGGTGATGTCACATTGCCTTAACGTCTTGTCTGTGCAGGTATGTCTGCTGTGCAAGTGGAACCTGGCATGGCCTAAGTGTTAACGCCACTGGTACAAATATGGATTCTGCCATGTACTTAGTGATTTCAAGATAAATTGTCAGTTGTCCACTTATAATGCTGTTTGTAGCAGTCTCTTACAAATAAGTATATATGGACGCTGCAGAAATGATCCTTCCTGTAGGTTACAGTCCATCCTGTTGTCAGAAACTATGACTTCTTTTCCAGTTGTAGTCTCACTTTCTTCATTGCTCTCTGAATGAGATCCTGACTATGGATTGTGGCTTTTTAGTGTGGCTATTCAAGTGAAATGCAGGATGAAAGTAGCTTGCTTTCAAAATAACTAATACATTGCACACTTGACAGTTTGTATCTGCTCAGCTGAATGCAGTCACATTTTAAATAAGTTTGTGAAAAACATCAACTCTTGTTTTATGGAGAGGTCAGAAACTCAGAAGGTCTCACAATGTGCTGCTAGATGCTACTGGACAAGTTTGTTGTTCCTGTAAAGTAATGCTATGCAGTTAGCTTTCTAAGTAGTAGCATCTTGCCCTTGTGTTTCCTTTTCTCAAATGGTGGTAGTACTGTTAGGTAACATAGTAATTTGAAACCTTGGACCTTATATTTAACTGGAAAAATAATTACTTTAAGACTTAGTGCATGCATAGAACTAATTATTCTGGAGTTTAAAGTCAAAAAACAAGGGAACGAGCAATAAAAAAGGGAGCAAACAGCTAAGCAACTTACACTGTGCAGAGGGAATGTTTTGTACATTGAGATGCTATCTGCAGTGTAAATACGTGGGTTACAGCACCTATGAACTAAGTAATTTGTTGTTTGTCGGTACTGGATCATCTCATTGCTTCACAGTGAAGCAATGGAACAGTTGAACAAAAATTAGTGTTCTAGTTAATTGAATGCACATTTTCAAGAATATTTTGGATAAATGCTTACTATGGAGGATTATTTCTCTTAAAGTCAACAAAGTTGCATTATCTGGAATATTTTTGAGTAACTTGGTTATTCAGCATCGCTGAACAAAATGCCAAATGTTTACTAAAATGTTATTTTCAGCCAATAGAAAATCTCCCATTACAAAATTGAAATTAGTATTTCATCTGTTTTCATCTGGAAAAAGACATTATTGTGTTGTTTGTTTGTTTTTTTAATAGCATACATGGTTAGTATTTGTGTCTATTTGTGACACTGGCTTAAATGAAGCTTTCACTCAGTATGCTTTTCTTTTTCTTAAGAATGAAACTTATGACACTAGTATTCTGGAATATGTATTGTAGGTTACCTTTCAAGTCGGGTTGACTTTTCATTTTTTTTTTTAATTTAACTTCTAACAAGTACTGCAGATAAATTACTGTAATATTGTGAACTTTTAAGTGCTAAGAACTGTGAACTAAGCAAGTAATTCTCCACCAGAGGGCAGTGGAAGTGTGAGAGGAGGAGGAGGTGGTAATGCTAGAGAGATCAAGATTAAGAAAACCAAGAAGAAAGGAAGGAAGGATGCTGACAGTGATGAAGAGTCACAAACAACTAGCACAGGTACGTCATTTTATTTTGGGCACTATCTGTTCATAGAGACATGTTTATATCACTTGCTTTTCATCATCTTTGATTTCCACACTATCTTGGTAAGGTCAGGTAAAATATCAAAGAATATGAGAATACTATTCAGTTAGAATTATATCAATGGATGTAATACTGCTATTTACGTGAAATGGACATATTCACTGAATAGTATAACTTAGTCTTTGAAAAAGAAACCGAAGTAATGGAAGATAAAGCAGATATTTTTAAATTTTGATTTTATGTAGGAAATGGTTTGGATTTCAGGATGATATTAATGTATATAAATACCTAAAGGGAGGGTGCAATTAAGACAGAACCAGGCTTTTCTAAGTGGTGCTCAGTGCCAGGACAGGAGGCAGTGGGAACCAACTGGAACACAACATGTTTCATCTGTTCAGTAAACACTTTTTACTGTACAGATGATGAAGTGCTGGCACAGGTTGCCTAGAGAGGTTGTGGAGTCTCCTTCCATGGAGATACTCAAAAGCCATTGGGACATGGTACTAGGAAAGCAGCTCTGAGTGGCCGTGCATGAGCTGAGGGGTTGGACCAGATGACCCTCCAGAGATCCCTTCCAACCTCAACCATGCTGTGATTCTGTGATAGGGATATTGTAGTTGGTTTCTTAACCCATGCTGAATTATGATAAATAAAGTAGTTCTCATCCAGTTCCAAAGCTTGGTTAACTTAAACGAATCATAGCATTGAAACGGTACTTAAACATTAGTCCTCATAAGCATAAAAATACAGTTTTAATATTTTAAAATAAGATTCATCTTGTGTTAATGAGATTTCTACATCTGAGCTAGTTACCTTTGTAAGCCTACATTTTAGTGGCAGAAAGTAGGTATTTTGAAGGCCCATCAGTCTGACTGGTTTTAGATGTGTATTATAGGAGGAGTTTGAATCACTCCCTGCTGGTGCCCATTTCTCCTTGCCGATTGTTAGGAGAAGGAGCATGGAGGCTTCCTCATAAGCAGATGCCTACGTGGTTAGACTTTTATTAAACAGTGGCTGTAAATGAAACAGTGATAATTATGTATTACTTATTTAATTCAAGTACCAGATGTGTGCTTCCATTTTATATGTAGTATCTAGACTTCTAATAGTGACTGCAAAACACTTTTAAACATATTTGAAGTTTTGAGGCACAGCATCTTAATTTTGGGTGATACCACTCTCATAGTTTCCTGTAATTCACATATAAATGAAGTTATTTTTCCAGATTGATGAGTTACTGAGTAACACAGTGTCAAATCAGCCTCTTTTTGTGTGTGACCTTTCATGTTTTACAGTTGTTGCTAGTTTTGCTGTGTTGTAATAAATAGACTGAATTAAATAGTGTGTGATGAATGCTGTTTGATTAACTTCATTTGTGAGTTACTTCTTTTACAGGAGAAAAAAAATACTCAGTCGTCATATTCGTGAACTAAAATCCCAACATAAATTCAGATGTAACCATTCAAATATAAATAACACCCTTCCAAAAACTGGTCTAAGTCTCCTTTCCATCTGTTTTATATAGTCTTGTATGTTCTTCACTGCTACTGTAGCACAATTGGGAGAATCATTGATTTCCTTTCATTCAGTTACCTTTTGTGCAGAATAACCCTATTTTATCTTGCAGCTGGAATATGTAATGCCTGTGCTTTTCCAGTTCGCCGTCATCATCCTGATCTCATTCTTATATGTAAAAACTAACATCTGCAGCATATTAGGTTCATCTGCATATTGCCCCCCCAAAAAATACAGATGCAATAATTTATATGCATTTACAAGCAGCATAGAAAGTGGTCTTAATACCAGAAAATACCAGAACTTCTTGTCTGGTTTAATTTTCTTGCTATATCCCATCTGAAATTTTATGTAATCCTGAACTATAACCTCAAGTTGAGGATACTCTCTGTTATATGATTGTCTACATTACTAACTGGGTTTAAAAAAATGTCTTGTGAAATCCCTCAAGTAATAATGTTCTATTCAGTTTTGACATTTAAAAAAAATCTGTTTGGTCTTAGTGACGTCATCCTTCCTGAACTAATATATGGGCCAGGCAGTTTGAAATCTTCTACCAAAATGTTTTTGTGTATTTCTTAAGTTGCCCGTAACAGAAAATAACTGTGATCAAAAGGGAGATTTCATCAATTTTTCATATGTACAAAATTTTATTGTCATCTATAGTCATCCTTTTCTTTGCGTTGTTGGTAATGTATTTCTTCTGAGGAGGTTTGAACTTTGAGGTGTTTCAATGTCTCATGCCACAGAGTAACTAAAGCAATGTTAAGTATAAAGTTTTGACAATGAATGTTGTTTATGGCTACTACAGATAGGAATAAGCATCTGGAGTTCCCTTTCATGACCCAAGAGGAAATTCAGGATGTTTTAAAGACCCATATGCAAGACTGCCCTGAGGAGCTTATTACAGAACTTGCTGAACATCTAATAAGGTAACTTCTGTAATTCAAACAGAGTTAGAAAGTCTGTGATTCATTTCAGATGAATCTTCTCTTGATTCTGTTTTCTTGTTTAGAAAAAAAAAAAATGATGGAAGTGAATCAATATTCTCTTTCTGTACAGCTCTGTGTTATATACTTCCTTTAGTATTAGAAAGCTGTACTGTCACAGTAATGAGAAATAATGCTTCTGCCAAGCTGTAGGAAGTTCTGTGTCCTATGTCAGGAAGAGATTTCAGGGTCACGGTTGCATTTCCACACCCTTACACTGTTCTGTGTTGGGATTTCACCAGTGCCATCTTGTGTACAGCTCTTGTATGTCCCCTGTCCTTTGTGGCACTACTGGCACTTGTGTAACTGGATGGTAAGCTAGGTCAGCAAAGATGAATAATCTATTTTAAAAGATGTTCCATGAGAGAGAGAGATAAGTGTATGTGTTCCGGGCAAAAAGGACATGAGAAGACCATAAGAGCCCCTTATGGGCTTGCTTTATATCATCATTCTGTGGCTTTTAAGTCCCACTCAGTCTGTCGTGACATAGCTTTCTCTATTGGTATGTTTGGAAAAACCTTCAACATTTTTACACTTTGCTTAATACTTTTTTTTTTTTTCTCCCTCATCTTCCCTGTTCTAAGACCTCTAACAAAAAGTTATCAAGAAGTTGTGCGTTCCGTTTTTACGTCTTCAACATCTTCCTCTGGAGCTAGCAGAAGACAGACTATGAAGGACTTGCAGGAAGAATTCTCAAACTTGTACAACAACATTCGGTTATTTGAAAAGGGAACAAAGCATTTCACAGGTATAATAAATATATAGTTAAAATGAATGCACTCCTTCAAGGATGTTGAATTTATTCCAGAATCTACATTCAGAGTCAAAGAAGAGCAACAGTTTTAAGAAAATGAAAACTTAGGGATGTATTTATAATGTCTAAAACTGACCTCCTGCAGGAGTGCACTGCTTTGCACACTTACTGAAACACATTCTCTTTATTTCATATCCACAGTCTTTGTTCTGTCCAGGTCATTGTGTATTCTTGTCCTTTCTTCCAAAGTGTTTGTGTCCCTTTTCAGTTTTTATTCTGTCTACTATGTTTTTTAACTGACTTCACTCTGTCACCCCTGTAACTAGTGAAAACACTGAATAGCACCTGACTCTTGAGAACTCCCCTCTCAACCTTCTTTTGGTTTGTATTGAAAGTAACCTCTCCTTGTAAGTACATTTTCAAAAAGGTGTAGATTCATTTTGCAGTGGGTTACTCTGTAATGTCTTCTTTAGCTACCTATATTTTGTTACAGAAAGGACTTCTGTTACAAGCAAAGACTTGTGGCTTTTTTTTTTTAAATTGGTTGGAAACAGAAGTGCTGAGTTACTAACAGGCCAACCCCTGGTCATATATATATATATATATATATATATATGTATGTATATATACATATATATACATATACAATATATATATATATATGTATATATAAAATATGTGTGTATATAATGTGTTTATGTATAATATATGTAAATTAGATGTATGTTATTTTTATGTATGTGTGTGTATATATATACAGCATTTTCCTAATGCTGTAAATGTTTCCAAGATTCTGTGCTCTGAGTTTTCTTTGAAACTTTCCCTGTGGAAAGCTACAGCAAAAGAAAATATTAATGCACACAAAACAAATAAATGTATTTGTTTTGCATTTGTTTTGTATACTTTGTATTTTTTGTATTTTTTGTATTTTGTATTTTTTTGTTATATTTTTGTTAATTTTTTTTGTTTTTTGTATTTTGTTTTGTATACTTGTATTTCAAATGTGTTTTGAAATAAATTTAGTTATTTCCCATTAGCCTTTGTTCGTGTACACTGGTTCTTTTTTTCCTAAAATTCTGCTATTTCAGTCTTATGTCACATGCCTGCTCATGTAACTGCTTGTCTTGTTGACTTTTCTTTTTCATACTTCTACTTGTTGATTGGTAGAATCAACACTGTGTTTGTTCATTAGTAGTTCTTGTTCATACAGATACACCTTTGAAGTACTAACTGTGCATTCAAATGCTCTCACAGACCTGAAAGTCCACATTTTCACTGAGGAATGAGGAACTGTAAATGGGGGAAGATTCTCTTCACGTATCTAGATAACTTTCTTGTGCTACTCTGGGTTGATAGAGTCCATGATTTAGGAAGTGTTGTGATAACTCTTCATATGAATCAGCTGTAATAAGTTACTTTCCCACTTTTAATCTTCTTTTTTTTTAAACAGATGAAACTCAGACTAACCTTGTCAAGCACCTGTTGAAGACTGTCTGTACAGACATTACAAATCTTGTTTTCAACTTCCTAGCATCTGATTCAATGATGACAACAGAAAATTATTCTGCCATCACAAGTGAGGTATGCAGCGATCAGTTCCTTTTTGCCAGTCTCAAGTAGATCAGTGATATTTATTTAATATTTAATTATCTTCTGTTTAAATATGCCTACAGTTAAAATAGTAATTCGTATTGCAGATTGTTTCCATTCTTCTCTCATACAGGTCAGGACCAAGATTTTAGGTAAATTGCCAGAAGACACCAAAGGTCCTTTAACTAAACTGCATACTTCTCTGAATGGCAAGGTAATGTATTCCAGAATGTTTTGAGCTCAGATTTTCTGTTCTGGTGATACTATGTTAATAAACAGCTGAAAGACATAGTGTAGTACATATGGTGCTGCTGCTTTAAATGCTGAAGGCAAAGTCATCTTTTGAATGTATGTAAGTCAGTGAGAGTAAGTACATTTTCATATCTGTGAATTTTAAGAGGTGAAAAGGTGATCTTACATTTTGATACTGATGGTCACCTGGCTGTTTGCTTCCAGATGGACTCTAGTGTATCTTTTATGCATAGATGAGAAAAACAAAAGCTGAATCTGCAGTTTAAAGTGATCGATGTTTCTTGAATGTACTTCCTGAAGCTCCTGATGTTCTCCCATGTATTCTTTAACTAGTATTCCTGGGTATTTAAAATAATAAAATAAAAAACAGATTATGGCAGTCGAAGCATAAAGGAACGCAATTTATTATTTCTTATATGCAAAAGGCCATTCTTAAAGAAGAAAAGTCTATAGAGAACTGTAGAATGAATTCCTTTTTAGTATTTCATTTCTAAGACTAACATTACAATACAGTTTTTGTATTTAAATACATGAACTATTGGAAGATGGATAAACTTAATTTTTATTAAATATTTTTTTTTCCTACCATAGTTTATTCCAAGTGTATTCATTGTCATGTGTTTGGGCGATTAATTATGAACAGTAATTAGCTTATTTTGTAACCTGCTAAAACAGATTATTACTTTTTTTTAATAGAGTTTAGAAGATTTCCTTTCATACCTTGATTCTGCAGCAGATATTTGTGATATTATGGTGAAAAAAGGAGACAAAAAGAAAGAAAGGTATCTTAATTTTATTTATTCTGTTTACACTGTGTGAAATGTAGCTTTGTTGATGCACAAGTGTCAGATGGTTAGTTTGGTAGCAGTCACACAGAATGTGTAAGAGGCAGTCTTTCTTTCCAAACTGTTTAACTGAAAAATACAAAGGAAGGCAGCCCTAATTCCATGGGAGAAGGCAGAGAGGAGAGTTTGTATTTACCTAACATGCTTGGCTGACTGGTTACTACAACATAGCAGTGTAGGTTCACTAGGGAGTTTTTCAAAATCTGAGCTACACCAGGGCTTCTTGTTTGTTCGTTTGTTTTTTTTTCATTATTATTATTATTATTATTATTATTTCCTTTCAGTGTGGAGTTTCATATCAAGAACTGGTCGATCAGAGGAGAAAATAGCATTATTAATGTTAGAAGAGCTTTAGAGTCTATTTGAATTATTATGAGACAGAATGGGAAACATATTTTAATCTAATACATTCCTGTTTCTTAGGCAAGTCTTGTTTCAGCATAGACAAGCTCTGATTGAACAGCTAAAAGTAACAGAAGATCCAGCTCTTGTTCTGCACCTGACATCAGTACTGTTATTTCAGTTTTCGACCCACTGTATGCTTCATGCACCAGGGAGATCTGTACCACAGATCATTAATTTCCTAAGCGGCAAGATCCCAGAGGTATTCCTTTCTAGCCTTTTAGCGGGAAAGCACATTTTTTCTATGACTAAACATAAGAGTTGTGCCTCATACTGACTCCTCCTGCTATATAACACTAGCACCTTTGCTTTTCATGTCTAATCTTTATGTGCAGAATATGCAGTTTGTCTGATCTGTGTTTCTATTCAAGCATATCGTTTCAGGAATCTCTTTTCAACATTTTTTAAATAAAATTAAAAATCCATCTGTCATCAGTCTGTTCTGTAGCTTTTGCCTTTGTCTGTAGAGTCAGCTATCCATTATGGAATGTTAAAAATCAATGAAAATTCTTAAAACTCTCTTTTCTCCTACCTAGAGCGAGAATGTTTTTGAACTTTTCTGATTCAGTTTTAGGAAAGATGTACCTCTTCAAAAATAAAAAGTTTCAAATTCTATATCTAATCAGCCAAAACTAATGGTGTTTACTGACTGCATTGCTTTACTGCTTCAGTGGTTAATTGTCCTGTTCCCTCAGCATGGAAATACTTTCATTTTTCTACCTGTTTCATGGAATTTAGGTTAGGTAGCAAAATACCTTGATGGAAATAGATGCGTCACTAACCTCCGTTAGATAAGAATGGAAGAATGTTTATTGTTTTAACATTTATTCTTCAATTAATTAAAAGTTTGTGTACCTTCTCCGTAATGTTGACATTTCTTTTTGTTGTGCTTTTTTTTTTCCCTCAGGATCAGCATTCTCTATTAGTCAAATACCAGGGATTAGTAGTGAAACAATTGATCAGTCAGACTAAGAAGACTGAACAGGGGGACAGTGACAAAACAGAAGAGGACGAAGGAGCAGATGCCATTCGGAAAGAGCTCCAGGAAATCACTACCTCTATCAAAGATCTTGTTCTCAGACCTAGAAAATCGTCTGTAACAGAGGAATAAAATGATTATTGAGTACATCCACATCCATGATATAGTCAGAATTTATTTTTTTTTTTTTATCCTGAGGGGAAGGGTAGGAGAAAATGCTTGAAAACCTTTTAATATTTGGCTTCTTGCAAATCACAGCCAGGGTACAGAGCTGTTGTGTGATAGTGACAAATAGAGTTTTGTTTATGTACTACTGCAGCATACCTGTAACACGCATAGTAATGCATTAGATGTAGGTGTGACAGAGTGCAACTGTGGGCACTTTGGGTATGAAAACACTGCTTTTTTAATTGGCGACTTCATATGAGACCTCAAGAAATGGTTATTTTTCATATAACACTATTCTGTTACATGCTTCTAGTTATGCTCTTCTGATTTGGATTTATAGGATTGCATATAAGTTTATATAAGCGTATGTATCAATCTCAAAGACGAGTTTTGAAATGGTAATACTGCTATAAATGGTGTACAAATGAAAAGCCATATTTACTTTTTGATATCAAGCTGGATATTTGCAGCTTCTGTTCACTAAACCGCAAGAGTAAAAACACTGAGTACAAGTTTATATTCCTAAACTTAAGTGACTCAGTATTAATGTGAGTTTCTAAAGGTACTGAAACCTTTCAAAAATCAGCACACCCATACTATTCGTGTATTAACATCCGTAATAGCAGCTCATTTAAAACTTGTAATTGGGACAGAACAGGCAATAACCTTTTGCACTGATATTTTGAGGGTGGAGAAATAATGTTGCACCTTCTTTATTTAACATACTATATGTTATTTAGTCTTGTTGATTTCTCAGCCCAGTTCCCTTCGCAGTTTGAAGCACATGCTTGCATTCTGGCAGCTGCCTTAAGGGAACTTCTGGTATTCTGTTTACCCTGAGTTCCTTAAAAAAAATTTCAAAGGTAACTTTAAAGATATTTTTACATAAACGTTATGGACTGAAATTTGTTTTTCTAACCTGAAATAGCTAAATATTGTTAAAAGTGTTTCCCTCAAGTTTTTTACCTGCCTTATTTTCACAAGTACTTTATGTATTCAGGAAAGCAGAAAATGTGTACATTAAATAAATTAGAGTTCTGCCACTATTTATGACATAAAACTTGTCATAACACTATGTCAAATTATTTTCTAATTTGTACTTAAAATAAGATCGTTTTCAAACCAGAAATATTTTGGTTGTATCAGATCCTTCTTAGCTTTATATTACTTCAGTAAGGCCTATTGGTTTCACATGTATAATTCCAGGTTTTTGCATAAAATCAAATTTGAGTACTAAGACAAGAAAGCATACTTTTCACTGAAAAAGTTGTTCACCCATACTTTCCAAAATTCTTTGATGATGAAAGAAAGCAAATATATTCTGTGCAAGTCCTACTTTGTTTAAATACCGTGTTTTTCAGCAAAACAAATACCATTCATGTATTCTACATACTTAATCAAAATTATCTAAAAGCCTGAAATTAGAACAACAAAAAGTTGATGAGGTCACTTATGGAAACTCAGATTAACCAAGGTTGAGTTAATTTTGATAAGGTAAAAATTATAAAAGTACGTTATATTTAATGACATTCACATCATAATTCTGATCTTTTACCCACTGTAAGACAAAAGCAGTGTGCCGGTTGTAAGGCAGAAGCAAAGGTAGTTGTTTCTTTTTCTTTGGATGGAGGCTATCTTAGATGACAATAAAGGACAGTGAGGAATAAGAGAAAAGTAGTGTTCTGGCTGTTTAGCTTTGTTTAAGAAAAAGTTTGCATACAGTGAATAGGCTTGATTTGTTGTTATTTAGCCAGAATAATTGCAATTTTCCTATACTGAATGTAAACGATTTTATATAACATGGATCTATTTTGTAAATAGTATGCTATATGACATTCTGTATGCAAATATGAAATTATTTTAATAACATTAAATAATGAAGTATTTAAAATGCATTTTGTTGACTTAACCAATGGTTGATGATCTTGCAACTTGCAGCTTTCAAACAGCAGTCAGTTATATGCACTGTTTTATATAACATGCTGCTTTGAGTGTCCCTGTGTTTTTGTTTGATTCTGTTTTATGCTGGAATAATAACTTATAAAATCTACTAAATCATGCATTAGAGTTGCTATATGGTAGCCATTATTATAAGAATTATAAAAATATGTGTATTCTTCTAACTAGATGAGAAAAAGCCACTAAAATTCAGAGGTCTTTTATGGTTACTAAGAATTCTAGGACACACAGGTTGGAAAACCTTCCCACAGATACTTCTGTTGTCTCTTAGATATGGAAAACCAGTCTTTAGTTTATGAAGTAGACATATCTTGAAAGAGAGGGAAAAAGAATATTTATAATTTCCTGAATATTATGCTAATTTGTGGGTTTTACCCTCTCCCTATGATAAATTAAAGGTTGGACTTGGTGCTTAGGGACATAGTTTAGTGGGTGACATTGGTAGTAGGGTGATGGTTGGACCAGATGATCTTGGAGGTCTTTTCCAACCTTAATGACTCCATGGTTCTGTGTATGTGAGTGTAAGAGTATTTTTGTCTTAGAGGTTCAGTTCACAAAACAGAAGTGCCTATTGGCATATCTAGGAAAATGAAAGGGGATGCACAATATACAAATCAACACTTACTTTGGCTTTAAGTATTTAGTGTAAGCCTCTTGTGTCCTTCACCTTAAACACCACCATTATAGCTTCTGTGAATACATGTACATACATACAAACATGTATAAACAGGCTTTTCATAGTCTCATTTGCTGCTCTCAGCAAATTGGAGTAGGTGCATTAACTGTAGGTGGAAAAATATCTTTCTCAGCAGTAGCCTTTCTTTTCCCCATTACTAAGTGGCAAATTGCAACTTTTGTAGCTGGTTATTTCAGGTTATTTCAGGTCTGCTGGAAATAAGTGAACTGGCGCTCTGCTGGAACTCGCAGCCTTCTTTCCTGTTCTCTTGGTTTGCAACATCTTTGAAACAAAAATTGGCACAAGTTTCCAAATAATAGTTAATATTTGGGGGTTGTTGTCTGGATTAATGCATCTTAACAGCTTGCTCAGGTAAACTACAGGTTTTTTAGGGTCTTTGAATAAGCTTCTTCTGAAATGCTGCTCTGTGATTTCCCTTTTTTAAATAGCAGTTATATTTCCTTAGGCCAGGAAAATGGAAATTTCTACAGAACTGGGTAGATTTGTTGTTGTTGCTGTTGTTGGAATAGGAAATTTAGTACTTACACAGAAAACATGAGAGTGGTTGTACTGGGTCAGATCAAATGTCTGTGTAGCCCAGTATCATTTCTCCAGCGGCGGCCAAAAGGGGTTGCCTAGGGAGGAGTATAAGCATAAGGCATGTAGTGATTTTTCCCTTGGGTATTTCTGGAGCCTCCAAATACATGCTACTCAAATATTTTGAATTATGGTTGTACTTTAAACATAGAAAATGGTAATGATCTGAAGCTTTGGGATTAACAGGATACTTGTGAGAGCAGGATTCCTTCTCTCTGCTGGCCCAAATAATAGCATATTCAGTAAAAGGCAAAGGTGTTTTCTCAGGAAAACAGTAAATAATTTGATAGTGGTTTTTTTTAGGAATGCTTAAATATTTAAGCAAGGAATTATACCTTGGTTTTTGTTTGTTTGTTTGTTTTGTTTTTTAAATTGAGATGGGAAGAGCAATTTGATATTTTTAAAGAGAAACATCATTTGGTTTATGAACTCCTAAATCCTCAATGTGAAGAGGAAGCTAGGTCAAGACAGATTGCATCTGTGGTCACAGAATAAGCTGCTTTCTGTTTCAGGAAGTTCAGAAAAAGATGTGAGATCTGTATGAGACGTCATCTTACTGAGATATGAAAAAGCAGAATTTTTGTTCTGTTGTATTCAATTTGCACCTGTTGGCAAAAATACTTTCTTCTAAGAGCTTCTCTTGGCAAGACTTCTATTAATACAGCAATTATCCCTCCGACTAGAAAAAATTGAAAAGGATGGTCTTTGAAGTTTTAAGGAAGATAATATGGCTAGAGGAGGTTCCTGTGCTTTTCGTGCTTTCTGGAAAGAACCTTCTGTGTTGGAACTATTTATAAGTTTCATTAGGTCTTTTGACAGATCAGTTTGGATAATATTTTTGTCTTGCTCATACTTGCGGGTTTCAAAATGTACTTGATCAAAAATTGCACTTTCAGATTTTTTTTCTTTTTGGTAGTAAAGGCAAGAGGAAACTATTCATGATTCTCCTTTTGGACACGCATTCAGGCCTAACTTGCTGTCTTCCTTCTCAATCTACAAAAACTGCAAGCTTGAAAAATTAGCATTGAAGTGCTCGATATAAATAAAGCTTATAGTTTGTACAGTAGGAGGTAAAAGTTCAATCCAATTTGACTGGAAGACAAAATAAATGTGTGCAGAGTTTTAACAAACCAGTCAGCCACAAATGGAAATGATGAATTTTCGGCAATAACAATCAAATGATCAGTCGTAATTGCAAGATACTACCCAGGCACAGATAACCTCCAGAACGCATTGTCCAAATTTGCCAGTTTATCAAAGAACATAATACATCTTTAATGTTTAAATGCCTCCTTCTTTCTTCTGCCTGTGATATGAAGCAGGTCCCACCCACTTGACATTATAGACTAAATGATTCAGATGCATTGGCTCTTGGCGGTGGAAAAATCTGCCTGGAGGTCAATAGTAGTTCATACCACAAGCAGCCATCCTTTTTTTTCACTCTGCTTAGCTTCAGCCTGCTCTTTTAAATCGACACAATATGCTTACTTTCAGCTAAAATTGATTAAAGTGCTGCACAGAGCCTGATGCAGTACTTTGCTTACAAGCTCTTCGGTGTGCTTCGTGCATGCAGTAGACTGTCTGCAAAACTTAGCTGGCCCCTCCTGTGTCCAAACAAAAAGAGATGGCTGCAAGTTGAAGTAGGCCAGAACTGAGAAATTGAGGGATAGCCTAGACGAGGCCATTCCTACCACGAATGGTAATGCTGTATGCACAACTTCCTGCGTGCTGGAGGAGAGGCGAGTTGTTCCAGCCCAGAAATTGCTTTAGTAGTGTTAGAGGAATTCAACTCGGTCCCCAAAAAATCTTTCCTTTAATTGGAGAAGTCTTTCTCCCTGCTCCCCCCCGCCCATTTCCTGTACGCAGCAGTCATACGTTAGTAATCACAATTTTTCTGTCTCTTTTCTGAATTACAAGCCCAAGTGAGGGCTGTTGGATTCATTCTGCATGGACCACAGCATAGCCGGAGATGAACGATGATCCATATCTTCATTTTCTGCTAAACAGTTGGCGGATTAGGGGGTTTAATTCTTGATTTTTTTAACAGAAGTGCCTTTTTTCGTTTTGACAACTGTCTGAAATACGTTCCTTTAAGAACCTCCTACACGGTATGTATTTGTCATTTGTAAACAGAGTATGTCAAAAAAAAAAAAATAAGATTTGATTAAGTGGTGAGGCAGCTAGCTATTTGCATGTCATGAGGTCTCAGGGAAACAAACTGACCCTCAGCCTTCTTCCATCTAGCCAAATTCTGATGGGACCCTCAAATAGCTCTGGCAAAGCATTCTGTTTCTTTTGGACTTGATGAATGCTTGTTTCTGTGCAGACGTGTAATTATTTCTTCTTCATTTTGCTGCACAAGTTACCAGGAGAAGCAGCTTAAAACCAAATGTGAGTATTGAGGTTCTTTTCCGTTATTCCTTTATATGACAACACTTAGATGTGGTACTGTACAAGTACTTTTTGAGAAATGAAGCAGAAGTATTTTTCTTCAGACACAGAACTAATTCACATGGATACTGCTACTTTAAATTGTATGCAGAATTCTATACATATTTAAAAAAAAAAAATTCTGTGTACTGAAAGAGATGCCACACTTTTTTCAGATGCAATAGTTTTCGTTTTATGAATTGGCTCACATTAACATAGGGGAAGATTGTCTGTGGTTCCCTTTGTAAAGAGATGAGGATTAATTTTGTTTACTCTACAAAACAAGCCAACAAAAAGAGTGTGCTGTTTCCTGTGACATTTGAATCATCATTCTCATCTCTTAGCAAGCTCTCATAGTTATTTGCTGTTGCAAGAAAACTTTCTAGATAATGCCTTTTCAGATAAGCCACTTGTTTCTAGTCACAAACAATATCATCACCTAATATTGATTGTTCTTGCATTTTCTTTGAAGTAAAACCAGTTTCCAAGCTGGTACTTACAGAAATATTTTGACTTGTTACAGAAATCAAGTAGTATCTTGCAATTCTATAGAACTTATTTTATCTTCAGTCTGTCATATTTTTATGAACATAATCTTGGCTTGGAATTTGAAGAGAGTGGAATTGAAAGGCTATGCCACTGCTTGCTGTATTTTTTCTGGAAATGTGTGCCTATACTGCAGAATTGAAAAAGAAATATGGGTAATGGGGTGGAAATATTCCTTAAAGTCTACATATATTAATTGTACTGATACCTGATTTCACAGTGGCAATTTTTTTTGAATAATGGGGTCAAAATTAAATTTGGATGAAACTATTAGAACTGAATTAAAATATTTCAATAATACCAATGTTGAAAATATTTTTTTTAACTGTCTCTGTTTTCAGAAGTTCTGTTTTTATATCTGGACCTGGATATGAGGACTTTTATTTAGAAAACCAGTTTCATATGCCTTTGTTGTTTTTCTTTAATATTTTCACCCATTTTTTCTTCTATTTCTGTGATAAGTTGACATTTATAGAGTATTTGAACAAAACAGAATGTATTTAATGTATTAATGTTATAAGAGATTGCTGATGGTCTTGCCATGCAATTTGATTGCAGTGCCACAGAAGTCACTTTGATTCAAAGTTGTGTAACTGGTAGAAACCTAAAATGACATACTAATTGTCTTGCAAGATTACAGCAACATGAAAGCAGAAGCTGCTTGAAAGAGATTCTGATCTATTGTGACCTGTGGTATCTCCGGGTTATTTGCAGGCAATCATATTTTGCTGAGTGTGTGCGTTTGGCTGACTTGATAAAATGTAAATTCTATGGGCCATATACCAATAATCCCAGCTTTCTGCATACCTTTTTTTTAAATTTTTGAGTTTTTAAGAAAAAAATAATTAAATCAGTGTTGCCTAACCATGGACAGACAGAAAGAAATGTGAAAATCTTAACCAGCATACTTACTAATCTCAACCCTAAACTCAGAGGGTGAAATCCTGACCCTGTTCAAATGAGTGGTCCTCCTGACAACTAAACAAGCTCTAGACTTAGTTCAGGCTTTTAGATTATCTAGGGAATAAAACTAAGATTTTCCGCGTGTTTCCCCGCCAGTTAAAGGTAAGATGATGTCTTATGTCTAATTCTAGGATGTTCATAAAATTAATGATTTCCAGCTCGACTTTTCTATTAAAACCTCCAGAGCCCAAAGTTCAGAAACTGGAATGATGAAATGCTCCATTTCTGCTCCTGCAGAGGAATTCACTCTTCTGGGAACAGGTTGTGCAGTTCTAGTTAGGAGGCTGTGAACTTCTAATGTCATATGCTTATATTTTCCAGTAAAATGTAAGGGGGATGAAATAAGGGCAGTTTTGTAGAAATGCACTGACGTTACTCCAAAACACTGAACTAACATACTAAAAATAAGTTAATAAAACTCCATGACATAATTTTATGTAACAGAGATACAGTGAGGGACAAAACTATTACAAAGGCTAACTAATTTCCCTTGGTTGCCTCTATAATAACAGCTAAATTAAGCTTCTGCTAGGAATCACCCTGGAGAGGACTTTTTCTCTCTCCTTTACCTATAAAAAGTGTCTTGTGAATTAGCCTCAGTAGGCTTAGGTTTGCTTTTGTGAATATCCCCATTTTCCTCTGATATTGAACTGCATAAGTCAACTATCCCTTCTTGTTTCCCTTTCTCAGACTAAGCGGGTTTTTCTGGTTTTACTTCATTCATGCTAGTAGGTTACTTTCCTTCTCAGTCATGGTTGCCTTTGAGTTCGAATTTGTTCTAGGTCCATATATGAGGACTGGTAAATTCTTGCACATCTCAACATATTATGGTTAAGGGATCTAAACAGGCTGCTCTGGTTCATTGCTGGCCTCACACTTAGATGCTCTTAAGACTCAGAACAATGCTCATTTTCCTATACCTGTCTTTGTATGCAGATAACAGAATTGATAGAAGGAGGGATGCTGGTGACAGAGCGTGGCATAACTGTGGGCAGAACACACGTGGGAGGCCACAACTCAGCCCAGAGTCACTTTCAGCAAGATATTCTGTGCCTCAGTTCCCATATGTGGAACTGGGTTTGTTATTTCAGGGAGGAAAAAAATGAGTCCAAAACCACGTTTATTGACTGCAAACAGCCTTAATAACCAGTAACTCTCTCAACCAATTGTGTAAGAATATTAATCATAACCTCAGCGTCCTTAAGGACAATTGTAATCTTCACAACTGGAACATTTTATTGCTTCAGCTAATTTTAGAAGTGCCTTTTACCTGTAGCACTGGAGCCTGACCACCTGGCAACCTTTGTACAGTGCTTTTAACTACCCTGGGCCAGTGCCATGCCTACAGCCTAATGAGCAGACCCACCAAGTGGCAAAGCCGTAATGACTGGATGCTTTCTTCCCACCCCTCCAGGTCTGAGCTCTGACCTTGAGCAAGCCAATTCCTCTACTTGGACAAGCATTAACCTTTTCTGTAGACAAGTATCTCACAACTGTGTTTTGGGATTGCTTTATTATCATTAGAAAATCATTCTGAAATCTTTGAAAGGAAGACTGTAAAATACCTCAGAGTATTAGCTTATAATTCTATTTATCAGAAGCCCAGAACTGTATTAGGTTATAAATGTATAACCAGGAGCCCAGTCTTCCACAAGTGAGCTCTGCAAGTTTCTAATTCAACCACAACATAATTCATTTATGTATTATAATGTGAAATTGTGGCATAATAGAGTTTTGTGAATATCTGGATTTGGGGTGCTATTTGCATGCGAAAAAAGGAAAAGATTAGAGGAAAACTGTTTAATGCTGATGAGCTGAGAGTCTGTTTAATTTGGAAATGAAGAGCATTGAGAAACATTTCAAATTAAAAGCTCAAAATGTTGGGGGGGGTGTTTTGTCTTTTTAATGCAGGAATGGAATTTTTAGATGTATTTAATTTAATTTAGATGTATTTAATCATTGTCTTGCTTCTGTCTTTTACTGAAAACATTTACCAATTTCATTGTAATTTAGCAAAAAAAGCTTGACCTGTATTTGTTTGTTAACAGTTCCTGCTAATTCTTGTCACTCTGCTCCCCTCAGAGCAAAGCAGCCTCATCCCCCACAGCTGGTCAGTTAGGGACTCTGAGCAACATCCCCTATTGAAACAGGTAGTTTCCATTCCAGGTTCACTAAGATGGTTGCTTTGCTATTGCTAGGTATCAGGCTTCACGTTATCACTTGAATAGACTTAAATGGTTTCAATGGACTTATTATTCCACAATATCCTTGAGCTAAATAACCTGTTCTTAAAATGTTCCTAAATGTTAGAAAGGAATTTCTTCATTCTTACTAAATTTCCTCCAGCAGTCTAAGAATTAACTGATGGTTTTTATTCCTTGTAATTCATCTGAGTCAAATGTTGGCTGTCTGAGGTGTTCAGATAATCTTTAGCTTTAATTTTCCTTCAATCGAAGTAGGGCAATCCCACGCTGGAACCAGCTTTAAGATAGTATGTATTTGTAATCACAGAAAGAAATCCACTGTGAAAGTCATAGTGTCAAAAAAAAAAAAAAAAAAGACCTTTTCACATGCCAGGACATTACAAAACTCCCAGCAGAGCAGTAACTGAAAGGTCAGTAACCTCACATCATAATAAAGAAAGACAGAATACCAAGATCTATTCATTTCTGGGTCTAATTTTAAATCATTGCCACTTTTAGGAAGATAGACTATGTTAAAATAGAAAGAAATATGTCTAATGTCTGGCACAGAGATTTTAAGGCTTAAGGGAAATGTTAGGATACCCAGTCACATAACTGTTCTGAAGACCTTATCTCTTAAGTGGGCAGAACAGGTAAAGAAAGAGGCACGCAGATTTCGGGTACATGAGAAAGATCATACAGCAGTCACTGGCAGGGCATGAACAAAACCCAGAGCTGAGAATTGCTGAGGACTGGTCAGTGGTGCTGCTCACAGCATATAAGAACTGAAGTTAAAACAGAGTTGATGCCATGATACCCTTATCTTGTTTGGCAAGATGTTATCTACTCAACTGCTCAAGATTCAAGAAATCTTCAGTTAATATTTTTACTCTGGTTAATGTCTAATTCACAAAACCATATATAAAAATAAATAGTTTTATATTAATCTATACTCAGTCCTAGAAACACTCCTTTATTTTTCCTCCCTGCTAAAGGAAGAACAAGAAGTCACAGATCTCTGCTCCCAGCTCTTTCTATCAGCCACTCCACTCCTAAAGGGGTTCACTGCCTTGAAAGGCCTGCGGTGAGCTGTCTTCTAGAAAGGAGTTTTTACACTGAGAGTCATTTACCCTTTTGCTGTGTTGGAATGAAATGTGCTGGTTTACAGTGAATGTCATTTACCCTTTTACTGTGTTGGAATGAAATATGCTGGTTTACAGTGAATGTCATAGATCCAAATATTTTATCTTTTTTTTCCTAGAATCCTAAGAGCAGCAGCCTGCACTTGATTCATCTGCATAGATAACTATTTGGTTTTCCAGCTTTACAGTATGTTTAAAACAAATACAGGGCAGAGAATAAAAACAAGAAGTCACTATGCCATAATTCCAGATCTTCAGTGAAATGCACATGCAACCATACTGTGCTAGTTTTTGGGTTTTTTTTGCAACCTTGGTGCAAACGTTCAGAGTTTGTACGTGAATTGTGCCCAATAGATACGAGATCACCAATGCAGGGTTAAAAACCTAATCTAGTGTATATTAAATCACCTAATTTAACATCCATAAATTGAGGGAAATTGTTCGGCTATGTTAAATTGCATACATATGTAAGAGTTTTAAGGGTCCTGTTCTAAGAGAAGACAAACCACACGTTCACGTACCCCTTAGGGGAAAGAGAGGAAGTCAAATAAGTCTACTTAAGACCATTCCCATTGTGTTTTCCTGGCAACATTTCTTACCCCATCTCAATTACATTCTGTAAACAATTCATTGCTGCAAAAGCATCAGTATGCAAAGAGTACTGCATCTTTCAGGTTTTCTCTAACAGATTAGATCTTTTATCACCTATCCACCTAGCAGATGCAACATATGCGTTTTAACCAGACTGTGTGTTTATTGCATCCCTGCTTTCCAAAGAGTTTGCAGTTATAGAGGATTGTTACTGCTAGAGCACATAGTTAGCAGTACAAGCTAACTTCTCGTTACAATTGAGACACTGCGTGTTAGTTGTCAGTAAAAGCCCTCGCTTTGTGGTGAGGCTACTAGTGGCTGTACTCAATGTACTTGCCCATTCCTTCTCAATGGTCACCCACAACAGCTCCCATGTAACATGAAGGGAGGCTGCAGATGCTACATTTGTTGTTGCTGGAATGTCTTAGACTGTGCCCAGCAGTGGCTTCACAGACTGAATCATAGCAGCCCAGAGTCTGCAGAACCAGGTCATTTCTGTTTTCAGTGTAAAGTTTGGTAATAAGGTGACAGCCAAAACTGATGGAGCCCCAACAAAACTGGCTGTTCACCGGTCCTAAAAATATAAATAACTGGGAAAAATGAAATTGAGGTAGGGATCTCAACTCTCTCAATTAGATATGTACTGATACTCCTTACCAGTAGCCTTTGCTCTTCCTAAGCTATAATGCTACCTAACTCATAACAATCTTTTAACAGAGCTGAGATCAGAAATCCTTAGATTTGTTTCATTTCAATAAGGTTTCGTATTTTTATTACAAAAGTGCTACAGCTCAGTTTATTTTTTCCTTAGAAAACTAGGTCAGGTTGGCCCAGTACTGTTGGGAGAGAAAAGTAAAAGGCTATGCTGCTGCAGCAGATGCTGTGTTACCACTTGGGGGTTTTATGTTTGGTTTTGGAGGAAGGAGGTCTTTTTTTTTTTTTTTTTTTAAAAAAAAAAAAAAAGGAGTAATGAAAACCCTTTCAAATTTTAGCTTGCTTTAAAACATATCTGCTGCTGTTGCTCATCTTTTTCTTATCGCTCGTTTTATTTCTTAAAGCATTCCTAGAGTAGGTCACCGGGTTTTAAAGAACCCGGCTAGATAAAGTTGTAGTGAGTAGTGAATTGTCATTACTCTTTCACAAGCATTTTAATTCATGTGGTGTCCCTGGTCTCACAGGACACAGCACTCTCCATCCTCCCTTCTGTCCCTGAACTAAAACGTGAGGGTGGGGGAAATCCAGTCTGCAGCTGATGCATCTGCAGAGAAAAGACGTAGACTATTTCTTATTAAGATCTTGAAGGCTGAAGTCAGCATCAGTGTTGACTACTGAAGCTGTTACCTCTTGTAAGCTGCTTCGTTTTATGAGCAACTCCACTCCCTGTGAAGCACAGGCATCATTGCCTATAGCTATTGCTTTCCCCAGGAAAGTTTTCCATCCTGAAGACAAGCCTGTTGTGTTTTCAGGTAGATGTGTTCCTGCCCAGTATTGTTAGTGTATTGCTAAGATGCTGCCGTTTTCTTGGTGGACTTTTGGCTTTATTGCATTGTATACAGGGGAGTTGGGTGGGGTATTTCGGTGTGCAGACCCACTTCTAGCAGAGTTCAGTAAGAAGTGCTGCTCTCATTTGCACGCTGCAGATGAATTCACTAGCAAAAGTCTTGGATCAGCACTTCAACGCAATTCTCTATTTGTAACTCTCTTTTTATTCAAGCACTTTTAAAGTACTTTACACAATTAGGGGATTTTAGGTGAGAGTGGAGGCAGGAAAGGGGACTGGAAAAAGCCAGGCTGAAAAGCTGGGGAGAATTTGTATTCACTGCCAGAGATCACCTGTGACCTCAGTTCTTATCCTGACCATTTCAGCCCCAAATTATTAACGTTCCTTTTTCTCTTTCAAAGACATTTAGTGCTTGCTGGGTTGTGGGTTGATAGAAGGAAAATACATTAATATTTCCATTCAAGTACAATATGTTATTCTCTACCTTTCCACCATTTTAATTGAAGAAACTGTCACCCAGCACGAATGTCCTTTTGCCACCGAATTTCTTATCTCAAACTGAGATGACTCTAACTCAGATTCCCATCTTTTTTTCCTAGAATAAAACATACAGCTAGCTATAAAATTGTTTCTCCCAGTGAAATATTCAACTCTCTATCAAAAGTCAAAAAGTAAGCTTTTACTAAAAGATTTTCTGTTGTGAATTTAAGGTTCATTTTAGACCAATATCTTTTTCAGATTTCACTTTCGTGAATCTTACTTTTCTAAATCAAACTGACGTTTTCCATTAAGTTTTTTTATTCACAAATATTTGCTCCTAAAATACATCAAAATTAAAAAGATAATTAAAAAAAAAACAACTGTTAGAGTATTTTCAAATAAGCTTTCTGCAAAACTCCTTTTTTCTTCCAAAAATACCCTGATGAAATAACCTCTTAATTTATATTGGTTTTGGAAGCTTATAAATGCTCAGGTTTCAGAGCATGAATTTAAACCTCTAAAAGGGATTAGGAAACTTTCCTCATGAGCAGGTTGTTGCCTTGTGCAGGGTTTCTTGCATCTTCCTTAGGATATTTTTGTCTGCTGAACTGAAAAAGATAAGTACCCCTATAGTCATTTAGCATCACAAAATTATTTTTAGATCTGCTTCTCCTCCTGAGTTCTAGTACGGACTATGTTTAATGTAGATGTCAGTCCTTTATTCCTTATTGTACCATACAGGGCAGAGGCTGAGCAATGGAGCTCAGCCTACATTTCCTTCTGAGCCAAGCTGTCAAAATAGTCAAGATGACTGAAGGCATCCAGACCTCCACATCTCTTCTGTAGCCTCATCTATACTAACATCAGCTGAAATTTAAAATAACTGGTGAAGAAAAGGAGTTTTTTTCTTGCATCTGCCTGCAACAACCAAAGTAACAAAATCTTCTTTACTGTGGTAAACCAGATACCACAGACAAGCCAGTAACTCCTTTCCATCAAAAAGGGCCAAGGTTTTGGGCCATACTCACATCTAAATATCAGACTGGTTGACAAAGGATATGTTGATCACATTTCACACTCAGTGACAATATGAAGTAATATCAGTCTCTCTTAATTTCACACATGGCTGGGACTTGAGAATGCTGGAATTGATTTTTCCCTGCAGAAATGCTGGATCTGCTGAAAAATGGTTTTTGTTTCTGTTTTGTTTGTTTGTTTGTTTTGACAGAAATCGTTTAGAATCACAAGTTTCATTTGCTGTTTCCTCTGTAACCAAATTTGTGTAATTCCACTGACTGTATTTTAATTGAGAAAGATTTACAGACTGTGTTTATCAGATTTGAAATATTAGGAAACATCGACATTAATGGTAATGAAGAACCTAATTGCTTCTATACTTTCTAAAACCCCATTTCTTGCTTATCCTTAAAAATATCTTTCAAAATCTATGCTTCAATGATACAGGCAGCAAAGCCCTAAACATGCATTCAGCTTTGAGCATGTAAATATTCCATCTGAAAGCAATCACATTTCTCATGTGTTTAGACTATGTGCATGGCTGGCTTATGCATGGAATCACAACAGTCACCTTACAGGAGACCTTTATTCCTGATATGGGAATGACCCCGCTCCTGCCCAAATGCTCATAACGGAACACAGGCTTTGCGGACTGTTTCACCCAGCCTCTTTTATCATTCAGCAGTGATAAACCTTTCTGTTTTCCACCACAGAATGGTTGAGGTGGGAAGGGACATGTAGCTCAGCCTCCTGCTCCAAGTAGGGTCCCCTAGAGCTGGTTCGCCAGGACCATGTTGGGTTTTGAACATTTCCAAGGAAGGAGACTCCACAACTTCCCTGGAAAACCTCCTTCAGTGCTGTCACCATCACAGTGAAATAGAGTTTTCTGATGTTCAGAGGAAACCTCCTGTTTTCCATTTATGCCCATTGCCTCTTGTCCTGGCACTGGGCACCGCTGAAAAGAGCCTGGCTCTGCCCTTCCTTTGGGTATTTGTAGACATTTATAGAACATCACTTCAGCCTCCTCCTCTCCAGGCTGAGCAGTCCCAGCTCTCTCAGCCTTTCGTCATCAGGCTGCAGTGCCTCAATCATCTTTGTGGCACTTCACTGGACTCTTGTCAGTATGTCCATGTCTCTCTTGCACTGGGGAGCCCAGAACTGGATGCAGTGCTCCAGGTGTGGCTTCAACTCTGCTGAGCAGACATTAAGGATTCCCTCCCCTGACCTGCTGACGGTGCTATTCTTAATGTCCCACAGGCTGCTGCTGTTGTTCTTACCTACAAAGGCACACTGCTGGCTCATGTTCAACCTGTTGTCTACCAGGACTCCCAGGCCCTTTTCTGCAGAGCTGCTTCCCAGCTGGTCACCCCCACCATGTGCTGGTGCCTGGGGTTGTTCCTCCCCAGGTGCAGGGCATTGCACTTCTTGTTGAACATCGTGTCAGTCCTGGCAGCCCATTTCTCCAGCTTGCCAAGGTCCCTCTGGATGGCAGCATGACCATCTGGCATATCCACCACTCCTTCCAGTTTTATGTCACCTGCAAACTCGCTGCAGGTGCACGCTGTCCCATCATCCGGGTCATTAATGATGGTATTAGTCCCAGTGTCAGCTCCTGGAGTACACCACTAATTAAATTACTTTAAACTTGCTCCTTTAATGTTGTACCTAGGATTCAGTAATGATTTTTCATCCACATCCTAAATACATGACTGCTTTGCTTTTTGAGTGTGGGCAGTTGAAGCTAATCTATTTAAAACTACCTAAATGACTTTTAAGTATATAACACGCCAGGTAATTTGGGTATACTTCTCTACGTGGCCCTTTTGTGCCAGAAACAATCCTCAAATCTGTTCTGTGGCTAAATGTATACAGTATGATTGAGAAAACTGCCATGATTTTACTTGAAAAGGCATACCAGTACCTGACTGAAACATTTCATGGCTTCATGTTATTCTGTAAATCTCACGGTAACCATAAAGAGCTGAGATCCACAGTGCACACTGGACAAAGTTCTGGCTGTACCAGACTGTGAAAACCTGTAAAAAAAAGTGCAGGTGAGAATGATTTCAGAAAAATAAAAGTAGCAATCTAAGCCTTGGCATTAACCTTACTTTTTTTCTTGAATGGCTGCTGTTGACGATATTGACAGTGCCCAGGAATCTGAGCAGGTTGAAAGGATTTGTGTTCCTGGGTAACAGCCTGGGAGAGACTTGAATCAATAGCGAGCACTCCACAAACAGTTTGTCTCGTCTTAAACACAGAGCAGCATTACAGAACAGCAATACTGATGAGCAGTTGAGCTTTCTGCATTCACAATAATGGTGCCAGTTCTGAATAGAATTGCTGGGATCCGGTGTAATGTTTGTTTTAAAAGATGAATTGCAGTCTCAGACTTCCATATGTTGATTTGTTAAAAAAAAAAATAATAATACAGCAAATCATTAGGTTTAATTGTGTAGTCAGTTAGCTACTTTTCTGAAAAAAAAAAAAAGAGCTTTCAGCTATTACATGTGATATGCTTATTTCTGACCTCTAATTTATCTGTACAGTGGGTATGGTAATTCTTGATGCGATGGTAATTCTTGACCTTCGATTGCAAAGCTCACAGTAGAGGAATAGAAGGATAGTGGAGGAGTAGAAGAATATGCTTCAGGAGAGAAACATACAGAGCCATTAATTTGACTTTTGCCAACTAAATCCCTCAGGCTGACCTCAGTAGCAAGTACAAGTGGTTTTGGACAAGCTGGGTGCTGCTGTTGAACGTTCTGTGGATGAATTTAAGAAAATACCCAGCTTGCTGTAAAAACACTGGAATAAGGCCATTCCAACCCACTCTGCAGCTAGCAAGGAGACTTTGAGACACAGGCTAGCCATGTCTCTGCTGCAACAGAATTTCTGTATGTCTGCAAGACAGCACACCTTCAGTCCAGGCGCTTTCACTGCTCTGTATGTTTGCTTGAAGTTTGAGTAAGTAGTAAATTATGTTGCACTGGGATGAAGGAAGAATTTAGTTGACTAACACCACTGTTTGAATTTGCATGGTGTAAACAAAGCAAATGGCAATACCAATTAAGGAGAAAATTGCACAATACTTGGGATGATCAATCCCCCAGTTAAGCCAGAGCTCTTGTCATTTTCACTCATGGTCTCAGGGTCCATAAACATAGCACACTGCAGTGTGGTGCTACTACTAGATCAACCTCTAAATGAGCTGCTTTGCCGAGACAGTCCACCAAATCAGTGCCACTGGTGGACCTTGAAGCACTGTAGTCATGTCAATACAGCACAGCCCTGCTTAGCATGGCTGTCCTGGCTACTGAAACCAGGACTTTGTCAGTGACAGCTCTGCACCCGCTCAAATGCCTTCAGGATCCGACTTTGAGCTACTGTGCTGCACCACTGAGATAAAACAGCTTGTTCAAAGTTAACATCTGTCTATACTTTCCTGTAAGTATATGGTTTGACTTGATTTGTGCTTTATGCCCCTGGTTCCTATTGCTTCTCTACCCATTTTTAGAAGAGCAAATATTCTGGTATCTTTGAACACTCAAATATAACTTCAGGGTATCACTAGGAAAACTGCAGTTACTCTAAGGGAGGGAGGAGAGAAAGCAAGGGTATTGTCAATGTTTTGAAAATAAGACATCCATTTAGTTGTCCTTGTTTTTTGTGGGTTTTTTTGGTTGGTTGTTTTTTGTTCTCTTTTTCTTTTGAGGGGTCAGGGTTTACATTAGGTCTAGCCACAATAAAGTAGCAAATTTCTAGGGGGTAACAATCATGCAGAGAAATCAAAAACTGTAATCTCTGAAATGTTTCTTGGAAAACATTGCCATTATTTTATAAATGAAAGTTTTCAGCATTCTTAGATACTTTTTCTCATAATGATGTTGGCTTTATAATGCAGTTGTAACCTTGAGTCACCAATGTATTTTGTAAATGTATGCGATGAATTGTCCAGCAGCTTTCAGACACACACACAAAAAAAAAAAAAAAAAAAAAAAAAAAGGAAAATTAAATCAGCAAATACATGTGAATAAGCAAAACTATGTTCCAAGATGAAAATATGTACTTAACTGAAAGTAAAAAAGTGTCTGGAATAGCTTGCAGGAATGTCACCTTTGTAATAGATAGATTTGTTTTACTTATCCTTCATTGTTGCAACAATTTATTTTGCCATCATTTTTCTTTATCTGTGCCTGTTTCAGAGTCTAACAGAGAGCCCTGTTCCATTCCTGGTATGCTCTTAATGAAAAAGATGATGCAGTTTAATGGCAGCCTTATTTAGATCATGAAATAATCCATTAAAATCACCACAAAGCAAAAGATATATCTTTACATGCATGCATATAAGTACATACATATGTATATTCATTCCCTTCTAAGTAGGATTAATGTTTGTGCTTTTTATGTTTACATAATCTAAGGTGTATTATCACATCTATAGGGAACATTAAAATAAATCAAGAGATATGTTAACATTATGGATGTGCTTCTTACATCCAGTGAGAAAACCAGCATTCCTTTCCCGATGGTTCCACATTTATCAGGTTTGGGTGGACTTGGCAACCATTTTATTATGGCTTTCTGTGCTAGAAGACTTCCAGTGCTCTATGTCGTATAAGAAACCATTTGACTCTACAGAAAGTCCCTCTCCTAATTTGTTGTAGCTAAATTCTACCTTAATCTGTTAGAACAGTAGGCAGACTAGCCAGCTCTGTTGTTTTATTTTCATCTGCTTTATAATTTATACCATGAGGCTCCTGCATTCTCAGATCTGACCCCAGGGACATCAGCTGCAATATCCTCGCATCCTTGGAAACATCTCTGTGCACCCCTAGGAGTATCCTAATGCTACAAATGGCATCGCATAACTGTGCCTACTATCTACACAAAAATCAACTGTACTTTAGCTTTGCTCCAATCTAGATAACAAAATCATCTTTTCCCAAGGAATGAAGAAATGGCAGTCTCTCCCTGTGCCTAGGACGCAAGTGAGCAGCTGGAATGCTGGAGTCAGCATTTCATTCCATGAGAGTGAATAGCACCAGACCTCCAGAGATTTCTGAACTGACCTTCAAAACACAGAGTCTAGCTTCCAGCAAACTTAAAGTAAACACATTTCTCTAGAGATCGGGATCAAAGCACAGGAAAAACATTCTACTTAACTACATGGTGCTTGTAACGTGATTTACTTACTGCAGCAAGGGTAAGTGGAGTTGGCGGAGCCGAGATTCACTTTTTTGTTGTATTGTCTAAGGGTAAAAACATTTCACAGAGATTACCTAGACCTTTGCCAAAGGATTTACGAAAAAATAATTATTCTTTTTCATACCATCTATGCTTCATACCCAAACATGGTCTTATTTCATCATGGTCAAACTCTGAAGACTTTCTGAAGAAAACTTTCAAGGACTTGAGGGCTTTACTTGAGGAGCAGCCTAAGGGTACCTCTGCCTTCGAATCTGGTCTTGGGGATACTCTTTTTATGTTCTCCAGCAACCACTGTCGTCTGTAAAACAAGAGTAATAGGACTTTGTTACCATACTCATATAGGTTTTAAAGAGGATAACTACATTACAGATTTGGAAGTTCTTAGTTATTAGAATAGCGTGTCTTGTGCATACACATAACCTGGGCTTCCTGGAACAGATTGGCCTGGGGAAAAAAATCAAGAGAACCATGTTTTGAACAAAATTGTTCAGTATAGAGTTTTCAATAATGTTAAAACCTATTATCATTCATTACATTCATTAGAACAACAACAACAAAAAATGTATCTGCACATATCTGAAGCTATTTTTTGATGAGCTTTGTGCAACACAACCTACTATAAGTGATAGATAAGTTCGTCATACATGTCCTGTTAGGATTTTACTATCACCACTTTTAGGCAGAGGTGAAACTCTGTTAGGAAGCTGAGGAACTGATTCAACAGAGAAGAAATCAGAAAGGTACTCTGGTCAGGGTTATCCTCAGAGGCATTTCATAACTCTGACTAGTTCATAACTGACATAATTCCATCAATGTGTTCTTGCAGCCCAGAAAGCCAACTGAATCCTGGGCTGCATCAAAAGCAGTGTGACCAGCAGGTCAAGGGAGGTGATTCTCCCCCTCTGCTCTGCTTTCATAAGACCCCACCTGGAGAACTATGTTCAGCTCTGGGGACCCCAGCACAAGAAGGACATGTATGTATTAGAATGAGTCCAGAGGAGGGCCACATGGATGATCAAGGAGCTGGAGCACCTCTGCTATGAAGACCGGCTGAGGGAGTTGGGGTTGTTCAGCCTGGAGAAGAGAAGGCTCTGGGGGAGACCTTATTGCAGCCTTCCAGTACCTACAGACGACCTACAGGAAATCTGGGGAGGGACGCTGTATCAGGGAGTGCAATGATAGGACAAAGGGCAACAGTTTTAACTAAAAGAGGGGAGATTTAGATCAGATGTGAGAAAGAAAGAAAATCATTACTATGAGAGTGGTGAGGCACTGGCAGAGGTTGCCCAGAGAAGCCATGGATGCCCCATCCCTGGAGGTGTTCAAGGCCAGGCTGGATGGGGCTTTGAGCAACCTGGTCTGGTGGGAGGTTTCCCTGCCCATGACAGGGGGGTTGGAATTAAATGATCTTTAAGGTCCCTTCCAACCCAAACCATTCTATGATTCTAACTCCCACAAAAAAAGGAATGAAAATTCCTCTGAAACCCAGTTTCAAGCCTGTCCTATGACCTTTAACGTGGAGCCCAGTCAACCACAAACATTCCTTCTTGACTGTCTCTATAACCACCAATTTAGAAGAATTTCCCAATATAGAAGAAAATGAGCAAAATTTAACTTTGGTTTTAGGGACAACTATGTATGGATCACACACTGAATTACTGTACTGTGCCTGGTTTTTATATGTATTGCATGATGGATGTCATTTTCTCTCATACTTTGGTTCATTCTTTGCACACTCAAAGCTCTCTTTGATCTTAAGGAAATACTATTATCCCAAGGATATCACATAAAATACGTCTTTAATATTTTTAAGAAAGCACATTTCCCACTGATCTGAGTTACAGATTATTTGACTTCCTTACTACACCCTGTCTTGGCTAGCACTAAGATTTAGGGCAGTCAGAAAAACAGTAAATCAATTCAACTCCAAAGATTTTCAATTTACAGGAACTAGTTTTCCATAGCTTGTGCCAAATGAACAAGTCATTACTTTTGGTCTGAGATAAGCATTATAGCCTCTCTCCCTGCCACTTTTTCCACAGGCTTACTACAGCCCCTCCAGGAATAGATTAATAAATTCCTGGTTTTATGCATTTGTGCCAGTGGAGACTTCCAGTAACTGTTCCTTCTCATAGTTGAAGCTATCAGTTTGGATTACATCTCACAAACCAGAAACCCAGAAAAAGTTAATTGCTTTCTTAAAGCTGAACCATGTATATAAGATAGCCAGTGAATATATAAAAACAAGTATGAGTGACTTCTCCTAAATGGATTAGATGTAAGCTCTGTGGTGGTAAGTGCTCCCTCAAATCCTGTTTCTAATATGCTTCTCTTCCTTGTTATCAGGCCTTGCATCTGGTTAAGATAAACTAACTTGCACCATTAGTCAGCGTAAAAAGATTTCAGCTGCCCAAATATGTAAGTATTTTAGGAGACCTTCCCCAGTTGTTTTCAATCTAAAATTTATGATTGCTGGCACTGTATGCAGTGACAATCACTGATGAGTTTAATGAAGATTGCAATCCAATGAATCCAGCAGATGTTTCTGGGTTTGCTTCACTGGGAACTTTCTGGATTCTTCGTCCTTCATTCCCAGGAATCAAGACCCAATTTTAGCAAAGTGCTGATGATCCAACCAGTAACAAGATGACTGAAAAAAGTCTTCATCTCCACAATCCTTAAAACATTCAGCAGTTACTGAACTATAAGCAGCTGAAGTTCAGATACTAATCCAAGCCTCTTTAGCCTGAAAAACTGAAGGATGGGAAACTCATACAATTGGATCTCAATAGATTTGTGGTATTTCCTGCACTTGGCTGGCACAGAAATATCATCTATCTCAGTGTTTTGGCTCTGCCAACAGGGAACCTGCCAATACAGAAACATATAAGAAAAAACAATCTTTTCCAATAACAACAAGAGAAACTTGCTTTGAGTTATGATTTTGCTTGGGTTTTATTTTGTTTATTTCTTTTTATATTTTGCTCTTTTGCTACCCAGGGGTATTTTTATTACCCTACACTGCCATCAAGTATTAGCAGCACAGTTGGGATTATGCAAAAATACAGTAATAAAGCTTGGGGTCCTTTGTCTTCCTTCTGTTTTGTTGGTTGGTTGGTTTGGGTGGGGAGGAGCACGTTGAAAATAGAGGAATGAGCAGAAAGACAGGAATGACAAGGGAGAGCCAGGAGAACACCAAAAAGTGCTTGACATTTCTTTACAGCCTTTTACCTGCAGTTTGATTAATTTTTGAACTCTCGTTTCTCCCTCAATTCTTTGATATCTGAATAAAACATGCCACACCATTCAGCATCCATAATGCTCATGACATCGGTGGTTGTATATACAGAACATGAAGTGACCATCATACCTGACCTATCAGCATAAATACCGTTCAACTAAGCTGAAGTAACCTTCTTGCTCCCCATTATCTAGGTAACAAAATATATACTATTTGCCATTAAAGACTGCCATTTTATTACAAAGCAGCCCAGCATTAAAAATCCAGAGCGCTGCAAAGGACTGAAACACACCTATCCTGACTTTCACAGGTAATGCAGCATTACTTATTATCTGGGCAAGCAAACTGCCATTCATTCAATTACATGATTTTTCCATCTTTCCAGATTACCCGGAAAACCCCACCAGAATGACCAGCAATCAGACAGATTGTCATTACTGCCTGCAGTCTCTTCGTGGAAGGAAGTATGCATTAAGGGAAGAAAACGCTTACTGTGTCACATGTTATGACAGCCTGTTTGCCAACCCCTGTGAAGAGTGCAAGAAACCTATTGAGTGTGATTCTAAGGTAAAGATTTAACTTCCTTGGTCTTTTAGATAACACACAAATCCCGTTTTTTTAATGATGGATTCTATATCAGTCCATTTGCAAACTCCTGTGCTGATGAAGAAACCTAAGCACAGTGGTTGTACACATGTATACAGCAGAGCTATTTTCCCAGAATAGAAAAGCTCCATGTTTTTTCCTAAGTGAGGAAATCTGCACATACATTAACTTCAAGCATATGTTAAGGCTGTGGTGTCCACATGGACCACATCTGGATTCCATCCTTCAATTCTGCTTACTCACCAGCAGAAGGTGCTCACCACAGTACTTGAGGAACAGCAGGGTGCCAATGGAATTCAGTGGGTCAGGTTGAGTGAAGCTTTAGAATTTCTGGGATGTGCATTGGAAAAAATGAATTCAACTATTTTATAAAATACTTTGACTGCAGGTGTTGACATACAGATGTCAAACTTAAAAGAAGCAATGCTTATAAAATTTATTTTATACACTCTGTCTTTTGGAAGTGAAATATACTTTCATTTTAACTTAATTCCACTTTGCTCATCTCTCAGAGAAAACATTAGTGGCAGCATTTCTGTACTTACTTTCCTCTCACCTCTCCCCTTTCTGAGAATATTAATTAATAATATGAATTCCTTTGGGACCTTTGACAGGGTTTCCAGTACCCTTTATTTCAATTTACTGCCAGACACTTTTTTTTTTTAAATTTTAATTTGAAATTAAACCTGTCAAAACACCTTGGTTTTGATGAGTTCAGAATGTACTGCTCACATTCTCCCAATGCTCATTTTGTCTATGTTCTTTTGAAATAAAAGAATCATAGAATCATTTAGAATGTAAAAGACCTTCAAGAGCATCCAGTCCAACCATCAACCTGACCTACTGAGTCTCATCACTAAACCATGTCCCTCAGTGTCAAAGAATGCTGGGCCATAAAGTTAATAAAATAAGCCTCTTGGAAGGTCTCCCTGGTCAACACATTTCATGGTTTTCAAAGTATATTATGTGAATATTGCTCAGTTCCATAAAGGAGTCAAAGAAAAACGCTAATTTGGATGATGACGGTTTTCAGACATTCACCAGTGTTTTTCAGTTGCAAACTTCTACGTGTAGCTCCAGTCAGGGTAACCTGGAGAACTTATACTCTGCGCTCAACAACTCCACTTTTACAATTTAAAATTAAATGGCAGGACTACTGATATCAAAAATCATTAACAAACAAACAAACAAACAAAAAAAGTCTTTTGACTGAGTGAAAGGAAAAAATGAGAGAAAAAAATAAATCAGAGATAACATGAAAGGAGGGCCACAGCAAGAGAAGTGGCCCACAGAAGCCTACAGCTGGTTTTGCCACTTCTGCCAAGGTGCTAGAGCTTGGATCTCTTCCTCTCCGTCTTACCCATTCTTTGCCTCAGGCTGCCATGGGGTGTTAGCCCATTTCCTAAATGGTTCAGGGTGCTAACTAAAGCAAATGAAAGTGGTAAGCCCTCAGCACCTCCTAAAATGAAGCCTGGTATGTATTTCATTTCTCATTTTAGCATTTTAAGGGGCGGGGAACTGACAAACTAGAAAAATTAGATTGGCTTTGTGCCCTTTTGTGCTTCTTATTTATAAAGGAGACCTGGAAGGGTCTGGTTTATTTTTTAAGTCTTTTTTTTTTTTTTTGGTGGTGCATTTTTCCCTTGTTTTTTTTTTTAACCTTGGAAAAAGAAAACCTGGTGTTTTCTCTTTTTGTGAATTCTTAGTGGAGGTCTCATACATATACTATTAGCTTTTTCATCTCCTAAGCCTGCTGAGTCTTAAACAAACATCTTTCTGCCAGCTTTTTAGGAAGACTTATATTAGGTGTAAAAAAAAGCAATGATTTTTTAATACTCTTCCTAAGAATCATTTTGTTCTCAATTAATGAGATTTTAATTGCTTGCTCTCTGCAATAATATGATCTTTCTTTAGTGTTATGTACAGTCAGCTGGAAGAAAAAGTAGTAACATTAAAAAATGCATGAAGTTCTATTTAAAAGTCTACAGAGAATGCATTTCTTGTCAGGTGGCCTGTGCACATTAAAAATGTTAATTACTTGCTTTCCCTTGAAGGCCAACTGTAAAAATATATGATTGGTCTTCCAATATAAACATTGCTCTGATGTTGCACATGGAAGAACAATTGCTTCAATTGCCTGTGCCAAAGCAGATCCTAATGTCCTGTACGAGAGAGTTATAAAATACCCTAACACAGAGACTTTGAGGACTGATACCACCTTTGAGCACACCTTCTACAGATGCAACTGTAATCTCTTCGAGTTGCCATTGCAATGTTCTGCATTTTTCACTCCCTGCTGAGCGAAAAGAACACTGTAAAGAAATGTCTTCATTAACATGGACTTACTTTCTTCAAGGATCTGGCCTACAAAGGCCGCCACTGGCATGAGAGGTGCTTCAACTGTGCCAAATGCAGTCGCTCTCTGGTGGAGAAACCATTTGCTGCAAAGGATGAGCTCTTGCTGTGTACTGAATGCTACTCCACTGAGTATTCATCTAAGTGTTTCCACTGTCAGAAGACCATTATGCCTGGTAAGACAACAGGGACCCTTTCCTGAAAAATGGAACTGCATTTTTAATTAAAATAACATCCTTGAATAACCTACCTACAAAGTCCTTGACATTCAAAACAGCTTGCAGGTGACTGCATCTCCCTCTTGTAGTACCCTCCCAGTATTAAAGAGAGGCAAGGCAAACACCTCAGGTCTAGCACTAGCAGGGCTTATGAATCCGTATAAAGAATATTAGAGTTCAAACTAGAAAAAGATGTGTTCACGCTGAGTCCTTGATTCTGCCTGCAGTTCTTAGGAAGTGTATCCCACTGTGAGTGTAGGCAGACAAACAGAGATCATTAGCAGGAGTGCAGGGCTAGACAAGACATCTGCATTTTGTCTGTCGCCTTGGCAAGACTTTGAGTATCAGACCTGGCTCGCAGTCTTTATAAACCATTTCTTTCCCTCAGAAATATATTTTGCTTTAATTGTCAAAACATGGTGTTTTATGTTCAAATCATTATCACCATTTTTACTAGAAAACACATACAGATATGTTTACAATGGATTTAGTTCCTGACATCAGCAACTTTGAAAATTCTGCACTTTCCACTGAACCGCTTCTCAGCTTTTGATTGTGTTTGTCTAGGTCTTTCATTACTTCCACACCAGTAAAGCTAATGCACCAGAGACACTGCTTAAAGCTGCCTCTTCAGAGGCTGCCTCTAAGAGAAGCAACAGCAATGTACGTAGCAAAATGGAGTAGACTGCCAAGGAAAGTGGGTCCCAAACTTTTGGAAACCCTCAATACTTACATCCTCTTACAGATCACACACACAGGTCCAAATACCAGCAGCAAGCTATGTGCCAAGGCCTCATAACTACTAGTTTGGGAACCTCTGGCCAAGAACATCAGTAAACTTACCAGCAACACAGGGAGTTTATTTTTCATATTAATGCCAAACAATAAGATCCAGGCTGTGAAGAATTATCATCTTAATATAAATATTAGGTTACCCATGTCCTAGTTTAATCTGTAGAGTTGATAAAACTACGTACTGGTACTATTGAATTTATTTTCTTTTTCATTGCAGGTTACAGTTGTATTTGTAGCAATATACTCCCCCTCCTCAAAGAAAAAGGAGGAGAAAATACGATGAAAAGGGCTCAGGGGTTGAGATAAGTACAGGGAGATCACTCAACAATTATTGTCATGGGCAAAACAGACTCAGCATAAGGAGATTAATGAAATGTACTGACTATCACTAGCAGACTAGAGCAGCGAGAAACTCAAAATAAACACCTTTCCCCCTTATCCACCCACCTTGTAGATTTTGTCCTAGAATCTAGGACACTAAATCCTCACAGCAAGTGCTGAGGGTAGGAATAACAATGCAAACAAAGAACTGATGCTAACAAGTTTCTATCTTGTTAATCATTGACTTCTTCCTCTTCATCTTGCTAGCTGTATATTGAAAAGACCCGGTAGGCAAAGATAGCAAATTTAGCCTTCTGATCACCAGGAGGAAGCTGCAAACCTTTTATGTTGAAGTACATCAGTAGTTTCTCTTTCCTCTAAGCCCACAATCCAGGAAGCAAGTGTTCCAGGATTAAGCAGTTATATCAGCAATTTTCTTCTTCCCAGAGAAAGGATGGTAAAGTGCCTGGCACCTCTCTTGGGAGTCTGATGCTACTGGCTATGGTGGATAGTCACTGAAAGAGTCATTTTCAGACAGATGCGCGTATCTTAGGCTTACACATCTACATTAGGGTGTACCATGCACCTGTACACAACTTAAAAGCTCTGAAACTCATCTGGCAGACATTTAACTAAGTGACTTCCTTTTGGAATTGCATCTGTCCTTGCACTGAGAAAAACTCTGAACAACTGAAGTGTATCATAGAAGAGTAACCCTAAAAGAGTCATATAGGTAAGGACCGAAAAAAATCACAGCTTAGCATGCCTTTTGCCAGGTGACTGTACAGTATTGAATGTGTTTTAGAGATAAAATACACTTAGAAACTATGGCATTAAGGATAAGCATTTTTGGGGTACACAACACTGAGATAAAAGGACTGAAAATAAGAGTCTTCTTGACATTTAAAACTTCTGTTAAAAGGCTATATTCGGGAACATTGTTTGTGATGATTTTTGCAGGTTCGCGTAAGATGGAATTTAAGGGAAGTTCTTGGCATGAATCCTGTTTTGTTTGTCAGTATTGCCGGCAACCACTGGGAACAAAACCATTGATCACCAAAGACAATGAGAATTACTGTGTGCCCTGTTTTGAGAAGCAATTTGCTCACCGTTGCTACGCTTGCAAAAAGGTAATTACAATGGAGAAATTTCACTGTGCTGGCATGTTATTTTTGGTCAAGTCAAGACCAGATTGTCCAACAGCGAAAACTATGCCAACAACTTTTTCTGCAATCTTTAAAGTTCAGGCTTAAAATAACCTCTGCAAATTCTTACTTCCATTCTCATCTGGAAGTCTGAAGTTTAAGTCACAATGGGCAAAAGAGAATATCAGCAGAGCACATGACTTCTTAGATTAGTTCTTTTCTGTAAAACAGCTAAAGTGTTTTAAAAAAATAAAAACCCTTCACACATTAGAGCTTATGAGGACAAGTCACATAATTGAATGAAAGTTCAGGCTATATCCTTAACAAGCTTTAACGATGTATATTTTTTTATCCCCATTTAGTTACACATTTTGTCAACAAAGAATGCTTTTAGTGCTTTAAAATACTTTTCTAAAAGCGGATGAGGAACAGAAGAAAATGATCTTGAGATCAACAGAACTCTTATTGCCTGTAACTACAACTATTTATAATTGCTGTTAGCTGCTTTTCAGGAGCACCTGGAGCTTGCTTTGTCTCTCTAACAGGTATTCATATCACCTGTTTTAAAGTATTTAATGTGGATGCTTAAATTAGAAGCTTTTAGTCTTTTTTTTTCATCAGTAGATCTCTCAATATATTTAGGAAAGCACCTGTAAGCATATAAAGATCTTAAGCTCCCACCTCTGATGTCCCAGTTATTATAGATGAAGTTAGGAAGCTTTAGTACCTCCCTTTCTGTTTCAGTTTTTTAACAATAGAATAGGAATGGTAATTAACTTTCCATAATTCATGGAAATGTTGGGTGTAAATTATGGCAATAAATACACCAGAGATTGTGGTATGTTTAGAAAGCTCAGTAAGACAAACCTGGGGAATAGCAGAGGTAAATGATAAAAAAAGAAATGTGCATTTGTAACAAAAAAAAAATGGCGTGTCTCTGTTTAGTGACTTGTTCATAGTAATACAGGATCTATGGAAAACAGTGCTATATTTTAAATAACTACTTCTGTGGAAGACATTAATTCTTTTCCTGACAGCAAAGTTATATCAAGATACTAGGTTTTCTAACACTGGAGAAATAGGATATAGTGAGGGTGTCACACCACCTAACTTTAAATCCATAACAAAGATGCCTGTGCTCCTTAGTGGAGCAGTATTGCTCATGGGGGGAGATGCTGGATCACGCAAAATGTCTGGTGAACTGATAGGAAGAGCCAAGTCTTCCTTTTGGTATTGATATTGGACACTGAAAACTAACTGTGACAGTGTTTGCCATCTTCTTCTAGCTAATATTTATATAAGCCTGATTATATTTGTAATGTATTTATTGACAAAAACAAATACTTTGATTTTTTTTGTTGTTATTAGCTGTGATTTTTAACAAAGGTTGAAATTTTAGAGAAAGTTGTTTAAAACCCTTCGTTCCTGATAACAACTGACCTTGCCTTAATAAATATGCCTCCCTTTACGTTTGTCAGATGTATTCACATGCAAAATCAGCCACCTAATCTGATGAAAGTGTTCAAGGTCATACATGGTTTTCTCTTGAAATGTATCAGGCAATAATCAGATTAAGTAATATTTAGTTGTGATAATACAAGTCAAGACTCCCACTGTTTCAATACATGAGGCTTCCCCTGTGGTTACCAGAAAGCCTGTTTTAAAATGAGTTTTTCTTTCTTCCCCCAAATACAAATAAATAAATTTTCCTTCCCTCGATTTCTCATGTTTTAAAATTGTCTCTGGGTGGTGAAAACAATTGAAGTATTGCATTATTCTGGTGTGATACTGCTGTCTAACAAATGTTTTAATCTGCTTTTTATAGTAGAATTTCACTTATTCTTTAGTATCTCTACCACTCTGGAGGCAAAAAATATTTTTTCACTTCAAATGACTTATAATTTCTAAATTTATTTACTGTTTAGCTGTAAACTTCTACCTCTAACAAAACACTTTAATTTAAGCAAAACCCGCTTCCTGTTTTTTCTTCAATACTTAAACTTTAGAAAATACCTCTAGATATTCCTATGCCTCTATATCTAGCCATTTATTTGCATTAAATGATCACATGACAAATATAGTAATTCTGCTCCATATTTATTAGAGAAATTGAGGTTAACAGCATTTACATGAAATAATCAGGATTTGCTTCTTAAAAATTATAGGAATGCAAATAGACTACATACATACTAAAACAATTTTACCAAATAAAACTACATCGGTTTCCATAAATAAGTGAGCTCAAAGAGACTGAATTGCTAAAGTCTTCAGTTCTGTGCCAGAGAAAAAACATTTGAAATTTTGAGATTTTAATGGAAAGACAAATTAACTCTTATTGTAGCCCAATACTAGAATACTAAGAGGATCGGGAACCATTTAAATTTCTTATTGCCTGACATCACCCAGTATAATTGTTTATTTTCCTGAAGTTGTATTTCCCAGTTAATTTTCATGGTGCCTTTATTTTTATTTAATTAAGTTTCTCCAACTCTTTCTTCTCCTGTTCCAACTACAGTAATTCACTCACTCATTCACTCACTCATCCATTCATTTACTGTCATATACGTGTCCTGGCAGTAGAAACACCATCTTAGAGCTCATTTTTATTTCTAGAGAAATTCCTTTATACAGTCCCTCAAAACTTCTCTGAAACCTACTCTTTACTGCACATATGGAAGCCTTAGAGCAACTGGAAATTTCCTTCTTCAGAAATAACCAGTGGAGAGCCATGAGTGAGTTGCAGGGAATGGAAATTTGATGACAGTGACAAACACTATTTTTCCTTCTTCTGACAATGTAGATCTCCTTTCTGTCTCATTTCTGCTTCTTTACTGTCTTTTTCCTCCTACTTAAAATGCTGCTTCAATTTTGAGACAGCAAAATGTCAATTCCAGTTGGAGATTAGTCCTATTCTCATCATCATTTCTATCAGCCACTGTCCATCACTGAGAAGTGTTGCACTGAGAGTATGTCCGATGCTCAGCCTTTACCCACATGGGTAAGAGAAAAATTTCATAACAAGCTGACCTGTTTATTACAAAACATAAGTTTATTCTGTGATAGGAAACCAAGAATAAAAATAAAAATAAAACACTGGAATATTCAGATCAGCTGCAATTAGTCAAGTTTCCAGATGACGTCTTAGTCAAGTTTTCCCGATGAAAAACAGTGGACATGACCATACTGTCTCTCTCTTCACTTGTGCATACTGCAAGAGAGAAAACAAGTGGAAGGATTTACGAAACACTTGATAATCCTTCATGATTCATGCCTTTGTTTTATTGCTCTGTCCTTTTTTATCAATATGTTAGGTAATAACTTCTGGGGGAGTGACCTACCATGACCAGCCTTGGCATAAAGAATGCTTTGTCTGTGCTGGATGTAAAACTCAGCTGTCCGGACAAAGGTTTATTTCCAAAGATGAGTATCCATACTGTGTAGACTGTTACAGCAAATTTTATGCTGAGAAGTGTGCTGCTTGCAAGAAACCTATTACAGGTGAGTCTTATCTTTTAGAAGGGACTAGACACTGAGGAATCATCAGTCTCCCCTCAAATCAGATCTTTACTTTAGAAAATGGCATTAAAAATAGTCCCATCATAATTAAAGACTGAGGGAGCTAGGTACTGGAGAGACCCCCTGTCTGTCAAATGCAACATATCTTGCTAGGACATACTGATCACATTTATTCCCTGACTGCTGTGCTCTTTTATTTGCCAAACATTCTCCCATCATTTGACTTAGCACTTTATGCACTAAAAATCATCCCCAGGAATATAGGAAAAGGCATTTTTGGCTTCTCTTCAGCCAATACAAACAAGTCCCTCATGGCTGTAATTGGTTTGCCTTTGTTTTTAAATACAAATGTGATAAAATTGGATGTGAGGTAACTGCCTGCTGGTAAGGCACACCTGTCAAGTTAGAGAGCTTGCCAAACACAACAAAGCTCTATTGTATGCATCCTTGTGTACTTCCATGGTCTGGAAACTCCATGATCTGGAAATTTCCCAAAGACACTATCTTGAAGATACTTGGTGAAAATAATTAAATTTCACTCAGTGTTGTATAGAAACTATATGTATCTATGCATTGCAAATAATTTTCATGACAGTTTCTTGGGAAGATCTGCAAACCTTAATGGACATTCTGATAAACCTGTCCCATTCAGAGTTCATAATGGGATATGAAAACAATCAAGTGACTTATGGCTTTACTTAAAATATTTCCCACTATCTCACTATTATTTTGTCTCATTATCTTAAAGTGGTTGGTTGTGGGTTTTGTTGTTGTTGTTGTTGTTGTTTTGTTTGGTTGTGTTTTTTTTTTTGGTTTGTTTTTCTGTTGTTTGTTTTTTTGTTTTTGTTTTTCAATTCAGCTAACAAAGGGCATTTCAGACTATGGATTTTTTTCCTTAATTTATTTGCTTATATGAATAACAACACGATCATACATCAGAAAACAATCTGTTGCATTTCTGAACCATGTCCAGAAATTCTGGATTCACATCTTCATTCTCATAATCTTTTTCAGCTCTTGGAGGTGCCAAGTTTATCTCATTTGAAGAGCGCCAGTGGCATGGGGAATGCTTTAACTGTGCAAAATGCTCTGTCTCGTTGGTGGGCGAAGAATTCCTCACTAAGCAGGATGATGTCCTTTGTAATGAATGTGGCTCTGCTTCATAGTTCTGTGGAGAGCTATACAGATGCATTATTCTCACTCTTTAATCATGTGCTTTGTTACTTGCAATAAGAAAATCATCTAAACAACACACCACTTATTTAGTCATTCACATATTTTTCAAACAGCAGTTTAATTCTATCATAGTTCTAAACTGTTTGTTAAAAATATAATAATAATAAATAGCCACATACTGGCTAACTGCAGAAAATATTAGTATATATTTAAAATATAACTACAGTATGTTTTCCTTGTAACATACTGCACTCTGCTGTTAGAAGCTTAAAAATTTACATTTCATCTCCCATTAACCAAGAAGTATGAAAAGTCTATATGGCATACAAGTAATGATGAGGCATTAGCTCTCCTAACAAAGAGAACGTAGGTGTACACAAAGAAACACTAAGTCAGAGAAGTCAACTCTAGCGCCAGATAAAGGGATAAAAGTTTTCTTTTCTCTCCTTACTGAGATTGCTTCTCAGAAAAATAAGTTTCCCATGACTTTAGTCATCCAAAAGACTGAGTGATGTGTCCTCTCCCAAAAGTGGTTAATTTTACTTAGTTCTTTAGGTATAAATATTTTAGAACATAAATAAAACCATATTTGTAAGAGGTAAGCATTTCCCAATATTTGATAGTGCTAATGTACAGTTTTCCATAGCTAATACACCTCAAAACTCTGTCTCCATTGTCTTCATTGGACCTTCAAATGCATACTTAAAATATATTTTTTATTAGTAGAGACAAGAACCAACTCACAGTTGTCTGCTTACAGTTGTACTTTGCACTCTTCCTCCCCACAAAACCCATTTGCCAGCAATCAAGACACTTAAAGGCCTTGACATTTCCACACTGCTGTCTTTTATTCAGTCTGCTCCTTTTCTTGTAAATGCATGCTTGTCAGTAGCAGGCTATAAGCTCTTCAGAGCCAATACCTGATTCATTTTGTCATGTGCCACGTGCATTTGCCAATATTATGTCAAGAATTTGTAATGTTGCCATTGCAAGCTAGGCAGTCCTCGCTTGTAGTACAAGGTATTCATTTCTAGGTAGCTGGCTTTGAGAAGGTTATACCTGCTTGCTGAGCTTCGTTGCTCAATTGTCTGTTATTAAAGGTCATCTAGAACTGAGTTATGAGCATTTCTTCTCTTCCTTGTTTCACACTGTATGTTACAACAGTCTGACTCATGTTGCAGTATCTGCCAGGCCATGGTGAATGGTGCAGTGGTTCTGCACCACTCAGCACTGTTTTATTCCTCATCTCACATGTTTTAAAACCATGCATTCTCCTTTAGACCCTGATGTTAATTGCTTACAATTTTTTGGCTGACTTGAGAGGGCTTTATTCATATTGAAGACAGACACTACTTTAACTGTAAAAGGGAGGAAAAAAAGAGCATGTAAGCATAGGTAAGGCAGAGCTGAACTGCAGTGGCGTAAAATCAATATGGATAATGACTGACCAACAAGTACATAGCAGTCTGTTTTCCAGTCAATAAAATATTGATCTTTTGCTCTACTTGTTGTTCATTTTTGGTTTTTTTTCAGCTTCTTCTTTCACAATAACTTTTATTGGAGTTTGGATTTTGATTGGTTTATGCCTTTTCATTTAATCCCAGCTGCTTCCTTTTCTATTTTCACATTGCATATGGCTGATACAGGTTCTTGGTAAGACTTAGATTCCCATAAATAGAAATAGGTTTCATTGCCTTAAGAAATGGTGTGTGTGTGTATATATATATATATATATATATAAATACATATATATACACACACATATACACACGTATATAGTGGTGCACGGTTATGTATGATGTTTGAAAAATGTGTACTGAACTATTAGAAATTATCCCATTAGTAAATGTTAATGGTCCTAAATTTTGAAATGAAAATGATGAATCATCAAATGCAGCCATGTTTGTGGGGCATACCTTTTATTTTTGTTGTGTGAAATAACATTCAGCAAATTGCAAGAATGTGGCTCGGGCCCTTTATTCGGTCTTGTCTGAGCAATGTTCTAGCTTAATTATGAAGTGACGCAGGAATTATCAGGCAGAGTCTTAAGACATGACAGAGTCACAGATCACACACATTGATCACGATAATCCCAATCTTCTAGCCTTAACATTTATGAAAATGAAATTCTGTTCTGACTCATCAACCAATTATATTTTTAGAAATACCAACTGAATTATTTATCTCTCCTGCAGTAAATACACTACAGTCAAATCTGAAACTGAGCATTTTCACTTCAGAGTAATAAAAAGAAGTAAATGTGACTGCTATAAATAGTTGGAATAAATGTTATATTACATATTAGATTGATATTTCCTAGTCTCTGTCACCGGCTACTGATGTCCAAACATAAATACAGTAATACTCTGCACAATTTGGGTCACCTCTGCTCATGGTAGATGTAATCCAACTTGAATAGGAGCCTAGAAGGGCTACAAGAATAAACCACATATCTCTGTGGATGACCATAGATCATGGAGGGGACAAGAAGGCTGCTGTAAGTCAAGAGACTACATATGGCTCAAGAACAAGGAAAGCAAATTTGTCATGATTGGAAACTGGAAATTAGAAGGCTGCTACTAAGTAATGGTGAGGCTTGTAGGTGAACCTGGAACCAAGGGTGAAGAGCTATGTGGACAGTTTTAAGTGTTTTTTGATCATTGCATTAAACAGCAGATACAGCATGAGTGCCTGGGATAGCAAAGCACTGGGCAAAATAGCCAGATGGTCAGCTTCAGTTCTTGTTGCTAACATTTCATTTACTGCAGGATAATCAGCGTACAGACTCCAATGCAATTCAATTTTGTTTAATAAACCTCAGAGGATGGAAGTTTGAAGGATTTATTTTTTGGTAGGTCAATTTGTTTTTGTTAATGTTGTGCTTTTCTTTAACATTGTACTGTTTTATTTTCAGATATATCTAGTTCTTTCCCAGCTGCCTAGCTCTAAGGTAATCACCCTGCTTTTGTTATGGTTAAGCTAAATTATCCCAAGGCACAGTGGTGTCTCTGATGTCCTGATCACATGCTGCTGTACTCACAGTTGCCTCGGGGGAGCAGGAGGGAGACTGTCATTTGGGACTAACTTCTTAAGACTGAAGTAGGTGCCCTATTACCACCCTCAGTGCTTAAGGCTGATGTTCTTCAATCACTGCTTAATCCTGAGAGAACACCCAGAAAGAACATGCTTAAAATACACAGACAAGCCCTGCAGTATTATCACCAAGTGACCCTTATCTACCCATATTTCTGAATGTCACATTTTTCACTCTCAGACAAGTTCATGCAGTGAGAGGAAGTTGTCAGTCTTTCCCTGGACTACTACTTTTAAAATCCAGGCATGTTTTCAGCAGATGCTGTTGCTGGCAATGCACACACGCCGTAACTTAGCTCTGGAATGCGGGATCAATTCCCAGCATTTCCAGGCCAAGGCACACGCTCCAGACCCATGACTTACATGAAGGATGAAACCAGCTAGACATCCTCCATTCTCTTCTGCCCTTGTCCCCTGGTTTTCTGGAAAGAAGATATGTGAGCCTAGACTGGGGAAGAGCTATAGCATAGTCTGGCCACATCAGTGAAGTGGGTGTCACATCACAGTGTAGTTTTTTTTCAGTATTTCAGCACATGCATGATCAACTGGTTGTTGTAGTCTACCAGTAGATATTGTCCCAGGCCTTGTTGATGCTAAGAGTGGCTCAGTCCAGCCCCAGGTGCATTAGAGGGGGAGTAGCAAGCTTTTGTGAGATCTTCTGGGCCCGTTGTTTCAAACTGTTTATGGGCCTCATCACAACAGAAAGAGAGGAACCTGTTTAGACCCCATTGACTTTACCATCAGTTTCAGCACCTGGTCAAAGTTTTTGTGAAACACACTTCATTTAACAGAATGGATCTAGAGCAGCATATCGTATTTTAGGAAGACAAGTAAAAGCAACAGTGACATTTATACAATGACAGATATCAATAGCTGAAAGAAAGTGATGTTAACTTACTGCCTGAGTGGAAGCTGGGAGATCATTTCTGTAAACAAAAATGTTGGATGGAATTCAAGCCCATACCCAGAACAAACTTGTTTACAAATCAACCAGGAATGCTGCAATAAATCCTCTACATTCTTGTTAATAATATCTCATAGAGAATGTATGTGTATGCCTGCATGCTTCTTCACCCTCAAATTACCAAATTTTTAAAGGACTGAGTCACAGGAAACTTGGCAACTTAAATCAAAGCGCAAAACACCTAGAGAGGTTACAGACTACTATTTCTAAACCGAAGTTTCAGACCATCATATCCAGATGTACAAGGTACAAGTATTTTGAGGTACAAGAGGGCAATAAGACCTTTGGAGGACAGATATGGCTGCAGTGATCTTACTGCAGGGGTGTTATGTAATTGGCAATAGGTGGCTGCAGTGGAAGGTCTAGGGATATTATTATCTGCTTTGGCCTGAATTAGTAAGCTTTTCTTGGCATGTTAGAGAGAATGTGTGTCCAATAATATCCATTTCAATATTTCTGTAGGATTACATTTCTGCTCCTCTGGATTTACTGACAAATGCAACTGGCCTCCATTTCCCCTGATATCCTTTACTCAATAGTGCAGGGGACATCTGCCAATCAAGTACCTGATTAAAGTGAATTGTTATTTGCAAGAATTGTCAAAAAAAAAATTGTTAAGGAATTGCTGAAACACCTGGAGTATCCCTGGGACAGGGTCATTCCAGCCCCATGTATCAGTTTCCTTCCCACATCCTGCATTTTTAAACTGAGTTCTTACTGGGGCTCCCTGAAGACGAGACCAGATAGCAACATCCTTACAGCACAGCCACACAAATATCCCCAATGGTGAGCAAATATGTCACGTAAGAAGCTGGATCTGTTCAATGCAAATTAACTCAATGTCAGAAGGACAACCATTGTACAGCATTACATCCAAGCTAATGAACCCTATCTCTGTCTTGGATATAATGTATCTGGTTTTATCAGCTTGTGCCTCTGCTCTTAGTCTTTCACTGTCCTCTCCAGTAAGATACTCAAGATGCTCATCTCATTCACCGCAGATTTTTTTAGCACTACCTGAACTGCTAAGTTACTGCATGCAAGAGGCTGCATTATCACCACATTCCTGAAAAGCAGGAGCCACAAATCCCTTTCATGCTTAGTCTGCATGAGGCTTTGAGGACACATCTCATTAAAACAACAAACACTCAGTTCCTGACTATAAACTGGGCACAGGTACAGAGGTAACTAAAAAACTGAGCAGGTTTTGAGGGGTTCAAATATTTCACTCAAGCACCTCAGCTTCTGCTCAAGTCACTCGTTCTTGCTCACCCAACTGCTCATGTCCTGATACTTGTCAGGTGTATTTACGTAATGTCCACACGTGACCAGAAGAGCAGTTCACTGGGAAAGAATCTCAGTCTGGCACAAAGGCCAGTCTCAAACCTTTCCTGGGTGAGTTATTAAATAGAGCACTGCCCCAGCAGGAGGTAACAAAATCCAAACAGCCTCAGACAGTTGCTTATATTTGAACCGCAGTGTTCAGCTTAGAGTAATTTTATATTAAAGGCTTGCCTCAGGTAGGCATATTAACAAGATCCTCATTTAGCCATCTCTATCTTCACCTTAGACTTGGGGTCAGATTTTGCTAGACTAATTATCAAAAAATAAAAAAATCATATTCCCCACAGACTAAAAAAAGTGCAAAATCATGTAAATGTTTTTATCTAGTTCTGATGAAATTCATTTTTGCCGTTTTTGTTTCTAAAAGGAAAAAAAAAAAAAAAAAAAGGACTAATTTCTTGCAAACAAGCTCTTTATTTATAATAAAAGTAAATCATGCCCTTAGTCAAACATTTTCATTGGAAGGGCTGCAATCAGAGTAGAAATTTATGGCTATGAAAGCAGATGGCTGTAAAAGGTTGCTAATAGCACCTTCCCCAAGTAATATAGAAACTGGTAATAAATCTGTAACCTAAATGTAAATGGTAGCCCAGCATGTTCTCTGTGAGAATGTGACAGAGGACAGTCCTTAGGACACCAGTCTCCTGTTGGGGGCCTGTCCTCATGCCATCTTGGAGAAGTGACAAATTAGGTCACCTGAATATCACCTTCCAATGTTTTTAAACATTTGGATTTCTTTAACCTTTAACTCTTGAATGTCCTGGCTTTCTCATGACAGCCAACTTATTCCTTGTTAGCTTGGTTCTATTTTTATTTTTTTTAATTTCTACAAAATCCTTATTGCAATCTTAACTCATAACTCACTGAAAGGTAAACCCACCCTGACTGATTTTTTATTTTTTTCTGGACCATGTGTGGTACTGTTTACTGAGATCTTCAATTTAAAGCACGTTTCTATTTGCCTATGAAACACTCTCAAAGTGAAATGTTTTTTGTTGAGCTCTTTACCAAGCTTTCTCAGGCCAGCTCCTGTTCTCCTCTTTCCCTTTTTCATCTCTAGAAGATTTCAGTCAAAATTATATTACCATTTTACAAAACAAAGCAAGTGAAAAAAAAAAGTATATAAAATGTTTGCAGTATACTAAAGAACCCTGAACCTTTTCATTGAGCAGGTCGTGTGCTTCACTTGATTTTGGTTCAAGAACCTATTTGACAACAAAAAGGAAACTTTACCTCATGGAGGTTCCTCGTGCCATCCCTGCAAAGATCCACTTGGTCCAGTTAGATCTCCTCTGCATTAACAAATTGCACATGCATTTCCTGAAAAGCAAATGCATGGTGCAGATTGGGGCTGCAGGAGGATAACAAAGGGTCTTGGCAACATTACTGAATTACCCATAGAGAATTGCCTTAGGGTCCACTTCTGTGATGCTGGGTAATTCATACCGCCCGCGCTGCACCCATCTCACTGCAGTGTGCTGGAGAGCATGCTGCCCACCTTGCAGAGCTGCTGCATGCCCCCAGTATCTGCGGGTTACACCAGAGGCCTGCCTTGCTTGTACAAAGCCCTGTGTAATACTAGGTGCTTGGTGCAATACACTTGTAAGCATTTTAGTTTGGGTATGCATGCCAGGCTGTCAGCTGTAAAACTGAAGTAACTACCAACCTGACAAACCCAGCCTCAGAGGAAAGCTCCCTGTATTGGCCAGGCATTCAGCTATAGAGCAAGCAGGGTTGCAAGGCCCAGGCACAGGCCAGGGCTCACCGCAAAGGCACAATCCACTCCAGGATCACAGTTGACGATGGGGAATGGCTTCCCTGGAAAAGCATCTCAGAGACCATTTCACGCAAAGGCTTCAAGTCTGCCTGGATATGCAGGAGAGCTGCAGGGACAGCTCTAATTCTGGTATTTCCTCACTGGGATCAGAGACAAGCTCTGAAAAGCCTAAACAAAATTAGCCAGGATTAGTCGCTTTTATTCTCGTTTCATGTTTTTGGAAAACCGCCAAAACCTGCAAGCCTTGTCTAAAGTGGGATTAACAGGATTTCTGCCTTCTGCCCGTGCCTCGAGCCCACGGGCCCCTCCTGCCAACCCCCACTAGATGGCACATGCTCCTGTCCTACAGCCACTCGCAGGAAAAACTGGCATTAACAGCCAGCCTCTGCAAACCATCGCAGTCACAAGCAGCCACAAAAGTTGCCCTCACGTCTGAGGCAGGGGTGAGCTGCCTGGATGCAGGCTCGTTGCACTTTTTTGAACAACTGCAGTGTTATTTATTTTGCAGATTTATGTACTGCAGTCAGAGACAATCATGGGAGGTGCACGACACCCAACTGTCTTCCTCCCCTTAAGTGACCCCCACTGATTTCCACAGAGCTGTTTCAGGAACACGGAGTTTTTTCCATCAGAAAGCAAGCCACGGGACTGTTTACTGCAGAGAAAAGATTCAGGAAGAACATAAGGTTGTGATACTGTTTTTTTATGTGCTTCTAATTGGTTTTCATTACTGAAATTAAAGTCACCCTGTGTGACGAAAAGCAATGGTCAAGGGCAGAAATTCAGCTGCAACTGCATCTTGACAGTTAAAAAACAGTAACTTAAAGCTGCCAGAACTATTAAAGAGGAATTGAGGTTTAACATGATTCCTGCCTTACTTCCCCTTTGCCCAGAGGCTCAAGTAGTCAGCTGTATTCCTGTTACAAAAACAGCCATCATTCCCTCATGGGAGGGAAGCAAAGTCACATCCCTGTTCCACCCCTCACACTTACTGACTTCCAGTGGGAGCCCTCAGAAAGCAGGAGTTTGAATCTATAGCAAACAGAAGACTCACAGCAAGGGAAGGGAACCAGGAGGACACTTTTGTACTGCCTAAAGCAAGAATGTACCATCTAGCAGAATAGCACAAGCTTTCCTTCCAAATGTGATATCCAACAGACAGTTAGTGCAAAGGTAAAGACTGCTAAATAGCCTGTCTTCTGCAATGGATGTGGAGAAAAACCATACCACTGACACTGTTTGTCTCCAGCCACCCTGGAGCAGTTGTGCAGGAGCTGCACAACTCAAATAGTAAGGGCCTCACCATCCTGAGGAATTATGATAGGCTTCCTTTTGGGAGGCACAGAGAGGCTGCACAAACAAAAACCAGGATTCACAGAAGTCATTGCTCTGAGTGGAGGAGCGTCTAAATTATCCAGACGAAAATATTGCTGGAAAGGTTATAGGCTAACTCATAGCACTCACTTCCAGCCACTTAGAGGACAGGAAAGCCACAAATGTCTTCTGCTGAGATTCAAAGCTGTGAAAGCTCTACCAAGGTACTGAAGCACTCTACCAAGTACTTCAAGCACACACAGTCCTGAGAGAAGGAAGTTTGTGCATTACCACTCTCCTAGACACGAGAGCAGCAGTGAGCACACTCACCAGGAATGTCAAAAACCTAGCATCTGCTCTATCCAGTTTTGGTTATTTGGTAATTTGTACATCCTGCATACAAGAAAAGCACCGTGTTTCTTGCCAAAGGTATTTTAATATGACATGATGTAATTAAATATTCATTGGCTCAAACACGTGAGAAGAGCTCTAACATCCATAGTCAAGTTATTCAGCTGGGAATCCTGAATGTCCATTTGCAGCTGCAGCAGATGAATGCAGTCACCCTTTAACTATATCAGCTCTATCTAAGAGTCAGATGTGGGTTTGTCAGGATGCAGAGTTTCCAGAGGAAAGGTTGCTTCTGCAGGTGTTCACAGGGCAGGGACATTGTTAACCTCTCTCTACTTGAGACTGCACTACAAGGGCATCCTGTACCATTACAGCCACTTTCAGCATGGTGGTACCCAGTCAGGGTTATTAATCACTGTGCTGACTGCAGTATTCTGAGCAATTTACTTTGTTTTCTTGGAAGAGTAAACATAGGAAGCAAGATACTTAGCTCATTCATTGATTTTACCAATAATACTATGATTTCAGAGACTGGCCCTGATGGAAACTGTCCCTCTCCTGAGGAGCAGTAGAGAAATGGGTTTGTAGAAATGCTGCTGGACACCCAGAGACTGGGACAACAGCAAGTCAAGGGGCAGTGAGTCCTTTGATGGGAGTGTAAGTGTCATGGCCTACTTCTGGTCAAACTTGAGAGCTACTTTTATGCCACGTTCCCATGGGCACTCCGGAGGTGGTGGATAATAGATGCTATCAAGTAACTGGGAAACCTTTCAAGTACGTTTGCTTTCTGCTGTTTCTTCTGTGTGGCCAGATGGGAATTTTAAAATTACATAGAACAGAAACTGTCAAGAATAACTCTCAATTGGTGTATTCCTGGAGGAACTGCTAGAATAAGAAGGATTACTTTACTCTATTGTAAGATTGGATACAATAGAGATAGACTGCCCTTAACAATATCTCTGGTGGGTACTAATGTGGCTATAACTAGTAACAGCTGGATGAAAACTCCTGAAATGCAAGGGTATGGTGTAAGCAACTAAAGAAAGACATAGTAATGGAAAAATAAATCCAGTAAGAACTAACACAATGAGGCAGAAAACAAATAGGTCTGTTGGCTCCAGCTTTATTGATCAGAATAATCTTTATAAGTATTAAATCAAAAGTATAAGTGCAATTCCTCTGAATATCAAATATTAAACATGCATACAGTGTTCTAAGACTGACAAGCATAGTAACAGAAAAGTGAAAGGGAGGAAATGAAATATAGGAAAATAGCAGTAATGGATCGATCAGTATTAACAGCAAAACTTCCTCATATTAAAATGATGCAGCAGTTTAGTCATGGAACGATGTTAAATCTAAAGACTTATTATATGTATCAGGTATTAAAGGGGGCAATCTCTGTAGAAAAAAAAAATGGAAAAAAAATATTTAAAAAGCAAAGTACTTTAGCCTATAGAGTTATCAGTAATATTTGATTTTATTATCTACTGTATTGCCACAGCAATCACTAGGTGACAGGTTAACACAATAAAATGCAGTAACAATTTTCAATGCATTTTTCTCCATAAATCATTGATATATTTTCAGCATACCTAGTATTTACATCACTTAGACCACTTACAGTAGAGTCTGTGTAGATACCTGACATTATAATCCAAGGTAGCTAAGATTATTTTCACTTGATGAAAGCATTTTGTGTTACCACACATATTTCCATATCTTGTTAACTGGAGAGAATAGGTATGTGTGTGCGCATTTATTTCTTAGTTGTCCCATAAACTTGTTCATAAATAAAGAAGGGTGCTTTTTTCCTTCTATGAATATATGGGAAGCAAGTCCTTCAATTGTTTTAGTCCTGTGCCCAACAGAAACAGGACAAAATTGTAGAGGCTTTGGTTACCTCATCTTAAGTTCACACTCACAGTAGAAAACTCAGTCCTCGATGATACTGGAGTCACGAAAAGTCAGGAAAAATGGTTTTGTGCCTACAAATTATAGGAGAACTAGCCTTTTTGTTCACGTACAGAAGATCTCAATGAGGCTGCAATAAACCTCTTACCTCACTGCATGAAAGTATGGCTAGTAAGGATGCAAGTAGCTAGCACAGTTTCTCTGCCACTGTACACCACACAGAGAAGCCCAAAGGTTAGCAAGACAGCCAAACAAGGCTATTTCTAATCCACCAGGTCACAATCAGTCTTCTACTGTGCTCAAATGAATCTATAAAAAAGAATATTTACTACTGAACCTACAGCTGTAGTCTGTTACGCATTGTGCACCAGCCACCTAGCAGTGATGAGTGCTCCCATCCTGACCTGGTAATGCACAGCTCAGCTCCCAGCTGTCCTACCCATCAAGCTTGTGCTGAGCAAACCTTCCAAAGTTCATTCTCCAGTGAACTCAAAAACCTGTTTTGTCAGATCACGAAAGACAGGTGGTTTCTCTGACAGATTTAATGGAAAACCAGAGCAAATGGCTTTTACACTCTTCATATCAACCGTCAGAAATGACCAGAAACTCACCTTTTAGCATTAAAAAAAAAAAAAAAGGCAGAAATGCAAGTCATTTGCCATTATCCTTTATAAATTCAAAACTCACTAAAGAAAGCTGTTGAAAGAATGATCTATTAGAGTTGGTTAAACATCATCTGCAACACAATAGTTTTCTCTCATACTACAGGAATCTAGTTCAGGTGCCACGCAGGTCAGCTATGATACCCTTGCAGAGGGCTCTTCACAGGGGCTTCATTTATATCCAAACAATTGCAGCCAGCTCTCATTAACTTCAGCATTAAGTTCATCGCAAAACATGTGCTACTTCTTTGTAAACAGTTAGTATTCAACGTGATACACTTTTGCTATCTCTACATTTCTGGGGTTAAAAGTCAGCTCTTTTGAAACAGAGTTGATTAATTTTTCCGCATGGTACTTGACAGACAGCCTATCAGAGAAGTATATCACCCCAACACCACATATAATCTGACATTGCCAGTTGCCTGAAGGTTTACCACTCCACATTGCGTAAAGTAGAATTGCTACCATGTTTCTCTTGTTTCTGTACCAACTGTCATACAAGTCAGTAATTCATCATAGATACCAATATGAGTTGGTAAATAACATTACTGGTAAGTAACATTTACTATCTGTAACACCAAAATCAAGTAGAAAACCATCCTGAGCCAGGAGCTCCTGCTTTGCATGGAGGTGAGGTGCTACTAATATGGACTAGGAACCTATCTCTTCTTTGGGATTAAACTCTCTGACGGTCTATCAGCACACTTAAGCTCTGTTTATGTGTTCTGCTTGGGAAGGAAGAAATACAGTCTGGGGATGTCCTCAAAAACTGCAGACTTCTGGACAAGTCATGAGAACTACTGGAGGTCAACAGAACTTCTACTTTAGGCCTGTCAGTATTGGCTGGCTGGTCTGAGTTTGTTAGTTTGTTTTTAAAGACCATTAGGAATAAATGCCCATGAATCAGCTTAACACCTGGGATGGGAGAGAGACTGCTTTATTAGAACCATCACAAGAGAGAAGATGATGGAAACTTTTCTGACAATGGTGCACCAAGCTGCATGGTTCAGTCGACACAATGGAGGAAAGGGATGCCATCCAGAGAGATCTTAACGGTCTTGAGAGGTGGGCCTGGGCAAACCTCACAAAGTTTAACAAGGCCAAGTGCAAGGTCCTACACCTGGGTCAGGGCAATCCCAAGCACAAATACAGAACAGATTGAGAGCAGCCCTAAGGAGAAGTACTTGGTGGTGTTGGTTGATGAAAAACTCGACATGAGCTGGTAATCTGCTCTTGCAGCCCAGAAAGCCAACCATATCCTGAGCTACATTAAAAGCAGCATGGCCAGCAGGGCGAGGGAGATGATTCTCCCCCTCTGCTCTGCTCTTGTGAGACCCCACCTGGAGAATTGTGTTCAGCTCAGAGGTCCCCAACATAAAAAGGAGATGGACCTGCTGGAGCAAGTCCAGAGAAGGGCCATGAGGATGATCAGAGGGCTGGAGCACCTCTCCTATGAAGACAGGCTGAGGGAGTTGGGGTTGTTCAGCCTGGAGAAGAGAAGGCTCTGGGGAGACCTTATAGTGGCCTGCCAGTGCCTAAAGGGGGCCTACAGGAAAGATGGGGAGGGACTCTGTGTCAGGGACTGCGTTGATAGGATAAGGGGTAATGGCTTTAAACTAAAAGAGGGTAGGTTTAGCTAAGACAGAAGGAAGAAACTCTTTACTCAGAGAGCGGTGAGGCACTGGCAGAGGTTGCCCAGAGAAGCTGTGGATGCCCCATCCCTGGAGGTGTTCAAGGCCAGGCTGGATGGGGCTTTGGGCAACCTGATCTGGTGGGAGGTGTCCCTGCCCATGGCAGGGGGATTGGAATTAGAGGATCTTTAAGGTGTCTTTCAACCCAAACCGTTCTCTGATTTTAATATTTAAATTGGAATTATGATCATGAACACAGTTCTTTAACTGGGATTTTCCCCTTTTCATATCTGAGATATTAGGCTGTTATTTTTATACTCCAGAAGCACAAATCTGTATTTAATGATATTTGGCAGTTTTTCAGTGCAGCACTTTACTTCACAGTGCTTTGGAAATATTAACCACATTTTCAAGGTACAGAATAACAGCTAAATAAATTGATTGACATATTTATAGAGTCATGGGCAGTTGGGAAGAGGGGAAAATAGGCACATAGCTGCAATTCTTTCTTTTGCGGTGAAACAGAACTCTCACCTTCATAAAACTTCAGCAAGCAGCATAAACAAAACCAAAACCTTTAGATGCAACAGCAGGAATAGCATAAAACACAAGAATACAGATCCCTTTACCATGTAGACGGTACTGGAACAGGAATTGCTTACTTTTTTTTAATGACCTATGCTACAGGAGATAACATACCCCCAGCAAATTGTGGACAATACCAAATCAGAGGAGGAAGTTGATATGAATTATGGCTGAGTTTCTGTTCAGAGCATCTAGATGGGCTGGAGAAATGCGACAACAGGAACCTCATAAAATTCAAAGGGACACGCAGAGTAGGCCAGAACAACCCCTTGCACTGGTACAGGCTGATGACTGCTGACAAGACACAGTCTTTGTAGAAATACTCCTGTGGGTCCTGGTGGACAACAAACTGAATGTGAGCCAGCAATACAGCCTTGCAGGGAGGGAGACAAAGCATTTCTCGCCCTTTGTTTGAAAGAGCACTACCGGCAGGTCAAGGGATGTGATGTTTTCCCTCCGCACATGTGATACTGCATCCAGAGTCCTGCTGTATCCCCCTTTTACTCTGAAGTTTTGGGATTCAGAATGCAAGAGAGACCTTGCTAACCTGGAGCAAATTCAGCCCAGGTCATGGGCTGGAGCACTTGTCCTGTGAGGAGAGGCTTGCAGAGCTCAGCTTGTTCAGCCTGGAGAAGAGACAGCAAAATTTTGCTGCTGCCTACAATCACCTAAAGGCAGGGGGTACAGAAGACTGAGTCAGACTATTCTCAGAGTGAAGAGTGAAAGGATCGCAGGCAGTGGACATGCTGCAATAAGAGAAACTCAGAATCTGTGTAAAAATTTTGTTTGTTTACCATGATGGTGGTCAAACCCTGGCACTGCCCCTTAGAGGCTATCAAGCCTCCATCCCTCGAGGTGCTCAGATCTCAGCTGGGCACAACCCTGAGCACCCTGCTCTGCTTGGTCCCACTGTGAGCAGAGTGTTGGACTGGACAACTTCTGGAGAGTCTTTCTAACCAGCATGGTTTCTGCATCTGTTAGTAACCTTATGATCTTCACAGCATCCTTTTAAGGCATGTGTATATATGTGTATGTCAAACCAGAGAGGCTGAGGGAGACCACATGAAACACGATGGTGATATATTTGGTATCAACACTGCTTCACGGTTGTTCTGAAACAGTCGCAAGCATGCAATTAATTAAACATGCAATTTTAGTGGTAGCAACTGCCAAGGAGTTTGAGTCTCCTACTAAAAACTTTGTGAGAGCTTTAATCATGCATCCAAGAGTGAAAAAAATAAGATTAAAAATAAAAAGGACACAAAACAAGGTAACAGGAGATGCACCCCAACTCAAATTACTGAAAAGTTTCAAACATTTTCTATGCAGTGGTAATGCTGTCATATTCTTCTAGATAATATTCATGATGTCACTGTAATTAGCCCTTAAGCATAACCTCTTGACTCCACTGATTTTAACAGTTTTCAATTACAGCCACTTATGAAACTTCTCAAAATAGACACAGTTATGTTACGTTATTTTCTAACAAGTCCATACTTCATAACCACCCACTAAGGTGTGTACAACAAGTCTATGTGCAACTAACACAAAGAGAACTCCACTGGAAGGCTTCCATATTCGTCACACGCTTGGAACATAAATTACTGTTTATAAGCTCTCCTTGCCTGGCTAAAAAGAGTACAAAAGTTGAAATTACAAGTAATATAAAACTGTTGGCTAGAAGTTATAATATTGGACAAAACTTGTGTGGATTTTGAGGAGTCTATTATTTCACTCTTGTATTTTATACCACTGTGCAGCACAACTATTTAGTTGATGCTTTAGAATTGCCAGAAGAGTTTGCAAAGATATATTGTCTATGCATAACAGAAAATCATGCCCACAGACAAACCAACACACTTCATAAAAAAGATTTATTTTCCTTTGAAATGATGATATTGCTAACACATTCCAACTTGTTGCAAAAGCCTTTTTCTAACTCTCCTCTTCAGAGGACCGTATCCTAATGTATTCCAAAAGCAAGAGCTTTTGGAGAAATATATGTATGTATGTATGTATATGTATGTACATATATGTATACATATATATATATATTCATATTTTCTAAACAGATTTTTTAAGCAGGTTGTTAGGGGGAGATTTCTGTGGCTGTCTTACCACACTGAATGCATTTAAGTCTGAAATAAACAACTGCAGGAGTCAGACACATTCTGCAATTCGTCAGCTATGAAGTAAGTCAGTAGTGCACAGAGATAGCAGTTTGTGTCCCTGACCAACCTTCTTCCACACTTGCTGTAGCACTGAGTAGACCTTTGCACATGAGACATCACACCTACATCTGTGTGGTGGAGCAACAGACTCCTGTCGCTCCAGAGATCTGCATCTTGTTGCTTTTGGCTGAGAGCAGGAAGGAAGCCCAAGGCCTGGAGGGGCCATATCAGAGCAGGAAAGTAGTCACTGGACAGGAAGATGCTGGAAAGAGCATGGAAAGACTTCAACTCCCTTCCTCCACTCCAAGAAAAAACAATGTCACATAATGGAATTAATAGGCTAAAGAGAAAGGATAGAAGAAAATGTTTCAGGAAGAGGAATGAGATAGAGACTGGTAACCCAAACTCAAAACATGTGCTAGAAAAAAGACATTTCCCACATCCAAACCAAATAATAATATCATGTGATTGACTCATTCTTTCAAAAAGAAAAATAAATAAAACTCATCCTTACTTCTTACCAAAACTCCCTTAAATCCATGTGAAAGGAGAAAATAAATTAAGTCCTTTCAAAGTCAGAGAGAGGAGAAGAAAGCTGAGCCCACGTCCAACAGAAGCAGTCAATGACTCCCAGCTACACCTACATCCTCAGATGGCTTTCCAGGGGATGCTAATGAACAAGTGCATCAACAGCTACCTTAATGGTAGCCACATGGTGTTGGCAATGCACTGATCTAACTCTTTGAGAAGTTTCAGAATTTGTTACTAAATCTTTACTTTAAAAACAATGAGTAGTGTATATTTTCCTAAAAAGATAGTACAAGAATTAAGATTGTTTTCCATAAAAAGTACTTATCCAAACATCAACAAGAATTAATCAATTTCATTCTAATATCCTGGTAATCTCTATTTTCATTTGAAAATACAGTGGGAATGTTTAGTTTGCTTTTTATTTGCCCCATACTACAAGAACATTTTTTACCTGGAAGTTGTGTATGAGAGCTATGACTAATGAGGTTTGGGGTATGAAGACACCATTAGCTCTCTATTTGAATGTCCACTTTTCTTCTTGTGGGTACCACAGCTAAGCTGCAGGCATCCTGGATAATGCAGAGAGATTCATTCTAACAGTGCTGCGAACTGGGAGCACCGGTGATTTTGCTGGAGGAAACACCAACACTGATCACAGCCATCTTCCACTCAGCAATATTCTCCAGAACCTTCCTGTTATGTCTTCTGCTGTGCCCCAAACACCGGTTACGACAGTGAAGCTTTGACAAATCAAATCAGTGAATGTTATACAACAGTCTGCTAATAGACAGGATTAATCATTTCCTCCTGTAGCTTGTTCCAGATATATCTCAGAGGTAGCAGTCTCCCACCGCAGACATTTAATTAGGTCAGTTTGGGGCTGATTCTCTTATGGGTAGCATTGAGAAAGGCAGGAGTACATGACCCTCAGCAAGCTGTGCTCAAAGCCCAGGTTTTGAGAAATGGCTTCCGTGTGGTCAGCCCAGCTGCACTCAGTTTTCTGCCAGACAGACTGACTCTGACCTGGATTAATCATTGTGCATATGCTTTTGGCCATATGCAGCAAGTGTGAACAAGCTAGCAGCTGTCTTTTGATCCTCTTTTATAGGTGGTATTAGACCTTGCAGGATGATGCATTGCTTTCAATTTTTTTTAAAACCTTTTGTTCCTATATACATGTGCAAAGCTTGTAAATGCCATTCACTTCAGATATACATTCACGATAGCGATTTTAACCCTCTGAGTTCATCTCCAGCTTCTAAATTAAACTATGAAAACTCCTCTCGTGCTGAACTTAATCTATAGCCTCTCCTCTCCAAAATGCTTACGTGCATACATATATGCACACTCACAATGTTGAGAAACTGTATTTTCAAGAGCTGCTGCTGCAAAGCTAATTCAGCCAACATCATCTGAAATGATACTGGCATCTAGGGATAATAAAAATTTGCTTAACACCACTAAAGCTGAAGCTATGCCAGTTGGTGTCAAATAATATTGACACCTTCTTCCATATTGAAACTTTTCAGGTTTATTTCTACTGGTATACAAGGGTTAGACTTCTCTTTTATCTGCACAGTGAAAAGCTTACTCTGAATGGTATCTCAAGTGTGTTTGGTTGGTTTGTATTCCAATATATTTAGTATAACCTTTCAGACAGTGATTCAGCAAGGCAATGTAACTTTCCAGATTTATTTGATCTGTATCTTTTAAGCAAATAGTTAAGCTGCCTGTCTCAGAAGAAAAATAAAGCACTTGAACTCTTGCCTTGGTCCTAATTTAGAGTTCTGTTTGCATGTTTGTTTTAGCATCTTCTGGGAACATTCTGTCTCCTCAAGAGCTATTCCACCAACATAGAAACACAATTTGATTGCTTTTTTATTTCTGAGGCTTTGTCAACTTAATTTTCCTCTCACATATGCAAAATGCAAGGATATAAATTATGCTTGGCATTATAATGCATATGGCCAGAAATAGAAAATGTCAGCAACTGTTATGCTGCCACTATATGTGAATAGAGTATTTGGCCACTAAATGGGATGTCAGCTTGAGGTTTTTAGAAAAGTTGAAAGAAGTCCACTTTTCACCTCCCTAATAATTTTCTCCAAATGACCTAATACCTGTGAGACATAATAACTAAGTGCAAACTCACATTTTTATGAACTTCTTGCATTTATATGTTTGACTGTTAATCATGCCTCGTTGAAGTTAATGTTATTCAACCTTCTCAAATTAGTGCTACAGGAAGGCAAAGGGGGCAGTTCTTTGGGTTTTGACAGTCTGACCAATAGGTAGAGAGTCAACTTTTAAGTTCTTCACTTGCATTATAGTCATATCAGAGTACTTTATAGCATGCAAGATGTTTGTGCTTATTGACATTATGAACACAGCAAACATCTGTCAGGACTGAGCCAGAGAAGTATTGTCCGGCATAGCAGAACATATTTTTCTCACTGCAGAACCACATAAAACCTCACTATAGGGAGAACCACTTGCACAAACACATGGGAGAAAATAATTTGTTACCTAAGGCTTAAACTTCAAACAAGAAGCTGCTTGTGACAAACAAGCTGGGATGGAAGTGCAGGGGGTTGACTGAAAAATGGGAAAAGCTACAAAGTAAATACATTTTGGACCACAGTAGCATGTTTGCATTAGATGTTCTTGGATGTCATCCTCAGGGTAATCTCAGTGATAGTCTGTCAATATGAGATCCTTGCCTTCCAGCTATGTCACCCTCAGAGGCTGATCCTTACCAGCCCAGCACACCAATACTGTACTTACGCTACTGCACCAGAGCTCATATAGTTTTAATCACTTATTTTCTCATTGTTGAGCAACACTTAGTGGTCTCTTGAATTTAATGCTAATTCTGGAGTAATAAAATAAGGTAAAAGCAGTTAAGCCCTCTCTATGATGCTGTAAGAACCAGCTTAAGCAAGCTCAGCACACGATGTCTTGCTTTCAGCTGCCGAATAAAGAATACTCATGTGCAAGCTGATGGTAAATCAGGATGTGACAGAAAGTTGGAGTATTTCACAGACAACAAACTTCTTTTGCAATAAAGCACAGCTGGCTCTCACCCAGTGATAGTCCAGCTTATGCCGAGTTCCACAAAAATCACAAACCTGATCAAGTATCGCATACCAAGAATCAAGTGACAGATTTCCATGGAGTGGATACCAGCAACAATACGTGCCCATGGAAAAAGCCGTCCAAAGTAGCAGCTGCTTGTGTGAGTGTTGGAGGAGGAGAAGAAGGGGAGGTTTGCAATGTAAACAGCTTTTTCAAATACATCAAGATTTAAAAGTAGTAAAAATATGTAAAGTAGAAGGACCAGGACTTGGTCACCTCAGAATACAATGTACTCTATGACTGTATGAAAGACAACAAAATTATTTAGTAAGTACAGTTGTGTTAAGATTTTTAAAAATGTAAATGTCCTTGATGCAGGAGAAATTCTGTGGTCAGAAGTCTGTTGACATAATGAAATTGCAAAGGATTTAGACTTGGCAAATGAGCTTAAAGTTGACCTACCAACAAATAAGCTTGTCTTCCCTCTTGTCTTATTAGATAAAATAACCTGGGTGAAAGATCCATGCTTGTTCACATATTTACTCTCTTGGTGGAAATAAGCCAGTCACACTTCTCTTACCTTTGTAGGTCTGAGCACTGTAACAGCTGACAGAACCAGCTGTTCTCCATTCCTCTCTTCTCATAGGTTTTTCCTGGCAGAGCACCTAATTAAGTTTTGCTTGGATGCAGTTTATGTGGTATTGAGTAAACAACCCCATATATTTACTAAAGTGAAAGAAAAATCCCTTTGTCTGGTTGGATCATACTACTCAAATCACAGCTTGGAGCCATCACTATACCCCATGTAAAATTGCAGAGAAATAAACATCCAAGGCCTGATGGACGATAGAAAACACTAACAAGTATATAAACTTAGCCAAGATAAATGAATATATTGGAAAATTGATGAGAAAAATGGATTCTTAGTGGTTATGAGCATTCACTAAAGAAAAGGTTGGACTACATCATAATCAAAATAATTTTTAAGATCTCTTGTGATTACTAGGACAGTAAGTCCAGTGTCTCTCTCATTAAGCCAGTAGCCTAGATGTCTGGGGAAAAAAAAAAAGCAGAAAAGCTCTAAAGCAGATAATGGAACATGCTTTAACTGAAATCTGCCAGTTTATTGCTAATATAGTGGAGAAAGTATTTTCTAGAGCCAGTGGAACCAACTCCTCTAAAGATCTGGCATTTTCTTCCTCAGGAAGAAAAGAAGAAAGATTAAGCGGAAGGGAAAAAAAAAAAAAAAAAACCACTCCTGGAAATGCAGTGGTATATTTATCATAAAATCTGAGGTCCGTGCTTTTCCCCCTTTGGAGTCAGATATAATTAAAACTCTTCTGGAATGCAGTGAAACAACATGAAGAAAAATAAAAAGCAGGTAATGGTAAAAACAGGAAAATAGCAACAGTTGAAAAATTCTAGCTAGTGTCTGATTTTTTTTTTTTAACTGAATATACCCAAAGAGAAAATGTGTAAGACAGAGATGACCAAGCTTCAGGCAAAAGTTACAGAAGCAGTTGATGTTCAGTGTACATTTGAACTAATGAAAACCAATTTCAAGCCACTTACTCAGGGAGTTGTACCTTTTAACCTACAATGACATTTCTCCTAATTTAAGCACAAGAGTTCTATAACAAAGCTCAGAAAAGATGCAACAAAATATAATGAAAAAAAATGTGTTTTAAATACAATTGAACTAAAACGAAAAATAATTCTTCATGTCTGTTTGTATATGAGAACATTTGTTCCTACCAGTAAGTGTTTTCCTGGTTTCTTAACTGGATTTTAATTTTAGAGTTGGATAATATCATTTCTGTACATTTGTTTCCTCACTATCCAAATAGTTTTAGTTTGGGCAACAAAAAGAGACTTTTGCTGTCACCACCTTCCTAGAGAAAGGCCTAAGTAGAATAAAAAATCTCATTTCAAACAACCCATTTTGTACCTTATTCAGCTCTACAGAACAAATACACACCCTTCCAGATTATATGAGCTTCCTCAAAAGTTCAGACGAATCAAAGGATAATTCAGTTCAGTTATACCAAATGCAGTAAATTATACTAAATGCATTCAACTAAATACGTTCAACCTAAAACCTTGACAGCTCTGATTACCACCTTAGTTCTCTGTCCCTGTCTCTACATATTCCTTTAGCCTCAGCTTAATTGTTACCAGTTTTTCTTAAGCATCTCATAGCTTTCTGTAATTGGCCATCCCTCATTTCTCTTGCAGCTTCTTGCAATGCTCTCAAAGCCATATACCACCCAGCTTCCAAACAGGTGTCAACAAACTTGAGAACTAGCATGAATCATAGAATCATAGAACCATTAAGGTTGGAAAAGACCTCCAAGATCATCTGGTCCAACCATCACCCTACTACCAATGTCACCCACTAAACCATGTCCCTAAGCACCACGTCCAACCTTTCCTTAAACACTCCCAGGGTAGGTGACTCCACCTGTATGTGAAGCAGTCAGTCCTTCACCAAACTGGGTTTATTTCTGAAACTGGCTGTACAACAAGCAGGAATAACATTCCAGAAGAGAGTTTGTAAAAGCCCTCTTTGCTGGTGCATTGGTTATAGTGTTCAGCGTTGTGACTGGATGTTTAGATCTGCGTCTAATTAGAGAGTTCTCAAGCCAGGTGTCTCACATTCATCACTCAGCTTGGGTGCGGGCAGAGGAACTGATCCTGCGACATTTTAAGCCTTCCCGGGAATACAGGACACTGTACATAAGCACTGGTGTTGCTTAGCCGAGACTTGGCATGGCTTTTAGATCTCTCTAAACACAGAGCTCTTCTCTAGCAGGTTTTTCACTTCTTAAATGCATACCAAGCCTTCCTCTTTTTTCCTCCCTTTCAGATAAAGAGATCTAGCTACAGTTCATGGCATCATGTGTTGGTAGAAAAAAAAATTTATAAATACCAAAATAAATAGCATCTGTTACAAATTGATTGCTACATACAGACAGTATAAGAAGCCATGCCTAAAAAGCAAGAAAGATAGTTTTTGAGCAGTTTATGTTGCTTTCTCCTGTTCTCATTTGGGTCTCTTGTTCTCACTGCCTCTCCACTGTTGGCACTAAAGTAATGTGGCTTTGCAGTAAGCCACATCAACTGACTGAATTTTTAAAGAGTTTATTTCCAGCCAGATCATCAAGATGACCTGACTCCATCCATCACAACAGCAACACAAGGAAGATAGTTACATTGGAAATCTGTATTAATAAGATTAGTAAACTATTAACAAACATGTTTCTAAAGCAGCATTCCAAATACATCTTAGTTACTGCCTTAATTTATGGTGCTTTTTCTGAAGACTAAATTAAGCTTCTCCATAGGCAAGTCTTCTACCTCAGGCTATATGCACTTTGATGACTGCCAAGATGAAAGCAGCCTCAGGTAATAGGCAGTGTGGACTGCAGATGTCTAGGTAATTGGCAATTATTTTTAAAGAAAGAGAAAAAAATGTTATTAAAGAAAGAAGTTGTATTTCTCTCAATGTATTTAAAAAAACAGAAAGCACATCAGTGAGGATCTTGACAGCAGCATGGAGCACTCTGTCATTTGGATACTCATACAGTGTAATTGATATGATATTTTTGAAATTGTCAGACAGAATTTTTGCAAAAGCACAATCTTTTGTTGAGTCTGGCATGAGTTTTCAGGGCTAACCAGAATGGATTTTTCACCTAAAATTTGCAAACTAACTGGCAAACATCCTTGGTTTTCCAGAGCATTCTATGTCCATTCCACCTCGGCAAGGTCTGAACTGATTTACTGTCCCTTTCTGCAGGAGCATGCCCTCATCAAAACAAATGGACACTCATTTTGCAAGAGGGATCAAAAAACCCATAGTATATAAAATAAACGCATTCCGATACAACACCTCAGCTACTTCTCTACTTTCAAGCACTCATTTGGACTAGATCAGCATCTTCTGGGACTCTGCTTCCTTTCAGTCAGTTTATAAGTGTCACCCAGAATGATAGGAAGTGTTCTGCACCCCAGTATCTGTTTCTAGCAACTCACAGGTTTAGAAATGACGACCTGGAGCAGCCAAGACTATATACCACTCCCCACTGCTTTATCCCATAAAACATTTCTCTATCTACCTCTCCTTCCCAACATAACCAGTAGGCGAGCTTTCATTTTACAGTCTTTTTACAACAATTTCCCATGCAGTGTCTTTATCATCCTCATCAAGTGAAGAACGCCTCTTCCAGGTGAACTGTTAGTTAGTTTCCTTACTAAAAGCCTTCTTTCATCGATCATTTTCCTTCTGGTATTCTATGTAACTAGATTTTTAAATATGCTGCCCTACCAGAAGGACCAACCTCATGTTCCTGCCTTTTTTCCCTTTTACCAATTCTAGCACCCCTTTGGTCATCGGATAGCTATATTGTGGAGCATATCCATTTGAAATCATTGCAAGAAAAAAAAAAAAAAAAGACCATTTAGATTACACTTCATAACCTCTTATTTGCATTAATCCCTTGAGAAAAATAAATAAATAAATAAATAAATAAATAAAATCAGAAGGGAAAAAAAAAACAAAAAACAAAAAACAGATCCAGGATAGAGAAATCCAAGTGGATTGATCCAAGTTAAAGTCACTTCTGTATTCCTATAATTCTAGGGGTTGCCATGGTTCCTGACAAAGTTTATAATCAGCTCATCATTAACTTACATTCTTAAAAATATTTCCCTATGCACAGAGCTGCCATTAACTGCACATGACGAGGAAGGTAAGCCCTACAAGAAATCTCTGATCTCAGCCAAACTGCTCCCTAAACTCTTGGTTAGGTCCTTCATGGAGAAACTCAAAGTAATCCAAGTTTTACCAGACTTGTAATTTTCCGACTCACTGAGCACATGCTTCTCAAGAAAAAAAAAGATCTATTTGCAGCTTGTCATTTGTGAATTCACAAATTCGCATGTGCGGTGTTAATTAATTCAGTGTTATAGTGGGATTTTTTATAAATACAGCACTCTCAAGAGATTTACTAGGATTCCAGGCAGGTCTATATATACGCTCAAGAAATGTTAAAAGAGAGTGATTTTTTTTTTTTTTTGGGGGGGGGGGGAAGGGGTGAACTGCAGTTGACTCTGACAGGAGAGGTTTCAGTATTCCTTTTTCCTCTCTGATCCTCCTGCCAACTTTCCAAGCAACTTGGAAATATATATTTAGGAAGTATGGCCAATGCCAGAGTCCAAAATTGTAACACCTGTCATAAGATTAAAAATGTTAAAAACAGCAGCAACAACAAAAGGATCCTTTTTGTTGCTACTGTAGCTACTTTTGTTATTTTCAGCTTTCGAAGTTTCCAGGTATTTGATTCAGGTTGGGAGGTGCTTCTGCAGCACAGAGAAATTGAAAGATGCTTTATCTTTCGTTTAAAAAATATATATATATATATATAATATATATCATCATAATCTATATATAGATATAGATACAGATATTTCCACTGAATCATCCAAAGACCTTGTTATTAAGAAAACACCTGCTTCACAAGCCAAGCAGAGAAAATGGAGAAGAGTGGCAGTGCTGCTTGCCACTTCTTTCTCATCCCTCCCAGGAGAGCAGAGAAATGCTGAGGACTTCGTTGACAATGAAAAGACAAAAGGAAAGGCCCAACACCTGTAACGAACTGTTCCTGCTTAACTCCTCTGGAAGTTGCACATGTGAGAGCAGAACTGTTTCAACAACTTGATTTGGTAGCAAAAAGCAGCCTTTTGGTACTTACATATTTTTGTGGTCCTCTGAGTATCAGTGCAACTCCCCTGAAGTTGTAGAAGACTTTGAGCTGTTTTAGTCTGCGCTTAAACATGAACAACAGTTATTAGGATGGCACTTTCTCTAGGGTCAGCCAGCTTTGGAGTGTTGAAGAGCAATCCAGCCTCCAGTTTGAGTGGTCTTATTAAAAGTATCCTGGGATCCTTCTGTACAGAAGCCCCTGCCCCTGTAGGTTGGTTACTGTGCGTGTGCTAGGTATTGTGTCTAATCCTCACAGCTAATGAGGTCTGTCTCCAGATCTGAGGCAGGCTCATTGTTCTCAGTCTTCCCAAACTGACAAATCTCCCAGGGATGGATGTAGCATGAGAGAGCTTGCTGGAAAAACTAACAAAGGTGCCAAACATTACTATAGCAACTGGGGAAAAACAGAAGCTCACTATATATCCAAGCTATATTTTCTTTTATCATTCGTACTCAACCTTTATACAGCTATACTGCAGTCCTTTGGCATCATAAGCCTTTATATTTATTACAAATAAAGTAAAACAATGTTACTCAGCATAATTGCATTTCCTTCCCTGGAGACTCCCCTTGCACGTTCACTGACAGGCTAGCTTCCTTTCTGTGTCAACACAGAAAATTAAACCTTTCTGGCCTAAAGTGAACTGAAGAAGAGTAGGAAGAAACATAACGGAATGTATAATGAAAATATTCTTTGAATGTAAATCATGTCACTTCTTATTTTTTTATGAGGTGTTTCATTGTTTTTTATTGTAACTCTCACATCATTATAAGGGGCATGAGGGAGACATGAACTTTACATTTTCCAGCTTTAACATTTCCCTGGTAGGTGTTTTAAGGAGTATAGGGTATGGACTGCTACTTCAATTGCATAACAAATTATATATGTTAAATTCCCCCCAGTTTTTTCTTTTCTCATTCTTTCCTTCACCTAAAAGTATTATGTTTGCTGAAGAAAATTTAGTCTGACAAAGAGAGTGCTGAAGGATACTTCAATACCTGGAACACCAAAATGGCCCAGGACTAGGGAGCAGACACCAGGATTTCCCCTCTATGTGAGAAAGAGTATGCCAAAAAATTGCTCTAAGTGTAGTAAAACATCTCAGTTTTCTCCATTTTTGCTGTACGGGTTTCAGCACTGGATTCTACTAAGTGTTCTGGAAACTCCCTCTACCTTTAAAACACTCTGGTGAGCTATGCCACATAAACCAGAAATATAATCCAGCAACTTTCCAGTAATATGAGCTCGGTGCTTGTTTTTTTGTGTTGGACTCCAGAGCTCAGCAGGAGAAGACGGTGGTGTAAGCTCCACAAGGATCTTTTACAATGGCTTCTTTCTATATTAAAAAAAAAAAAAAAAAAAAAAAAAGCTTTCTTTTTATAAAGAACATTTTCTGGAGGTAGATATATTTATCACAAATTGCTCTTGATGAAATTCCCAATTCCCAATTTTTATCATACATTTTATCTGAGTTTTGGGATTGCTCTAATAATTTTCAGGCTGTTTAACCATATGTATATTTTATATGGAATTGTAACTCTTATCTTTACAGTGAACAATCCCATAATCTTATGTTTGAAGTCATCACCATTTTGATCCATTGTGCAGAAAAAGGTTTCTTATGTGTTTGTTTAAGGTGGTTCTTTCAATATTAATCCTAATAATGTCCTACCCTTCTTAATGATTCTCAAATTTGAGCAAGTGACTTATTAAGCAAAGTCAAAACCAAAGAAGACTTTACTCTTCCTAATTTTTTATTCTTTAATAATTAATTGCAAGTTATGATTAATATTTATTTAATAAAGATAATTTTATAATTAATTATTTATATATATATATATATATTTATATATATAATTTATAATTAATTGGCTAAAGTATAAGTCAGGAAAAAGACCTAATAGATTCAGGATCATTTTTAAAAATATAATCTTAACAACTGAGAATGGGTCATAAAAACTGAGATGCCTTGACTATCTCTGGAAAACTAGAAATTTTCTCTTTTAAAGGCATATGTGCGGTATATGTTATCCCAAAGATAAAGCATATAGCACTAAGAATAGCTGTGCTATTCCCTAGAAGAAGTCTAAGTCTGCCTTATAAGTCAAATACCTCCTGAGTGATCTGCATTTCTGAGTAGGCTTACATTATAAATCATGGGAAATATCCACCATCTATAAGTAAATGGAGTATAATGACCGAGAGATAAAATTGATGAGTAAACATGAGAGTAACTGGCTGAAGCAATAACAAAATAAAATGCTTCATGAGCAGAGAAACAGAAGAGGTCTAGAAACATGAATTTATACTGTGTCTCTTCTCCCTGTCCTGCTTCTCACCCCAGCTTGTCCACATGCACTTATAATACACCCACTGGGAAAAAGAAATCAGTGGCTATGACTCATCTGGAGCTGGGTCCATGTGGTTAGGCCAACCTGTTATGTGCCTTATTAACCAGGAGGTTGCTATGAAAGAGAATTATAATGACTGAGTTGTGCCTATCTCAGAGGGGTCATAAATTTCTCCTTTATCCTGAAATTTATTTCCATTAGACCAGTAGGAACATAAATATCCTTGAGTACTCTACCCTTTTCTCAAATCTGGTTAAAATTAGCCAGCATCAAAAATAACTGGGGGAAGGGATTTGGCAAAGGGATCAATGGCAAAAATTATATAACAATCTTTTTTTTCTTTTTTTTTTCTTTTTTTTTTTTTTAGGATTCCAGGCCTAAATGAAACATACTTTGAAGCATCCATGCTCCTTTTTATGATTAAATGCATTTATCCATCCCAAATTCATCAACATGAAATCTTCATTAATTTCCAAAATGAACACATTTTCCAGAGCTCATAACTCAAGCCCCAATCTTGCAGTGCATGCTGAGTCTGCAGCAAGCCCCGCAGGATTCAGTGGGGCTGAAACTTCTTGGATAGAGACGTGGAGCTGCTTGCCCAGGTTGTTTTAATGACAATATTTACTCAGCCAATATTTCCTTGGTAGCTTAGCACCTCATAAACTGCAAGTTATATATTCTTATCTCTGTGAAGTATGGAGGCCCCTACTTTACCCAGACAGTAATTCCTAAAGCTACCTCCACCCAGGGAGATGACTAAAAAAGCATTTAGTGTCGTTGCAGTAAATTTTCAGATGCCAGGCTCCTAAGCAGAATGCATGATTCTTCTTCAGGTGTTTGATTTCCTTTATTGTGCAAAGAAGAGAAATTTCAGAGTCAAACACAGGGCTGTGGCACAGATTGCCATTTGAGATGCCTTAGGGTTTGCATCTTGCCCCCAGATGTCTCTCCAGGAAGACAAACATACCTCATCATATCTCCCTGCTCCATGTCAATGACCAGGAGCATCTCCACTGGCACTAGACACCTGTATTTATGTATCTAAGTTCCACTGTAGGTGACTTAAAAGGTAATTCACAATAACCAGCAATGTCTGCATGGATGAGATTTTAACATCTTAAGAAATATTAAAAAAAAAAAAAAAGAAAAAAAAAAAGGCGCACAAGTCCAGAACAGGCAGAAGCATTATAAAAAATACTGTATGGACTCCAAACCTGTGAAATCTGTGAACTGGGTGTGTTCTGCCCAGCATTTACCAGGAAGATACTGCCAGCACTGGGAGCTGTAGACATGTGATAAATTTTGTAAGATTTTAAAGTCATTGACAGGCTAAAGAATATCTGGTCTTCATGACCTAGATTTTGAACAATTAAATGATCTAGATGATATTTTTGGAACCGTTATATGCTTGAGCCGAAAGGATTTGATCTGTCATAAAGAAAGTCCAAGGGATAGAGAGAAACTGAACTCCTTTCTCCCATCACCCAAAGCACTAGGTGATGTGGGTGACCACCCACACCACTCTTACAGTACATTTGCTTGCAAACTAAAAACTTATCAACTCTAACTCAGTCTCCATTTCCTTATTCTCTGTTTTATTTATCTATTTATTTGCATATTGTCTTGCAGGTTCAACTCCCTCTTTCATATTAACTCTTTGAGAAATGATTCTCAGAGAAGTCTAGCGTGACAATAAAGAGGAATGTTTTGAGACAAAGGGGCTACAGACTTTCTGGGAAGTGAAAGGCAGAGCTAATGGAAGATTGGAGGAGGTTAAATAGGACTCCTTCGTCCAAACGGATGGTACCCCTAAAGAAAGGTCTTACCTGCATTTGTTCTGGTACCAGGACTGGTGAGTGTTAAATGCACTGGCATGGTGCAGCATGATTACTGAAAAATTCAAAAAGCAAAATAAATGGCAGTCCTTACTCTCCCTAATTAATACAGATTAGTTACAGCAATTTACTGTCAGGATTAACGCAGCATCAACCAGGCAGATGTGATCTATTAAATAGCTCTGCTTTTGCCAAAAGAAATTTATTCAGCACAACTGGATTTTATAAAGTCTTCATTACAGCTAGACATCTGCATCTAAACATCTACAACTTTATGGCATTTTTAAATTCCATTTTCTAAATGTTTTATTACCAGAGGGTATTATAGGCTTTAACAGATCTATAAATATGCATTCCTTCATCTGTGTCCTCTACTCAGAGCACAGATATACTGCAAAGTATATAGATCGCTGTGGTAATGATTTCAACTTAATCACTAACTTGGAGAATCAAGAATGCTGCAGTTTTCATGGCACTGGACCTCCATCTAGTGAGAAGAAGAATAGTGCATGCTTCTGGGGCATAAAACCTGCACAGTTCTTGCTTCCATGTTCAAAATGCTTTCATAAGTGGAATTGCACATAGCTGCTGGAAGAGATGTGGGTATCTTTAAATAAAATGCATAGGAAAGTGTCACTTACAACTGGAAAAAAAAAAAAAAAGAAAAAAAAAACTTCTTAATCTCAGTTCCAACTGAATGCCAGTGATTGTTCACAAATCTCAGTAAAGGAAACAAACCTTGAGAAAATCCTGTGGTAGTTGGACATGTGTAACAGCTGACATTGTATCGCAGTGCCGTGCTCTGCTGTTTATCCAGCTTAAAGCCTTAAAAAGACTGGTCTATGGGCCCTGTTCTGAGATAAGGAGGTGTTATTACCCCCTTCACACAGGTAGAGAAGAAATATATGGATCAAGGGATGGATTTTGGAGGTCTGAAAACTTCCAGTAATATAGAGAGGCACCTACTTGAGTTTTTCTTGCGTTAAGTGCCTGACTCCTCCTAAGCATCAGGGCAGATGCCTGCTGCACCTTTTGCCACATCAGTGCCTATCAAACATTTCCTGGTGTGCCAGGCTGACAGCCCACTCTCCTTCCCACCCAGAGGGTCACAGAACTGTGGTGTTAGCATCTGCTGTGCCGATGAGCCAGCAATCCCCCAGGGCTTGCATCGAGAAATCCTCAGAGTATGTTTCATGAGGTCGCTGTAAAAATTTCAGAGACCTTTTTGCACAAATGACAAAGCCACCATGTGAACGAATCTGAATGCCCAGATTTCTCTGTTGCCTTAACTTTAGACGTGTCAGTTTGTAGGTTTTTTTGTTTGTTTGTTCAGCTGCTGTTTCCAGATGTAGGCATCTGAGATGTTGTACAATGGATGTAAGTTTTTCAAGACAGAAAATATTCTTTGCAGCAGCCTACCTCAGTCTTCACAGGTCATGGACCACCAACAGACAAGGATTATTTTTTAAGAGACACAGGTATTGGCTATAGATATGACAGATTGTGTCCTCAAACATGCAACTTGCTTTAAAAGTAGTTAATAAAACCATATGACATTTTCAAAGACCGTTTGCAAGAGAATTCAAAGCACTCCCACTTTTCAAAGCCAAAATTTGAACATAAGCACAGATTCTGTTTTAATGGCATTAGGTGAATTTTGTATTGGGGGGGGGGGTTGGAAGAAGAGAAAAAAAAAATGTTAGTAGGTTCTTTCTGAACACTGTATGTGGCTTCGTTCACTTCATCCTGAAAATAACAGAAAAGGATGCAGAAAAGGATGTCAGAGATGATGGAAGATGGGAAATGGCTGAGCAAGAGCTTTGAAATAGATTCCTAGCAAGGAAATACTGACTATATTGAACACCGATTTAAATGGAAAAAACTGAGGGAGGTTACAAATGAGTACCCTTTAAAACAGAGTGGGTGAATCAGAAACAATCATTGGCTGCATCCCATAACCCAGAAAATGGATGATGCTCCCTGAAACTATTAAGCTGACCTTCTGAAGGAAATGCCTGTTCACACCATGTAGTTAAATTGGGTTTGCCTAGCGCGACTGAAGACAGTGTTTCTGAAGCAGCCTCCAATGTGGGTGGTTTTTAACTTGCTGGTAGCAACAGCTGGGAGAACATAAACAGGAAGAACTACTTTATGCTTGCTCTCTGTTTTATACTTTTTCATGAAGAAATGCTGTTTTACCACATGGTGCTCAGGTTCTCAGCTTCCACAGTGTCCCAGAGCCAGGCTGCAGGCAATGGGAAGTCAGCATTGCTGTGTGTGTGTGCGGAAAATCCCTCCAGAAGGTGTTACTTTAAAAATCCGTATATATGGAAGTAATCATGACTTTAATTGTTGTTTCTGGAAGTTTGTAGGGTAGTATTTGCCTCTCTGCAGTTTCAGAGATGTAAGCTGAGGATGAGCTGAGATAGCTCTCTGAACAATGCTCCTGGTTCTTCCATCCACAATTATTTAAAATAAATCTCTCTGTAGATCATATGCACATATTGTGTACTGCAGCTATGACTAAAAATAATACACTGAATGAAACTGCTGGAGTTGCATAACATTCATCAAAACATTCTGCTTTATCTCTCCTTTTCCACATGACATAGCTTATTTTCCTCTGGAGTTAGCAAACCTGATGCCTTCCATTTTCAGATTAGATATTTAGACCTCATCATGCCATTTCTTTGTGAGAACATTAGCCTGAAGATTTTCTGTTGTATCCTCCAAGTCAAAAGCTTTAAGGCAAATCAGCTATACAGACTGGCATTTCTGAAGGAAACTATATAGCATGGTTACCTGGAATAGCAGAGGACTGGACTTATCAGCTCAGGAGGTGTTCTTCTACTCTGCATTACTGATTTCTGTTCTAGTCAGTATGAAACAAGTTCAGCCAGAAAGCCGTTATGCTCACTGCATACTCTCCTTACCTTGTTCCTTCTAGCAGCTGAGATGGCTTTCTGAGTGTGACATTTGACCTCTGCAGTGATGGCAGGATGGCAGCTATGCTGTCCTTTATCTCCTAGATTTAAGGAGTAGAAGAGCTTTATAGAGTGAATCATTCAAGTTAAGAGTGGGTAAAAGAAGATCAGACATTGTGGTAAATGGTATATTTTTTCTTGAATAGAGTGGGGCTCCATTAACTACTGGCAATCTTCTGAGCTTGATGTGAGGGAGGTGATCCCCCAAGGTGGCCTGTAGGTAAGTGGATTGCAGAAGCTGGTTTCTGTGTGAGTGCTCCATGACTTTCAAGGTCAATAGCATCAAATTTAGGGCTGGGCCTGAAGATACAGGCACAAGCACAACAGAGTTTCAAAATGCCATTCAGGACCACTGAAGCTTGACCCTATCTCAAGCATCTTTGGGCAAGGCTTTAGGGAGGGTTGGCCAGCTTTGCCACCTCCCCTAGACCTCCTCCACTGTGCTCTCACCAGAACCGCTCCTGGTTTAAAGAGGAGGTTTATTGCCTCTTTAAATAGTGAAGACAAGCAGCTGTTAAAAGGGTACTGAGCATAGCTGCATGTGAATCGGACATAGGAATGCATAAACAAATGTCAAATATGTCATTAAAGCCATGGTAATGTTTTCATCTTCTCTGCTAACTCCCTGGATGCTATGAAGTCCACATAAGTTTTAAGAAGCTTACAATATTATTGTCAGTCACAGACATAACAATCTCACTCAAAACAAAAACACTGAAATGGTATACTTCTCTTAGTTGAACAAGAGAAAAAAGATTTTCTGTATTAGCAGGACTTTCACACTGCTAGAGTTACACTACCAATTGCAATTTACACCTTCCCTACTTTCCTCTCCTAATTTAAGGCCCTAGTTTTGAAGGCTGCATAGAGGTACTAGATTGACAGCAGCTTATTAATAGGCTTAACACAAAGGAGATCCAAGGTTTGAAACAGTGGAAATCAGATAGAAAGGCTGCAAGAACACAAAAAATTCATACACAAAACTACAGCATTCTACTGATTTCCTGAGGCTTCTTGCACCTTGTTGTTATGCCTTTTTATGTGCCTTGGCATGTCTGCAACCACCACTACCAGCACATAAAAATACTCATGTATATTTAATAGAGGAAAATCATGGTCTGAGTACTTTATTTTATATATACATATGTGTATGTATATATATATATATATATGTAGACCTTACCTTGAAACTTGGAGGACTATGACTGCGAAGAATCACAGAAATGGTACCTGAATTATGAGGTTCTTCAGTCTGCACATACAATTATATTCTGCCTTCCTTTAGGTATGTTTTCCTTGGGAGTAGGGAAAACTGCTTGTAAATTTACACACATACATATACCCCCCCACACAGATCACAGGGATATATATATCCTTGTTATACTCTGGTGATCACCCATTTCTAGTACAGCTGTCATACTTCATTAGTTCTTGAATTCAAAATAAAATATTATTTCCTTCTTTTGGTCTGTATATGTATTTATTTATTTACATTTATTCTATGTGAATGTATCATTCTGTATTATTATTTGCTATTTTATATACATTTCTTAACTATTATGCATCTATATATTTACCGAAGGCAGAAAAATGCTGTTTTTTTTGTTGACTATGCTATTATCTTTTTCCTAGCATATGCAGTACTCATGGGGTTTTAAATTCCTCACTAAATTTCCTTTGTCCACTTAAGAAAAGCCAGTCTTATACACAGCAGGCTCAGGTGTGGATTCCTCACAACTATTTTTAGGATGTGCTTGCACTAAGATTTATGCCATTCATTCTCTGGAGGCGTCTGCCTTTCTTCACCGATTAAATTGGCAGACTGTGTGACTAAGCTTCTAATTCAGGCATCTCGAGGATGATTTTAGGCACAAACAGAGCTGGCAGTTTTCTAGGGTGCTGACCACCTCACCTGCATATCTGGCATCAGTAAGAAAAGCAGCTCTGCCTTTACCAAAAATCTTCACCTCCACCTCACAGCCAGTAAGTGACAAGTTACTTTGTCCTTGGCCAGGGGACAGCAAAACTGCCTGCCCTTCTTGAGAAGAACTTAATCACTTTGCATAGGCATCTCAAATCAATTGCTTGTAGGAATTGCTTGTTGGAAGCTTGCAGCTTCCAGATCAGCACCTCCACCTGTGAATTCAACCAATAAAACTTAGCATATGTGCAGAGTTCACCTGTACAAAGCCCACCAAGTATCATAAGGCTCCCCTTCAGACAAGACATGAAGACAGAGTCATGAAGATGTTATTGCTATCGCAGTCAGGAGGTATCCTGTGTTTTCTCCACTTCCTTTATCCCAGACCTTAAGAGAAGAGCCATACATCATTTTTTTCTTGGTCAATTCTTTATAACAACATTTGTCGTGAATTTTCATCCTGTCTTACTTAGATGATAGTGAAATGCTTCAGGGCTTTACAATTCAGATATGGATGATGAATTCTTAATCTTTTTCTTTTTCAAACATAAAATGAAAAACACATGAAAAGAAAAACACACCCCTGCTTCTTATCCATTGACTCCTTGAATAGTGTATATTCAAAAACCCCACTAGTTGTCACTTTCAGAGGAAAAGCCTGAAATGTTTATATATTTTTTCAGACTGTTTTCTCCTCATATCACAATATATGTATATAGAGAGAGAGTTAACCAAAACACCAGTTTTAGTATCTTGACCATGAAGAAAACATAGAAGTGTAAGAATCTTTGGTCCATAATTGATATCTTTGTTATATTTTGTGCTATTCAAATATTTATACTATACATGCTGTTGCAATAGCTAAACATCTGTCAGGGCAACTCCTCCATCTTTTTTTTATGGCTTGTTTGGCAGAGTCTCTGGATTCTGAGAGGAATGATCTGCTGGCCTGGAAATCTTCTACTGCAGATATTTGCAAAATTCATTTCTTCAGCTTTCTTCTTTTCTTTTTTTCCTTTTTTATTTATTTATTTATTTATTTATTTTACCTTTTTCTCAAGTTTCTCTTCTTCTCTCTACTCATCTTCAAAGGATCTATATGAACAGTTGTGCATCATGATAGTAATTGCCTGGATTGTCCTGGTCAGTCATTGACTTAATAGCTTGATGTTCTGTTCAAAATGATACAGCTTATCCATACATTGTACAATCTGCATATTGACTTTGAGTTCAGGTATTGGTAGAAGAGTCAGGATCAAGGAGGTACCATGTGAGGCTTAAGATTTTTGCACCAGTTTGAATGTGGAGGTCCTCCAAGACATCAGTGACCTCTAGCATGAATTCTGTGGAGGCCAACATTTGTTTCTGTTCTGACTTTGATTCTTGGGAGTATGAGTACAGGAGAGAAGATGTCCTTCATAAGAGAAGGCAATATTTTCCTTCCAGGAGTCTCTCTTTAATAATTCTTTGCTTGATGTATGTAGTGGGGTTGTGCTCTAACTATTGCAGTGTAAGAAATAAGTGGAGATAAATTATCATCAGTCAGACCAGGCTGGTCTGCTTCAAGTCAGTATTGGAGGTCCGCAGAAATGAGAGCCTCAGTAAAAGTAAATATGTGGATTTCTCTGATACAAAGAAGAGTTTCAAACTGTAACTAATATAATAAGGAAAAAAAATAATAATTAAAAAAAAAAACCACTGCATTCACCTGCATCATATAGTGAATCCGAATGAATCACACACAGCATTACATGGACAGCATGTTCATAGCCATGAAAGGCATTCTTCTTATTAGAGCCCCTTGCTGACTCCTTTAAACACTGTTATTATTTCGGCAACTCAAAGCTGCAAAAAAACCTAGCGCAAACTGGAAACAGCTGTACACTTCGCCTCCTCCACCACAGTTTAACATTATCCAAATTTTGATAATCTTTAGATTTACACTATGTTAGATTAGAGCATATTTTGAAAACTAAAGCTTTACGAGAAAAACAGTGACTGTGAAAGCTAAAATACCTTGAAATAATAAGGCTGGCTCCTGCTGGAACACTGAGATTCTGCACTGCAACTGTGTGAAAGCAAATCAAATAATCACTTTGGATTGCCAGCAGATCAGGACTCCCCAGTGACTGCCTTTTCAATTTCTCAATGGGGACCAACAGATGGAAAAAAGCTGAAGAGAGCAGGTTTGCTTTCTCTGCCCACTGAATAATTTCCTTCTTGTGCCTTTTTGTCTATCTGTAGCTTATAGCTCTGTTTACCCAAAATGATTAGAGCTTTCTGTCAAACAGGAGCTCAGAGGAACAACAGAAGGTCATGTATATTCTTGCTGATACAGCCACCTGTTGTCTTGCCACACACCCCATTTATTTACTACTGACTCACTCAACCTTTCTCCCTAAGCCCAGTGATGCCAAATGGGACCCAGATTTCCTCTTTTCATATTTTTTTACTGTAGCAGGTTCTGTTGAATGCTAAAAGATGACTGCCTAATTTTATAACCTTTCTGGAGGTCCTGTCTTAACCTTCCTCATGTGCTGTACCATTCATTATGCAGAGGGGAGAAAAACACAGGAGAAACCCAAAGACAAAGCTATGGTCCTGGACTCTCCCACACTGAATGTTTCCTCCCCTGACACCCAGGCAAAGCCTGCAACCCAGGCAAAATTTATTCAGAATATTAATCCATTGCTTAAGTAATCCTGGGAAGACAGTACTTGGACTGCATAAAGGCAAAGAAGCAAAACAGAACCGGGGCTCATGGATTAGCTTTCCTTACCCTTCTGTTACTTATAGGAGGCACCTTGTTGTGTGCTGATAGCTTTCTATATGTGACAGCTCACAACACAGCACAGGTTTGTTTGCCCTGGGTGTCCCAGGGTTTGCCAGACCTTCCCAAGCTGCACATGGCAGCAGTAGGGCTGCAATCATATCACGAGCGGAGGACGTGCAGTCAGCTCTGCCATGCTCCACTCCCTGCACCTTTACATCAGTTCACAGCAGCCAGGGATGGACATCGGAGTTTTCTGATTCGATCCATTCCTCAGTGTATTGCTACCATCTTCCTTCCTTCCATATATCCCTCTCCTTACCCCATACCCTTTGATTCAGCATAGCATGCCTTATGGTAACATTTTCCCAAGGAGAAGGCAGAAGCGCTCAATTTGACTAGATATTAGGAAACAAGAGGCACTGTCTTCTCCAGAAGACAATCCTGGTATAAATCCAGTCATTAAAGCACCAAAGAAGACTGAATAAAGAAAAATCTTCATGGTCTTACCTCCCGCCACCTGCACACAGCATACAGGAGGCATGACGGTGGCTGGGTTTTCCAAGCACTGGAAATAGCTTTGAGTCGAGTGCACAGCCAGAGAGGCACGAGAGAGAGAGCAAGGCAGGTTATTTATAATTGCCAAAGATACTTCGCTATGGCAAATCATCTAAGTCCCTGGTTTATTTTCTGAAGCAACTCGGCTCTGCTAGAGATTAATTTTCTCCGCAAGACTTTTTGGCAGACTCATTAGAGCCTGCTGAGACACTCTGGACTGCCAAGATCCACACTAGCAAGCATCTCCAATGTACTGACATTTCTAGGTTGAGCTGATTCTGAGATAAGATTTTTACAGAAAATATCACAAGGCATTTCAAAAAATGAAACACCTAGGGTTTTTTGTTTTTTTGTTTTTTTTTTTTAGAGTTCTTTGTCTGCAAAACAGACATTGTCCAATTATGTTGAAACTTTTCCAGAAAATGTACCTCTGGCTACAGCTCCACTCTACATGCCACTTTCAGATGGAAAAAAAACTTTAAAATAGGGGAAAAAAAAAAAAGGAAAAAAAAGAAAAAAAATTATTTGTTGATTGCATGGGGGTGAGGCAGCCAGAATTAGACATACAAGAGAAAGTGATTCGTACTTTATCTTTGGACTTACTGTACAGCATCTGTAATTTCACCTGTGCTCATTCTGAAGGAAGGTGAGGAGCAGAAAATAGTATGAAAGACTGGCTCAAAGATAAGTTGAAGGAGGCATGGGCACATGCCTCTGGCTTTCAGGAGAGCACAGAGGAAGCACAAATAACTACTTCTGTGGTCTTTTGCCACAGCCACTTTCTCCTAGTTTTCAGAACAGCTGGGTGAACTGAGATATATATTCAAAAATTTCCCAAATTGCTTTCAAACACTAATTGACTAAGCCTCAAGATAACTCACCTCTCTAGTGGACTTCTTCCATGTTAATTTTTATTTTCAATCATAGCGGTGTTGTTTTAGTGCTTTTAAAGTTCATGGCAGGGCACTGTTTTTAAGTTGTCAGTCTTCTTTTGTTACTGCTATCTTTTTGTTTCTGATGAGCTGCTTAACCTGAAATAGCAATTGGGCAAGCACCACTTGCTTGGGGTAAATAGTTAATAATATCTGCAGGGGAAGGATTAGGCTGGCTTTAGTCAGAATCATCAATTTCTTTCAGAAAATCTGTGTTACGTGTTCTGTCAGGTTATGTTCACTATTTAAAGGCTTTTTAGGAAACAGCACTCAAATTCGACTCATAAACATTACAAAGCATCGTGATATATTAGAGAGAAACCCAGACAAAATGACCTCACTGAGAAGAGGGCAGGGAGAGCTCAGATGGGCTTGTAACAGCCAGCTGCCCAACCAGCCCATGCACAGCTCTGGCTCAGCTGGGGTAAGTTCTGGCTGGCATTTAGACCCAACACTTCAAATAAAGTGGAGGATTGAGCACCCAAATGGCTTGAGCTGGCTCCAACAAGCTTCATGGTTTCACATGGACTTGGTCCCAACTCCATGCTATTTGAGGAGCTACAGAGCAACACACATTTCTTTTCCATTATCATACCAGTTGCCTACAAGAAACCCATCAAACAGTTTTTCTGCTCATAAAATGTCTGGACAACATGAGGTCATGTCTGGGATAAATCCAGGTAGAGCACACCAGGACAGAGCAACAAAAGAGATTTAAATTGTGAAAAAAATCAATACCTCCTATCTCAAGGGCTAGGACTACATTTATCACTCTGAGGTTGCACACCAAGGCTACCTTTCCAATGAAATCCCTACAAGTCTCTGACAGGAAATCTACTCTCTGTAACAAGATCCCTTTGAAACTCTTATTAGAGAGCCAGGTTTCAGTCACTGCAGCTTCTCTGGACACCTCCTTCCCCTGATTCAGACATGAAATTCATAAAAGTTGCCCAACGAGATGGTATGCAGGAACCTGTTTCCTCTAGTCACCTCACACAGACTTCTGTGACCATAGCACAGTTCCTGAAATGACATTCCTGTTCCCATATGTGGAAGGCAGGGACCAAAAAGGTTCTGTCTAGGAGCATGTCTTATGTCTGTCTGTGATAAGCCAGTACTCAGTTTGGGAGAAAAGACAAGAAAGCTACCTTGCCCTTGGGTGATAAAGGACACTCACAGGATACTGGCCCTACAGAGTGCCCTGTGCCAGCGGGCTGGCTCTGTGGTGGCTCTGGGGTTCAGGGAAGTTCTGAGTACCCTGTCTTCTTCACCCTAAGGCCTCCCAAAGGCCATGGCATAGTGCATACCATTCAGGACATTGGCAGCCAGGATATTAAGGAAAATACACCCAACTACAGATAAGCATCCAAATGCATGTCCCACACCAAGGAGCTGATACTCAGGCAGAGAGCCTGTGGAGCTCATATTATCACAACTGGAAACTAGGGAAGAAGTAACTGTGACATTTGCCACTTCACAGGCTGATAGCCTGGCATTATCAACGTTCCTTTGCTGCTAAGACAAGGTCATTTTCTGACACTGAATCTGTGCAGACAGGTGCTTACCCAAGGGTTGTTAAGTGTTCATTAGCAAGCCCATACTGACATTCTACCAGCTCCTGTGGTAGCACTGTCACGGTAGCTCTTGTTGTATAATCATGTAAGTGATCATGTATAATCTTGTTGTATACATGTAATCATGTATAATCTTGTTGTATAATCATGTAAGTGGCCCCTGCTGAGCTACAGAAACTTTATTCAACTATGACTCTTTTGTTCACCCTGAGGTGACAGATGCCAAACTCACGACAAGGACGTTGAGCTCCCAAAAGTTTGAGCGAAAGCCCCAAGGTTAGCCACAGCCATTTTGCCTTGTGGCACAGGTCCCAGCTCCCTGAACAGTGTCTCAAAGATGAGAGGATTTTGTAACCCATACTGGCAACAGTAGGCAGAGTTAATGCAAGAGAGGTCATGGAAGTGATGCAGACAAGCTGGGGGACACATGGGTAGAAAAATGTGCATTGGCGAGACACGAAAAATGAGAGAAACAGAAAGATGGAGTTTACTTTTGCCAAGCTTTGCACCAAACTGAAGCAAGCTAGAGATGAATGACTGTGTTTAAGGCAAGTTCAGACCAGAGCGAGAGCCAGGCAACCCATAGTGCCCCCTTCAATGAAAGAAGGCTTTTAAGGTTTATATCTAATCCCACTGCTAGAATAGCAAAGCTCTCAATCTTCCCAAAAGCAAGAGAAAGGAAATTGAAGAATTCAAGCTCTAGTGTAATGAAATGCACTTTCCACCCACTTAGATTTAAGATTGTGAATCAGTGCTGCATTTATGCAGTTTCTGGGATGGAAGGGCATTGTGGTGCATCTAAATCAGATTTCTGAGCCAGTGGTAGCAGATGGACCTCAAGAGAAAAAAACACACAGTCAGATAGCTAAAATAAGCAGATATATGTTTCACCGCCTCTGGTTCAGTGATGGTGTCACCCTCTGTCATTGCCAATTCTAACAAGACTAGAAACCTCTTTAAAAATGCGACACATGGAAGATAAAAATATCAAGAGCAGAGGTTGGCTAATTTTACAGCTTCACAGTTTTTGCCCAATTTGCATCATCTGTATCATCTGTCTGACACTTTGACACATGACATACACAGAGACTGTACTGGCAGTCCAGGAAAGCAACCATTAGGGCTATCTCATGAACATAATCATAAAAAATTACATTAATATAATTTAATTAAAAATGGATGACAGCCATTCTGAATGATGAACTCAATTTTAAGGAAAGCTATAACAGACTGAGAATTGGTACAGTTTTATTTTATCATTAGTCTGTTCTATTAAAAGAAAACAAAATAAGTAAATGAGGCACTGGAAAATCTTTTATGTACAACAACCTTAACAGAGAATAGTTTCATCCACTTTAAAAGTTAATGTTTCCCTGTCAAAGAAGCATTTGCTTTTCTCATTCCTGCATTGGGAAGTTCTGCACCCTCACCTCCTATTAAAAACAAACAAACAAACAAACAAACAACCCCACCAACATTCAGGGCAGTGCAACTGCTTTAATTTGGGATGGAGGTGACAATCTAGTCTTCACCAGAAGTATGCAGTTTAATCTGAGAGAGATAAATCTCTTCAGCATGATGCCAAACACTGCCCGTGGTGTCAAGCAGAGTTAAAATTAGTCCTTTTCTTGTCTAGCCTAGGCGGTGGCATTAATAACAAGTAAATTTAGAGTTTCACATAAAGCAGAAAAGTTCAGTCATCAAGAGCCAAACCAGAATAGCTTATAAGCAAGGAAAAGATATGCACTGATGAAACATTTTTAGTTTCAGAAACTTCCAGTTGCAGAAATTGTCGTAGCCAAATACGTCATTACCATTTTATTCAATGCTTAAGATAAAATGTGGCAAAAAACATCCATCTGTTCATCTTTAGCACCCACCCAGACAGAATCTATACTGCCAATTTCTGCTCAGAAGTACACCAGGGTAAACTAGTAATAACTACTTTGACAGTAATGTATTCACTCCAGGTTTAATATAGCATCAAATTTGTTTCCTGTGTAGCAGTTCTCAGAAAGATTAGAAAATCTCCCCAGAGCCCTACCTAATATCTCTTCTGAAAAAACAGTGCCCATTATCTACAGTGGTGTTTAAGTCATTGTTTAGCAGGTAAGTATAAAATCTCTGTCCACTGTTTAACTGCTGGGCAAACTAATTTAAGGTATCACAATTGAAAAAAGCATCATATGATGCCACCATCTATTGAACATGCAGGGAAAAAAAATAGGGACTTTCCTTAATATCTGTTTCTCTAATTAGAAAACATAACATCTGTGTGATATTACAGGCAGTTTTGAATACTGCAGTTGATACAACAGAAGGAAGGGATGCCATCCAAAGGGACATGGACAAGCTTGAGGTCCATGTGAACCTAATGAGATTCAACAAGTCTAAGTGCAAGGTGCTGCACTGGGGTCGGGGCAATCTCGGACATGAGTACAGACTGGGAGAAGAATTCACTGAGAGCAGCCCTGCAGAGAAGGACTTGAGGGTTCTGGTGGATGAAAAGCTTGACATGAGCTAGCAGTGTGCACTTGCATCCCAGAAGGCCAACTGTGTCCTGGGCTGCATCAACAGAAAAATGGCCAGCAGGTAAAGGGATGTGATTGTGCCCCTCTACCCTGCTCCTGTGAAACCCCCACCATGAGTACTGTGTCCAGGTTTGGGGCCCCCAGCACAAGAAGGAGGTGGCCCTATTAGAATGGGTCCAGAAAAAGGCCATGAAGATGATCCTCTCTTATGAAGTAAGGCTGAGACACCTGGGGCTGTTCAGCCTAAAGAAGAGAAAGCTTCGAGGTGACCTCATTGCAGCTTTCCAGTACTTAAAGGGGGCTTATAAAAAAGATGGAGAGCAACTTTTTGCTCAATCAGATAATGACAGGACAAGGCGAAATGGTTGTAAACTAAAAGAAGGGAGATTTAGATTAGAGGCTAGGAGGAAATTCTTCACTCAGAGGGTGGTGAGGCACTGGCACAGGTTGCCCAGAGAGGTTGTGGATGTCCCATCCCTGGAGTCATTCTAGACCAGGTTAGATGAGGCCCTGGGCAACCTGATCTAGTGGGTGGCATCCCTGCCCATGGCAGGGTGGTTGGAACTAGATGATCTTTAATGTCCCTGCCAACATTAGCCCTTCTATGATTCTATGATTTTTTACCCTACATGAAGCAAAGCCATACAGGGTTAAAGTTGCATCGGTCTTGTGAACCAACATATACTAGTGCCCTTCTGGCTAGTTGACTGAACGTTTTCTCTGAAGTACAAACCTTGATAGATGTTCTAAAAGCCTTTCTTGACATCAAAAAAATCAACCTTTTGTTTCAACTGGCTTCATAAGCACATGAAATCCCACAACAGACTTGCACAGCATGTCAGATACTATCAAGAAGAATACAATACTTTTATGTACAAAGATAGTGAAGGGTCTCAAGGGGAAGACGTATGAGGAGCAGCTGAGGTCCCTTGGTTTGTTCAGCCCAGAGCAGAGCAGGCTGAGGGGAGGCCTCATGGCGGCCTGCAGCTCCCTCACGAGGGGAGCAGAGGGGCAGGCACTGAGCTCTGCTCTCTGAGGACAGCGACAGGACCCGAGGGAATGGCATGCAGTTGGGACAGGGGAGGGTCAGGCTGGGTGTCAGGAAAAGATTCTGCACCCAGAGGGTGGTTGGGCAGTTGGACAGGCTCCCCAGGGCAGTGGTCACAGCACCGAGCCTGCCGGAGCTCAAGAAGTGTTTGGACGACGCTCTCAGACACATGGTCTGATTTTTGGGTGGTCCTGTGTGGAGCCAAGAGTTGGACTTGATTGTCCTTGTGGGTCCCTTCCAACTTCGGATATTCCATATTTCTAAGATGCTAAGAAATGTTTAAGAAAACTTGTTTTCACTCATCTTCTGAGCATGTTTGAATCTTTGTCTTCCATACTGGCAGTCAGTGCTTTCACAGAGCCGACGAGTGTTCACATTAGGATAAATTTGCCTGGATGTTAGAGACCCCCTGGAACATTTTGAAAGAATGAAGGCCTTTACCTACACAAAGCCTAAAGCCTAAATTCTACCTGCCTACCTCCATTCTTTTTTCAAAATTCTGTAAAGCCCCTTTATTCCCATCTCAAAGATGGCCTAGCACATTCCCAGTAAGGTAATGTCCAGGTCTGTTCTCAGTTTGAACAGATGATGTTAACTAAATGCAAGGAGTCTCATTACAATGCATCTAAAAATAAATTTCGCCTGAAGTAGTCCTCCTTCCTTCATTTATACTTTTCCACAAGAATTCAAAAGGTAAGATGTTAAATGATGTGTTGCTTGAATGGAAGTGCACAAATAGCTCTGCACCTCTAATCCTTAATGGAGATTGCAAGTGCAACAACACTGAGAGGCCTTACAGTATGGCTAAAGAATCTGTGATCATTTGCATTCACCAGGGAAGGCCTGCGATATGTTGTTTGGCAGAAACAAAACATGGTACAGCATGAGTTGGTTCTTACTCACATCATGTTCTAAGAAAAAACCTAGGAAATCTCTACTTCTGGAGTTTTCTGATAAAAGAATAGTTGGATCTTACTATCTATTTCTGAGAACATTAGCAGTTGCTGAAGGCCACCCTCATCTAGGACTTTGACATCTCTAATCCAAATGACCTGTTTGGACTCAAAACAATAGCCCTAGTTAGAGATTCAATTCTATCACCTAACTTTCAGGATTTCTTAAAGACAATGGCATTTTTAAAGGTTAAAAATAAATCTACTGCATGTGTAGTAAATGAGTGCATCTCAAATTAATGCCTGTATTTTCTGTTTGGCATAGTAGAAGCAAAACAAAATTAATTTAAGAAATGGACTGATGCTAAGTTTTGAAGAGCCACCTGTTATTTGATAACTTCAGAGATCTACTTTGAAACAATTAAACATATCCCCTCCAATTCATTTAGAAATGATTAAATTATCTTAAGCTTAAGTATTAAAAGCATATGAAATCACAGCTGCAATTTTACTGATGAAAATATAATCAAGGGGAAATGTACACCATAACCCAGTGCATTCAGTGAGGTTAAAATGGACCTGGAACTGGTTAACGAGGTGCTTTTGTTCCACATACCTAGAAGCAAAATGAAGGAATGGTAAAATATTTAGGTTTCCGGTGCCAGTTAGTTAGGTTAGCTAAGATAATGAAATAGCTGTTGAAGAAGGTTGCAACCAAGCCATTAGCACTACATTCAAAATAGAAAGATGGCCACGTGAAGAAGTGGAATACATGGAAAGGAAGCTGCAAGAGCTCTCTCTTTGCTTACAGTTTTGCTGTTCCTGGGGAGAGCTACCTGCCCAGAGACAAGTTGGCCTTGCTGCAGTGCCCAGCCTGCCTCCCAGGGCCTGCCACAGGCAACAACTGCTTTACTGCCTCAGTCTGTTGCCCTACTGCTGTACGGGGTCGGGCTGGGATGTTATCTTTCCCTGCAGCAGCCCATATAGTGCTGTGCTCTGCACTTGTAGCTAAAACAGCAATGGTATCACACCAGTGTTGTGTCTGCTGCTGAGCAGTGCTGCACAGCATCAGGACTCTCTCTAACCCCCCTAGGGGTGGGCAAAGATGTGAGAAAAGAAACATCACCAGGGCAGCTGACCTAAACCAACCAAAGGGACATTCCATACCATATGATGTCACACTCAGCAATAAAAGGTGGAAAAAGGAGGAAGAGGGGAGGGGTGGGCTCTTGTTGGGAAAATGTCTGTCCTCCTCCCAAACACCGGCTACGTGCGTTGAGGCCCTGCTTCAAGGACGTGGTCAAGCATCGCTCATTTGTGGGAAGTAGAGAGTAATTTCTTTCCTCTGCACTTCCACATAGCCTTTACTTGTTTTGTTTAGTTTTCCCTTTCTCCCTCCCTTTTCCCCTTTCCCTTTTTTTTTTTCCCCTTTTGTTAAATTGTTAATTGTTTAGTTAAATTCTTTAGTTAAATTTTTTAATTAATAATAATCTTTCCTTAATAATTATTTCTTTTTTCCTTTAATTAAATCATCCTTATCTCAACCTGTGAGTTGTTCTTTCCTTTACTTCTTCCCCTCCTCATCTAAGGAGGGGGAGTGAGAGAGCGGTTGTGGTGTTCAGCTGCCTAGTCCGGTAAAACCACCACAACTGCCGATGCCCTTCTTTTATTCCTGTGCCCCAGCAATATAGTAGACCCCGGATGTGGCACTGACATGGATTTTATTCAGATGTAACAGCTTACTCGGGAATGCAGCAGAAGTCAGCAAGCCCCATTTTGGCCTGTAAGCAGCAGAGGCAGCAGCAGTTCCATGCTGCGGGCAGACTGTGCAGAGCAGCACCCTGACAGGGCTGCAAACACGAACACTGATAAGTGCTAGTGTTGGTGGCAGCTTTTTAGAGCTTGAGAAGAGCTCTTAGAAATTCCTCTGGCCTAGCCCACGGGCTTGCTGGGAACACCACCATATGCTATGACATTTGACGATATTTCTGCTTGTTTAACATAGTATCAGTAGTCTGGATGAAGCACCACAGTCCCATAGTACAACACAGTCACTATTACAGTAGCCATGTACCACAGTACATTACAAGCTGTGTTGCACCTATATTTAGGTCCCAGACAGTGCCTAACTGTAGATGTCACAGTCCCTTTTGACTAGACTATAAGGACAATTTTCTGAAGGAGGAATCAAAAGGCTGACTTGCTGAAGATATTAAAAATATCCTTGGAGGGAATAGATGAAAGAGAGAAATGCTGCTGGACACAGCTTGGAGCTAAAAACCAAACCTTTAGAAAAGCTTTTCTCCTGCTGTATTTTATGTTACTAATGATTAAAAAAATAAAAGAGCCAAAATAGTATCATATAACAGTACCTTAACAGGAAGTCATATATAACAGTCTAATAGTAACTAAATAGCAGTAACAATACAAGTACTAAATTCAGAATTTGATGGCAGCAATATTAATAATAATCACACAGGAATATCTGCCTTAACAAAAGGTTTGACTTTTTTTTTTTTTAATTTGAAAGTCAAAATTTTATGCTAATGATGCAAACGTGCAATGAGTTAGCTATAGGCAAAATTAATGGAGCATGTTACCGGAAGAATGCAAAATGTGACAAGTCATGAAAATGGGGGAGGGCAAGTAGCTGCAAGAGCTTTCATATGTATCATGCCAGAAAGTCTGGGAACTGTTGTCTAAAAACTTGGGGGTAACCTGTGAGTCTTAAGTAATGCCCTACAGGAGAGGAACAAGGTGCTCATTCATTCTATCACTCACAGACTTAACCAGAAGCAAGTGGACACAATGCTTGCCAGCCAAATTTTGAACTAAAACAATCTACTCCCTCCTTATACCTCTGAGTATACTGGTTTGTTGCACATATTCAATATGCAGGGGGCAATGCCACGTGAGATACCTAATTTATCTGCCCGCAAAGGATTTGATTCAAAAACCGTATAGTAAATGTTATGGAATAATCACTGTGTGATTTTGTGCTTCTCTCTTTAAAACAGCCAGGACCATGCTATTAAACAAGTCACATCAGATAAGAGAAGAAAAGAATGAGCTTCATCTGACCATACTTTATAGATGTGACAGGCCCCCAGCCTAAGTTTACCTGCCTCTATTGTCGCTGGAAGCAGGCAGGCATTTCTGAAGAATGACTCATTCTCCCAAAATAAGTTTCTTGGATGGAAGGGATGATTCACCACCTGAAGGTACCTAGAGAGCATATGGGAGTAGCTCAGATTAGATGCCTATCTTATTGGCACTGAAAGTTAGGTAAAATGAATCTCTAATACAGTAACTACCTGATAGTTCTCAGAATCTAGAGAAAAAAAAATACAACATAAGATACATGAATTTGGCTCACTGATATACCTACACTGCTTTTCAAAAACTGACAATAGTCATAGCTTATTCTTGACAGAATTCAAAGCAAATGCCACGAAAAGACATGCACCAAGCAGGTAAGTGCAGTAACAAGGCACAATTTTTCTGTTCCTTTTGTTTCTCACATCACTATTACAGAAAGGAGACACAAAGTGATTTTGAAGTGTAGTTATGTTCAGGAAACCATAATGGGTCCCATTATTACATTTCAAACACAAATCCACTAAAGCAATGTGCATTTTGCTATAAGACTTAAAAAAAAAAAAAAAAAAAAAAAAGCACACACACAAGATCATGCTGATCCACGACACTGACATCAAGAAGCTTAAGAAGCATCTAGCCTGTTTCTTTTGAAACCTGCCAGCCTATATGGAGGCAAAGAAAAACTTTGGAGACAAAGAAAACAAGCTCAGTTCACTGCCTTGCTGTACTAATATTTCGGCATGGTAGAACTGGATATACCTTCTGCAGTTTTCACAGCTGTGGATGCTTCCCAGCTCATAATCCATCTTGGAGCTAGAATGCCTTGTTTTCTAAAGTATCTCGTCATAATATATAAAAACTGAAATTAACTGGCCATCACTCTCAAAATAAAACATCCTCTATACTACCTTCACATTAGGATATTTCATAGCAATACGTCTCCAGTTGTTTCTTCATCTGGAAGAAGTTTCAGTCTGCATAGCCATATAACCCTTTTAGTGGGACAGGAGTGAACAGACAGCCAGCAAGTGCAGACCACATTCCTGATTCCATATTGGTCCTGGTGGTAAGGAAAGATTGGCTGGGTAAAGAACTCACATATTTGTTATTTTCAGTATTCCCTTGAAAAAGAATAATCCCAAATTCTGGCAAACCCATCTGAACTAAATCTTCAGACACAGGGCAATATTAGGAACTAGCACGATGCTCTGGGCAGCCACACGTTGTGCCAGGCATATTTAGGAAATAGTTTATTCTTTCAAAATTTTAAGCATATTACTGCCTAAGCCATAATTGCACTTCTGCATTTGTAGTGATTACATTACCAGAATTTAATGAAAGGGTAAGAAAAGCCATATAAAAACAGATTTTACTATATGCACTCACAGACACACACACTTGTTTTATAACAAGTAAACCAAAGTTTTCTATTGCACTATGAGCTCAACAGGGTATCTTACTCTTTGAGGCATGTCTCATATGGAAGACGGTGATTTCTGGCTGGAAATAAATTACCTTTGACTTAGATAACTTTATTGGGAAAAAATGTCAAAATTTGATTTATCAAAGATTTACCAGGTAATATTAATAAATTCTGGATAGGAAAAAGGACATAGAGTCAACAATGCATCACAGATACAAGGACTTGGTACTCTATGAGAACTATTATACTTACTTGTTTAAAATATTCATCCAGATTTATGTTGCAAGCATGCTTGTTTGTCCCTTTAAGTCTTGTAATTTCCTAAGTCACTGAACAATCAGAAGACTGACTCTAGGCACTGAAAGACTACTTCACCCTACACCACAAAATAACTCAAGTATTGCAAACCAAGTCATCTGAAAATGGTACCACCTTATTTGGGACAAGATATATATTTGCCAGCACTACAAATGACAAAGTGGTCATTGGAAAGCTCCAATAGGGAGGAAGGCCAGTACAAAGGGCTGTAGTCATCCCATTATCATTGCTGCATATATAAAAAGCAGTAAGAAATGTGCAGCAGCAGAGCCTTCTCTTTATGCTGTGGCTGCATCTATCTTTGAAGACCAATTCCAAATTATACTGTTCATTATACAGAGATATGTGTGGATAGGTCTGTAAGCGTACATGGATGATAATGATACATATGTACACACACACATGATAAATCCCTCCCAGAAGTACAATTCCATAAAAAAGATTTAATTCTGGATGAGTGAAGAGGTTCAAACCTTTAATATGTGTCTGAAAAAGCCTGGAAAAAAACTAAGCATGCCTGTTCTTCAACTGAATGCACAGAATTTGTTTCTACCCCTGACTGCAGAATGAGATCACTTGTGACAATGGACACAAATCATGCAATTTTAATATTAAATTTTAAATAACATTTTAATTTAATTCCTCTTCACATACATTCTGTACTGGTCTGGTAGAGCAAAAAATTCTGCAGGATTATATTGCAAAGTCTCTTGTGAGCAACTCTATTGAAATGAATAGATTTATTTCACATTTACAATTGCTATAACGAGAGCAAAAATTGGTCCCCTGTAATAAAAATGGTCCAGCCGTGGAAGTGAAGATATGGAGAGTCTAATTAATTTCAAATATCTGAAACATTTCCAAGATGTTTTTCATGTAACATCAGTAGAAATGCAAAAATTGACTGAGGTACGACGGAATGACCTGGAATTAATAATTTGAAGACATAAGCAAGCCCAGTATCTTTACTAATCATGTTTGCAAGCCATCTTTCCTAAATACAGAATCACAGAATGGCCAATGCTGGGAGGGACCTCTGAAGATCATCTAGTCCAACCCCGCTGCTGAGCAGGATCACCTAGAGCATACATATAGTTTTATAATAAAATAGATGACCTCAGAGAAAAGCTAGCTTTTTAAATGCTCTCTGATTTCTTGCAGGAGGACAGGGGGTGAGGGGGTTGGGATTTTTTTAAGTACATATTTTTTGACAAAAAAAAATAAATCTGCATATCATCTGTTCAAACGTTGATGGATAAGCTGCAAAAAATCAGTAAGTGGATGAGAAATTGTAATGCTTCCCATCATTTCGAGGACTAGCAGGCAAAAACATCATAGTCAGTAGGAACTAGTAGGAATTCCAAAATTCCTGCTTACGTCAAGAATGAAACAAGCAAATGAAACAAGCCAGGGATTTATTTCTCAGACCAAATAGCATGGCTCAGCATACATTCTCCCCCATAAGGGGTTAAGGTCTCCCCTTAAAATATGATCTCCATACCCAAACTGTTAAGTGCAATAAACTCGTCCTCTGTTAGCCTGTGAGCCATGCCAGGGAAAAGGCTTACTGACCCATGAAAAAAATAAGTCTGTCAGATATTTAACAGCAAGGACTGTGCAGTGGTGCTGACAGAACCATGGAATGGTTGAGGTGGGAAAGAACCACCGGGTCCAACCCCGCTCAAGCAGGACCACCTTGAGCTGCTTGCCCAGAACCATGTCCAGGCAGCTTTTAAAGAAAAGGCCTGGAAAGAGGCTTACTAGAAAGCTGGAGAGGGACTCGTTGTCAGGGAGTGTAGTGATAGGACAAGTGGCAACAGCTTTAAACTACAGGAGATATAGATTGGATATTAGGAAGAAATTCTTTACTATGAGGGTGGTGAGGCACTGGCACAGATTGCCCAGAGAAGCTGTGGATGCCCCATCCCTGGAGGTGTTCAAGGCCAGGCTGGATGTGGCTTTGGGCAACCTGATCTGGTGGGAGGTGTCCCTGCCCATGGCAGGGGGTTGGAACGGGATGGTCTGTAAGGTCACTTCCAACCCAAAAACTATTCTGTGATCTCCAAGGAGGGAGACTCCACAGCCTCTCTGGGCAACCTGTTCCAGCACTCAGTTACCCACCAGTGCACCCTGATGTTCAGGTGGAACCTCTTGTGTTCCAGTTTGTGCCCACTGCCTCTTGTCCTGACACTGGGCACCTCTAAAAAAAAAAGCCTGGCTCCATTCTCTTTGCATCTTCCTTTCAGGTATTTCTAAACATTGATTCTCCCCCCGGGCCTTCTCTTCTCCACACCGAAGAGGCCCAGCTCTCTCTCCAAGGAGAGGTGCTCCAGTCCCTTAATTTAGCCATGCTGTAACCACTACACCCAGGACCAGTTAGCAGTGTAGATGCTAAATCTAGCGGTGCAGATTCATTCCTGCAGCTCCCTCACCACGTCCAGGACTAGCTGACCTAAAGCGTTCAGGGGCTGCAGCTTTAGGCCAACCCTGATGCAAGGCGCTGTGAGGCTAAGGACGTTGGATCTCTGGGTTCCCTGACACAAAGATAAAAGACTTCGTCTCTGGAGACCAAGCTTAACTCAAGCTTGACTGCTTGGCTTGGTCCTTGCAGCAGAGCCCCTAAAAGCATTAAGAGAGTTGGAAGTGTAAGAGTTCAAGCTTACTGACACCCCTGTTTACAATGAGACATCTTCACACTCCAGTCTGATTCTCTGGAGGTTGCCTGGGGTCCTGGATAGTGTGGGAGTCTCTGGAACAGAGAAAAACAGCAGCATTTTGTTGAAGAAACACCAAAACAAAAGCCGCCTGCTTTTCTAAAGGAATTGATTCTTTGTCTGCTGAGAGAATTTTTGAAACCACTAACTTGCCCTTTGAATGAAAATCAAAACATTCTCAAAACATTGGCATTTCCCACAGAAACCATAACGTAATTGACCTATGGCAACATCATAAAATCTTAATTGCTTCAGACAAACTAATACTTTCTCTAATCAACTAATCAGACTTCATGCAACTTACTTATTTCAAACCCCTGCTTAAAGTGATTTAGAGCTTGCAACATAAAATGATACAGTTTAAGAACAGAATCTATTTCTAAACATCACATTAATTTTTAAAAGCCATTCAGTCACTTGATAGATGTAAGCAGATGCACAAGAGACAGTGATAAGCTTTAAACAGAGCTGGGAAGTTCCTGTACAACCCTGGATGGGAAAGTTAGGAGGGGTTCAGATACCAAGGCATTTTTTTTCACTGAAGTGAGGACACAACTGCTTCTGGGCATGCCCCAAAATAGACCTCATTTAGCTTGGAAAACACCTGGCAATTCTCAGTATCTCCAGGGACAGGTTAACATCTCACTAGAGGCTCTGCGTATTTACTTTAACTTGGTGGCAATTAGGCATCTAATTTTTTATTTTATTTTGGTATTAATTTCTCTCGTGCCTCATTTCTCACTTTATAAACATTTGGGTAGTAGTGCATCTATCCTAAGTAGTGTCAGAAGATATGTATATTTGGGGAAAAAACATCAAACAGTGCTAAGAAGAAACTGTGACTGGAACGATCAGAGTTCAAAATATTTTGGGGCAGTAGTGGTCATGAATTTCTACGCTAAAATTGATTTTGGATATTCTATCCATATCTTTAGGAGTCTGACATTCAAGACCAAATATATTTACTATTTAAAGCATATTTAGCATGTTTTTTTCAATTGTACATAACCTACGTGCACCATTACTATTGGGTTGTAATGTAATAGATATATTTACTGTGAGGTTTATAAACACTATTGAACAAATATTCAAATTCACCTCATGTAAAAGTTGTGCTAGAAAATTGGATCTCTTGTACACTTAAATGAAACACAAGAAGAAAAAGAACAAAAAAATTGAAATTATAAAAAAGTCATTTGAACGTTTATAAGTAATCTTTTTTTTCCTTTCTCCTGTCATTTGCACTTTGTATTTAACAAGCAGTTAGCTAAGCTATAGAAGAGAGTGAAATCTTTTCCCTCAAAAAGCTGAATATCCCCTGCCCCCTTTTTATTTTTAACTTAAGGAAGCTGCAAATATATATTTCTACTGAGACCGAAAGATAGCATCATTTGTGAGCTAAGAAAGCATTCCTGTATTCCTGTATTTCATTTCACTCTGTCCTCACAACTAGAATAAGCGCTCTTCTTTGAATATGACTAACATACTGTATCTGATTCCTTTTCTCAGAAGAGTTGAGTATGCTGAATTGTATTGCGGACTTTTTTTTTTCCCTTTTGAATGGTCATGCTGTGGTGTATTTTTTTGATGAGAGGCTGAATCTTGCTTTGTATTTGCAGTAGACAGTAAAATGCTATGACCAGTCTACGCTGATCTTTAGCTCCTGTGGGTCAAACAGCAGCTTTCATGGAAACTCCTGGAAATACCCTGTGCATGGTACTACTTGTGGCCAGTCTACCCATCATACCGTTTCATCATATTTTCACTGTGTTTTGCTTTACTTTTGTACATGCTGTAGCTTCAGCCCCTCAAGAGACGCTCAACAGAATCTGTTGCTTAGTAATAGTAACCTTCATGGAAATTAGCTTGAACTTCAAAAGAACAAAACATCTTTCGTTAGTCACAGATTTTAAGATAATGAATTCCTCTGAGAAAGTTGATTAGAAAAGCCAGCCTTCCAGAATCAAGTACCACCGATGTTGACCTAAGATGAATTACAAAGGTTAGCAACGCTCTTGAAAGGGCCATTTCTTTGTATCCCTTAAATTATAGTTAAGATTCTTCCTAGCAATTCCCAGGCTCACCTTGACAATGGCACTAATAAAGTGAAGATTTATGTAAGTGAAATCAGCCTCTCATACAGAAAAAAAGTCAGAAAGAATTACTGTGGTCATATAGTCTGGCCTCCTGCACAAGCCATGTGAATTAATTATTGTAACACAAACACCTCCTAAAAAAACTCAAATATAAAATGCTTTTTGAATTTTTCTTTTCCCTTAGAGACCTGCTTCAGTTAAAAAAAAAAAAAAAAAGTCTTGTGTTAGGGAAGAGGGGTTAAGATCCAGAGGCACGAAAAGTGCTTCCGTTTACAGCCCATTTGCAGACTCTCATTCAGTGTCAGAGACAGGTGCCTACAGTACTTGTGCTGAGAGCAAAGTCAGCTGCCTTCAAAGGTTTTGTCAGAGATAGCCAAAATAATACATTCATCTCATCATATTGATCTGCTTCTACACATGTCCAGAAGTGCTGCAGTAGTGACAATGGTGAACAGTGCAGTGCCCACCTCAAACTAGGATTTGCAGAACAGGCTTTACACTACCCACGTCACAAGAAATTCCATCCACAGGCATTGTCAGGGCTCATTCAACAGCTAAGACTGGAAGACAAAAAAAAAAAAAACACATAACCAAGACAAATTTCTTGGCAGACCACTCCCTTAAGCTAGTTATTCAGTGGTGAATATATTTATGAGGGAAATATGGTATCAGTTCACCTTAGGACACAAGAGGATTTTAAATCAGAGCTTCTGTCTCTTGCTAATGCTATTATCAGTGGATTCTTACCTTATCCATGGTAAGAATAGAAGGATAGAAGGGGCATTCTCAGTCCCTCCTGTAAAAGCTGTTCTACATTGAACAGAATAATTAACTATTTGCTGAAAGAGAAAGGACATGCACCTGGGCTGCGGTACTTGCTGCATGCATCAGTGATGGGGCTTCCAACAGTTGAAAACCTAATTGCAAAACTCTACTCTACCTTATATGAAAGGTGACTGGAGCACAGCCTTCCGCTTCCTTGTGAGTACGCTAACTCTTTCCCTCTGGCCCAAGAAATTTGAAGTCACTCATTGTGATAGCAAGGGAGGGACTGACACTGGAGGGACTGACAGCATCTCCCTGCTCTAGGACATACTGCTGATACACAACAGGTTCAATCTCCTCCTGCAAGGAAGGGAAGGACATCCAAGTCCAAGGAACCAAATTCAAAGACTGTTCTCACCGCCAAAGAATCAACAAACAGGAGATGATGGAAGACAGGCCACTCTCTTCCTTTGAAAGGCATGACTTTTTCAGAGAGACAGCACTGGCACCCCAAAGAACAGCAGGACTGAAGCTGTACTTTAGCACCGAGATTTTCCTCCACGCTACAGGGTCTCTCTTTTGCCATACCAACTTTAGGCACTGCTCACAGCCACCAAAATCTTCTGTCTTTGACACAGAGCCTAGGTCCCTTAAATCTGAGGACAACACTGATGTTTATCACAGCAGTGATTACAGCCCCTTTGGAGATCAGATTAATTCACTCCTGGAGGAATTATTGCCATTTATTTGACGAGAACTTCTCTTTCAACAGAAGGGACAGCGTTAGTAGAATTCCTACTCACAGTGGTGAAAGGCTTACCTTTATTTCAGGTCAACCACAGAGGTTTGAATTGCAGTCATCTATTTAAGGCACAGCACCAATTAAACAAGGAGCATGCCTCAATATTGCTATGTTCTGCTCCCACACACAAGCAAAGTTAGTTATCTAGACAGGCGAATAGAACAGGAACAAGTTCTACTTTGATATTTATGAATACTATCTGCACTCACTTGCAGCACTGTTAGTGATTTTACCTCAAGCTGCACTCACCGTTGCACAATAAAGTAAAATAAGACATACTCTGCTCAAAGTATCCATAACGTCCATTTTACAAACAGATCAGTTTTGTAAGGAGCAGCTAAGAATTAAGAAGCATCACCTACTACAGCTGATAATTTCTCCCATCTCACACAGTGCAGTAACTGACTTAAGGCTTTCTTTTCTCCTCATATCGTAGCAGATCTGACTGTCTTCATTAATGCCATTTTGATTGACAGCAAGCAGTAGGAACTCCAGTTCTGTTTAATACTCACTGGCAAATACTGTGCCCAAGGTACTCACAAAAACAGAGGGACAAATTCAGCCATGAGCTGATGACTGTTGTAGCTCAGTTGGAACAGGACAAAAACGGAATAAAACCTGGACCTACTGGGGATAAGAGCAGAATCCTGCACTAACGCTAGAAGCAAATATATGTGGACCTGTAACAGCTCTTCCCTGACAGCCCTAATCTTATAGTCCAAGTTGGTAAAACTCTCTCTCAACCTGCCAGAGATGCTCCAAATAGCCCAAGAGCTGCTTCAGGTACCTGCGCTTCCTCACCTTCTCCAAACACCAGCACCAGCACCTCCTGCCACAACACAGCAGAACAGGAGGTGCTGCCTCAGGGGAGGTGGAAGGCAAAAGGAGAGAAGAGATGAAGTGGTTGTTGAAGAAGTCAGGGACAGAGCATTACAATTAGCTGTGTGACCAGCTGAGCAAGGCCATCCCTTAGCACCTGGAATACCCATCCCCTTGCAGGGGTTCTCTAGGGACATGTCTTGACTCTTTACCATTTCTCTACATCACTCCAGTGGAATTTCTGCTGAATCATTAGCAAGCTGAAAAATTTCCCCAAAACAGCCAAGATGCTGGACGTTTTTCATTCTACTAATATCTGAAGTAATTCATCACATACAAACAAGCAGCATTTGAATCATAAAGGTCACTAACTGAAATGAATCATGCCATGCAATACTACTGCCTGCTTTATTTATTGTAAAATAAGATTATTTAAATTACTTAGTCCTAGCTAAAAGATAGCACGCAGTACAGGTAGTATTTTTTGGATTTTTTTTTCTCCTTTGCAGTATATTATCACTTTTATTTTAGCTATGTTGACACACAAGCTCTTAAGAGAGTTTTCTATTTTTTTAAAACAACATTTTGTTTTAAACTGAAATTCTGAAAAGCACTCATACTCTTAATTAATTTACAAATAAAATAATGTTTGCAACTAGGAAGCTGGGCATCAAATTGAAGAAAACTTTTGCTTAGGTTGTGAATATACAAATATATAGCAATTGTACAGTCTTTAACCACATTTTTTTGAGAATGCTCTTTTTGTTTGTTTGTTTCTTTATTTCTCAGGTATGTTCACAGGCATAGAAAAGACAATACCATTCTATTTAACAGGTTGTTTTCAAAGAGTAGTTCAAGTTTTCTTCAGAAAATGACTATTCCTCCAAAAAAAAAAAAAATCAAACCAGTCCATAATGGCAAAGTAGTGTCTCCTAGAAAACTGGACTTAAGAAATTTGTCACCATTGCAACCACAACAAACTTGTGCTCTGAATTTTTATTTTTCACTTAAAAATAAATCAAGATCTCTCTCTAGGAGGGCACTGTTGAATGATTTGAGAATTGAAAGTTTCAAATGGTTACAGAAAGACCACTAAAGTCTTGCAACTGTCTATGCATGTGCCCAAATTCAAAAGAAAATATAAAAGCATCTGGCATACAAATTAAGAAAGTAACAGAAAACAGTAAGAGACAAAACAATTTTCGTATCTAAATACATAAATTTCTTACATGAGTAACAAATGTCAAAAATACACAACTTTGAGTACAAAAGAATCATTTTAGCAATAGATTTCTACAAATGAGCCTTGTGTAAGCAGCATGCTTTCACAGAATGAATTAAACAAACATAATTGAAAATACATTCATTTCCATCCTCCACATCAAAGACTTCTGAAAATGTAACATAAGGGAATGCAGTTTAGTAACCAGTGTAATTTCTGGAGAAGACTGTTGTAATTTGCCTGTAGAATCGAGAACGATCAACTTTATTTTTTAAAATCCTGACTTGATCAAGCCCACCAAAATGCCTTAGTAGCCCCTAATTCTGCAAACATGCAGATGTTTTAACATTACAGATGTTTGCAAGGTCAGGCTTATTTTGGCAGGATCACAGACAGTAAGACTGAGCAGTTTCAGTGGTCTTTAACTTGGTCCTAGAACTTCAGCTGTAACAATCAAGGCACTGCTCTAAAGACAGTGTATTAGATACAATAGGCCAAATGATTTTGTAAACACAGTTATCCTGGGGATTATTCTCTGACACCTTTTTGTATGTTTGTTTGAACACCCTTTGTTTACTGCATGCTGTCATCATCTCTAAAACCTGGTAAGTGTGAATACTGTATCACCACCTCAGTCGCTTTTGAATTTGGGCTACACAATTAGCGTTTCTTTTCTCCAGGTATCAGCAGGCCCAGCTCTGAGCAGAAACCTTGGTAGAGTAGTAATAAACAAACACCAAGTTATTCAGACAGATTAACTTTCTTTGATGTTTGCAATTTATACTTCACAGCAAGTACTTATCAGAGATTCTGAAATCCCCCCAACAATCTTTTCCCTTTCCCCTCCCCTTCAAGAAAACCATCTCACCTTCCTGTATTTCTCATTCCTTTTTGAATTACTATATTTTACATTTGTTCAAGCCCCTTATATCATAGCTCTGGAAGACAGCAAAAAATACCTGTTCTGCCATCTTAGACAGTGTGTACTCTTACCATATTACATTAACTCTAAGCACAATTTTGCTGCTTTCAGAGGTAAACAAGGATGACAGCTCTGAAACAGAAAATCCATACAACCCAGGTCATAAACTTTTGCCATCAATGTAAATGTAATTGAGAAATAAAAGCTATACTGCAAAGACACACTAAAACACTCTGTTTTACAGCGGAATTCCTTTACCGCCTATCATTTTGATCAGAAAAATCCATATCATCAGTGAAGTTGACAAGGAATAGAAAGCATGGACATCAATAACATCAGCCCCGCCAGGGTGTCTTCACAATCCAGAACCTCCAATAGCAGTGCATTAACAAGCTTTTTTTTGTTGTTGTTGTTAAAAAATGAAATTACTAAAATTCAGAATCATTCCTTTTATTCTCATAAAATGTAAAAATTGCCAACACTTTTACCAATAATTGTCAATGAGAGGAACAGAAATTACAGTTAAAGTAGTTCTTCACTGAAGACTTGAATAAAATCTGTGCTAGAAACGCTTAGCTGGCCTCCAGGAGCAAGCAGTCCCTGAACATCCACGCAGTACAGAGCATTTCCTTCATACACTCAGTTCAGCATTCATGCAGCAATAGATAAAATTGCTCTTATTTGCTCTTCAGGAACAAGAATAATGAAGAGACCCCATGCTGGACAGACAGCTGGAACCAAGAGAAGCCCAACCCCTAGCCCTGGCTGACAAGTTCATTGTGCCTTATTCCTCCTGTACCCCATCACAGACAGCCCCGAAAACCTGCTGCAAGAACACGCAAGTTCTGCAAGCATTCTTTCCTAGGCTCAGAGGAACTGGGGATCTCACTTCAAAGCCCAAACCTAAGTCTTATTTTTACTTGCTTCTCATTAAATATTTATTTAGCTGATTGAAAAGAAAAACATCTGAGCCTGGATTGCTATGGTCAAGGAAGACCTTTGTCTTTCTACTTTCCAGGCAGGTATCGAGACAGCCTGGTACTAACCAAAAGGGTGGTTTGTCATTTCAGGGGGAGAACCCGATGCCTAATGCATGAGAACAGTAAAGTAAACCCTTGAAGCAGCAGCCACTACAGAAGGAAAGGGGCAAAGAAAAATGAATGTAAAGAAGTCTCAGAGGGAAAAAGGGGAACTTTACTCCATCCCTAGCAAACTTTGCTGGCCAACTGTTAATCATTAGTACCAGATTATGGTTTCAATCTAATACTTAAACTGGAAAAGAAGTCATAAGGATTTCTGTCCCCCACAGTTGTTCCTATGTAGGCTACATAGGTTTCCCCTACTATCCCTAATTCTATCCCATTAAACACCTAATAGCATGATTTCAGCCATATAGAGCATACCTAGCCTTAAATGATCTTCATGCAGAAACAGCATTACACCAACATACTGTGAACTGACAGCACAGAGTCACAATTTCTGACAGCTTTTCAGGCATGTATGTCATTAGGCTTGGATAGCGTCTAACAACCTTAAGTAACCACACCACAGCTACCGTTTCCCCCTCCAACAATTTTCAAGTGAACTCCCTTTTTCTAAATCTTTTATTAGCCTAAACCTCGGGATACGATATTTCCATTGCTTTCTTTCCCTTTCTTTTCTTCTTCCAACTCCCCTCAGAACTAAGCAGTTAATGCTACTTCTGATCAGTTGTTTGAAAATATCAAATCCATGACTCTAATTGTAGCTATACCAACATAAATTGCCCTCCTAGAGCTTACATGGGACTTTCATCGAAATTCACCAATATAACAAATAATAACAACAATAATACCCCTTCAATACAGAACAAAATATTCCAATGAACAAATTCTATAGCAATTTCTTTAAAGTGCACAAAAATATTAATGGAAATATTAAAAAAGAAAAAAAGTTTTATAGTGTCACCACCAAAACTTCTGAAATATTGTTAAAATTAAATAGAAGTTATCTAATGAGACTTTTTGGCTCTAATATATTGACAGACAGCAGCAACATTTTTCAGAAAAATTACACCAACTGAATATACTGTATCTTAGCAGCATAAAAAATCCCTACAATTAGATGCAATTGCAGGTCTAGTAAGCATAAACCTGACAAAATGTTACAAATGCAATTTTTGTTTAAAAGAATGGATTTCCATGGAATCCTAGAGGTAACATTTGTTATTTTGTGTAGATTGTATTCTGGTAGTAAACCCAACTATAACCGATCACCTCCCCTCCGTCTTTCCTCCCAAAATTGCACAGAAAATTTAATCAAGTTATAAGATATGGCCACACTGAAAAAGCCATATGGAACAAAAACAAAAATCAACCTAAAGCCTAAAATCAAATAATCCCAGAAAATAACAATCAATCATTGTCATACAGCTGTAGCTTTACACTACAGACCGATGCTCTCCACACACATAGATGGCACTGGGTCGAATGCGCCGCCTTGTATGGCCAGGTAGCTGTGGCAAAAACTTGAAGTATTTGGGCATCAAGTCTAAGCATGCATCATGAAACTTCTTAATCCTCCAGTAGTAAATCAGTGGGTTCAGTGCAGACTTGAGGTAGCAGAGCCAAAGGAGCCAAGTGCTTATCTCAAAAAAGTTGTGCTTGTAGTAGAAGTGGCTGTTGAACGTGGCAATAAGGCTGTAAGTGGTGAAGGGTGCCCAACAGACTATGAAGACAAGGAACAAAATCAAGATGGTCGTGAAGGCACGAGTTTTAAAGCTCATATCAATATTCATCTGAAAAGGTCTCTGTAAGCTCATAAGACCAAGTTTGCTGGCCTGGCTGAGGCATATGCTATCAGGGTGGCTATGGATACGAACTGCATTGTGGCGGACGGTGTTGAGTATGCCCATAAAAGAATACAGCATTACCAGGAATGGAATAAAAAAGGAAATTAGCAAGATAACTATCACATACGCTCGGTAACCTGGGTTGGTAGAGTAGCCAAAAACACACTGAGGTGCTCTCGAGGGTATCTGCAGATTAGGATTCCCTACTGACAATGGAAAAGCAACAACAAAGGATGCTGCCCAGGAAATCACAATTAGAATCTTTGCGCGATACGGGTTCAGTTTATCTTGCCTCTGCACTATGATAAGAAATCGGTCAATGCTAATAATAAGAAGAATGGCTACCCCCTCTATGACAAAAAGCCAGAAAAACATGGCAGAGACTCTGCAGAATATATCCCCAAAAATCCACTGAGTGGTAATGATTGTTATCAAAGCAAAAGGCATGTTCAGCACTGCCAGCAGCATGTCTGCAAAAGCCAGGCTTGCTAAGAGAATGTTAATTGCAGATCGCATAGCTGCCTTCTGGTAGACCATGAGGCAGACAACAAAGTTTCCAAGGAAAGAAACCAATAGGATAAATATCATAGCAGCAGAAAGAATGATCTGGAGTGGCAAACTCAAGCTCCTGAAAACTTCTTGCGACGGCAGAATAGCTGTAGCATTTACCAGAAAAGTACTTCTCTCAGTGGTAAGCACAGCACCTGAACTATATCTCAATGGCTGTGTTGTGCCACTACGAAGCAAGAACTGTGGAGTGGTAAAATTCGTGTAGGCATTTTCATAAACAATAAAAGTAGCATTTGAGGTCCCAGGACTGGCCAGTGTCAACATTGCTGAGAAAACCATTGCTTCAGGAAGAATGAAAGCAGAACCAAAGGTCTTCAAGGCATTTCAGCTTGTTCAGGCAGTATCTTATTCCTGGTCATTTACCAAATCAGAGTTCAACATCTGAAAGCATCAAAGCTCTTAAATTCATGTCAGTATTTCCATCTGAAAAAAAAAAATAAAGAAACAAAATAAGATTCTCTAAAATCAACGTGAACCAAATGATCACTTGCTTTCCTCAGTGACAAAAGTATCCTTACACTTTAAGCTTTACACTTGAGATTGACACATCTTGCTTAAGAACCCACACCGGGGTCTAATACTATTTGGTCCTTTTCTTAAAGATCCTGCTCCTGTAGTCTTGCTGATACTGTGTATTGTATAGTATCTCACTCGCCATGCTTTTCTCTACTATAACCAGGACTGGAAGTCTTGTGTTCAAAACCAAAACTTTACTGATGAAGAGTGAATAATTCTAATCAATATAATCATAGAATCATCCAGGTTGGAAAAGACCTTCAAGATCAAGTCCAACCACCAACCTGACCTAATGAGTCCCATCACTAAACCACATCCCTTGGTGCCACATCAGCACGTCTCTTAAAAACCTCCAGGCACAAGAACTCCACCGTTTCCCTAGGCAGTCTGCTCCAAAGCCCGACCATCCACTCCAAGAAGAAATTCTTCCTGATATCCAACCTAAACCTCCCCTGCCACAACTTGAGGCCATTTCCTCATATGCTATAGCACTTGTCACCTGAGAAAAGAGACTGACACTCTCCTTGCTGTAGTCTCCTTTTAGGTAGTCATAGAGAGCAATGAGGTTTCCCCTCAACCTCCTCTTCTCCAAACTGAACAGCCCCAGTTCCCTCAGATGTTCCTCCTAACTCATTTTCTAGTCCCTTCACCAGCTTCATTGCTCTTCTCTGCACACACTGGGTCTGCTCAATATCCTTCCTGTAATGAGGGGCCCAAACTGAACACAATATTTGAGGTGCGGGCTCACCAGTACTGCGTGCAAGGTTGGCCTTTTGGTCACCTGGACACACTGCTGGCTCACGCTCTCTTCCCCAGGCCTATATTGCTGCATGGGGTTATGACCCAAGTGCAGAACCCAGTACCTACCCTTATCGAATGTCATTCAGTTGGACTTGGCCTAACCAGATCCCTCTGCAAAGCCTTCCTACCCTCAAGCAGATGGACAGTCCCACCTGACCTGGCATCGTCTGTGATTTACTGAGTGTGCACTCAATCCCCTCATGAAGATTGTTGATAAAAACATTGACCAAAACTGGCCCCAGTACTGAGCCCTGGGGAATGTCACTGGTGATGGGTCACCAACTGGACTGAACTCCATTAACTATGACTCTGAGCCTGGCCATCCAGACGGTTCTTCACCCAGCAAACTGTACACCTGTCCAAGCCATATGCAGACAGTTTCTCCAGGAGAATGCTGTGGGAAACAGTGTCAAATGCTTTACTAAAAGCCAGGTAAAACAACATCCACAGCCTTTCTCTCAGGTTGGTCATTTTGAAGGAGATCATGTTAGTCAGGCAGGACCTGCCTTTCATAAACCTATGCTGGCTGCTTCTGATAATTTGACTGCCCTGTATGTGCTGTGTGATGACATTCAAGATGATCTGCTCCATAACCTTCCCTGGTACTGAGGTCAGACTGACAAGTCAGTAATTCCTTGGATCCTCTATCTTTAAAGTATCTTTATTTAAATCTCATAGCCAACTTCATGATTTTGTTTTGAAATCACCTACAGCTGGAAACATTAGTAACATTTCCAAATAACTTAGATAGTACCAGTATCATCTACCTGCCTGTTTGGTAGGCACTGAAAAGCTTACCTATCTGAGCTACACTACATATTACAGAACCCCTTGTTCTAAGTTAACAGCATCAGATGCCTCAGGGAAAAAAAAACAAAAACAAAAAACATGTAAAACATCCTAACCTGTTATTTATTATCAAATAACATGTCCACAGGACTAAAGTATTTCTCAATTTGTTTCATTTAGTGACTGACTCATATCAATGTGCAGGAAACTAACTCTTCTTTAGTTGTTACAACCCTTCCTCCTGCAGCAAGCGTTCCCATTTTCACTGGTCTAGACATGTCTTTGTTAATTCATCTTGGTATTCCACATAATTTAACTGTGCATGTCCTCTTTTTCCCTGTAAATCTAATCCTTAGACATTATGCTGAACTCCCTCCCTCACTGTTATGCTGACACAATGCGACATTTCCTTTTAGAGTTTACCCATACCATCTTAGGTATTATCAAATATTCACTGTTCTTACCGACAAAATGCAGAAGAGCTGAGAGCTGTCTCCCCCTTTCAGTGCTAGCTCTTCACAGAACTCCTCCTATCTTTGACTATTAATTTAAGCACCCACAGAGTACTCTGGCATCTAATCAAGCTGGAAAACAGAAGGACTCTATGCCTTTTTTTAAAATGGATCACCACAGCCAGAAACATAAAGTGGGATTCATCTCATTCAATCTGGATGACAGTAGCAGCCACTTCAGGCCGTTTTCATGTTTTTTGTCAGACGAAGGATATAGGTATCTACAGAGGGCAATCTATCTCCTCTACCTCTGCAAATTGTGAGAAGTTTGTGCTGCTAACTTGAGATGCCTGTGTCTGATAACACAAATCCCACCCATAGTATCTATGCATGTTCTGGTTGGTACAAACATTGGGCACTAACGAAAAGAGGAAGAAACACTTAAGAAATTACACAAGGACCATATGCTTCAAGAAGGATCAAAAGTGTACTCTTCCCAGGATAATATTTCACTATCAAAGGAATGAACTGTCAGACAAGTCTAATGTACATGCCCAGGATGGACAACTTTTTGTGATTCAAATGCAAGGCTGCTCAGGATGCTGACAAGAATTCATCAGGAACATCAACATTATGGCCCGCTCATCTCATTCCATAGCAAAGCTATTCCCTTCCCATTTTCATGCTTAGGATTACTAGATGTTTTCCATGGCCAGACAGCCTTTGGCTTTTTTTTTTTTTTTTTTTTTTAAAGACAAACTATTAATCTGTCTCTCTTCATTTCCAGTAGTACCATGAAGAGATATTATTATAAGCATGTTAATTTCGTTGAGTCATACGTATTCCACTTTTTAGAGGTCTTCCTGCTGCAATAGAAAAAACTATTGTCATCATTTTCTACTTTACCCTATTATATTTCAACAGCTGTTAAACTCAGCAAGAACATACCAAGGCATGTAAACTGACATTTTGTAAAAACATCATTCATTCTAGATTTTACTTTTCTCTCCTTTTTCTTTCATTTTATTTTATATAAACTCTTCTACAGAAAGTTTCAATGTTAATTATAACTAAAGCATAAATAGTAGATAAAACTTTTTTGTTCGTTTTTGTTGGTTGTTGGTTTTTAGTTTTGGTCTTTATAAACCTTCTGTTTACTAGTCTTCTTTAAGATATTTGTTAGAATAAACTCTGTAAACAACAGCAGAAAAGTTAAAACAGCTTTCCAGGACAGATAACCACGAATTTCAGCAATAAACTAGAAAAACGCACCTTAAGTTCCACAGAGGCTTATAACTCCACAAGCCAAGAACACTGAAGAGGGAAAGAAGCTGTAGTGTTCTGCCGGGACTGTAAAAGAGCATAAATTCAACAAATACTTCTGGATTTAAAATCATGAAGAACCGAAAATGAGATCCCCAGGGCAGTATCTTTTAGAGCTCTGTGAGCAACAAACCAGCAAAGGTAACTTTTGCATTTCTGTTTTTGACAAGGTCTCTCCACCAAGGCTCTAAAAGAAACTAATCTGCACTCGGATAAATGTAAAACCTCTCACAGATAATAATCAGTTTAAAATAGTAAACAAAAGGAGAAGCAGTTAGTTTCTCAACAGAGAAAGGTCAGTGGAAAGATCCTACAAAGAAAAACTACACTGGGGTTCAAGTGGTTTGACATATGGAAAGAAGAGGGAAATGCGAATTCATGACATTTACTGATGATGAACATGAACTGTTTTTCAGAGCAACCTAATAAAAACAAAGGTCAACTATAAAGAGGTACAGAGGGATCTCATGATAGTTAATGACAAGGTAATAAACTGCCAGATAAAATTCGTTGTTGCTAGAGGTAAAGCTGTACATGTGTAGAAAAACAGGGTTATCTGCACAGTAACAGATGCTAAACAAACTATTACCATCCAGAAGAAAAACAGATTTTCAACTGATGGTAGTATGCTCTAAGAAAACTAAACCAAGCGTTCAGAACTGTTAGTAAAGCAACAAAGAAAGGCAGGAGCCATCTACATACAATATATATTTATATACACTACCTGCTACAATACACATCCATGGCACCTCTTATCTTCAGTGCTACGTTCAATTCTGCTTCGTCTGATCTCCATTCAAAAGTGACTGAAAAAAGGTATCACATAGGTCTAGGAATTATTAGGTCTAGGAATTATTAGTGGCACAAGGAAAGTGAATGATTGCTGTCTCTCATAATACAAGTAGGAATAGACAAAGGAAATAATAATTTTACAATTACTTGTGAAAATACTAGTCACAGGATGCTGTGGATGCCATAGAGCTTCTGTGAGTTCAGAAGGCAATTTAGGGTATATTTAGGAAGATCTTCAGAGATAATCTGGAAGAGGTGAATCACCCTTTCTCCCTCAGCTGACTGCAAAGTATGTGTGGCCACCTGATTTGAATAGAGACATTTAAAGCACATACCTCCAGTTAATTGACTAACTTGTATAAATACAATAGAATTTGCTCCCTTAAACATGATTAAAGAGCTGAAAACTTAGGTTATGCCACTCAACTTTACACTCTGGAACATGAAAAGTTTAGGAAGGCTTTAGATGAAAGCATGTCATAAAAACCCTAAGAGAAAAAAATAACTAGAAGCATTCACGTTCCAAGGTAAAGTATCAAAGTTTTACAAAATGCTGCTTTATCATGAATTGTCCTTCTAAACTGAAGGAAGGAAACAAGGGGAGTGAGAGCAAAAGTGGTCTGCACCCTTAGTTTAGCCAAAAAGATTGTGCTATCCTGTATTTCTCAAGCCAGCACTGTCCAGGATACAACAAAGGACTCACAGGTGTCTGTAGACTGTTCCTAAAAAAAAATGACTATGAAAAATAATCTCACGTACATTCCCTCACCACTGCAGCTCCCTAAGCAAATCGCTACATCCTGTTTTGCAACTTCTCAATGTGATGATCATATGCTTTTCTGCACAGCTTTAAGAGAAGAGGAGGAGAATGACCTCACCCAAGCTGCTGCCTGGACCCAGCCAAATGCTTTCAGTGGGAAGTGAGCGTCAGCCATTCGGCTGTTACGAAAGTCGTCAGACGTATCTTCGTTTTGAGAACAATAAACAAGCTGTCATCCGCTTTTGAGAAGACAATACCTAACCTAAGAAGAGGACTGAAGTCTTTGGATCCCAGGTAGAAGGAAACTGAGTGCTGCTCATGTAGTCACTGCTTCCTGATGGTTTCTAGGCAGCACCTTCCTCTGTTTATCAGTCTGATGTATGAAATCTCTCCACGGATCACACAGCAAATCTCCATACTTAAACATGTTTTCAAGTCGTACTTATCCAACCTGCAGGCATGCTAGTTATGGCCTTTCTTGGCTATCATTCTTTGTAAAAGTCATTAGCATTTCAGCCAACAAACTCAAAAGGATCCCTTCTGTAAGCAGTCACACATTTATTTTTTTTATTCACAGGGCTTTTACCATGAGCATTCACATGATTATTACACATGCACCTTGTGTTCCTTTTCTCATGCATACCTCTTCCTACCCTCTCAAATTTCCCCAAAATTATGTAAGGATAGAAATTTCAAATGAAAGAAAGGGACCAATAAGATAACTTCAGAGCAATTTCATTTCAGTCCTCACTTGTTCTTTGAGAAAGACAGATCCTGTAATTTCAAAGGCAGTCGTTGCTGAATGGCAATCACATACCTCGTAAAAAGAAGACCATGCTCTGGTAGTTTAAATAGGTAAGCTTTTTGACGGTGAAAGTGTTCAAGCAAGAGGCAGGTACCTTTTGTCACAGCATTCTCACTTTTGGAACATGTACTCTCACCAATTCTTTTCACATGCAAAAAAGCTTCACACAATCACTTTTTTCCATTTCTGTACTGAAAATTACTGGGTATGTACATTTTCTCTCAAGCAAGGTTCTCACTCGTATGCAACTTTCTTTTTATAGAACATAATAGACACAATTATTTCAATGAAGTACACACTTAAAGCTAAATACCACACAAATTTCATTCATCATATATAATTACTGCTAGAACTATGGTGTCTGTTTTTAACAGCTTTTGAAGCTAAAAGGTAAATAATTTCCGTTCAAAATCTGGATAGCATGCTCAACCAGAAATAAATGATTCCATCTCATATGCAAAGACAACATCAGTCAAAACCGGTAACTCCCAACACAGCCAAAACAGGGAACTTTTTACTTGTGAAAACAGTACCATAATAACAGTTGTGTTTGATGCAGATCAGAACATGCTATGAATTACTGTCAAAATGTCCAATCATTTAATAAATTAAATTTATGTGCTAAAAGCAAGCATTTTTTCAGTACTGTCCAGTACCAAGGTTTGGCCCAGCATGCACAAGCCATCATTCTTCAGAAACCTGAAGCTTACAGTGCCTGATATGGTGAATCTATTTCTTGGGAATATTTCAAATGGTCCCAAATGGGAACCTGCTGTATGTTTTAACGCTGCCATTATTTTGAAGTAGAGCTCTGCAAAAACAGTTTATGCAGCATAACCATAAAAAAGCAAAATACCCTTTTGGGAAGATAAAGTCAAGAGCATGTATGAGGGTCACGGGCTTATTTTGTTTTTGAAAAAAAAATATTTTGATAGAAAATACTCAAGTATGCACTTTCTGACACACTGTTATTGAACAAGGCAGCCTGGGACATATTCCTGCTTCAATATGAGTTGAACATTTTTTCCTGTGCCATTAAGTAGAGGCAGCAACATATTGCAGTGGAATCCTTTCTGCTAAAGCCAATGCAAAGAATGAGTCAGAGCACAAATCAGCAGGGACAATGTTCTCTTACTCACCTAACTGTTCCTCCTGAAAGGAACCAGCAGTTTTCAGTTTTAATACCTATTTACATATCCTAAATTGAAACTAATCAACTACGCTGCATGAGTAGATGACCCACAAAACTACTCACAAGAAGCATTAGTTTAATTTAGGAAATTTTCCTCTCTTCTGCTGTATAAACATTACTGCAGCAATTTTCAAAGGAAAGTATGGTGGGGAACAGGCACCTCTGCTTTGGGTCATTAAATACAACTAATTGCCCTCTTGAGGATATTTATTTCTATCTTAAATTCAGAGAGCCACTAACTGTCAAGAAATGCCAGCCATGCGAGTCATTATTACTATTTGAAACCACAAATATGCGAAATGTAATTAATAATTTTATATTCTTAGCTCTTGGGAAAAATCATGTTCTCAATTTGTAGATCATGTGAAAGGACTTCTGCACTTCTAGATTAATTTCTAGTAGTGCCACAGTACTCCCCCAACTCTTAGCTTTCCCAGTAGTTCAACAGTCATATTAACCACACGTATGTTGAAGAGGTAAGTAACTTAATACTGTAGCACCTAGATGAACAGTAAACCCTGAAAATATTATTGAAAACATACTATTTTAATTTATATCTCTGCATAGTTAACATAAAACTAGTAAGCTGGAAGTTTCCTAAATGCTTTGCTTCCTAAATTTTAGGAGTGGAACCTTTGAGTATATATGTAATCACTACACATCAGTTTGACAAATTAAAAAAAAAAAAAAAAAGCATACCAATCCATACAGTCTCCCATGAAGAACAGGAATTGTAAGTCATCCTGCGCTGTCCTGTTCAGCAAAGCATTCCTCTTCCAAATAACCTGTCCAAAAAAAAAAAAAAACCCAAAGGTTGATTGCATATTTACAAACAAAGCAGAACAAGATCACAAAGAATAGCAACAGTTTCTCCTCTAATAAAACTTCATTTTTTTATTTGGAGAGGTAGAAAACGCGGTGTCTCACAACGAAATACAGATCACGTGTCCCTGTCTTGCAGGAGGTACAGACGTTAGGAAGGACAGCTTCATTACTCCAAAGAGATCCTCAGCTCTCTTAACTGCATAGAATTAAAATCTCAACATTTAATACCAAGATATTTCAGGACCAGAGTGGCATCTTGGTTTAGATCTCATTCAGATGCATAGAATTCATTTGGAAACAAGCGCACAGAAATTAGTTGCCGTAAGTCTTATTCAACCTCTTAAACTATGTGCTTAGTCTAAAACACGAGGAACCTGATGTTGAGACCTCCGAAGCCTCTCGTAAGAAATGTCATTTAAATTCACCGGGTGCTACTGAATGTCACAAAGAAGCTGAGTAAGTTTTCCAATGGCACAGATATCGGCATAACTATATCAGAAAAACAAAAGGCAAGAAAACAAGTCTGGAGAGGAAGAACAAAGATGAACAAGCAATAAGAACAAAAGGATCTCAGCACTTGCTTTATATGCTCAAATATCAGTCAATCATCAGCTATCATCAGCCTCAAGTAGTTAAAAGCATTTCTGTAAAGTGGGCTACCACAGCTAAAAAGCTGCATCTTCTATCGTGACATACCTGTTGTTAATTCAGATCACCAATTTTCAATGTAGTTTCTCTACATATACCCAGAAGGAAGCTAGAAAATTTCAGGGAGCCTTGAAAGCTGAGTATATGCCATACCAAAAGATCCCAATATGTATAAATATTGTTTATATATAAAAATCAAAAGAACAAAGACGTCGGACACTGATTTAAAAAAAAAAAAAAAGACTACACAACTTTCCATTTCTTTCAAAACATCACCTCCACACTGGAGCAAAAGATGGCAGGAGCCTTCACAAACAAGCATCTAAATAAATGCTGTACATGGGGGTTGGAGGACAAACCAGCCAATGAGTTGACAAGGACCTTCAAAAGAAGAAGAATTTGTACTTTAAGACCCCTCATAACCTCCTGCTTCCTTCAGCAATTTGAGTGCTGAATTTCTGTATGTGCAACCAGCTTAATAGGGACTTCAAACATCCAAAATGTAAAGCCTGATTTGCCAGACTGGCACTTGCTGAGAAAACTGCCTTCTGTAGAACAAACCCATTATCTAGCCACAATGGAAGTCAGTGTCTGAAAGATTTCCCTGACAAGCTATTAATATAAAATTATTTTACGTTAGCACAAAATTTGATCTTACTTTTATTCCACAGAACAATGTGGAAAGGGAAAAAAAAAAACAGAAAAAAAAAAAAAGGAAGTCCCAGATTTAATTATATATAAGAGTGAAAATGCAACCATGAGATTATTTTAGACTTTCATCACCCAGTTTGTTCCATCTTTAGTGAGATAAGGATCACGAACTGTTAATCTTCCCTTTTAGTCTTTCTGAAGAGTCAAAAGTGAATAGCTTTGCCAGCAGGCAGAAGACTGCCAGGAACCTGGATGGACCGAATACAGCAACAACCTGCCAGATCTTCCCACCAGACAAGCACATTCTCTGGCATAAGACTCATCTCTTCTCTCTACTTATGTGTTTACAGAAGGTATTTCCAACTCTCATTAAAAGCACCTCTAAAACCAATTTTGAGAAGCATCCAAAATATCACCATAAATGTTTTCCACTTCAAGCTTCCAAGCAGGGGAAAAAGTAAAGTAAAATTTAGAAAAGTTTTCCAGATTAAGTAGCCTGATGAACTTGCTCTTACCTGGGCAAGATGCTTTGGGTAGTTTTCTGTTGGCAGTCAGGGGTTAACACTGTTTCCAAATGACATTCCTTCTTTCCCCTCCCATTATAAATGATTAGTCAGGCTTTTTTTTTTTTTCTTTCTAAATGTGAACGGAGGGGAAAAGCTCTGTAATCCTATACAACCCCTCAATGAATTCAAGTGTAAGGACTCCAGTACCTGCACAGTTCTACTGAGAGAATTACCACCTCCATGAGATCAGCATTTAAAGCTGGCAGTGCTACCAAAAGGCCAGTCCTCACTTCTTCATCATTCCCAAGCCCAGCTCCCCAGTCCTGAAGCACGAGGATTGATCTGGATTAAAACAGACCCTAGCAAGCAAATTGAACAGCTTCACATTTCTAGCCTGAAGCTGTAGCAATACACAGATCAAGGTGTAAGACCGTGGCCCAGATTTGTCTGCATACTAAAAGGTTCTTACTAGAGAGCACACTCAAGACAGAGCTGTGCCATCAGCGAGAGCTGTGCAAAACTTGTAAATACTGATGATCTTGGAGGAATTTGCATCTTACCAGGTCTAATTCAATTCCCCAAACCAAGATCTGTCATTTCCAAAGAACTGAAATTGCAGAACCAAAAGCACAGAGATCTAAGACACCATTAAACTTGTTTCCCACAAGCATTTGGATTACATTAAAGACTTTGCAACAGGTTAGAGAATGCCTCAATACTGTTGTGTTTTCAGTATACCATTGCTTTTCAAACGAGTCATAACTTTCAACAAGTACTTTACTGACAGTTCTCTAAAGTTAGTTGCACCTCATCTATGGTCACTTAAAAAAAAAAGAAAGTTTTCTTAACATTTTCTTGTGATTTAAATTCAAACCTTGATGCAAAATAAACTTAAGCGCTGAAAGCTTCCTTTCTCCCCCAAAAGGTCAGTCTATCAAAAGATTGTAGTTAAGTAAAAAAAAAAAAAGCCTACTTCAGGTCACGAAAACAGTTGTCCTAAGGCTATTTTAGCTTTTCAACTACAGCAACTTCTGCAGTATGCTCTCTAATTGAATGGAAGACTGATGTTTCATCTTCATTTACCGTAGAGATCTAAAGGTTCCCTGTATTAAACTGCTCGCACCTCCTTTGCAGTGCCCCAGTACACTTGCACTCCGATCTGCTAACAGGGGAAAATGGGTTTCCTTATTTGTTTTGGTAACAGCCATTAGCACACACTTTTACCAAATCCTAAGGGCTTACCTAATTAACCTTTTAAAAACAGTAACCCGATCACCAACAGTATTTTATGCTGATGCAATTTATTAAGTTCTCTCTCCCACAAAAATATACCCAGTTTTGAAATAAAATGAATTCAATGAAAATTCATCTTTTTTTTATGGAAAGATGCAGAGACAGTAGTGGCAAAGTGATTAATATGACTGAAAAAACGTTACCAAGTTTGTACCCGCTTCACACTGTGCTGCCCATACCGAGATTTGGGTTAGTTCCTGAAGCAAAAGGGTCAGCCGTGATTATGTTTTTCCCACAGGCATTCAGCTCATGCTACAGCCAAGCTCTGATGCCGCCCAAGAGCCCTGCTGCTGTAATACAGATGTTACGGATCTTGCTTCTTGGCTCATAGGGGAGACGTGTCAGTAGCAAGTTCAATGAAGTGACAGAAATGTTGCTGCTTGCAGCATCCTACTCTAAGAGCACTCAAACTCTGTCAGAATAAGATTCAGTTGAAAACTAAAACCACATTTAGTTTATACGCATATTTAAGTATTTTTATATTACTTCTGTGTGTATGTATACTCATGTGAATGCATGCATCTTTGATAGTTATTAACATCTCTATTCACCCAAAACCAAAAACGCTTAACACAACAAAATGCTCTAATAGTGGTTTGTGTATTTTTCCAGATTTACCCTATAATTTGTTGTGATAGTCTGGTTTAGTCTATTAAAGCAGTTACACATTGGACCATTATCTTATTTTCCCTAAAATAGAATCAGACAAATTCTTAACTATTTTTAAACCACATCATCTGATTGTTTTCATGGCTTCAGAGTAATTTTTGTCCAGTCAGCTGAAATAACCCTTTCAAGACAGCATATTTACCTCTGAGAAACAATCCTAGTTAGAAATCAGTCAACTCTGTTCATATTACAGATCTGAAAAATTGTTAAATTTAGAGTTCCCATTTGGACAGCTCTCAGGGTGAGATGACGTATTACAGACATTCAGATTCTGTGCAATACAGGCACAAACAGTTTCTATACAGATGTGACAGGCAGGGCTTGCAAGCATTCCATGCATCATGAACGAATTTAATTTTTAAAAAATATATAAGTCTACAAGCCAAAAATATCTAAATGAGCTGATGCAGTGATTTTTAAAACAGTTTTGTTTTAATGTGATAGAACAGATATTGTTTTTGTTTTTTAAATAACAATGCAAAGCAAGCAGATATGCTTATCAATTGAACAATTCAAATCCTTTGCAGGAACAACCTTTTTAAGTACCTTATAATTCCCTGTTACAAATAACTTTACAGATAACTGAGTGACTTTTGTAATACTCAGTGGTTTTGTGGTACTTAGGAACTGTTAAACAAACAGTACACCAAAACAGTTGTCTCACTGGATATAGTCACAGCAGTTCCCGGTCAACAAACCTTTTATTTTTCCATGGAAAAGCTCCTTCAGAAATTAAAGTGAGGGATTTTTACGCTATTTAAAAATAAATAAATAATAATAATAAACTACACAGAGAAGTATTACCTCACAAGGCAGGAGTTACCCATTAAGTTATGTTGTCTTCTGCTTTGCTAGCTCAAGATCTTATTTCTCTACTTAACTGAAAGCTGTTTAAGTACGGTCAATTAACTCGTTTAGCAAATAATATTTAAGTGTTTCTTCAGTCACACATAAGTTCAGCTAGTTTCAGTTTCAATTTGAATCTGATCCTGACAAAATACTGCATGGAATTTATCATCTTGCACCTAAGATAACTCTAAATAGAGTGATAAACCTAAGACATAATTTCTAATTTGATTGTGACTACTCAGAAACTGCTCACAAATTCAAACCAAGAGACTTGTAGCAGTTTTTTAAAACAGCAAAATACACTGACTAAGCTATGGAAAAGATGTATAGGAAAAAAAAATGTAATGACATCCATCAAGAGAGACCAGGAAATGAGATTCTGGCCTTTGTGCTATACATAAATCTCTTTATAATCCCTAAAATATCGATCATGTTGGAATTAACATTATTCAGACATTGAAAAGGATGCATATAAAATCAAAAGTGATGCTCCTCCTACACTTCCAAGACCAAAATAAAAAAAAAAAGGGATCTAAACTACTCAGAAAGATAATTATAAGGGATTCTGTACCAGGATGCTACAGAAGGTATCAGAACTGTCAATTAAGATGTAATTTTTCTGCCTTCCTTTGGAACTGATTTAAAGTAAGTATTTTTGTCAGATCTTATTTCTCTCAAAAAGACTTTCCTGCTCCACATGTAATAGTGAAGCTTCTATTAGCAGCTCTCCAGCTCTCAGAGCTGGCTAAAAATAACTTCTATAAAAGTTTTTGCTCATCAAATCATTATTGCTTTTCCATTTAAATTTTTGTTGAATTTAACATATTTCTACAAAATCTAATAAAAACCAAAACTGTTTGCTACACATCATCATTCTGTTTACACAAGAAAAGATTCACTTTAACAAAACTTGTTCCAGCACACCTTGATACTTCACGGTACTTTTACTTTAGTTCTCGTCCAAGTTCAACCAACTAAGAGCCACAATTAATCCTTCAGGGCAGTTTCATCTGGCTTGCTGTCTTCTTCCTACTATCTCGCTTCCTAAAGGCACTTTGCAACAACAGTTCAGGTGATCCACAGCATGGTCCTTGTTGCTAGCTTTCTCACGGGTCCTAGGGCTCCTTCCACCACACAACAGGCAAACAAGTTAGCAGGAGATGAGAAAGGCTTCCATGGAAGAGGCAGTGGATCCTTCAGGGAGCAAACACACACCGGAATAATTAATCTGGCTCAATCCTAAAGCCCCTCAGAAAAGGCATAACTAAAGAGGAAAAGTCATGCTGTACGTTCTTTGATAGCTGGATTCTGTTCCTGGCTACTGACTGCAGCGATAAGGCAGTGACAGATACTGATCCATACGTAGACTGATGGCACTCCCATCAATGCAATAAATCCAGTCATACAACAAACAGGCAAGGAAAGGCTCCAGTGTACTCAGTGCCATCTCCCCAGTGACCTCTGCTGCCTACCTGGCTGAAGAGACCGGACATACTCCTCTCCAGTGTCCTCTAAATGACAGTTTTAACACTTCAGGCTGAAGAGGTTTAGCACTGCTGGAACACTGACTCATTTTCCAGAATGTGTTTTATTGCAAACAATTTCATTTCAATTCAGAAAACATAGAATGGTACTTCTACCAACCGCATGTATATACTTTAAATCCTTCCTCAGCCTTCCATTTCCTATTTAGCTCACAAACCATCTTTGCTTGGCAAGTTCTTGTAGTTTTTAGTCTTACAATGAGCTTTTCAGATCTCCTCTTTTCATTACAGAAATACTTAGTACAAGTTTCTGAATCTCTACAGACTCAACCAGTGCCTGCTCACCTCCCAGACCTCTTATTTTTCTTCTTCTTAAACAAAAACAGCTTGTAAAACACTTACATGTTTTCCCATCTTGAATAGATATGCCCCATAAATAATATGTCCGAGTAAAGTTATAACCACTTGCTCAAATGCTTTATCCACGTATGCACAGGATACAACTTCAAAACAGCAGAGCAGGCTCTTGCTAGGTATTTGTGCTGCCCTTCGCTACCTACCTATTTGCTTTGGACAGGTTTTTTTTGAAAGTGGGCACAAGTCTAAACACACCCTGTCTGGATGCAGACTGCTCCTTCCTCTTATCTTGAACCACGGCACACACAATGCTGAGAAAGCGGGTACCACTGGCTACCCAAGTATTTCAGAGCTTCCGATCTCATCAGGCTTGCAAGGAAAGGACTTTAACTGCAGGAGCACAAGGCACTTAAGAGTAAAGCAAGCAATGTGAAACAAGCACAAGGATCTAAAGTTACTGACTCTTCAGTTACCACCTTGGTTAAGTGGGAGGGGAAGGACCCACATCCCATTATACCCTTTTAAAAGTGTGAGGTCCGCAAGTATTTCAGGCTATTCAGAACTCCTCCTGCCCTCCCCTTGTCCAGTCAGTCCATCTTACCAATGGCAGTGGTTGCTCAGTAAAATATATATGCTTTACAACTTATACACGAGGTTCCAGATTTGTAACTTCTTCAGGTCCACAGCAGCTCTGCTTTTTCCTATGTATATGGCATAATCTCATCTTATTTCATAGTCCCAGTTTTTCAGGAGGACCATGCTGCTGCCAGGTCTTTTTTAGATCATTATCTGTGGAGCAGTAGATTTAATGATTATTTTAGGATCTACTTTACTGTACAGCTTTTGTCCATTTTCTAATTTTAATAGCAATTTTTTGTTCAGTGACCCACACACCAGGTGGTCTGAGTGGGAATTTAAGCTACCTTTTGTAAATACTAACAAAGCAATGAAAATTAACGAAGCGTAAAACGCAGGAAATTAACTTCTCATCGCATCAATTTATCTACCCACCTAAATGAGTTTAAAATACCAGCTTCGAGCAGTCTGATGTTCTAGGGACACTCAGCTGCCACTTCATTTATAGTCTGTTTCCTTAGCAACATTATAATCCATCTGGCTGCAGAAAGCTAAATTCCTAAACCATATCCTCCTGTACACCGGAAATAGCCTCAGAAGCATTCACATTTTAAGTAGCATCCAGTCATCATGATTAGCGAGCATATAAATGAAGCCAAAAGGCAGTAACGTTCTTAAAACACATACAACTCTCCACGCTCGAGCTTGAGTAAGTGATTCACATGCTGAGAATGCACACAGGCTTTCGACTTCCAGGTGTTACAACAGCATCCCTTCCTTAGCACTGCTGCCCTAAGCAAAGCTCCTGAAGACCCAAGTCCCTTGCTCTGAGAGGGAAAGACCTTGCACGTCTTCTTCCAGCAAGCGTCAGAAATGGGAACACTTCCCTCATCCTTGTGCCACCAGGCCCAGCTAGAGGATTCTGAAGGAGCCTTCGTACAAGGTCAATATGTTCTCTTCAGACTTCTCTATCAGAAGTAATATGAAAAGCCTGGGATGCAATACTGCTGACAGCAACCAACAAAACCCAGGGAAAGCTAATCACATTACAAAGGATTGCTACTTGTCTTAAAATACTTACTTCAGGGGTTTTTTTTTTGCATCTAGAACTAAAACTATCATCAGTAAACACTAAAATAAGAATCTAGTCCCCAACAGCAGCATTTACTCATTGTTAAGAACCCAAGAATGATAAATATGCGTTTTTTCACCATTTTCATCGTGTACTCAGCAATGCAACCTGTGTCACACACTCTCTAAATCCTCTTTGTGGTGGGAAAAGCATGTCTAGTGGGGCACCCCATGCTGACCGGTCTCTTCTGGGAGCAGAATCAGTTGCGGTTCTCTGTTACTTGCAGGTTTACTTTAATATGCATGCTACACATTTGCAGCATTTATGTCAGAGACTATGTCAGCACGGGTGTCTTGTATTAGAAGGAGAAAGTGCTGTCCAGCTGTGTGATGATCCTTAGTGCGTTCCACAGCCTCAGGCTAGCCCACAAAACAGCTCCTATCTCATGTGGATCCAGCTCATCCCTAATCTGTGACTCAAGACAAGTCTTTCTCACAGTGTTTTTCCAGTGCTCGCTGAAGTAATTTGCTATGCGTAGTCACCCCGAAACCTTTAGGTAAGATACAAATATTCAGGAGAACCAATTCTGAGATTGGAGGGGAACTAGAAATTCAGCTTGGCTACATCAGTGCAAAGATGAAACTGAATACTGCCAGAGCATCTTCCCCCAGGATGAAGGGACACAACTTTACATAGCAGAATGCATCTCACATATTGCACAAATTTGGCAACACCAACCTGTAAATTAAATTCAGTTCTAACCTAGCAGGCAAGCTCGTCGGTTACGTACACAGAGGGAACAACTTCTTCATTGCCTGCATCTCACAAAGGCTCACCAACAGTGAGCTGGTGGTCTCTAACCCACAAAATGGTTTTGCCACACAGTGAACCGTTTCAGCGACAACGCTACCGCAGCTTTGCCTGCCCACACCGTGTGGTGATGGCGGAACACAAGTCCGTATTGCCTGATCTGCTGACAACCACCGAAGAGAGATTTCTCTTTCGTAAATCAGGACTCTGGTCTGGTGAGGAGCTGAGCAGTGCTTCTCACTGCTATTCACCAGCTTGCATTCCGACAGGAATAGTTAATGCAGTAGCACCTACTCCAGACTCCCAATGTTCCCCTCGAAGAACACTGCAGCAGGGACACACTTACATAAGTTCTTCTTATGGAAAGTCTGATTGGAAGAGTAACTGCAAGTTCAGTCCCACCTGACTGTCTATTACAATCAACATTTCCTAGATGCTTTGGTGGTGGCTGGTTCCAAGAGAGAACAAAACGGGGCTGACCGTCAGACAGAAGCAATGCTGGCTCTTCCTGGCTTTTCTCCCATGCGAGGGAAGAAATGGGTCAAATGCCCAAACATCAGTCTAATATCACTTATGCATTCAAACACTTCTATGCTACATGAGCGACCACAAGTTCTCAGGAGATGGTCTATCAATCATAGATTAACTGACGGATACAGTTCATTAAACTCATTCTTTGAATATGTTTTCAAAACGCATATAATCTTTTCACTATGTGGATGACAGCTGTTTGAAACACTTAGGGCCTGGCTTTGTAGCAGCCCCCAGACCGAGCAGCGAACTGGGCAGGCCTTTGGGCAGCGTCTGGCAACTGCGTTACGTGCTCCCCAGTACAAACCCCCAGCTCACCATCTTAGGGTGGTCTGCTCCCTCAGCAGTGTTTGCTTCTCCCCCAGCCCCCGTTTCCTTCCTACTAGACTGATCTCACCTAATTTCAACAGAGCTCTGAAGTAATCACATCAGCTTGGCCCGCAAGCAGACAGAACATGAATTTCTGGAGAGCAAAATTCATCTAAACTCAAACAGCTAGCCGAAACAATAATCTTGTTTCTTAAGAATGCTGTGTATGAATGCCACATCTTTATGTTTCTACATCTGTCTGCACGCGTCTGCACTGTCTGAACCAACTGCTTCAGATGTATGCTTCTGTGCAACTGCTGCATAATGCTTGATAGGTGCATGCCTCCCAGGAACAGAGACAGCCTTTGAGAACAGCAGGGAAACCTGAGGGAATTATATGGGGACTACAATTTCTGCCTTGCTGGTGATATCTAGAAGCACAGCACCGCATTGCCAACGTGCTGTGGGGATGCTTTTTCAGGTCTATCATTTGTGGTGGCTGTGAACCACATGTGTAATCCAGCTGGTTTGGATCTAGCGGTTTAACAGCAGAAGCGCTATTACCTGAGACTTTACGCTTTGATATTTCTGGAAAAGATGTATGCAGCCCAAACTTGCCTTCTTATCAAAACGATGGGAACGGGGAGGGAAAAAGCTCTGAACTTCCCTCAGCCGGAGCTCTCAGCCCCATCCCTGGGCTCACACAACAACTGCAATGGAAATTTCTTATGGCAGATGTCCTGATACCAGTACAGCACAGTACAACCTCTGCCTGTTATAAATACTCCGAACACGTTATTGTGAGTCAGCATTAAATATTGCCGAATTTGTTTCAAATGCCACCTCCTTATCATAAATGACACACTTGGAGCCTGAGCAGACACGCTGAAGATGTGGTAGTGTGACGGATGGAATTAATTTCTCAGCGCTATCGACTCACGAACCCTTCAAATCAGAGATAAGGCAAGAGGTGGGAGGCCCCACTGCTACTCAGTGCATTTTGCACTGAAAATAAACAGGTAGCTCCTCTCCAGGCCACACAAAAATTTGTCCAGAGCACTCAATACAAGCATACAAAGGTCTGGGGTATTAGTGAGTACTTTTGAGGAAAAGCAAAGTGCAAACATACTCTTTTGATGTTTCATGGCGTGTCTTTGGCTAGACGTAGGAAGGTTGGAATTTGGTTCGGAGGTTTTTACTTTGTGACATGAAACAATTTTGGTAGTAATGGGAAGTGCAGTAAATTTGGATACAGATCGTTTGAAATAATTATCTGCCTTTAGAGTTAATACAAATTATAAAGGCTATGCGCATAGACTTAGTGATAAAGGACTCAGAAGAAGATCACGAACACATTATGTGCATCTACTTCTAAAACACATCCACAAAAAGCATGCAAGACTCCAGAAATGTTTCAAGAAAATTCAGAAGTGACAACTGACAGAAGATTCTAAATCAAAATGAACAAGTAATAAAAGGCTTGTTGGAATAACATCTACTGAAGATACGAATTTAATCAGCACATAATATCATGTGTTTTCAAATTACTTTTCAAGTCTGACAAAAAAAAAGTAATCTATTTTTCACAAGATATCACACCCTCTTTTCTATCATTACACACAATGAACCTTGTACAATCCTTTGAAAGGGATAATTTTGTGAATTATACTACTGATGCAGAAAACTTGCATCGATAACTATTTCTAAGTAGTATCAGGCATCAAGTTCTAAGACAGCTTTAGAAAGACAGAAGTATTATTTTTTAACTTGCATTAAAAATACACTTTCTCCCTACCTGTTGCAAAGTTTTCCCCACCTTTTCAAAGCAACGCAAACCAAACATCTTCTGTTTGTGAAGTTTTTCCTGTAAATCTGCATCTAGCACAGTACTGTTCTTAAAATAGGGAGACAACTTGCACAAAACAGGAAGGTCGTGAAGATAACATATTGCTCCTGAAGAACAGAGATAACACTGCCACAGAAGCACACATTAAAATTAATTATTACACATTCAGGGTTGTAAATAAGGCATATGACTGTAGATTGAATAACGACAAGAAAATTAAGAACTGCAAAGGTGCTCACTAAGGATTAATGTTGAGTAAACGCAGCTGTCCTAAAAGGTAGACAGCAAGGCTAGAAGAGCCATCAGGACTCTCACCGCACTAAGCAGAGAGTATAATTCAACACAGAGAGCATAATTCAACCACAGGGATAAAACACTTTCTGGACAAGCTTATTTTTCTCCATTGACCATACAGGTGCCTGGAAGGCTAGTTGAGACTACCTCAGAGTTACCATAGTCCACGGATTATTTCCAATTTCCCCTGAAAGGTAGCCTGTTGTCACTGGGTTTCAATTTGCTGTGCAGGGGTCCATAAGCCTAATGAGGTTGGAAAAAAATAAAAAATAAAACACAGTACAAGCTAGCTAGCTTTTAGAAGCTCATGTTGAAGACTCAGATTTACCTCCTAAAGCACCAGCATCCATTCACTGCCCACAATGACGCAAGCACCTGCTGGAAAACACAATTCATGATCACGTGGGAGAAAGAAATGAGAAACTTCAAGGAGACTAGAGGGCTGCAAACTAGATTAGGATAAAATATTCTAACTGCCCAATTAAAATGACCAGCAACCAGAAATTATATATGAAATCAACCAAGGGAAGAATCTGGCAAAAAAATGCAACAACCAGCTGGCCAACAAGACAGCCCAGAAGAAACAGGGCAGTAAGGGTAAAATATTGTGGGGAAAACAACAGTAAATTCACCAGACAGCATTGCCCTGCAGACAACAGAACAGGAACCAAACCCCAAAGTTTCACCGTCCTCTTTAAGTCGGCAATATTATATAAGAATTGTGAGATACCATGGGATAATTCAGATAGTCATCTTTATAACCCTTATATAAAGCATTCTATTTCCCTTCATTATTAATCCATGCATGAATCAAAAACGACTGCTACAAGCTCAGGTAGTTAAAGCCTGAACTGGCATCTACAGGTTCTAAATCTGCCAAGAACATCGGAAGTGATCATAGATATCCCACTAAAAAAACACTTAACTTGTTTCCATTTGCTTTAGGGATGGAAAAAAAATGTAAGAAATACACACCCATAAACCATGTTAAAAAAATAAGCACTACTAAGGTTTGAAAGTCAGCCTCTCAAGTCTTGAGAAGTAACAGTTACGAAACTTTAATTAAACGCCACGACATAGCCTTTAATTACATGACTAAATACTATTTACCCACACAGAATCCAACTTCCTTCGGAAGGCCCAGCACTTGTATTCTCCAAAATTATTGTGTGTTACCATGTCGTATTTAATCAACACAGTTCAAACCTCGCATTAGTAACTCCAAGGAGGAGAAAATCAAGGAAGAGATGCAAAAATCATCCGCTAATTTTGGCTGCCTGATTTTAGATGGTAAATGCTCTGAAAAAAAACGTATCCTAGATAGTATAAAGCATAGCTCCCAAAACCCACATCACCAACACTTCATAGCTTTAAATTTTCAAACACTTATGTGCTTATGTGGTCTGAACAATGTTCTTTTAAACACGGCTTGTGTATAATCTACATCTAGATTGAGGTAAATTAGGTTACAGTTATGCAAGAGATTTCTCTAAGTGCCATTCAAACCAGTGGGGGGACTCCAACACTTCAACACGTGCCTAAGTGTAAATATCTTACTGAATCAGTGCTTCTACTCGGAGAAGAAAAGGAAAGCTCGCCTTTCTCCTAACGTACATGTTGAAATGTCTCAATGTTGAGATTAATATTTTGTAAATTTCCATTCAAATGGAATTGAATGGAATTTCACTGAGACCTCAGCTTAAACCACCTGTTTGGGAAAGTACTTTAAAGCATATACCAAGTCCCATCGCACATGTAAGGTTTAGGTAATATTTAAGCAATATCCACAGCTGAAAATGAGGCAACTGAACATTTTTCCTACTTAACTTTGAACTGCACTACCAGCTAGGTTAGTAAAAAAAAAAAAAGAGCTGCTAGCGAATACACAGAGAAAATACACCATTCTATTAAAGTATTTTATATGTCTATGAGAGAGAGTGCGACCTGACAGATCCGTTTTCAACCTGAGATTCTAATTCTAGGTTTTATGACCGAGATTCCTTAGACAAGCAGTCACTCTTCCTCTTGCCTCACTTTCCTAATTTGTAACAATTAAGTTTGATATCTTTTAGATTTGCTTGGAAAATCATTTATAAGACTATTACAAGAGATTACCTGGACATATCAATACCCCAAAATCAAGTACAGTGTAAAATACAACGCTTATACTAGCACCATTTCATTACAGAACCAAACTATGAGATACTGCAAAACTGTGAACAAATCCACACATTTACAGAATGCTATGAAGTATGCAGGCTTTGTTTGTAAATTCAGTGACAAAAAAAGAGACAGCAAGCACGGCTGGGGTCCAAAAGATTGATTTTAAACATCTAGTCTAACAGTTTTAACAGGCTAGTACTCTCTCCAGGCATCTAAAAGTAAATAATCTTCTTTAGAGCATTTTAGAAAGTTACTTGCTCTGATCCTTTTAGCAAAGTGATTAGGAAAACATCCAAACAACATGCCGTGGATGCACTGACATCTGGCCACTGGGACTGCTCATGGGCAGATGCTGTCCTGGGGAATGGTCCCAGACAAGCAGAAGGAAGCTGTGTAGGCCTTGCTCCTGCCCTGACAACCTTTCCCTTTGGGGCAAGCGGGAAGGCTGCCCAACCTGCACCTACTCCCTCTGCACCCACCCATACAAGTAGAGAAAGAAGCAGCCCTGGCAGTTCTCAGCAGAAAAGCGGTATTTAATAGTGTCCGAGCTCCTGGATGCAGGCAAATTAGATCACAGTGACTGAGCACAGAGTTAAGAGAGATTACTTCCAGCATTACTGACAGCCCAAGCCCACACCAGCAAACCCAACAACGCTGGGAACCATCCCTGGGCGATGCAACTTGCTCGGTCATGCCGAGTGCCCAACTGCTAAGGCCAGCATGGCGTGCTTCTCGCACAGGCCACCACAGCTCCCCCACGCAATTCTTGGGCATGACTTGGGCTCAGCACAGCCCAGGGAACAGTCCCTACCACTTGTTCATATTCAGCTACCCTGATCAGGAAGGTAGGAGAGGCTAAGCAGCACTGACAAGGGCAACTGGCTTCAGGACCAGAGAACAACCACGGGTACGTTTAATTAACTGGCAGAGAAATGTGGGTAGCATCTCCGAGCTTTACCTGCTGTTACTCTTAGAGAATGATTTTAAATGTCAACTACCATTAAGTACACAAAAATTATCCATCTACATATAGTAGTACACAAGAATTAAAAATGAGCTCATTTCGGCTTGTTCCTGTTTCCTCTGCTTGCTCCTTGCACGTGATCTACTGACATCCACGGCCTCATCTTATTTTCTTCCACTTAACAAAAAAAAGTTCTATACTTGATATGCCCTCTTACGGTAAGACCACCCCCTAATAAATGAGTCATGCAAAACAGCGTAAGAAGCCAGGTTTCTGAGGGACGATCATCTCGCAGTAAATATTTCTAACAAAAGTTATTTAGAAATGATAATTCTACTAATTACCAGTCATTACCAAATCTGCTTCTGTAGATGAAAAATATAATTACAAGTGAATCAATTACGTTATCCTGGAAACTTGGCTACAGCAATGTTGGCAAATACATTTTCACAACAGGTAACGGCACAAAAACAACAGTAAAAATACATTTGAGAGCTGTCAGCAGACAGCTGTTCTGTGTAAGTAATACTCTCTGAAACCTCTTCACAGTTTCACGTAGCTAGAAACGCTCTGTTTAACCTGTACAAAGCTGTCCCTTTTACAATTGAGTTCGACAGCAATTTTGTTTAACCATCCTCTTGGGCACAGATCGTAACCTCACTGAGGCCATTTGGGCTGTGCGTGTCACTACCACCTGCCTCTGCATGCACGTCCCATTTTCCTCAAAAAGTGGTTTTATTGTTTGCGAGGAAAACTTTATCGCACGCTTTAACTATTTCAGCCTGCGCTGTATTACGACTTTTAAAAGCCAAGTATACAGAAGACCTCGCCGAAAAGAGCGCACCCGTTGCAAAATAGCTGGTATTTGAAGCGAGGCGCTTCTTTTTGCCACAGGAGCGCCTCCCGCAGCGGGAGCACCGTGTGCCTACGGGACACCGGCCACGCCAGCGGCGGGTCCCGGCTGATCGCGGACTTTTGCACGATTAGGACGGGAAGACGACAGCCGGCAGCTCCCCGCCGCCCCGGGCAGGACGGGGCAGGGCGAGGCCAGCCCCCGGCGGCCGGCACCGGGCCGGAAGCGCCGCTCCCGCCGTGCCGAGGCCCCGCCGCCGCCGCCGCCCCCCCGGGGGACCCCCGCCGGGCCCCCGCTGCGCCCCCCGGGGAGGGCAGAGCCCCCTCGCCTCGCCTCACCTCGCAGCGTGGCCGGCGCCCTGCGGAGCCCCGGCCTGAGCCCATCCCTGCGGGAAGTTCCCTGCCATCGCAGCGGCCGGGGGGAACAAAAGCTTCGAAGCCGGCAGCAGGAGGAGGAAGAGGAGGAGGAGGAGGAGGAAGGGCAGCGCAGGCAACAGAGCGAGGGGCATCGCTCGCCCGCGGCGCCGCTGCCCCTGCCCGCCGACACCACCGCGGAGGGCAGCCCGCTCAGCGCCGCCTCCCCATTCGCTCCGGCGGCGGCTCGGCTGCACGGGCAGCGCCGCGGAACCGCCGGAGCGAGGGGCGAGCAGGCGAGCCAGCGCCTCCCCGCCTGCCTGCCTGCCTACCCGTCCGTCCGCCCGTCCGCCTGCGCTGCCCGCCCGCAGCCTCCCCACGGCCGCCCGCCCGCCCGTGTCCCGCTCGCCGCAGCGCCGCCGGGCCCCGCCCGCGCCTCCGCCCGCCCGCGCCGCGGCTCCGCCTGCTGGGGCTCGGCGCACGCTCCGGCCCGGCCGAGCCGCGGCTCCCGACGGCGGCACGGCGCTCCCCGGCGGAGCGGAGCCGCCCCCGGACCGCCCCCGGGCGGAGAGGGGCCCGCCGCCGGGCGTGGGGTTGGGAGGGGGAGATGGAGGTGCTGGGGTGGTGCGGGCAGGGGATGTGGGTCCGGAGGAGCCTCCTCTGCCAGGCAGGGGCAGCAGCAGGGTGTGCACCTTGGGGTGCTGTTACTGCAGCCCCTGTGTATGTGGAGGGAAGATTAATAATAAAATCGTGCAATCACAGAGCTGGAAGGGACCCACAAGGATCACTGAGTCCACCTCCTGACTCCACACAGGACCACCCAAAAACCAGACCATGTGTCTGAGAGTGCTGTCCAAACACTTCTTGAGCTCCGGCAGGCTCGGTACTGTGACTGCTGTCCTGGGGAGCCTGTCCCAGTGCCCGACCACCACCTGGGTGCAGAATCTTTTCCTGACACCCAGCCTGACCCTCCCCTGTCCCAGCTCCATGCCGTTCCCTCGGGTCTTGTCGCTGTTCCCAGAGAGCAGAGCTCAGTGCCTGCCCCTCTGCTCCCCTCGTGAGGGAGCTGCAGGCCGCCATGAGGCCTCCCCTCAGCCTGCTCTGCTCTGGGCTGAACAAACCAAGGGACCTCAGCTGCTCCTCATACATGCTCCTCATACATCTCGCCCTCTAGACCCTTCACCATCTTTGGTGAAGCCCTTCTTTGGACACTCTCTAACAGTCTTAAGTTGTTCCTCCATGGCACCCAAAACCACAAACAGTACTCAAGTTGAGGCCACACCAGCACAGAGCAGAGCAGGACAATTGCTGTAAAGTATCTCCAATTGTCTCTATGTACACCAGCTGATTTTTAAGGACTAAGATAAGCCTTTATGTCTTCTCACTGCCCACATTGCTCAGCAAGGAGGAAGAGTTACCAGATGGGTTGTGTTTGTAACCCTAAGGCCACATGACATGCAAGGCAATAGCTCATAATTTCGGGCCAAAGACTGTGTGGTTTAAGGTAGTTTAGTATGGTTAGAATCAAATAGAATCAAATAGAATAGTTCAGTGGAAAGGACCTAAAGAGATCATCTAGAGGATGTACATTGCCTGACCACTTGAGGGCTAACCAAAAGTTACAGCATATTATTGAGGGCATTGTCCAAGTGCCTCTTCAACACTGACAGGCATGAGACGTCAACCACCTCTCTAGCAAGCCTGTTCTGGTGGTGGAAACAGGTCTTAGCCAGTAGTTTTATTGTTATAATTAAAACACGTATTATTTGGCAAGACTTGCTATATCATATTAAATGGATTTAGAAGGATGTAAATTGATATGAGCACTCTCACTTTCTATTATATCACAGAACTGCTTGATGTCTGAGTCAGGGAGAGTCTTTCACAATCCCTTTTCCTATTCAAAATGCGTTTACCTGACTGTCAGCCAAATAATAGGTCCCTGTAGCAGATCAGAACTGCCTGCAATGAACTCAGAACATGAGAGAGGAGAAAAAGGAAGCTTTTTGTTCTCTGAGATGGGTCTCTGAAACATGAGGCCGATGTGGTACCAGCAGAATGTCAGCAGCTCCATCCACTGCTCTTGCTTTGGTTTTTAAGAAGTACAACTCTCAATTGAGTTCACCCACTCTGCACCACAAGCCTACGGTTGAGAACAGCAATGCAAAGCCAAAGAGAGAGCAATCTGGCTTGTGAGCTGCTTTACAAATTCTTGACCAAGTGAAATTGTTTATTCTTATATCTTCTTTAACAAGTGCCTATGAGCACTATTTTTTTTTTCATTTATTCATCTCAGAAAAATTGCTGTTAAGTTCTACTGCTTGTTTTGGACATAGGAAAAAAAAATAACCGTGGGCTCCAGTTGTTTTTTGGGATGCATCTGAGCTCCTCCCATCTGAAGCAAGCATAACTTTACAGTGAGCAACTGCCCCACTGGGGTTTCTGATTTGTTTTCTGTAGTTGGCTGAAGTCTTTAAAGGCTTTTTCAAGCATGGGGAGACGTGATATATTGATTCAATTTGAAAATCCTCAGATATTATCACTACACTCCATCTTGTGGAAGAGGCAGCAAAACATCTTAAAGTGATCCTCCAGTGGTGGGTATTTTCGTTTGTTTGTTTTGTTTTTTTGAGTAATTAAACCTAACAATGTCAGGTTCTTGCTGCCAAAGCACGGAACTACACATACCTGTGGATACAAGGATATAGGAAGAATGATTTGCTGTCAAAATGCAGTGAACTTCCTATATAGTCTTAAAACATCTCTTCAGAGCTTATTCAGAAGCATTGACAAATGTTTATATCCTTACTGTTTGAGATTATGCTATAACTAGCTACTGAGGTGATTAGCACTCACCTAGTACCACTCTGCATACAGAGTTTAATTGTAAACAAAACAAAACAAAAAAAAAAAAAAAGAAAGAAAGAAACCAACCAGCCTTTAAGGCAACAGGGATAGAGGACTTTTATCCCAGAGGAAATGCTAAATCTTGCCTGGGCAGTTTAATTCTCAGTCTACCTAATTGTATCCAATGGATCTGTGTGAATGTCCTTGGATTTAGGTATTTTAGGTATCTCTTTCTTCCTTGTTTTAGGAAGGAGCTTTAGGAAAGTATTAAAGGGTACGATCTGAGTAGAGGAGCCAAAGCAGAAAGGAACGTTTTTTTAGAGGTAAGGTTGCCAAGGAGCCTCCAGGATTTGGGCAAGTTCTTATAATGCTGAAGAAGCCTACTGAAAAAGACAGCCAGGTGAAGCAGGGGCAGTGATCTGTGGGGTTATGTGGCTGGAGTAAAGTCTCTGGTAAGCACAATTGCTTTGTAGGGAACTGGTTTTGGTTTGCTTGTTTGTTTTGTGTGTGTGTGTGTTTGTGTTGTTGGTGGGTTTTGTTTTTTTTTTGTTTGTTTGTTTGTTTTTATCCTATAATAAGTAAAATAACCTAGCTGTATCCAGGAAACTGTACCGAGGATCACCAGCTGGCTTACCAAAAAACAAACGATGAGGTGCTCTCTGCCCTTCTCAAACTGCATTTCATGGCTTTTGACCTTTGTTCCCTTGATGTTCAGTACTGTTTTGGGAAATCAGAATAGGTATTGAGGCAACAGCTGTGAACCACAGAAAAGGCATATTCATACATATTTGTGTCTGGCTGGGTGCAGAGAAAATTGGGCAACTTATCTGAATTCACAGCTATAGAAAGGTTAACCTTATAATAGTTGCCCTAGGACAAGCTTGAAGAGAAAGCCATTTAACTTTAATGAATAACTTAAAATACAAAGGCCTAGTTATTCCAGCTGTTCCTTGGACGGAAGGAAAAAAAGGTTTTGTTGAGAAAGGACCGCAGAAGAGCTTAGTCATTCAGACCAAAAAGAACAGGGAAAAAACAGGTCTTGTGAAGAAAGAAATCAGGAGGAAATTCTCTTGTACGAACAAGGATTCTCTCAATTACCTCACCCCAGCAACAGGTGCCGTAAGGAGGTTAAATTTAATTAGTAAAAGTGAACCATGCTTTATTTTCTTCTACTGCTCTTCCCTCTCTTGTGCTAGCATTAATACATGTGCCTCTCCCCGTGACACGGTGTGAAACAGCAACTCCAAGCTAAGTGCTGGCATTTTTTGTTTCTTTTACCAAGGAGGGGCTTGGACAACCCAGTGGTCAAACTGCTGATTGCTGGTGCACTTTGCTGCTCCCATCTTTGCTAAGACTAGCAGGGTAAAATTGATCTCTTTTAAGTAATGCCTCAGTGCAATCCAGGCCATGAAGGTAGAGTGTCTCTTGCTGTCTGCTATTATGATAGTGGAGACAGGTCTCATTAATTCCAGAGAATACCAAGAGAAGAAAATCTTTGTTGATTATAGTATTTATTAGGTGTTTCCTGGCTTGTTGGTCATTTTCCTAGAGCAATGACTCATTGCTTCATCACTGTGCTGATTACATTAAATTGTTATTACTACAATGTAAGTATCATAGCGCTTATGCTAATTTACTTTGTCTGCCACTGTCAGAATTCTTCAGTTCTCACTTGAAAGCATCTGACATGAGCATTTCAGGATTACTTCACATTCTTCTGATTATTCTATTCATATGTATGATATTTAACTCTGTTCAGTGGTGATTTCCAGTATAATATGTAAAAACGCAGAGAAAATGGTCAGGCCTTTTTATGAAACTTTTTTATTCTTTGAAGAGAAATCTGGTTGTAACTTGACTGTGCTTCACCTTTTGCTAAAATTAAACCTCACAAATATTTTTTTTTCTCATACAGAACAAGGCAAAGAGTAATGTTGGGTGGGGGGCAGGGGTGACTTCCCCAAAACAAAAAGCCTTCTTTTTAGAAACATTGAACATGGACGACAAAACAATGCAATTAGGTTTTGTTTCCTAACAGGAGCAAGAAATCATCCAGTAAACAAACAAACAAAAAATCAAACGTTGAGAGATTTTATATTTGTACTTATCAGTCAGTTAGATATAGGCTGTATACTTCTCCAAAAGGGTCTTGAGTTTCAAGGCTTCTGAACTCTGGGCCCTGAAGAAAAGAAAGGCTTCAAAATTTGGTTTCTGGGAGGTATATCCAAAATAAAAACCTTATAATCCTTTTTACCTGCAATGCCATTGTAATGCAATTAATTTGAAGACATGAAAACAACATAGCATAGGGTAACAATGAAGGGACAGTTACCAAAGTCTGATCTTGGTGGGATTATTCATGAGCTTGAAGTTAAAGTATCTTGTTCTGCCCATACGTGGAATGCACACAAGCTCACTGCACTAACTGGAGTCAGTGAAGAAAGGCTGGATGAGTAAGGATTATGGTGAAAAAACAGACTGCTATTTTGGAATGGAAATTTATGACATTTATGTGTGAATTGATGCAGAAGGCTCACAAACTGGAGCTGAATTTGAAGTGTAGCATGAAAATACTTTCACATCTCTCTATAGATACAAGGACCTTTAGAGATGCTTTTGCAGTGGAGTAAATATCAACTAGTTGTGTCCTCACGGCTTCAGTACTTTGTTTTGTATCCTGTTTTTATTCTGAGAGGAAGATAGAGAAATAGAAATCATTAGAGCAAAATTTGTCATTTGTTATTACTTTTATCATGTAATTTCAGGTATCCCCATGCATTCAATGTCTCGTCTTCTCTTTTGCCCTACTGACTGCTGTTGAAGTAATTCCTCTTTTATTTCTCATAGCAAAAATGAAAAGATGGTCAACAAACCTCATAAATTCACCTTCCTCTCAAAGGCCATTTGCTGCTTCAGTTGCTACTGTTTGTCTTTGAAGCAGGGTAGACCAAAGCTCTATTGCATCAGTGTGCCATACACATTGCCTCAAAAAAATTGTTTGGGGAAAATTCAGCATTCTGCTTTTGATCTATGGGGCCCTGAAGTGGCTGGGCTGTGACTCCATCCTTTAACAATTAGTTCTGAAGCTCAAGGAGGCTGAGGACATGGCATGGAATAGTCTCCAGAGTGATATTTTTCCCCTGAAACTCAACTCTGAGGACGATGTATCTTCATCCCAGTTCCCAATTTTAAGAAAAGACTCTCAACACTTCTCTAAATTTATAGTCTCCATTAAGAACCAACTAACCTTCCCTTGTACATGGTCTGCTGGATACTCTGTTATTTCAGATAATAGCAGGGAGGCTATGTCCAATATTACAGAAGTTCTTTGTAGTCTTTGCTTTATTTTGTTCTTTGAACCAGGATCCAGGGGCAAAAAATCTAGATTGACAGACTTTCTAGAGGGGAACTATAAATGTTTTTCCCAACTCTCTGCCCTTCCCTCCCTGCAAGTTTAGTGTTTCAGTGCAGGGGGTGTAATAAAGGAAGTGTATTCTCTGCCACCATCCAGCTTCCAGCTGCATCTGGTTTTGTATCTGAATTTCAGGACTGCAACCCTGAAGAATGGTCAGTCAGCTGCCCGCTCCGCTGGGAGGTCCTGGATCTCCTTTGCCCCTGAGGTGTTGGTCTCGTGTGCCCCAAAGTGCCTCGGGGCTGGCGGGACCGAGCGCCTGGTTCCTAAGCTGACTGGCATCTGGATGAGAGGGGAGGCAGCCCCAAAACTGGCACTAGCAGTGGTCTCTGCACTTGATTTGTAAAAAAATGTGAATCCTGCTCTGAGGACTACTTGTTTTTACTCCAGTGACTTGTTGGTGTAAAATTATACATAGATATTTTAACTGGGCTTGAAACTCAGATCTCCCTCTGGGCCACTGCACTCGTGAAACATCATTCATTCATTTCTTTGCCCTCTCCTTCCTTTTCTTCTCTCTCTTCCCCTCCGTCTTTCTTCACTTCCAAGGAAATCTGACAGCTGGAGAGCTGCTGGTTCAGCTGCTCATCTCAGATATATTGGTAAAAGTTCTTTCAAGTGAGGTGGGAATTTAAACGGGGCCCCTCTGCATCTGAACTACTCTAACCGCCAGGCTGTACTAGAAATGGTTGTGGGCTACCATCACCCTTGTTTTAAGTGTGACCACACACTTTTTTCAGAAAGAAAAGGGAGGGAGAAGGTGGTCATACCTTGCCTCAGGGGGGGATTTCTAGACCTGGGGATGTTGAGAAAAAAAGGGAGTGAGACATAAAACCTTCTCATTTCCAGTATTTCAGCAGTGCCTGCCCAGAATAATGTTTGGACCATGTTTTGGACAATGGTGTCAAGAGCTTCAATCTTTGTAAAGTTTTGAATAGGAAATTAATACACTGCGAGCTAATGCGTGGTTCTGGACCTCATTCAGAACAATGACAACAACAAATACAAGATGTCTACAGAGCCTAATTAACCATTGGTACACCTCTGTGAAGGATAATATGCTTTTTTAAAACACTTGAATTTAAAAAGAGGTTAGAGAAACTAGTGGGAAAAAAAAATAACACTTTGCTGGCTCTTATATACAATATGAGTGAGCTTACTGGGAGGATAGCCTAGGAACACTGTTACCCTATACACAGGAGGCACAGTTGCATGCTTATTTGTTCTTTCGCTGTTTGTTGTCCAAACACTGCTTTATTCAGTTTCATTTCTTCCTTAGGACTGTAATCTCCCATTTGTCCTTTCTTTATTTGCCTGCTCCTAGCTGTGCAGCTACTGATTTTCCAGGGCAGCAGTTCAGCATGGACACTGGAAAAAAAGCAGCGATGGGTTCCCCTAGCAGTTTGTTCAGCTCCTTCTCTTTTCAGATGGTGAGGTGTTGTCAGTAGAGGATGATTGTGGGAAATCATACTCAGAGCCAGCTTGAGAATCACAGACATCAAGTACCTCCAGCATGAGAGCTGGGTACCCTAGAGCACCAGCTCTGTTTGTTTTGGTTGCTCCCAAGGGGCAAATGTGTACCTGAACCAGAGAGACCTGGAGCCTGGTGCAGGAAGAGTGAGATTTGGCATTAGCTCTTGCTTTACCCCTCTGCTTTCCATGGCCCAGCTCTCTGATCTGCCTTCTGTCCTCTCTTGCAAGGGACAGAGACCTGGACAGATGGATTTCTGGTCTTACCTGGATGTTCTTACATTTGCTCTGCATCATGAAGACATTTGAAAATTTGGTATTTTTAGTCCTCTTTTAGAGTTCTGCCCTTGCATGACACATGACAGAAATAGGAGATAAAAGTAAAAATCAGAAAGCCTGAAGACAGACTTTCACTCACTAAGCCGATTGTCAAGCATTTATTAGCATACGTTTCTCCAGTACTGGGTATAATCTATTGTGCTAAGGTCCTCGTTAAATCCCAGTCTCATCTTTTGAATAAAATGTCTCTGTGCTTCCAAGCTTAGGATAATTTTAGAGGAGCTCCTACTGTTTCTGGTAACTCAAAAATGGAAAGTAGAACAGTAAAATGGTACTTAACATCAAAATACAGAAGTAAGAGACAGAGAAACAGCATTATTATACTTTTCTGGTAGGTTTAAATTCTACTCAGGTTATTTATACAAATTTTGGTTTCGTTAGGGCTTCACACATGCTTAAGAAGAGGTGAATTGGCATTGTGTATTCGGAAAAAGAACTGGAAAGGATGCAACATTATCCTTAAATGTGTAAAATCAGTATGTTCTTGATTTTAATAACTTCTGATTCTCCACATCATTGATTAGGAGTTAGAACCTGCTGAGTGGCAGTGTGCTGCCCACTGCAAATTCACTAACATCTATGCCTTTCCTGCTGGCACCAGTTGGACTTCTTGGTTAAAAACAAATGTTTTATGTAAAATCTAAGTCATGAATTGTCTTTTGTCAAGATTATTTTGTCCTTTATTTAATAGGCTTTTTCACAACAGCCGTAAGCTTATTTCCAGTATCAGCAATAAACGAAATAGGACAGAACAGGAAAATGAAGCTTCTCTCACATGAATCTCTGAAACCGAGGCCAAAGTGATGCAAGCGGTTCAGTAGCAGTGATCTAAATTTTCTGGTTTTGATATTTTGGAGGTGCAGAGCACCCATCATCCTTAACTGAGTTCAGCCACCCTCCACCCATAAATCCAAGTTTAAGAAGCATGGTGCAGATCCAAAGAGGAAGCATTTCAGCTCACTGGCAGCTTTAAAAACTCTTCACCAAGCGCTTCACCTGGAGACTGCTCAGCAAAGTGAAGGGTCCGGAGAAACCCCATGTTTCCTGTTTTGAAGTCTTTGATCACACAAAGGCATTTCATTTAATTTGTTTCTCATTTTAAATAGTTTGCTTGAGCTCAAAATGAAAAGCAAGGTGGATGGATGTATACATGCCAACACTGTGATGGGACATCTAGTAAATTATTGCAAAGGGCAGCATTCAGGTCTTTGCTTCCGGGCGCCCACTTCAGCCTTCTTGGTAAGTGCAAAGCACTAACACCCATAGGCAAGTGACAGGGGACAAGGAAAAAGGAAGCAAGTTAGTTTTCCTCAGGGACTGCTCGCTGTCCATCACTGTGATCTGAGCATACAGGAGGGAGATCGGGCATCTCTGCTCAGGACGGGGCAAAGGGCAAGACTGTGCCCCTTCAGCCATAGATCATACTTAGATTAACAATTAGCAATTGTATCTCAGGGTTGCTGTCCTTTCCTCTCACTCCCAGCTGTATATTCACACTCCCTTCATGTTCAGCCAAAGGCACACAGGGAGCTGGCTCAGCACACTAGTCCCTCAGGAAAACTTTTGGGCTAGTTGCCTGCAAGCTCAGCAACCTCAGCTGCCGTCCTCCTCAGTGGCCCACGTGTCAGTGCCACCAAAAGGGAGAAGCTGGGACCACAGAAGCCCAAAATTAGATTGTGCCCCTTAGGAAATCCCCTTAGAAGACAGAAAGCAGACTTACAGCTCAATTAAGCTGGCTGCTACTGCCCAAGAAGGGGACTGCCCCCAGTCCCAGTAGTGCTGGCCCTAACAGTGGACAGGTGGATGAGTGGGACAGCTAATTGATCCAACAGAAACATTTATTTCCACCCTCAAGAAAAGACTTTTCTGCTCTATTAACCAGCTGAATCAACAACCCCCCCCCCCGCCATCACTAGGTCTCTATAATACAAGAGAAGTTGGAAGGGAGGCTGAGGAGTGGAGAACTGCTCCTATCAACTGTTAGATTGGCTTAGTGTTAAAACAAAAAGACAATGTGATTCTGCTTTCTCTTGTAGTTTGTAAAGTGAGTACAAAGTGGGTGTGAAAGGGTGCCATTTAGGCTTTCGGAGGTATAGAGGCAGTGACTGCATGGGTTATTTTTCAGGAGCTGTATTGGCTGAAAACATCCTGGTCCTGCTCCAGTTTTGCCACTGCAGATTATATACTGCAAGGCTGCTTGCAGGACTGAGCTGTGGGGGACTGACCCACTGAAAAATATTTTTTTCAGGTTTTTCAGAAGCTAGACCAGCTAACAAACACAGCTCACTGTAAAACCACACCTAGGCTGGCATAATAGTTCTGTGAAATGTGAAAACTGCTTATACCAGTTAAAGGTTTGCCGCTGTCAAATATATTGCTGCATTCTGACTGCTCATCTTTGATCGAGTCTTGGACTCCTAAATATCTGCAGCAGAATAAATCTAAAGAGACTAGAAAACAGGAGTTATGAGGAGTAGCCAAGTGGAGTAGTGGTGGACCTGGTTAGCTAGTGGTTGGTTTTCATTACCTTAAATATCTTTTCCAACCTAAATGATTCTGTGAGCCTGTGATTTTGTGAAGGTGACAGGTGGTGATTTGCCACAGAATTCAAAGGCATGAAGGAAATAATTCTCACAACTTGCTTTCTTGTATTTGTGTGGTGCCAATAACTCTGCTTCCAATAAATGGACAAAAAGCCCAGAACACAGCAGGGGAAGCACAAGATTCTCTTGACACCACGATCTTATGGCAGAGCAGAATGAGTTAGTATGTAAGCAGCAAAAGGATTTTATTAGATTTAGAAAATACCATAATGTATTTTTCATGTGAAGTGGCGCAAGAGAGACCGCAAGAGAGACCATTTCAGGACAGGACAATATGATACCTTGAACGTGACACCAATGTATAGTCTCTCATTTAACTCAAAGTTTCCACCTTTATCTTTAGCTTCAGTTCTGCACTAATCAACTTGCTTTTCCATTTTCTACTGCAGCAAAAGCCAACTTGAACTTTAGTTTCTTAAAGGGGGGCCTCAGGTGCAGTAGAGGAGTATGTAGGTACGGGTATTTTTGTAATAACTTCCTACTGTAAATATCAGATAACCTTTAAATGCTGCACTTCAGTTATCAAAATCATCCCAATTACACAGAAGAGCTTACCAATTTGTACAGATCAGAAATGTAAGAACAGGATGTTTATCTGACAACTTGAAATAATTTTGTGATTACATGCACCAAAGCTTTTTGGAAAAGCAGCTTCCTAGGAATAACCCAGTTTCTTGCTATTCTGTCATAGTCAGAATAGATTTATATCTTCTCCAGTTACTTTATCTGATTTTCAATTGAACCTTTGTGATACATATATATATATATATTATATATATATACATATTCACTGATAACATGGCAATTTAAATAACAGTATTTTCAGCAGATGCGGTCCTTATACTATAGTCTAGTAAAACTATCTGGGGTGACTTTCAAATTTCTTACTTGAGGAAACTATCTACAGTGTAGTGTTTGAACATGCCCTGTGTTTTGCATAACTACATTCTCTATGAAAAACATAATAAATCAGAGGACTTTTACTACAAAACACATTTCTTTTCTGATGTGGCAAGCTTGGTATTACAAAACCTAACTCTGTGCATCTTGCTAAAACTTTTCTCATTTGCTCACCGCCACATTTTATTTTTTAACAGAGGCTGTAAATCAAGATGGACAACACAGATGTTACGTATTAAAAAAATGATCTGGATTCTTCTTATTCAAAACCAAAGACAATGCACCAGGAACCTAGTGTTGCAAAGTGACCTCTGTAGTAAAACAGATTTCTGAACTACTAACCAATGACTGATCCTTCATAGTATCCTCAAATTAATAAAAATAAAAAACTCACTTATTGAAAGAGAACACCAGAGTGAGTAAGGCAAGCAATTTACCACTAGGAAAAATCTGAGTTGGAATCCCCTTTTATAAATTAGACTTCTGTAAATTAAACTTTAGAAGAGAAATAGTGAGTCTAAAACAAACTTTTGCATTTAATGGATTTAATAAAAATATAAAAAATATGGTGGTATTGCACATAATTTTCAATTATCTCTTTAAAAAATACTAGCCTATTTTAATTACACTTGGGATTTGCTCATTTTTCAAGTTCCATTTGTCCTAAGTATGCCTTGCCATTTTTAGAACAGCACTAGTAATTTAATGGTGACTTCCACCCGTGGAAGATGTCTAAGAACATACACAAGAACATACAAAAAAAAAAAAAGAAAAACAGGAAACATCGCACTGGGCCAGAATGGGCATCCTTTTTCAATCTGACTGTGGAAAGAGGCCCTGGAGCACAACAGGTACTTTGAATATATGTTAAATGAGCCAGGCTGTGGTCTCACTTCCAGCTCCTCCAGAACTTCTGACTGAAGTTCTAGATGCATTTTTTTCCTCTCACCTTTTCATTTATACCTAACCAAAGCCCTTCCAAGATGTAGGACCTCTTTGTCAGTCTCCTCCAGGCCATGTCCCGCTGGTTATTCACATCACAAGCAGGAAGAAGCTTGATAGAGGGGTGTGGATCCTGGTAGGCGTGGGACCTGTGTTCATCCATTCAGTCATCCTCCCACATCTTCAGGGAGAGCATCACAAGGAGCATCCACCTTCTTCAGGGAGTTAACCTTCAGGGAGTAATGTCAGGGTTTCTGTTTTGTGTCCTTCTCCAGTTCCCTACCCCTGTAGTTTTAAACCTGAACTCTTTCCTTTCTTTAGTTTGTTTTCCAACATAGTTTGCGTTTTTCCTTTAGCCCTCTCTGTCCTTCTAAATTCCTCTCTGCTGTCTTCCCTGCCCCTACCATGTCTTTTCCCAGATACCAAGACCAGAACTGCGTAGAGCATTCATAATGTGGATACACTAGAGTTGTGGCAAAATGACACTTTTCATTACCCTTTCAGATGATGCCAACATGCCAACACCCCTCCACCCCCACTTTATAATAATGCCACTACAAATTCACCCAGTGATTTCAGAGGACTGTCTCAATAACTCCAGTATCTCTTTTCTGAGTTGCATCCGGTGGTTAGATCTGGCAGTGCTGTCTGACAATATGTGTGCTTCAGAGAAAGCCAACTCATTTAGCCAATTAAATAGTGGCTTTACTTTTCAGAGGTGATGTTAACCTACACAGAAATTTAATTCTGAATCCTGTGTATGATCACTTCTACAATTTCTTGAGTATATATAAATATATTTATTGGTCCCAGTGCTGTAGGTCTTTCAAATGAGTAGCTCTACGTTGAGTGAAATGGAATGCTTATTTAATTAAGTTCAAACACATTATCTTTGGTATGAGGTAGATAGGATGAAAATGCTGCACGTGTAGATCCTAGATAGGAAGACAATAGAGAGATAGAAAATTAGTTACCTTCATAGCAGTACCTGAGTCCTGTGACAGAAAAGTCAGCTTTCCTTGTGGCTGGTGATCTCCACACTGAGAATCGTGATCTTCACAGGTTTTTAATTCTCTGAATTTCATCTCCATTTTCAGATGCACAAATACCAAGAGTCAAAACTTAGGATTTTGTTGTCAGAGACTTCATAACATTGAGCTTTGTGTGTGTGTGCATACATGACTTACAGGATACATACCTTGACTTAGACCTTGCAGTGGAGTTCAGACAAACAGGCTGAGAAAATATATTTTTGCTTATCTATTTTACATAGGCAAAGAGAGAATAAATGGCTTTCTAGTGATCAGACAAAAGTCTGTGAAAGAACTGAAGGATTAACGCAGGCCAATACAACATCTCACTCACCAACCCATCCTTCCTCTTTGCGTGGAAACAAGCATATGGAGATTGCCGAGCAGTAAAAAAGCTCTTCCATCACTTTTCTTGTCTTCATCTGTATTAACACTTGAGGAGAGGGGAGTATCCCTGTGGACTATACTAAGGTATGGTTATTACATTTTGCTTGGCACATTGTTTCTCATCTATTCAGTATCCAAGTGAAAAAATAATGTAGGGCACCCGTAAAGGCAATTGCACAAACAGACAAAAGGCTATTCTTTTATAATGTTCTTCACTGTTTTAGTTCTGTATTTTAAAAGTACAACATTTTAAATCAGCTTTCTAGTAAATAAAAGAAAGTAGTACTTGCTTTTGTTTGTTTGGTTGGTTAGTTTGTTGGTTGGCTGTTTTTTGGGGGTGAGGGAGGGGGTAAAATATCCAAAGAATAAGTAAAATGTCTATTTAAAAATGAATACATTGACACTATTCTATTCTTATGAATGCTGACTACTGGAGAGAAATAGGTTGTTAATGCTGAAGCTCTATATCCTTCTAAAGTAACTCTGCATTATTAAAAGTAAACATTAGAAGAGTCAACCTTTTGCTATTGATCAGTATACTTCTTTCCCTTTTTATCTTCACATAGACCAGCTGATGCCAGCTCTGATTTTCTTATGCAGAGAGGAGGCGGGTACAGCAAAGTTGTATTTTAACCCACAAAATTGGAAAAATAAAACCATCCTTTTTGCAATTTCGGATCATGTTTACTGAAGCACAGTTCTCCTGATTGCTCTCTATGAAGTTCTTTCTAATATTATGATTGATGCCTATAAATACACAGGCGGTAAGATGGCAATCACCAAGGAAAGAGAAGAGCTATGAATAAATTTAGGCTTGAAATGTAGAACATCTCTAATTATCAGAAGAATCTGGTTCTGGAACAGCTTTTCAACAGAAGTCACGGTGGGATGAACTCTTTCAGCACAAAGATGACATCTGTGATTTCCAGCTCTGCCAATTTAATCAGAAGGCTGCAACACAGCCCAGAGTCTTTCTTCCTTTTGCAGAACTACTGGAAAAAAAAAAAAAAAAAGAAAAAAGGAATTCTACAGTCAAAGCAACCTACTCTCTATGTGGGGACATAGTTCCAGCTCTGTCTCAGGGATTAAAGGGAGAAAATCCACATTCAGCCTCGCTATGCCTTGCCTACACAGGCAGTAAGCTCTTACTGAGCTGTGGAGTTGTGTTAAATAACTTTTGTGAAAGCATCTGTGGAAGCTTTAGACATGATTGTCTTTCTGCTGGAGGGCACTGTCATCAGAGCTGAGCTGGCAGAAAGGCTCATAAAAATGTGTCTTGTTTGCTTCAGCAAAAGGTCAGCCAGGATTAGCTCAAAATCTATTAAGCAGTCGCTGAAACAACTCCCACCAACTGGTGCAGAAGCGATTGGGGTGCTCACCCAGCCCAGCCCATCAGCTGGGCTGCAGGGGCCGGTGGGCTCTGAAAGAAATGGCCCTAATGTCTTCCGCCATTTTTACCATTTCTGCAGTGACTACCTGAACCAGCAACCGCTATTACGGCTGTGCAACCACTTACTTCTGCTGCCATCTGAGTGGTAGTCTCTGCACAGTCAGGGCCTCAGAAATATTAAGCTTGCAACATTTCTAGAGAGAGTGAAAATGCTTTGGTGCCAGATTTATGCATCCTCAGCTGTTTTCCTGTGGCACGCTAGGAAATGCCCAATACATGGCAGGAAAAATGATGGATACACAGCAGCTGGGTGGGAGGAGGAGGAGGAGGAGGAGGAGGAGAAAGATGTCAGTCCTGCTGGCTTGCTGCTGTATGGATCCAAACATGTGGCTGTCACCATTTTAAGCTTCCTCTGTGACACAAAGCTGCCTGAGGTCAGAGGTCCATTCAGCCCAGTGTATTCTTCTAAAGGGTGATCGATAGATGGTTACAGGAACAGCCATTCAACACCGAGCAATTACGTCTACTTTCCAGCAGTCAGTGACTTGTGGACTTCCTAAATCAGTTGTTCTTCCTAGAAGATGTTACATCCCAACTGCTGTGTATAAGAGCTACAGATGGACTTTCATTTCATTGTCTGTTCATCTTTTTTCTTTTTTTAACTTTGCTTTTAATCCACTTACACTGTTGACCTCCACAGCATCCCATGGCAATGAGTCCCACAATTTAATTACGCACTAAAAGGAGAGGACTGGCTTGTGGGGCTGACCATGCACAGCAGCCCAGTGTTCCTCGAAGCCCATTTGCCATTTTCATGCACTCCCTGCAAAGTTTCAGCCTACAGGGATGCATACAGAAGCTAGAAATGGAAGAGATCTGCTATATCATAGTGTTAGCTCCAGCCTTAATAGAAAATGTCTCAGTCACAGCTTGATGTGATAACATCAGTGTACTTAAGAGATACAGCCTGGCTCTGAGCAGTCTGCAGGGTACAAACACAAAATGACTTCTAACGCCTCCAGGGTGTCTTTCCTCAGCAGAAGGAGCAGGGCAGGATCCGTGCTAGAGCCGCTGGAACATCTCCTTTGGAGTAGTTTGCATTCTGTCCAGGTCTATCATTTTCCTGATAATTGTCTTTCTAGAGGTATTTCCTGTCCTCCTTCAACATGTGTTAGAGGAATACTGTATGCGTTTGTTTGCATACATGTTGCTGAGATGATGTTTTATGATAGATACTCCTACACTTGGTTTTCAGTACAGTAAAATCTAGTAAAAGAAGAGATGAGAAATGATCAAAAGTTTACTGCAAATGGTCAGTCTAGAAGATAATAAACCATCATGTAAACCATCATGGTGATTTTTTCTCACTTGGAATTATTTCATCAGTTGTGGGTTTGCTTGCTTTTTTTTTTTTTTTTTTTGGTTGTATGGTTGGTTTTTTTTCCTTTCATTAAGCTTGCTTTCTATTTCAAGGAAGTGGGAATTTAAGGAAGCATTACATCACTGGGTTTTAGATCACATTAGATCATAAGTGTGGTCATGTCTAAAATTATCTGAAATACAAAAATAAGGATAAAGGAGGAACTGAGAATACATAAACTGTTGAAAGACATCATTTGCTCTGGAATAAATTAAAGTAAATAAAGATCATTTAGTTTATGATCAAACTGTCCTATGGTAATCTATTGAGGGCTTTTTCTAGCAAAAAACAACACTGCAGATTTATATAATACTTTTACTTAGTGGTAATCCAAAGTGATATGCAGATGGTATACAGGATTATTTCATACATCTCTAAAAAGCAATCTCTTCTTGAGTAGAAAAATTGCAATTATTCTCTGTCAACTATAATACACTGTATGCAGTGAATCGGCAGTGTAGGTTCTGGATATCTGAGGTATCATTCCATTTACAGGCAGAATACATGAGCTACCGTCTGTTTTCCTCTCTTAAGAAAATGATAAGAAACAAATGCTGAAGAAAATGCCTAATTATATGTGGGAAAACCTTCTTCCAAACTAAAATCTCAATATCTGATTAAGATATTACTGATTTTACATTAGCTTGCCTATTTTTTTTTCTCAGAGAAAAGAATTATATTATTATTTTTTCCTCCCAAAAAGAAGTTTTAATTCCTTCAGTCCTGTTAGTGGGTGAAAAGCTTGCTTGCTTGCTTTTTTTAATGAAAGTTTCTAAGCCTTATGATTGCAGAGAAAAGATTAAAAGTCTGCAGCAAGTGTTCAGTAATTCTAAATCAAATAAAGCCCATGAACCCCATATTTCTTTACAAATTCCCTGATGCTTGGGCAGTAGTATGGTTCTTGGTAACTGAGACACAAGACTTTTGTGTGCTTGGGACTGATGATATTGTAATTGCTATCCCTTTATAGCCATTTCTTGTAGATGAGAAAAATCTTGGATTGTGTTATAGCCTCGACTCTGAAGTCCAAGAAAACTGCAACAAATCTCACACAGATCAGATGACTCCAAAATGAAGATGTTGTTTCTTCAAATGTACGTCCTTTGTTCCAGAGTACCCTTGGTTAATGTCTGTGGCACAGTGAACAAGGAAACCAAGGTTTTATAATAGGTAAAATTTTGTAAAATTCAGTAACTTACCACGTTACCCACCTGAGTTTATTTTACTTGGATAGACTTGAAATGCTGTATACATTTTCATTAGCATACATATCAGTAGGTTTTAAACCAGGGACAGGTTTGTAACATCTGAGAATGCGCATTGCAGGGACGAACAAATTGTCAAGTTGTACTTAGCTGAACACAAAAATTGGCAAAATTTGGTGCAGGGCTGTTATGTAAAACAGCTCAGCCCTAGCAGGCCAGATCTCAAAGCTCATCTGAGGTTTCTGATGTAGCTTTTAATCACTCTAAGTGTCTCTGCTTTATATGACTGAAGCAGGCCTTCTGGACTGCGTGTCCATGTAATCCACTGCCAGGTGTATGGGGACTGGAGAACAAATAGATGCAAGCACCTCCACAATTATTCCTTGGCTTTGAGGAACAAATGGATGCTTATGAACCATCAGCATCACCTCAATGCATTCTGGAAGTCTGTTCAAGCACTGCCCTTCTCCATTCCCACTGAGAATATAAATTCTCATAGCTCTGGCTGGTATAACTATTTTATTCAATATTCCCATTTTATACTGATTGGATACTCAACATTAATTTTCAGTGTAATTCCATTCCAGGTGTTTGTGCACCACAAAAGGTTTTTGTTTCTAAGTACATGTTCTGCTACGGTAATTATCCTTTCTGCACTGTAATTCAAGCCTGAAAGTTGATTTATTCTCCATGTGTTCTTTGTAGAATTAAATGTGTAGCTGTTGCAACAGACTTACTTCTGACAAAGCTGATCTAAACAGTTGCAGAAATGTCTCATTGCCTTCGCAGTTATAAGCCCAATTAACCTGTCAACATTTTCCAGTGGTTATTTACTACAGATTTACCACAGCCCTCATCTACTACAGAGGTGGGAGAGAGGCGGACAGTTAGGGCAGGGAGTGGCTTTCCTAACAGTTTTTAGTGACAGGTGTTACTGGCACCTAATTTCACAAGTATTTTAGGATACGTAGGAAGTCAGAAATGGCGATGGGTCAGAAAATCACAAAGAAGTTTGGGCAGTGATTGTGATCTGACTCTGAAGCCTGCCAAAATCAACTTTTTTACTACTAATTATTTCATTCCAGGTTGTTTCAACATGCACATTTAAAAATAGGTTATCTCATCTGTCTTAGCATATTTCATATGTCATTTCACACATGATTTGCTACCTAAGGAACGGCTTCTGCTACCTTTGTTCATCAGATTCTGAGAGAACCGTGGCTGCAAGAAAAGGCTGAAAGTTCAAAACAGAGAATACTGGCTGGTGTTCAGACAGCGTTAATTCCTTCTGTGTTTTGCTTCTTTCCATATGTATTCTGCATCACAACCTGTGGTTTTCAAAAGGTCCATTGCACACCATCCAACAATCTTTGGCAAAAGCCATCTTGGTGGCAATATCTATTTTCCAACCTCGCCAGGGTGAGAGAAGTTTTTAGGTCTAGGGAAGTGCATGTCCCATTTGAGCCAAATCCTGACGACCTGTCCATAGATACTCAAGCTGAAGTTCTGCTTTAAAGGTACCTAAGGAATATAGGTATTGAATATAAACCTAAACTTGTTGCTTTTCTGAGAGGGCACTGTGACTGGAGGGAAACCATGGTAACAAGGGTGGCATATGCTGGTACCTTGTTCCTGAGGGATAAAAATGCACATAGAGTAGGCTTTGTGCTTAGCAACAAAAACTAATCAGCCAAATTTTCAAATAGCCCTCCACTGCAGCTGCCTTCCTTGTCCCATGCAGGACGCACATGCCCAGTCTTCGTACTTTCATGTTCACTGATCCATCTTTTAGGCGTGCAATAAGCAGTGCAAAAACACATTTCATGCAAAAAACAAACAAACAAACAAAAAAAAAATTCATTCTCGTGGCCATTGCTTTGAGAGAATACAGAACTCAGATCTCCTTCCCTGTAGAGCTGTTGTGAAATATGACTCATCCTTGGCCAACATGTTGGATGTTCACTTTAATTAGAATATGTGCATTTAAAAATTGTTGTAAACACTTGCTGTTAGTAGCAAATTACTCCCTGGTATACATTGAAAGTAGAAGCAATTTTAATACATTTAATACATTAAGCTGTACATTTAAAGTCATGTTAGAGCAACGCACTGACAAAAATTAATGGGGAAATTCTCTAATTAGCATACATTGGCTGCTGTACAAATCGTGTTGGCATGAAAAATGGGAATAATGCAAATTGTAGCCTACAGTGATGATTAAATATTTTCTAAACACTGAACAATATTATGCAAATCTTTGATATCTACCCTACGTGGCAAGTCTGGAGAAGGATCCATTTTATTTATTACAATGAGAGTGAAAAGAGATAAAATATTGCCGCTTTCTAGTTTTTGATGGTACATGTTTGTTGTGGTTTAACCCAGCCAGCAGCTAAGCACCACACAGTTAAACAAGCTGACTTTCATCTCACACGCTGATGCCTTCCTCTCTGCAGGCAGGAGTAACAATTTTGTATTGACCTGGGATCCAGCTGAGCCATGCAGGAGAACCAGCAGCAGTGAGTGATCCAGAGGAAGCCAGACTCTTCGAACGTTTCAATAAGAAAATTAAGAGGAATATGACCTCTTTCCAAATGTGCACAATTTTGCGCATTTTGCACACTTGAGCAACCTTAGGCTACTCCCAAGTCTAAGCTATTACCCTAGTACTAGAATGATAACATTGTGTGTGTGTCTGTATTTCCGTAGTGCAGAGATACTGCACATTTGTCTATGAGCAATATAGGCTTTTTTCTCTTTTTACACTGTCATTTAATGACTCAGGATGTAGTGTCAGAGGTTTTGTAAGGCAGCATAATACTGTATCACTGTGTGTTAAAGGGGAGTCTCTAAGGTGTTAGACTAATTGAATTTATTATGATCATCTATATTTTAAGAGTGTTCTCACATGGTCAGATCAATAGCATATGATTAGAGCATTATCATGCCTTTTACTACTCACAGGGTGCCATTTCACACTTTCATAGAAGTGTGTTTCAATGTTTCTCATCCCTCAGACAAAAAAAAAGCGAACATTAGAGTCTTAACTGAAGTAGCCTTACTTCTGAGAAATGCACAGAAGCCTCAGAACTAAGCTTAATGCCTGACTGTTCATATGTTTAATCCCATGAGGCATTTCAGTCAGTGGGAACTATTTATGACTGTTTTATTTATGACTATTTATGCACATAAATATTCACATATAGTCTGTGGGACCAGGACCTGAAGGTCTACCCTGCTCCATTCCCCCAGCGAGGGTAGCCATGCCCCCTGCACTGGTGCATGAGATTTCCCATTCCCCCGTCCTCTTGCAGCAGGACAGAATTTTCTCTGACCTGAACTTAAGGTAAGCACTTACCACAGAGACAGATGTGTACATGCCAGAGAGCCATCAGAAAGTCTTCTTGGAACACAGCGTCAAACCGGAGCACAGAAGGTTCCCTCTGAATATCAGGAAGCACTTCTTTACTGTGTGGGTAATGGAGCACTGGCACAGGTTGACCAGAGAGGTTGTGGAGTTTCCCTCCTTGGAGATCTTCAAAAGTCACCTGGACATGGTCCTGGGCAGCCTGCTCTAGATGACCCTGCATGAGCAGGGGGTTGGAGTGGGTGACCTCCAGAGATGCCTGAACCATTTTGTGATTCTGTGACTTCTGGGGTGAATTAAGTGATGTTATTAGAACAATGTGGTGTGTATTGCTACAGCACTGATCAAAAAAAATGGAGATGTCAGGCATCACATATGTTTCTTCTGACATCTGATGCAGACCTGAGGCGTGAAGAAATTGATAGCAAGTTTTTGTGTGCTGCCTTTATGAAAACATGGGAGACGTGAAAGTAAAATACCAGCTCACTTGTACCTATGTATCAATACCATCAAAGCACAGAATCAAAGCAAAATAAATCAGAAAGCTGATCAATAACAGACTTGCTCCCAACTATTTTATAAAGTTTGGGGCCTTAGAAAATGAGTAACAACTACTAATCTTTTACGTGTGCAATAAATGGAAGCAATCCCTTTCATAGAGTGCTCTGACTGTAATGTGAATCCTGTAACCTTATTACCAGAAAACATTACTACAGAGAAATTGCTAGGGGAAGAGGAGCAGCTGTGAGTTTACATGCAAATGTTCTATATTACTGTTGATTAAATAAAATAAGGCAATGTTACTTCTATTGGTAAACCACAGAGAAAACACACACACAAAATTTTGTTTGGATTTTCACTCTTATTTCCCTGTTCTCCTGCCCAGAAGCCTGGCTTGTGCTTTTACATTTCCCGGTATGAAGGAGATACAAAGAAAACACACAAGGTGGCAGGAAGAAGAATGATGCTATTACAATTTTGGGAATAATCCTTAAATTGTATATTTGCATTCTGTTGAATGATTCCTTTGTCCTTTAAGCCGTATTTTAGTACCTTTCCTCTCCACTCACTTCTTACAGACGAGGTAACAGAGTGTACTCCAGGTAGGAGCAGGAATAGGAAGAATGATGTTCCAAGCAGAGGAGTAAAGCACAGGTAAACAGAAGTTGCTTTCCTCAGAATTTGTAATGTTCTGGTGATGTTGTGAGAAATTTGGCAGGTTATAGGAAACATGGAGTCACCCTTCCCAGCTGCATACAGCAGAACAACAAGAGGTAAGGGCCACAAGTTGCAACAGGGGAAATTTTGCCTAGACATAAGGAAATGATCTTTCCCATGGGAATAGCTAAGGACTGGGAGGGGTTGCCCAAGATGTGCAGTTTCCAGCCCTGGGAGCGTACAAAGCTTGTCTGCATACAACATGTTATTTCCTTACAATCTAAATAAGTTACTCTGTGATTCTATGGATTCAAGACTGCTTACATGGCACCCAACTCTTTGATGTAGCAAAGGGTCTGCTTCTTTCCCAAATGAAATGCTCAGTTCTCCTTCCACTAAAATCCTTCCCCATCCCCATAATGATTAGATCCCAAAAACCCAAATGGCTAACTACACTTGACTTTCATGGAGGTTGCTCAGCCCCTATTATAGCTGTGTCGCCCTGCTCCTGCACATCAATAAGAATCCAGCACTCATTATTCCAGTACAATGGGCTCTGTATAACCTTAATTGACTAAGGACGAGCTCTGAGAGTACTACAGGCATTAGATGCTGCTAACGATCTGCACTTTTATAAGTCAAATAAAAAATAGCCTCTCTAAAATAAAAATATTATTGTAGCATGGCAAAAGATGCTTAAGTAAAAAAGTGTGCCCAGGAAAAGTTAAGGTTAATTTTTCAAACTATACCTTTTTTTTTTTTTTTTTTAAATTTCTACCCTGCTGCTAGCAGATGTCAGGAAAAAGAAAAAAATGTATATATCATTCCTAATGGTAAAACAAAGAAAAAACATAGCGGCAAATTAGGTCTTGCTTTGTGTGATGACTTACCTAAAAGCTATGGGGTAAAGTGTCCTTGCAGAACATAGCTAAAACAAATACTACTCTTGTTTTCATATTTATATTTAGGTGCATACTGGAAAGTCATCTTTCCAAATGATGCATTTTCAGATCCCCTGAGCACCCCCAAACAGTCTCATGATATTCTAGTAAATCTCTGGGGGTACTTCAAAGCTTTCTTAGTTAATAGCATTTAAAAAAAAAAAGTGGCCAGCTGCAGTGAAATGGACTTGGCCAGGCTTTCAGAAAGTTTTATGTGGGGAGAGGGGTTATCTACAAGGATTCAGTAACAAAACTACCTGCCTGTATCTCCTCTGCAGCCTGGAGCTCCATTTTTGCCTAGCATATGTAGTGAAGGGATGCAACAGATAAGCTGTTTTCTCATCTTTAAGCCACACTTTCAGCTGAATCTTCAGATACCACTCTGCAACCATAGAAACAGTTTGACCAATTGGAATGCAACCTGGATTTTTATCTCTTAAGTAATCACTTTTCCTTATCACAGAAATAACTTGATGCCAGCAGTGTGTGAAGTCAGCTCAGATTCAAGTTCTCTTCCACTTGAAACAAAGCTTTGATCAAGACTGTACAAATGCCACATAGCTGTGCTAAGTGCCCTGTGCAGAGAGGACATAGCGTTTGAAAATCCTTCATGACATTCTTCAACCTGGCATTTGGATCTATTTGTCTACTGTATTCCTCCCCCTTCCTGGAAGCCAAGATGATCTGTGCAGGGGATGGCAAAGGAGGTGCTACTGTTCCATCAAGGATGAAAGAGGATTTTAAGAAAGGCCTTTCATATTCTGCAAAAAAAGTTAAAGAAAAAAAAAAGGGGGGGGGGGGGGGGGGCAGAATTGCCACAGAGGTCCAGGTTAAATTCAAGACACAAAGGTACAATAGTATGTCAAATGCTTTATGTAATTTATTTATACCAATATCATATTCTGCATTTTGCCTTTACCTAGATTTAGATAGAAGTAGCTAGCAGTTAAGACAAAAGGAGAAATTCGTATTTCTCAAAAGTATTTTTTCAGTATGCAGCAAACTCAGTAAAACTATGTTTTGTTTTTTTTTTTTCCCCTAGGGTCTCTCAGAAACATTGTAGTTTCACTGCTTTTTGAAGGCTAGAGAATCATTTATGTCATTGAACCTATGCATTACAAGTAGATATTTACGTTATTCATGGAAACAACAGACTTGCTTTTAGTTGCATCTCCTCAGATTTTAATTACAACTGTGTCCACAATAAAATTCAAATAATTTTATTTAAAATGTGCAAATTAGTGTATTGTTTTCAAAAGGGCTAAGAAACCACGATTAAATGCCAATCAACCTATTAAGAGAGTCACAGGAGAAACAGCTCTATTTTTCAAATTCCTACATTAATGAGAATTTTACAATACAAAAATAAGTTTAATATTAAAGTACCACATGTGCAGAAATGAGCTGATAGAATTTATCTTTAAGTGACGACAACAGTGAATTTGTTCCCACACAGGAAATCTTTAACTGGTGACAGCTAATTGAGAAAGGCAGAATACAATATGAAATTTATTCTCACTTTCTTCCTCTGTGGAGGAGCAAAGCCAATTGAGTGGCATTATTTCTTCCTAAAGACACCTTCAGTAGCCTGCTTTGCTTTGATTCATTGCTATTCAATGCACTTGCTTTCTATTTATTCCAGTTTCCCTGTAGCTTTAGGTACACAGTAAATCAGCCTCGCTCATTGTACACAGTTAATTGCAGATCTGTGACACAGGACTAGAGGCTTACCAGATGGTCCCAGCAACAAACAAAGTGTCAGGGAGAGAGTGGGAGGACTGGATCAGGTAAGGATGGGAATAGTAGCAACCAGGCTGGGACGTTTGTTTTTGAGGTCAACCAAAGAAAAAAAATATAATTAAATTAAAAAAATAAAATCCCCATTATTTGGTAAAGTGACAAATAACTTTGAACAACATATTTTGCATTCAGTTTGAACTGTTCTTAGCAATAAATGACATCTCATACCATCACATAAAAATATTTTATTAAAGATTTTTTTTTTTAAATAAACTTTTCCCACCCCAAATCAAAGAACTTGTGGTTAATGTACTTGAAAAATTCACAGAGGCCTTTTGGTACCTCTGCATACTCAGCTTTTTGGCCTTAGACTATGAACACAAGTATATACGTGATTTTAATAACTTTTTTCCCCCCTGTGGACATGGCTGGTAATAAAAGTAAGGTGAATGTATGCTGGATCCAACCAAGGGATAGCAACTGATGCAGACAAAGGTAAAAGACCATTTCTCGGTTTTAAATAAGGGGACTCAAACCCACCTCCCCACTTTAAGAGGAGAGACCTCACCACCCAGCCCATGGCATCCCTCAGGCCACACAGCTGTGCTGTCAGCACGAGGGACCAGGACAGAAGGTGACCGAGGGTGACACACACGCATCCTCTGGCTCCTGCCTGACCCACATGTGTTGCACCTCAGCCCCGCAGCACGACTCTGGCCATGCGGGCTTGGAGCCCAGCCGGCACCTGGCCTGGCTGTCTCAGGGCTGCTGGAACCACAAGCTGCACTGTAGCTGTTCTCCTGGGAACAAAGTCCTGTGCAATTAATAGTAGGACATACTTTCAGAGAAAATGCTATGAAGACCCCACTTTACCTCTTTTTCTCCCTCCCAGCACAGTCAATTGCCATCAGCTCAGCATTCCCAGCTGCATGCATGTTGCCACACTGCTTTCCTTCTACCAGACCTCTCCCACACAAGCAGGGCTCCCAGCTGCCACTTCACATTCATGTTTCTGACTACAGAAACCTCTGGCAGGAGTAAGCCTGGCTTGCACCAGCGCCACTTGTGGCTCACCAGAAGAGGTGGACTCCCTGTTCCCTAGGTCAACCCTGCTCACAGGTGTGCCTGCCCCTGAGCACCACTGCCTCTAGCCACAGGGCCTCAGTCCTACAAAACACCATGCCTATTCCACTTCTGGGCAAGAAATCCTCACAGGAGATGGCTAAGGAGTCTACTCTGCCCCTTGTCCCTTCTCATTTCTTCTCTCTTGTGTTACACAGCAGCACTGCTCTTGTCAGGAGGCCCCAGTGAGCCTCCTACACACAGGTGAGCCCACTGCCACCTCCCTAGCTGCAATCTTATTCTTCAGCAATTGAAGTAGCCCATACCCAAAGGTGATCTTGCACAACAGTATTGGAACAACCTTTGTGGATTTATTTCTGAAATCCTCTTTCTGGCAGCAGGCACACTAAACCCTGTTCCACTACACACAAGCACACGAGCTCCCACAGCACAGTGGGTGAGCAATTCTCACCCACTGCATTCAGCTCTGGGGCCCCCCGCACAAGGACATGGACATATTACAATGAGTCCAGAGGAGGGCCATGAGGAGCTGGAGCACCTCTGCTATGAAGACAGGCTGAGGGAGTTGGGGTTGTTCAGCCTGGAGAAGAGAAGGCTCTGGGGGAGACCTCATTGTGGCCTTCCAGTACTCAGTGAGCCTACAGGAAAGCTGGGAGGGACTCTTTGTCGGGGAGTGTAGAGATAGGACAAAGGGCAACGGTTTTAACTAAAAGAGGGGAGATTTAGATTAGATATGCAAAAGAAATTCATTACTATGAGGGTGGTGAGACACTGGCACAGGTTGCCCAGAGAAGCTGTGGATGCCCCATCCCTGGAGGTGTTCAAGGCCAGGCTGGATGGGGCTTTGGGCAACCTGGTCTGGTGGGAGGTGTCCCTGCCCATGGCAGGGGGGTTGGAATTAGGTATCTTTAAGGTCCCTTCCAACCCAAACCATTTTATGCTTCTATGAACTGCACTGAAAACAGTTAAACCTCCTTCCTGCCTTAGAACCCTCATCTTGCTATCCCAGCATCAGACTGCAAGAACCTAGCTACTATCCATATGCAGCGAGATAGCACAAGACTATTTGTTTGTACTGAACTGTGAAGGTAAAACAATACAGACATGAAGCATTTGGACAGTGCGCCCAGATACATGGTCTGATTTTTTAAGTGGTCTGTTGGGGACCCAGGAGTTGGACTCAACGATCCTTGTGCGTCCCTTCCAACTCGGGATATTCTATGATTCTATTTAGTTTAAAATATCTGAGGACAAACTCTGAAAATGTATGAAAAGCTACATCCCTTTTGAAAATTTCTCCTATTCGTAAGTTCTCCAGAACAAAACATTTGCTCAGTCCACTCATCTTTACCTCTGCAGATGTGTATCTCCTCGAAATCAAGATACCACTCAGCTGAAATAAAACAGGTTGTTGAGACTGTGAGGGCAGAATACAACCTACATTTGTCCATGAGCTAGTGAAAAAGCAAACAGTGCAGCTGCACAGTCTTCACAGTAACAGGCCAAGACTGGCTGGAGAAAACTGGAAATACAGACTTCATTACAGAATGAAGCTAGAGGAAAAGATGTACCAAATTGACTTATGTCCCAGAAAACATAGATAAGTGATCAAATAGTGTCCCCCAGAATAGACATTTTTGGGAAAATTTAAGCCTGGAAGCCAAACTATCTGCTGAAACTTCCCCTGTGGACATTCATTTTTACACTTCACCAGGAATTCAACCCTCCTTTCCAAATGAGGCTCTGCCTGTCATGTGTACTCAGATGTTCTCAGTTCCTAGGAAGTTCCTAGCTTTACTCAGTGACAAACATTTCCAAACACTTTGGAAAACGGGTGTAATACTGCCACATATTAAGAAGCTTGTTAACTATGTGTCATTCCAGCTAGAAATTAAGTATTAGTTTTGTAAGCCTGTAAGGGAGATGTTTACTATACATTTTACATTACTTCTGCAGTTAGAGTGGTGCAGGTTGTTCCTTACCAAATTTAGTAATTCTATACGGTGGACAAAAACATTTTAAATTTGGCACACCACATGTATGGCAATGACGCATGAAAAATTTTCCATGTAAGATTCCCAGAAACCTGTATGGCAGTTTCCCACAAATTCCCCGGTAATTATCTCTTGAAAACGTTTGCTTGAAAAACACCTCTTCCTAAAGCTGAGAGCCAAACAGCCATGGGAAAGGGACATGGACAAAAACAAGTGTAAAGAAAATAACAGAATACGTACTGAGTCAGTCAAGGGGCATGGTTAACCAGTTTCTACTGCTGATTGTTTGGAAGTTTGTAATCAACACTAATACCTAACATGCATTTTTAAAGAAGGAAATCACGGGGTTTCCAGCAATAAAAAAAGCGTATGTACCAAACACATTCCACAGCTGTTCTGATTACTACCTTAAATACTACACCAGGAAGAAGTCAAACACTACACGAAGTATTTTTGTTAAAATATAAAAGGGTATTTTGCGGAAGATAAGTAAAAATGTGATTCATCACTCAGAAGGCACGTTAGTTTCAGTGCAGTTCTGTCCCTGTTAAGTTACAGGGAGAGCAACAAGGCCATCACCAATCCACACATCCAAAGACTAATAAATTAGCGTTTTTACATAATCTTTCACTAGTGTACAGTGATACGTACTTTAGAAGTGAATAAAGTAAAACCTTGCATACACTGTTGTAAACTATATTGTAATACCTTGTTCCATCACAGAACATCACAGAACTTGCCACAGAAGCAGCAAGAATCTTGCTGTGAAATCGCAAAGGTGATGATCTTCTTGGTAAGATAATTACCAGTCAGAAGCCAAAGACTTGGCAGAGTTGTTGAAAAGGAAGTTACACTGCAGTTACATTTACCTCCTTTGGTGATGGGCATTAGGAACATTAGTATTACATAAAATTAACATGTATTTTTACAGAAAGGCAACCATAATGCACTTTAAACATAAATTCCGATGATCCCTCCCCCCTCCTTTTCTAGGGTGACTGGACAACATGAACCTATTTTCACTAGTCAGTACTCAGTGTCAGTGCACAACTTCTTATCTACACAGACCCAGACAGCCACAGTATCAAGGTTACTTCAGTTTGGGACTGCCTTTACTAACAATGGTAAAGGATGCTGTTTGATGTGGGAACGTGGAAAATTTATCATCAGTAAACACAGAGCGACTTAAGCCTGCATTTGGATAAATCACAGAAGGCCTCCATAGGAGAAAAAGGGCTATTATAACATGACAGGTAGACATTAATAGATCTTCCATAAGTGGGGCCAATTAGTAGATGCAATTGCATTTAATTGGTACCTATTAATTACACAAGCCATTACTTCTCATACAGCAGGTGCTACAGACTGCTGTGATACCAGATCTTCACTCTTTACGAACTCCCTGGCTGACAGACAGTACCTGGGGAGGTACAGATATTCAAGCTAAATCAGAATGGAAAGGAAAGGTAGGTACACATCAACCAGCTATTGCTGTTCCAGCATCAAGAGGCGGCGTTGCTATTCACCTTCTTTTTATTTCAACACAGATGAATTTCCCAAATCTTCTTCTGGTTAACCCTCTTTGTAAAGTATAAATAATATTCAGCTTTTATATGAAATAAATACAGCTACTTGTATATGCATACGTCTATGAGAGCAAGTCCTTTAAAGAACATTTTAACACGAACTACAAAGATAATACACACAGAGCACTGATTTAGCTGAAGGCCAGGAATTCTGTTAAGAAGGGTGATCTGTTTTTTTTGTTGTTGTGGTTTGCTTAAGTTAAATTTCTAAACAGTACTTCTATATTTCAACTGAATTGATAACATATGAATGTGATAATCAGAATCATGTGACAGGCTCTCACACAACTTAGTAATTAAACTCTGCTTTACAAACCGTATCCTATAATTGCTGCATTTATCTGAAGCCCTAAAATACATAATGGAATTGCTTGAATACTTCTTCTTAGTATAAGAAAGCAGCCTTGTTGGATGACATGTTACCAACTCTTTTCAGACACCAAATATACTCGTGAGTAAAACCAAGACACAAGTAAGATCACACAAGGTTTTGGTAATTATTTTTATGTTGGTTTTATAGCTTTTCTTGTTTCTTTAGGAAATTCCTGCATGGTAAAAGGAATGAAGAATTCCAGAAGAGAGTTGACTTCCGTCAGTTCCAGACTGTATTCCACTGCTATTTTCTCTGCAGTCCATACCTTAGGATGAAGTTTATGATTATTAAGAAGCATCAGAGCCTCCACAATGGAAATTTTGCCTTTGGTAACTTTCTTAATATCTAGATCTTCAAATTGACCTAGTTTTGTAATTCTCTTTTCCTCGTGTTTACATGGAACATGTTCACCACCTCCATCTTTTACCTAATTGTGGGAAGGAAAACAAAGAGAGCTTAACAGCAGTTCTGTTTACTATGTATACTGTAGCAGCCAAGCAATCTTCCTAAATATGGCATTTCCTATTAGCTTTCCCCATTTTTACAGCATTAAAGTGCAAACATTTTAATAACATTAAAATGCTTGGCCACCCTCACTTCTTAATATCACAGAGATCATAGCCAGTTGTTGCACAGCCATTCCACATAGGAGGGCCAAACCCCCACCCACATTATGAAAACCTATAATCCATTACAGTCTATGTGTTGTACAGACTCAGCAGCCCTTTGTACAAGTCAAACTGCACATTTTGGTAGCTAAATGTAAATGCAGATAACCTAATATTTGGTATCGGTTCATGGTGGTGGGGAGAGGAAGGGAAAAAAATCACACTAAAAACCGGTATCCTTCTTGTGATACCAATGGAAATCCTTTCCATATACTCTCTTCCCCTTTCATTTTCAGATTTTAGTTTTGCAACTAAAAGACATCACCTCTTTTACTCTGTCTAGAGAACAAGATTTGCTGGACAAAGAGAAAACTATTTTGCATCATCATATGCAATTTAATTCTCATGACTACTGCAGCGCTCAGACACGAGGTCTCTTCTCTCAAGTCCTTTCATATTTCCTTTTCCAAGTTATTTAGAAACCAACTCTACCTTCCCCATATCGCCTTTTATTAAGACTTCACCAGTGAATGACACTGCAAAGAGGCACAATGAAAACCTTTCTTAAGGAAAAGTGCTTTTAAAGTTATCAGAGTCCACCAATTACCCCAGACATTGTACTAACCCATACGCTGAGAAAACTGATGAGGATGCTGCAGCATCTGTAATTGCCTGCTTCTAAACTACACAGACTGCTTGACAATGCTACCGACCTTCCCTTTCTTTTTATTTCCTTCTAAAATTGTACTCAGATAATGAACAATTTTTCAAGTCTTAACAAAATGATGCATCTCTAGGTATTTGCCACTTCAGAACTGAAAGCTAGTAGTTTTCCATGTAACTTGACATGCAAAATATACATATATGTATATTTACATACATAAAATATATATAGCATATATATATACACAAAATATATATATATAAAATATATGTAAATATACATATGAATATTTATTTTATATATAAATGATGCACCAGGTTTTTAGAAGAAAATCAGGACAAGAAGGAAGTTTTTGGATGAAGCTTTGCCCACAAGCCTCAGTGCTAACATATTAATCACGCTCTTCCTAACAACCTCAAACAGACAAACCACAAGAGCAAGCCTTATGTGGCAACAAACTTGCGGTAGGTGCAGAACCAAGCACTAAGATTCGTTCCACTTGTGGCTTTTCCTCTAATCTCTCTCCTGAGAGACTTACAAGTAGAAGTGTTTAAAGATACTGGAATTAGACCTTCAGCACTTCAAAATTAGCATACTAACCTCTTTTATGAAAATTAAGGAAAGAGATTACTTGGAAGCTACAGGAGTGAATGAATTTTAAGATATTTTAGTTTTGAATAGAAGGTACTCTGGATGTGGAATATCATAAAGACTTAGAAGTTTTATTGCTAGACTATTACAAAACTTTTATTACTAAATGGATGAGCTAGAATAAAATGGTCCAATAATGCAACAGGTAAAAACCACAAGCCATAACATAACGAGGTGGAAAAGAGGAGACCGAGCCCCAGTCTGCATGTTACTGGAAGGCATATGCCTTGTTTTCCACGTCAAAGAGTGCAGCCGTTGGTAACGAGGAAATGGATGAGCGTACAGTCCAAAGACTATACAAGAAAAACCCAGCTAGGGCACTTCCTAAGCCACATAAGGAAAAGGCTCTGCATAAGACATTAACATCAGCTGTTAAAGACTCCAGAAAAGCGTTAATGTCTTTATCCTCTACCACATCTATGCCTCCATATTAGTCCCAATCTCTTTTCTTCTAAGAAATCTATGGGACATCTCTGGCAAACTGCATCTTTCCAAAAGGATGGCTAGCTGCCCTTCTGCATTGGAAGAAGCACCAGTGGGAACTTAAGTGAAAAACGAAACACCAATGTGATATTAAAAAGGAACCATGTAGGTTGAATAACCACATCCGGACACATGTTCAAGACCCAAAGTCAGTCTATGCTACTGAGATATAATTGAGAAATGAAAACATCGTGTTTATCTAACAAAAGGGTAGCATCTAGGCAGTAGCTGAGCGTTTTTTCTTGAAAAAAATCTTGAAGAAATGCTCATTTGTCTTGAAAAGTAAAAGTCTGATAGGATTTGCGTTGAGTTTGAAAACCACAACGCTGATGCTCGCGTGCCTCCGACACAGAGCAGCGCTCACCTGCCCCGGCGGATCTCTAGACTCAACATAAACGTCTTTCAACAAGGTGAGCAGCCTGTCGTCCTTGCTGTAGACTTTCTCGCGTATCGCCGGGTGCTCTAGAGGCAGCGGGGAGAAGAGCAGAAAAAAAAAACCATGAGGAAAGGTAGAAAACCTCCGAAACGTTCCCTTCCCTTCCCGCCTCGGCGGCCGCCATTTTCTCACCGCCCCTAGCAACCGCCAGTAGCAACGGCCCCCCGCGACCGCCGCCGACTACAACTCCCGGCATGCCCCGCGCGCGGCCCCGCTCTCAATGTCACCGCGGCCCCGGCACCTCGCCCGGCCGCCCCGGCGAGACCGGCACCCACCGGTCAGCGCGTCCAGGCGGGTGGTGGGGTGGTGCGGCGCGGGCGTGGGCTTCTCCTTGCTGATCTCGCGGTGGGCCCGGCTCTCCACGTTGAACGCCCGCAACGCGCGGACAAACCGCCCGCCCATCGCCGCAGCCGCCGCCACCGCCGGGACGGCCCCGCGCATGCGCACAGCGGTGGGGGGCGGTGCGCCGCTCATGCGTAGAGTGCTGGCGCGACGCCGGAGCCGCCGGGCGGGGCGGCCGGGCAGGGAGGGCAAATGGCGGTGCGCGGGAAGCCTGCGGTGGGGTCGTAGGTTCGTGTCGGGCAACTATAACCAAATAAATAAATAAATAAATAAATAAAATAAATAAACAAATAAAGAAGTGATTCAGTGTTTCTTTCACAGTGCCTTCCACCAGCGCTGTTTCCTCTCGGCGGCGCCCCGGGACGCCGGCCCGCCGCCATGTCGGCGGGGGGCAGCTGGGTCCTGCCGTGCCCCTGTGGATTTTTTGGGGCTCCTCTTCGGTGGCGCCTTCGCCTGGCGCTGCTGAGAGCCGGGGCCGTGGGGTTTCTGCCGGGGGATGTCCTCAAGGTGGCAGGCTCGCCCAGGGTTTGCTGCACGCAGCCTTTTCAATCGCTTTTCAATCCTATTCCATCGTTGTGGTGCGAGGTGCAGGGGGTGCTGGCCGACGGGTGGCTTTTAGATCCGTTATTTTCTAATCGTATTCACTTGGTTTATATGCAGGGTTACGCGCAGTAAAGTTTTGTAGGAAACTGCAGTGAGTCCGGAGTGAAAGTCTGGGTCAGGTACGTGCATGTTATCTACAGCAAAAAGCTGTACTTCATCACTTCCAGGCTTACAGATGGACCAAGTGACCCTGACAACAAGGCTGAGAGGGCAATTCAATGTATAAACACTATTTGTGTGTTTTTTTGTACATTTTAGCTTCCAGATACACAGTGTCACTATGTGCCACTACCTGTTGCGCTCAATGTGTGTCCTCACATAAGTTGTCACCCCTACTTTCTGTTCCAGTAGCTGCTGTGCTGATATAAAAAGTCTTGCTCTCTTTTTTTTTTCTCTTTGTAAGTTTTTACTTAAATAATAGTAACATGGAAGTATTTAGGGATGTTGTTCCTCTTAATCAGTCATTAATGTGTATTGGGCTCATATGGCAAGGGTTTGATAGCAGGCAGGCTGCAGGGGTGGCTTCTGTGAGCAGAGCCCAGCAGCTGCCCCAGGTCACATCAGAGCCAGCTCCAAAGGGACCTGCTGCTGGCCAGAGCTGAGCCAGGGAGCAATGCTGGGTGGGCCTCTGGGAGAGCAGATTTAAGAAAGGGGAAAAAAAAAATGCTGTGCCAAAGCAGCTGGGAGAGAGGAGTGAGAAACAGCCCTGCAGACACCAAGGCCAATGCAGAAGGAGGGCAGGAGGTGCTCCAGGCACACAGCAGCAGTTCCCCTGCGGCCTGTGGAGAGGCTCCTGGTGGAGCAGGCTGTCCCCCTACAGCCCACGGGTCCCACATGGAGCAGATCTCCACGCTGCAGCCCGTGGAGGAGCCCCCTGTGGAGCAGGTGGATGTGGCCTGGAGGAGGCTGCGGCCCATGGAGAGCCCTCGCAGGAGCAGGCCCCGGGCCGGAGCTGCAGCCCGTGGAGAGGAGCCCACGCAGGAGCAGGGGGTCTGGGGGGAGCTGCCGCCCGTGGGGGACCCGTGCTGGAGCAGTTTGCTCCTGGGGGATGGATGGACCCCATGGTACGGAGCCATGTGGGAGCAGTTCTTGGAGAGCTGCTGCCTGTGAGCAGCCCCCGCAGGCTCAGTTCGGGAAGGATGGCATCCCGTGGGAGGGACCCCACGTGGAGCACGGGCAGAGAGTGACTGTGAAGGAGCGGCGGTGACAAAATGCTATAGCTTCAACACAGCCCCCATTCCCCTGAATTCCCCTGAGCCACTTGTGGGGAGGAGGTAGAAGAGAGTGGATTAGGGGGAAGGTGGTTTTAGTTGGCTTTTAGTTCTCACTGCTCTAGTCTCTTAGTAGTTGGCAATAACTTACACTAATCTCCCTTATGCTGAGTCTGTTTTGCCTGTGACAGTAATTGGAGAGTAATCTCCCTGTCCTAATCTCAACCCATGAGCTGTTTTTAATAGTATTTTCTCCTTCTGTCCTTTTGAGGAGGGGGAGTGAGAGAGCAGCATGGTGCTACTGAGGTACCCACTGGTGTTAAACCACCACAATTATGTTTCTTTATACGCACATCACTGTCTTACTCAGTGGCAGCAGGTTATTTCATAAATGTGTATCATCTAGAATATATACCCTAAATGGAAATGACAAGAATGATTCCTTAGGATTGTTCACAATTTTGGGGTTATGCTATGTTAGTCAGATGTGGTCCTCACCAGGGTGCAGTCTCTCTCTGTCAGCCATCTATGACTGGAGGCCCCATTTTGATGCAGCCCAGACTTCTGAGAAAACTGCTAAACTGTGAGAGAAAGTATTCAGTATTGAACCATGCAAGGGTAAAATTGGAGACAGAGGTAAAATTGTTGAAAGGAAATAAGCAGATTAAAGATTCAAGAGGAAAAATGTAAGCATGAAAAGACAGAAGATTTTCTGAGAGAAAAAGGAAGACAAAAACAGCAACACCTAGAGTTAAGAAACAATGAAGGCTGACCCTTCTCCATGTGACTGATGACTGCCTGGTCAGCAAAGACTCTGAGGGTGCCTTACCAAAGGAGAAAAGTGAATAAGTGACTCATTAATCCTGGCTGTTGTGTGAATTAGCCAATAAGTAATTGTTTTATGCTTTTAACTTGTGTACATGCTTTTTGCAGACTCTTCGTGTGTGGCAGTAGTTGCCTGAATCAAGTGACCTGGAGAGGGAGTGTTTCAAACGACAATGAAGAGACACAACTTCTATGTTTATTTTTAGGAGGAAAATGCATGTTACTTGCCCTTGCATACATCTAGTTGTGCTTGCTAGTGTGCGCATTTGTTTTTCAAAACTTGGATTTCTACTTGTAGCAGCATTATTTGGTAATAACATCACTGATGTGATAGTTATTATGGCTATGGACTGCTTGCATACTGCATGAAGAAGTGTCAGGGTTATCCTGCGAGGAAAGTTGAAAGACTTGCTAGTGGATGAGGAAAAGCAAACAGGCTTACAAAGGCAATGGAGACAAAGTAGTGTAAGCATGATCTGCACTGGATCTCTACTCTCTTGGGGAAACTTCAAGGGGCAGTTTCTCTGCTTCCCGACTTTAAAGACTCTCACTGTCTATAGAAGGATGGAAGCATGTCTTTAACTTACATTCTCTGGTAATAAACTTACTGACTTGATCCTAGCGAGTAACATTGGTGGGTAATATTGGTGGTAGGGGGACAGTTGGAACAGAGGATCTTGAAGGTCTTTTCCAACCTTAATGATTCTATGATTGTATTTTAGGCCCTGTACATATAGTGATAATAGGAAGTTAAGTGATATTAGCTGTTACGGGAACATGGAAGCATTGCAGCTGTTTACGTTTTTGGATTGGGACTGGTGACATATCTAATTAAATACCAGTAGTCGATTAGTTGCTGACTTAACCTATGTACTTGAGCACACGATTTTATATGTTTGCAAGTGGTTAGCCTATCCAGTGTAGCTGTAATGGTAAAATTTACATGGATGTCTTTGGTGATTGTAGACCTCTGGCACGTGTTTAAGCATTTCTCTAAGACATTTTTACTAATACAACTGTGGAGGCAAGCCATTGTTCCAAATTTGGAAATTAAGATTTTCCCCTTCAAAAGCGAAGAACTGCGGGCTTCTCGGGTCAAACTCAGTGATTCTGAGCGATTCTGTCTCTGTAAAGCCTGAATGTGACTAACGCTGCTGTAATATTTACTGACAGCAAAATAAATTCACTAGAAGGCAGTCGGTTAAAAATAAAGAGTGATGTCATTCTCTGCCTGTCACTTGCTGTCACTGAGGATGGTACAAGGCTGTTCTTTTTTATGTATAAGGAATCATCAGAAGTATAAAACTTTTATTCTGAAGAATCTGCCATTTATAATATAGTAGGCAGAAAAATTGGGAATTATACCCTCTGCCTTTTTTTTTTTTTTGTCATTTGGTATTTTACTAGTGTGACCATGTTGAAATTAAATATCAGAAATCAAGAGCTTGGAATTTCTTTCTCTATAATGTGTCTGCAAGTGTAATTATTAAAAAATGAATGTGTAGTTCCTCAGAGCATAAAAACTAACTGTGTTCAGCTTCTACAGTCTTACAAATGGGATACATTTTTCATGAACTGGGAACATGCATGTTTCCAGGGAATTTAAAAATAACAAAAGAAATAAGTCGATCCTCAAGTATCTCTTTATCAAAACAGCCCATGGGAACAACACAGACAATCAAACTGAGTTCTTTTGTACCAGCCGCCTGTTGTCAACAGTAGACAGCATCAAACTTATCAGGGGAAAACAGGAATCTATAATATGCATGTGCCACAGGCTGCTACACTATCTTTTTAATATTTTTACACTTCTAAGAGAGAAATTCCTAGAGCTACTGTGCATCTGGAAAATAAAATGTACATTTGTGACCATTCTTTAAATCATTTGTTTCAGTTTTGCATCCCAGTTTTGATTTTATGTTGCGTTTTCTTCAGTTTTTGTTTTCAGTTAGTTCTCCAGCTGGATGGGAAATGGATCCAAAATTAATTTGTGCAGTTCACTAGTATCGGAAGGCTGATGGATTTGATGCAAATTCCCCTTAGATGAAGGAGCATAGGAATGTTTGGTACTAACTTGATTTGTTGTGAGATAGGATTAAATTTTCTGTGCTTTCTTTAGAATGCAAAGTATTAGTCCAGATGGGCAGGTAATCTCAGTGAAATAAGATTTTTCTTCTAATAATGCCGAAGTTGAGAATTTTTGAGAAAAGGCAGGTGAGGTTCGCTATGTGATGTAAGGCCTGGGAACATCCAGAAGCCAGGGCAGAGGAAAATTAGCACCCCTTACACTGTAGTGGTATACTGTTATACTTGATTCTGTCCACGTTTTCTACCATTTACACAGTTTTTTTTTTCTTATTTTTGTTGCTGATGGTTCATAATTTACAGCAATATAAAGAGATACTCTAGCAAATGCACACGTGATTAGAATTCAGGGAATTCAGTCCTCTGTCCTGATTACTGGTTTCCCAGTAAACACAATGAGGGCGTTGATGCATTTGTTCCTTATCTCATCAGCATTAGGATGAACCAGAGAACATGGCATTAGCAAGAATTGATTATAAGCCAAGCAAAAATGACTGTCCTGCAACTTTGTAAGGACGTACTTAGGAAAGATGGACATTTAGATCACTGTTGCCTTTAAGTTTGTTCTGGTTGTTCTGTTACTTAATTCAGTTTATGTGTTTTTGGCTTCAACTGATCCATCTGTTACTGGCTCCTGAAGTATCTACAAATGCGTGGAAGACTTCCTTAATTCCAGGCTATGATCAGAAAGCTACTAAACACTTGCATCTTTTCAAGGCTAGGTGGCTGTAGCGCTTTATTTAAAGAGTTTTTGTCAGTCCTTACTTGGATGAAGTACATGGAGAATGTTGTAAGCCCACGTTTACAGGCTCACACACCAACACAGGTGTTACTAGCGCCTTGTCAAATAATTTTCATTTCAAAGATGTTACATTTACATTCTCCTGATTGACTGTGGCTTTGTGTACCTGATGTCATCTTTAACAGATTTCCTATCTGATCATTATAATCTCAATTAGCAGGTTACTTTGACTTGGAAATGTACAGTAGGAGCCAGCATATTTGAGAATGAAGCAGGCTTGTACTGTCATTAATTAATTATAGCAATTAGATGTGTTTTGCCATGTTATTCATCAAGAGACTTTAACATGGTCTTTGTTTTCACTCACAGAGATCTTTTCCACATGCTAAATTCACCTTTTTCTGACTAGGTTTGTGTTATATATATGAAGATCTACTTTGAAATTAAGTAGTGAAAACCCAGGATATGCAACTCTCTTAAACTATAAGCACATTAAAAAAAAGTCAACCCAAATCAGTGCAATGCCCTGTGGAAACAAATGCATCTTAGTTATTGCTAAAAAGTAATACTTTAAAATTACTAAGTATTACTAAGTATTAAGTATTTTCTGTGGAAATTACATGTTTTTTTGTGCAGCTGTGACTGGTATGGGATAGCATAAATGACAGTCCTTGGTGATTCACTTGAAAAAGTCAAGAGCAAAATGTCACAGGCTAGAATCTGCCCCTGTGTGATGGGGAGCCAAATGGGTTTGCCTTTCCATCCCTTAATTCTGCTTCTTTTGGCAATAGAGGAGCAGAGGGATCCTGAGCAGCAGATACACCCTCTGTCAGTGCAGAGACTGTAAGCAGGGAGTGGTTAAAAGTCACTGTGACTTCAAGCTGCAGACTGACCAGCTCTCACCTGTCCTGTAAAGGGGCTCAATAGAAATTGGTTCTAACCAAGTCTTACAAAGCTGGAGAAGTTATGATAGTTTAATAAGTTAGAATATAGCAGTGGCTTAATCACTGTTATGCTGGGTAAGTAGCATTTTAGCCCCTGTCCTATACCTGCATTTTTCTAGATCTACAGTACCTACATTCTGCCTGGCACCCCGAAGGGATGTTCTGCAAAGCTTGGAGGGTTACTGTACTGAAGTAACACATCTTTCCAGGCTGCTTCCAGAAGCCATTTCTACCAGTTCTGAAAACTCCTCTTTCCAAGAAGCAAGTGCATCTATGTTAATGGTAGAAGTGGCTTTCATTAGGGGAAGCTACAGGATTGCAGGGCAAAGAAAATGTGACCGTAGGGTCACAACCTAAAAGCCCTGAAGTAAGGCAGTAAAAGCCTTGAAGTAAAAGCCTTGAAGTAAGGCAGAATGTGTAACATTGCATTAGCAGAAAATGAGATAGATACATGATTTGAGAAATACACCATAATAATTTAGCATTTAGTCCAAGAAACAAATGAGAAACTATCATCTATCTTTTATAAGTTATGCATCCACCATTAAGATTACAATAGTCAAGTCTTTCAGATTCAAAACCAAACATTTTCCTTAAATTTGTGATTATATTCACTTGCCTCCATATGTTAAATAGTAAGTGTTTAGGGGCTACCTTAAAATCATAAAACCTAACATATAAACTCCTATAGACTTCAGTAACAGTAATACAGGAGAGGATAAATAGGAAAGAAAATAATAGGAAGGAACCCAAGGCAAAAGACGAAAACTGGCATTTGAAACAGATAAAAAAATTCTTGGGTTTGGGGTGTAATCCAGTGAGGATGAGGAAGGAAATCGCCCTAAGGGAAAATTCTCATAGCTTTTTCTCACACTTTTTTCAGTTGTCTGGGCTGGTTCTTTTTTTTGTTCTACATCTTACTCTGAAACACCTTGTGTGAGCCATTACTAGAGACACTGAGACTACGTGTGCTCATATTGCTGATCAGGGGAAAACAGACCTTTCCCTGACTATTCTCCAGTTCTTTCATTCACCACAAAATATGTTGGTTTTTTGACGTAGGAATAAGTCAATATCAATTATCGCAATGTATTGCAGAAAAAATGGCTGTTGTAACAGCAGTAGTGCCTACTGCAAAGGATTTGGTCTATACCTAATGCAGCAGTGCCCATTAATGTATAGAAGCAATGTCTGGGGTTTGGCTGATTAGTCCACAGAGGAAGAGGTGGTTGAGACAAATACTGCTGTATTGTCTTATTTAATTTTGTATTATTCCTAAATATTATACTTTATGTGCAGTAGTACAAAAAAAAAATTACACTCAATATAGGTTTTCCAGTAGAGCTTCTTTACCACTTCTGAGCCTTCTCCTTTTCGTTGGTGCGTATTACCATTTCCCTGGGAGCTGGCGTACACAAATTGTCTTGGTAGAGAAAACATCAGAGAAACACGAACTCTGTGATACCAACACGTGGCTACTGGAATTAAGAGTTCAACTGGAATTCATTACCAAAGTTAGAGAGACCTTTGTGTGTCTCTTCTTTCCACAGCATTAGAAGTCTGGGGGAAGCACGTGGGGCACAGATGAATTCAGAACAATCCCATTTACTAATTATGTGTAGAAATACAGTGTCTAAATATATAAGTGTTATATATAAGTGTCAGGTTGCTCTGGGGGCTACTAAAATAGACCATTAAAGAGGCCCCAAGCTATTTAAAAAGGTACTACCTTTATGTACTAAAAGTTCATTTTTAGACTGTATAATAAGGGCATAATTAAGCTTCAAAGCTCCAGCGTTATATCTTAGTGCACGAATGCGGGTTTACTGAGACTCCTTGACGGCGGAGTTCTTTATGTAAGACATCTTTAGGATCAAGACAAAACAACCACACTTTCCTATACACATAGGATGATGCAAAACCAGTGTTCCTGAGCATCAGCTCAGGAACTCAGTAGGGTTTAAGCTTCTCTTCAACAGTGATGTGGGACAGCTTCATGCTGGCATAAAATCCCTTGCAAGACTGTAGGAAGGATCCCTGCAAGGCATTTAGTGGCAGTTTCCTCTTTGTACCGGGGGAAATTCCACCTCACAAACCCACAAGGTCGTAGATTTTTACCCTCCATTCAGACATCAGAGGGAAAATGAGAAATTATTTGTTGTTCTTTAGTACCTTAACATGTTTGGAAAATGGGGGTTCTCTTGTAATGGTTAATTGCCATAATGATACAGTGTTTTCTTCTTTTTCTTCCCCCCCTGTGGAGGTATTGTATTTCCTCTCTGGGCAGGGGGAACAGGAGCAGAGTCACAGTCTGTTCATGTGGGAAACAGAAGAGCATCGGTCTCTGAATCTGCTCTCTCTCTTCCAGTGCTGAAATGTGGAATACCAGTGATCACCACAAGCAGATTACAGCATATTCTGCATGGATATTCTCATAAAATGAACTTTGTATAGGTTAAGTTGCTGATGCCAGTAAAAAAAAACAATTATTTTCTGTTTTAAAGGACCATTTCCTTTTTTTTTTTTTTTTTTTGTCTACTGATTCGTATGTATTTTAGGATCTTCCATCATTTCCTAGTACAGGTTAGAAAATGGAGTGGAAAGTAACACTGCAGTTTTTAAAACAGTAGTCACACCTTTTGCTAAATTGTAATCTTTTTTTCAGTTGTGTTCTGTCTCTTTCTATGTCATAACTGAATACATTTTTTTATTGAACTATATAAATTGAAAATATTGAGATTAAAAAGAATAAAATATAGTAAGCTAAAGTGTAAGTAAAAGGTATTATGAAAAATAGAGAAAAATTGTGTAAATGTGTTCCTTTTTCCTTAACTAAGGAAACACTAAAGCTAAACACTGTAAAGTTTGAACATCAGTACTTTTTACAGTTTAGCATTTTATTAATAACTTCCTTGTGTTTGCCACAGAGGATCATACTTATGTTTTCTTTATTGCTCCTGGAGACTGGGAGTTGAATGGCAACAATATTTGTTCTAGTGCTACAGTCTTGTCCAATAGGGCTGACTTTGCAGGTTGCTTCCATTGGGAGAACCGGATGATGGCTTCAGCTGCTTTTCTGAGGGAATCTGGCTCGTTTGAGTCCTGTTCCTTTCAAGCAATATACAGACAACCCCATTTTTTCTGAGCACAGCAGGAGACAGGAGACAGTTTCCATGCTCACTGTTTCAGGCCCCCAACAGACATCATTTACACACATGCACAGACACACACACAGTCCCTTGTTGCTTTTATGGAGAGGAGGGCCTGTTGTCATCTACAGCCCCTGCTGTCACAAGCCAAATGTTTCCTGTAATAACTTCCATGAACTGTCTCCCTCCCTGCTGCTTTTTGTCGATTTCTCTCAGCTGCACAGAGCTACCCCCCAGCCAAATCCCAGTCCTCCTGGCTTCAGACCAGATTGTTCAATTTCCACTTCAGTCCTGTCGTTCTGGTGGGTGATCTGAGCAATGACGTCTATTGTTTTGGGTGGAAAAGAAAAGGTATTTGACTGTACCTGGAATGGAAGTAGGTTATCACTCCTACTAACCTTAAATAGGATTTAGAGTCTTTCCTAGATCAGAAGCACATCTCTTTGAAGTTAGATGCATTCTTACCTTTTAGTATCCTTCGTGCTGCTATGACTTGCTATCTGTCTGAGCAGACAACATGCATGAGGTGCCTGGTTCCCAGAGTGGAATCTGTCATCCCGAAGCTACTTCCAAGCATCTTTTTTGCGTGCTTAACAGGAGCAATTTAAGGCTGCAGTCTAATAGCGTGTGTTCAATTTTATGGAACCATACAGGTAAGAACATACTTTTAAACCCTTTTTATGTGGCAACAAATGCAGGCACAGCTATCTGTAAAAGAGGCTCCAGGCTAGCTGATACAGACCACCTGAAACAAGGCACTACTTCTCTGTATTGCAGCATTTGACACTGCTTGTTGATGTGAAGGTAATTCATTGTGTTCTAATTTTGAGGTTTAATGCCATATCTGTAGGTGTCTTTGTCCAAAATGAACTCAACAGGCTCCATCTGAACTCCAGATAGTTGTCAGCTGTCACTCTGTGAATGCATCAAATATTCCATTCAAGCTTTATTTGTATTTTTTTTTCTCTCTGATTTTTTTTGTAGTGATGACAAGAGGCATGTTGTAGGTTAGTGTCCCTGCTAAAAATCCTTCAGTTATGGACTGAGATATATTTTGAAAGTTGAGCTCCAAATACATACACACATACCTATTCCCACGCATACTGGATGGAGTAACATTTAGCATACCTAAATCTTATCTCATGATAAGGCAAGTCTTGTGCCATGTGGAGTAAGAAGTCCATCTAGTATTTGGTGTATGGAGTGCTGCTTCTTGTCCTTTATCATGATCCCAATGGCAGGTGAGATTACAGCCCAGCACACATGCAGCCTAACAAATTGTTGAGGAAACAAGCATGGACCCATCAGAGAACTGTGCCTGAATCTCACATCTGTGGGGCAACTGTGCAGATGGAAGAAAAAGGAACAGAATAACCTGTCAGAGATATGCTGGAGAGGCTCTTGCAGCATTCAGATACCTCAGTGGCTAGATAGTGAGGAGAATGCAAATAGACAAAACTTGGCAAATTTGTACAAAAAGATATATGTTACAATCAACACCTTATCCCTACTGGTATACACATGAAATGCAAAACAAGCTAATTTTCAGATGTGGAACTTGCATTCGCCTTCTATTGCAAATTACCTGGATAAAGATTGCTTTCTATTACAACAGATTCCTGTTAGGAGACTAGCTGGTCCAGAAACTAACTAGTCCAGTTCTACTGTTCCTTAACTGAAGAGTTAAGCATTGGAAAATCAACCTGTGAGGATTCAATCTCACTGTGTTAGGCGAATCTTTGGTCTGATCTGCTTTTGCCACCAGCATGAGCACAAAAACTCTTCTCCCCACCGATACACCACCAGTCGTGAACATGAGCACGGGTAGGCTTTGGGAGACTAAAGTTTGCAACTTCAAGTTGTCAGCTAGATTGTCTTCTGCTTCCAGTGCACAACCTGGGAGGAGCTGGCAAAGCACATGGGTCTCAGACCAGACATTGAGGTGCTTGAATTAGCTGAGACCTCCTATCGCTGGTATCTGTAGCGCATCTACATCCACCATTATTCGGGGAATCTCTTTCTGTCATAGTTTATGTCTCTCTCCTTCTTCCTGACCATTTTCCCCTGGTCTCTACCCCTGTTCTGCCTTTGCCAACCATACTGTCATCCTTTTCCCCTGGCATGGGACTTCTCAGACAGCAGAGCCTCCAGCCCCCATGCTAAGTGGATCTGCTCTATTACTACAGTTTAGTTTCTCTAGACTACAGTTTCAGAGCAATGAAATATGCTTGCTTGATGTTAGAAATATACCTCCTACTTCACAGAAATAAGAGCTGTGGATTGTCACATTTAACATGCCAGACTATTTTGATTTCAACAGTTCAGAAGCGGAGAATGATTTTGTTTAAGGCAGCCTCAGCCTGAGCCATGCCAAACTTGTCTTTGGCATTGAGGATATGTATTTTTTTATTTTTATTTTTTAACTTTTTGTTTTGGAGGAGGGGGGATCTAGAAAAGGGAGATAGATGGAGGAACAGCAACAAAAAATGTTAACTTTCAGTGGCCAGCACTTTACCTGTCAACAGTACTATATAGGTTGAGAACAGAGAACTGTTTCATTAGTTTCTTGTCTTCTCTTCCTTTCTCCTTTCTGCAAATGTTAAGTGCTGCATCTAGAGTTGTATTCAGAACAACGTGCACATCAGGGGAAGCATCATAAGGTTCAGAACAGAACCTTTAGCACCCTGCTACCCATCAGGACACCTTCTTTCTGTTAGGAATGTCACCGCATCCGACTAAATCTGTTCCAAAAGAACCAGGTCAACTCAGTAAACTAGACATCTTCAATGTTATAGCTAACGCTACTATTTATATATCTACTATTGGGAAGGGAATAGTTACTCTCTTACCTGTCTTACTTTTCTCGTGCCTACTGGGCTTCTTGTAAGCAGGTGCTGTCATGCAATTGATGTTTGCTGGTTCCACCCAATAAGCAGAAAACCTGAGGCACATATGGGTTTTCTTCTAGGTCTAGCTGCAAGGTTGGAGATTAAAATTCCACACATGCACACAGACACACAAATTTTTCCTTTTTTTGATGTTGGACCTTTGTTCTGTTTGCTTGCATTATATGACTGTGGTATTGCCGTGTGATCTAGAAAATGCTCAGCTAAGCAAACTGCTCAGAACTTAATGTAGTGCTTGATATTTTCATGATTTTACTCAAAATGGTGGTATTTGGTATACTTTCAAATATAACTAGGATTTGGCTATGTCTGTCTGGCCAATTTTCAGAATGTTGAGGTAGTGTACCAGTACAGCAGGTTTACATTCAGCTTTGCAAAGAGGAAATGATGGATTAAGCATGGATGAGTTGTAAAGAGCCTCTGAGAACAGACAGTTTACAGAATCATTGATTGCACAAGACTAGATATTCCTGTAATTTGTGGTTATGCGGGAAACTCACCATAAATTACCATGAGATTCAGAATCTTCCAAATCTGTGCTGGGATCTGAAGAAGTCTTCAGTGTAGATAGGTGAGTGACATATGATCCTGAGACAGTAGGGACTATTTGTCATTTTAAATGTTATCAAAAAACTACAGGGAAAATACTCTTCCCGGCATGTCTGGGTAAACCTTTTTTTTCCTCTGCTACCAACTAGTGCCACTAGGCACTGTGGTGTTCATGGAGGTTCCAGTGCCAGCACGGAGATGGAATTTTGAGTTTACTTTTCCTTTACGGTGTCAGAAGGACTAAAATAAAATTCTGAATCTATGTTTGAAAACAGTCTCAGTTTTAAGTTCAACCCAGCTGTACCCTGAGGCTGAAACATGGCCATGTTTTGGCAGCAGGGAAGACTGCCATATGTTGCAGTGATAAAGAAATTACACTGATGCCAATCTCTAAAGTCAGACTTATAAAAAATATCTAAGGGAGTATATTTGTAGCAGTATAAACTTATATATGTATATAGAATAAAAGAGCCTGACAAGTCTATTTTTCTGTCTACAAGACATTTGTTTTGTCTCTAGCAGTCATGCACTTTGTAGATGGCACAAGCTGCAATTCACAATTGCTCTTGAGAGAAGAAAGATATAACCCATAAATCCGTTCCATTTCCCTGTTACACAGAATCATGTGCTGTCTCGCTCCCAGCTTCCAATAGCCATAGTACAATTCCACTCTTTGAATAAGTTCTTATTTATTGACTGGCTTTTAGTGAGCACATACTGGAAATCGATAAGAAGATTCCTTTTTTAGCAGTCATTCACGTCAGGCCTCTAAATGAGAGCATGGATGTGGAGATCCTAAACATGGCTGGCAGCAACATGACATTCTTTTTTTTTTTTTAAGGTCAGTATAGGCTGCTGGTTTATAGCTCTCATGGGTGACATGGCTTCTAAAATAGTCAATTAGCTCATTTCAGTGCCAGCAGTTTGTCAAGCGTCTTTGCACACACAAAAAGCCCTATTGGTATTATTGATATGCATATAATAAAATCTACTATAGGATCTGTTCATAGGATGTGGAAATTCCAAACCACATCTACTGCAACTTAATGCAGAACAAAATATCCAATACAAAATACCGATCTCAATCATAAATCTTGTTTTCTGTTGTAGACACTGAAGCTGCTGTTTCTCATCGCTGAAGGAGGACTGCTGCTGATCCACAAAGCCCACTATCTAAGAAGTTTTAAATTCACTCCATTTACTAGTATCCTGAGACACATTTTTGAGATTGCTAAGTTGCTGAGAATAGACAATGGGTTCCACCAGGATCTTCTTGTTTTCACTATTTATGTCCTTGAGCCCATGAAGGAAATTATCTAGAGACAATAAATTTGTTTTGAATCAGAAGTTTGTGTTCTGTGTATACACAGCCTTACCATTTCCACTTCTTTTCTTAAATTCTCACAGTGCTTTGAAACTGAGAAAAAACACTGGCTTTTGCTTCCTGTAATTTTTTTCAGTGAGACTGCAGTATCTGAAGAAGATATTAATTTCTTTTTATGGCCCTCCATCTCATCAGACACAGTAGCACATTTCTTCATGTTATTCTGAGACTGGCAGGTTAGCTTGAGAACAATTTCCACCACTGGTGTCAAGATATTTAATGCTGTTCCTAACCCATGTATATGCTCCTCAGTCATCCTCTACAGCTGAGCTTTAATATCAAATGGCAGAGCCTTATTCTGTAATCTTTGAAAAAAGACATATATGAAACTTCTGCGTACACCAATTCTTTAACAGAGGCAAAAGATAACTAATGCAAATATATTAGCTGCTGATGGACAGGATAGGAGGTGACCTATAAAACATGCATGTTGTCAACATCTGCGGCTGCTTCAGACTGTTCTCACTAATTGAATCTTGTATTTTGTTGAAAGGCATTAAAAGGCCAGCACCGCACTGCTACCTGGATGTTCTTACCTGTGCCTTCTCTGTGTAGCCACTTCAGGGGCATTGCCTGTCCTGAAATAATTTTGCAGCCCCTCAGAGGCCAGTCAGCTGCCTGCTGCTCCCATTCTGCACACCTCTTCCACCAGCACTCTGCCTCCTGCAATTCTGGCACTCCAGTTCCTGCTGAGTTTCTAGACACATGGGCTCAGAAGTGACTGAGTACAGGGAGACTGTTCATCACTTAATGTTGTCACGTCCACACCGTGCAGTGCAGCAAGGTGTGGACACGTTTAAGCTGACACAGAGCAAAATAGCCCTGGAATAAACAGTAATGTGGCCACAATAGCTTTGCGTTGCACATGAGTTAACCGGCCCAGATAAGAAGCATTGGCCTTGTCTTTATGCCTCTGTTTTGAAACAGCACATGGCACAAAAGGCATCGTACACAGCATCTGGTGCTGTGCATTCGCTGAATGGACTTTGCAGCTTTCACTGTCTGCTCTGCAGAGGAGGAATTATGGTGTTTTGTTGCTGTTGTTTTTTTGGATTCATTTACTGGACACCTCAGGGTAGAACAACTCATCTGTCAGTAGGCTTAGCCAAAGGCCCACACTTTGAGAAATGTTTTCAGCATTGTCAGGTGAAAAAGGCTTGAACTCCTGTGACATGACATATATATACAATTTAATATGAAAGCATATCAGGAATGGAGGCAGAGATTTTGGGGATCTACTTTTTTTTTTTTTTTTTGTATTAACTGTACAGATGAGAAAACAAGAACTGACTCCTAAAAATATCCAGTGGCAGGATGTGAACTCTGCTTAAAACTCCAGCTGCTCCAAACAATTATTTAAATAGTAGTACAGCAATGTCTGCTCTTGCCGAATTGTAAGAGTGTCTCACTAATCCTTAATTATTTTGCCTTTTTGCATTTCTGGTGTGTAGAACGTCCTTCACAATCATGAGATCAGATAGAGGGTAAGGGGAGAAAAGCTCCAGCCACCTCAGTTTCAAGAGGCGAGAAAAAATGCTGAGCGTTATCGAGCCTCACTGCATCCCCCCACACACAGACAGCATCTGGGGGAAAATACAAAGGAAAAGACCACACCATGCCGCTTTTACACCTGGGGCTATGCCCGGGACTCTGCCGGGCCTCCTCCCGGGCCACAGCAGCGGCTGGAGGCCCCGGGAGCGAGGAGAGCGGCCGGGAACCGGCGGCAGGGTCCCGCTAGCCCGGCCTCGCTCCTCCCGGTCAGGTGCGGCCCAGCCGCCCCGGGCTCGGCGGGGGCTCGGCGGCCGCGGGCGCTGGGCGGTGCGGGGCGGCGTGAGGCGGTGCGGGGCGGCGCGGGCAGGCTCCTCCCGCTCGGGCAGAGCCGCACAGGCGGCCCGGCGGCTCTGCGGCTCGGCGGCCTCGTCTACCCCTCGCCCCGCCGCCGCCGTCGGAGCGGGCTGGGAGGCACCTGCCGCGAGGTGAGCCGGCCGCCGGCACCCAGCCGGGGGTTGGAGGTGCCCGGGGAGCCGGGGTGGTGGTGGTGGGGGGGGGGTGCGTTTGGTTGTTGCCACGGGGACGGATCAAGCAGCAGCGCCCGCCCCTGGGGCGCCCTCCTCGGTTTGGGTCCGGCGGGGTCGGGGCGAGATGGAGGACGGGAGGATCCGAGCCGGGAAGGGCAAGGCAGGGCAGGGCGTGCTGCCGTGCCGAGCCGGGTAAGGAATCCTCTTCGGACCTGCAGCCCCTGAGCCGAGCGCTGGAAACGAGCTCTCCGTGCTCCTCTCTGCTGCTTAAATGCGCCACATCGCCGCGCTGGCAGGGGGCTGCGGCTCGGAGCAGCACGGCGAGGGAAGCTGCAAGTGGGGAGCCGAGCGAATAGGGCGCATACATCTAATAAAAACACCAAAATCATTCTTTTCAGCTTGTTATAAACCCCCCTGGTTTTGTATGGTGTAGGAGGATATCTCTCCGAAGTGGGCTGGGGTTAGTCTCACTTAAATAAATGAATGCTAAGGGCAGCATTCATGTAGTCATTAAAAAAATTAGGAGTAGCCCCAGAGGCTGCAGCGCTGCTAAGGGTGGCACCGAGGGTGAAGGATTGCTCTGGGACCCGCTTGTTTTGGCAGGGGCAAGGCCTCCGCAGGGTGCTCACCACCTGGTTGGAGGTTTTCATCCAGAAACAAAGTTTATTATTTCCCTAAAACTTCCAGAAATCGAGCGATACGCTGAGCAAATCATATGGTAACCGCAGTTGCTTAAAGAACTACTGATACATGGCTACTCAGTATGATCTCTCTGTTATGTGCCAGTTTGCAAATGAATAGAGAAATTTCTGCTTAACACTGAAAGTATTCCAGGAGAATTCCTTTCATCTTTTGTCTGCGTTTCAGATCGTGAATAATTTGACAGTATCTGCAAAGCACTTTGCAGTTATTATGTATGAAGTACGAAGCGAGGTATGGGTACTCCGAGAAACTGCTCCAGAATAAAAAGCTCTCGCTTTAGTAGGGCACTAAAAATAATGCAGTCATACCAATTAACACCTCTTAAGCATAAGATTCTTTTAGGTGCTCGCAGTGTTGATAAAAATATCATTAGGATTGTGATTTATAGTGCATATGAGCAACAGAAGTCCCTGTTTCTTCCTGTATGTGTGTATGGAGAAAATGTGCATTTGGACATCTATTGATTTGGCAGATGTGGGGAAAACAGTCCTTCTAATACTTAAAACGGGGGGGCAATAGAGGGGAAGAAGCGGCATCTGGGTTTCTTCAGAAATGATCCAGTTAGATTTGCAGGTATGTCTTGCATTCAGTCTTATGAGCGAGGAAGTGCTTTTAAGGAATGGAATTTCAATGTGGAAATTGAGGTGCTATTTATTTGACACTCTATAAATTAGCATACTAAATGAATCACCCAGAATATCATGCTAAGCATTGTCTTTACTGCTAGAAAACCATGTGATATTCTAAAAGTAAAGATGTCTACGCAAACATTAAATTTCTGGAGATTTGTTTTTGAAAGCAAGCTCAGAGGTGTCTGGACTTTGAATTGGCCCTGAACAGAAAATGTAGAGTCTTTCCTCGGACAACAAACTCAAGATTCCCTGGCACCTATGAACTGGGCTGTAATCTTATTTGAGTCTGTCTGCCCTGTAAGAAGGGCATGAGCAGCTGTGTTTGAGATGGCAACTCCTGTTAAAAAGTCTGTATATTGCTACATGTATAAGTGAATTTGGCTTGGGATTTGAATTTGAATGCACTAAAATACTTGAATAACATCGGGGAAGAGGTTTTGTTTTGTTTTGTTTTGTTTTTTTGCCTTCCAATCATTCTGTTAGTAATAAGGGGACCAATAAGTCTGCAGTTCACAATAAGGAGAAGTATGGTTGAAACACTTCTAGCAGATGGAAACTCAGGCTTGCGCAGGCCTGTTCTTCAGTTGGTCCTCGCAAAGTAAAGCGAGCTGGATTTAGCAGGAGAAAATGCAACATATTCACTTTAAAAAATGACATTTTTTGTTATCTCCATTTTCTTTTTTGATTCAGAACATGTTGCTTCTGCCTGAAAAATCAGATACAATGTAGCTTCTGACACTGATGATGAGATTCTACAATGTAGCAAAAAGGAATCTACTGTATATGAAATTCATGGCACTGCTGTGGTATTTTGGGTTGACTTTGCTGACTAGAGTGTGATTGACTTAACAATCAAGAATGGCAATAATTTGTTGCCACATGAGTTCGGGGAAGCGATGATTATAAATTGGGCGAGAAATGGGAGTTGGTTGAAGTGAAAAATGACATTAATTTAAACACTCAGGCAAGAACAGTTGACAGTTCCAGAAGAAGCCAACCAAACATGAATGTTGTCCACTGTCATTATGCTCACCTACAGTAACCTTGTAGTTGTCTCATTTTAGTTCTTTATAGTATATATATAAAAAAATCTTTATATTTCTTATTAATTTAAGACTTTCATATGGCAATTCCCAGTGTGTTCTATGTTCTGAGGCCTTTGATTATGCCAGAACTGATTGGGAATGGAAAAGAAAAAAAGTAAAAATCTTGTGTTTGAATTTTTGTACATCAATTCTTTGGAGATTTTTGGAGGAACAGTGTCAAAGATAGAAAACTACAAAGGTTTTCCTGACAAATTATTTGATTTTCAGAAGTCTGATTTTTAACAAGTTGTCTTTTTTTTTTTTTTTTTTTTTCATCCACAAAAATTACTAATCGCTTGTCTTTGTGGTATTTGTCCACAATTTCTTGAACTGAGAACTACAGTTAATAGTGAAAGACTCATAGGATCCTTGACAGAGCAGTTTCCAAATCTTCAGTTCTTTGTGTTCTGACTTTGTTAGCATTTTGACCACTTGAGATCAAAAGAGAGATGATGTTACTTCTGCCATTCTGTATGCTTACTTGTTTGAAAGATATGTGCTTATAGGTGGGATTCTTTATTTTACATGCTTTTTCTAACTTGATTTCATAGGAAACTTCAAAATTTTACTATCAAATTCTGATCTCTGAAGAAGAGTAGAAAGCAGATACTTCTCACTTTTTTAAGCAATTTAAAAAAAATGTGTGTTGGCTTATGGGTGGGATTTGCCTCTGATTTGAATTTTGGGCTTTAAATGATTGCTGTCTTTAATTTGAGAAGAAGCATGCATAGGAGAGAATTTGTTGAAGGGCATTCCTGCTGAGTCCAGGAAGAAATTCCACGCAACTCAGGGAGGCGGTTTCAGGACAAGACAGTGGAGCAATGATGGTGAAGTTGAGTAGTTTGTACTGGGAGACCAGGAGAGCTTTGAAACCCCTGGTCCTTTGTGTTCCTATGTGGACCAGCCACGCTGGATCGGCCTGGCCTTGGTGGGAAGAGAAATATCTAAAGCAGGCCAGAAAGGAGCTGCAGTGTGTCCTGGGCATGTGTTAGTCTGTGTTCTGGCCCAGACTTTGTCATTTCAAGCACTCGTGGAAGAACTTTGTGCAGACTGCTGCACAACCTGGCCAGGAGTAGAATTGGAAAAATGTTTTGTCAAGATTTTATCAGGCTTGTACTTTTTTTAGTTGCTCTTTCAGCTGTGGAGAAACTTGGACCTAGCTAAACTTTGACATCCCTTGCCAGACTTTCTGTGGACCAGCAATGCTTGGATTCCTTTCTGGGAAGAGTTTTTGCACCCATGGGATAGCTGAGCTGGAATATCTTCTGTGCTCCGTGCTGTCAGTAGACAGCTAAGTCACCTAAAGGGCAGATACTCTGTGGGAACGCAGGTAGTACCGATGTGTCTTTATACACATAGCTATGTTGCTAACCCTTCAGAGTACATCTCTCAGTTGTCTTGAGAAATGAAAGGTGTCATTTAAAAAAAGTCCCAGTAGTAAATGCCACGCAAATTCTGCCAGTAAGAAGCTATTGACTTTGATATCAGCAGTCAGAGATCTGTGTGAAAGCAACAAAATATGTAAAGTTATGAGTAAAATAAATCAGAGGCTTTCAGAACATCAATAATACTCGAAAATGTATGATTTTTCTTTAAATTAGATGACTACTCTGAACAATTATGTAAATTGAGAATGTGTTCTGCCAAAACTTCTGTAGCAATATGCTGCTGAAGATATGTGTTGAAGAACTTTAATTGTGGAGGATGAGCTTTATAGGGGGATAAACACTGTAAATATTTTGATTCATCAGTACTTAAAAGTTATGGTTATTCTGAAGAGTGTCTTTTGCAACCATTTGTCTTTATCTTTCCTGACAGGAATTATATTACATATGTAGTGGTGTTTTTTGACAGTATAGAAGGTGTGATGTTGCAGCTAATTTATTATTTTTTTTTTTTCTGAATTTGTGGTTACTTAAGATGTGTCTTAAAAATGTCTATATGTACTTTTTTCCCCTGGTAGTCTAAACCCTACCATCTTCAATTTGTTTTAACCCCTTTATGCCTCCAGGATAGCCTCTCCTCCTACTGTTCAGTAAGAGTCTGCTTCAAAAAATTCTCAGCATTGTTATTCTGGGCAGCGAGGGGCTTCTGCTTCGAAGGTGTGATATCTAAGAATGATTGAGGTCCATTTCTACTGTGTTGGTAACATTTGGTTTCTGTCCTGCATAGGTTTAAAACAAATAAACAAACAAACAAACAGAAAACCAGCAAAAAAATGCTGATTGGCTAAGTGAAAACTATGTTGCTTAGATTAATAATGAATTCGGAAGTGGACATGAGCAAGCTTATGGCCTTATTATGTCTGAAACATTTTCCATCAGGGTTCACTTCAGGTTAAATGAAGTACATGCAAAGGGCTACTGCCATTTGTGAGCTAAACTGGAGCTCTACCTGGCTTATCAAGACAGAAGAGATAAAAACCTGTGGTTGAAAAGTGTCGTCGGGGTTTGTAGGATGCATTCTTTCCAGTTTTAGTTCTGATGTTCTGTTCTCTAAAATTGATAATGATCTTGTTTTCAAACAGCTAAGCTTATACATAGAGAATGGTTTTGTGTGTATGTATGTATGTATATATCATCTCATATAATCACCTCATCTAATATAGATTTTAAAATGGTCTTTAAATAAGTAACACAGTCATAAGGCTCCTCTCTGAGGGGATGCATCCTTTGCATGTTTCTTTTATCTTCTGTGTTACACTTAGTTTTGAAAGCCTCCTTTGAGTGGAAGTGACCTTTATTTTAGTTGCATAAAACAGGAAAGATCTGCAGTGATGTTTCTGGAAAAGTACTGTGACTTTGACGTCTGCAAACTGAGGAAATCAAACGAGAGATCTGGACAGCTGACGGCTGACCTGAAGTGCGGAACTTCTGTAGTGGGATGATAATATGTGCTGTACATTATATTCCTTAGGAGAACTTCCTTTATACGTACATATTTTTTCCCTCCGTTAGTAGAAGACCCAGGCAAACAAGCAGGGAGAGGACAGGACTGCTTTCTGGCAGGGTCTCAGTGCATCAGGACTGCCAAGCGCACTAAAAGCAAGCCACGGCCCTGCTGCGCTGTGCTGCCCATCCGCAGTGAGGTTACATCGAACTGCACTCTGCATCTCTTGCGGTCTGTGGTGAGTTTTGCATACAGATAGGTCTGCTGTACTCACTTATGGGAAAGTGCGTAGGAAACGGAGGGATGCGATACAACTAGGGAATCTCATGTGTCTCCTTTTTGCGCGTGGGCTTTCATCCTCCAAAAGGGGCCACAGTTAGAAGTGGAAAAAACATAGAAGCTGCTGGAAGGTAAAGAAGAAAGGACCGGGTGTTCTTCACTTGCTTACCTATGGAGGAACAGAAACAGGAGTTTGCCTTTACAGCAAGCAAGTCAAACTCTGAAATATTTCTGTGGCTGGGAGTGGCCTTCTGACCCACGCAGTTCTCTTGGACCAACGTGACCGGACCCTCAGCCAGAAGCGTGCTGTTTGGATGCATGTGATGCAGGAGGCTCTCTGAAGATGAGAACAAGTCATGCACAAAACTAGGGTGGTACATACTTCTTGCAGCTATTCATATTTCCACAGGATCCTGGATCCGTCATAGTGCTGTAAACTGTCTTACAGGGTGGAGAGCTGCTAGACGGGCGGTTTGAATTTATCATCTTTACTAAGCAACTCGTGCACTTTGGACTTGTATTGATTTTAGTGGTGCTGCTGGATAAGTGAAGAGAAGCAAGGCTTTAATCGCTGAGCCTTGTCTGTTGTCGTTGGAGGCAGATTAAGACACAAACACCTCCAGCTTCCAACCTCCCTCTGCTCGTGTAGCAAAGCTAGTGGAGCGGGGCTTGTGCCTGCACCTCAGCTGGCTGTGGGCACTGTGATGGCATGTCTGTAGCTGTGTGAGCTGCCGGTGAGTGGGTTTGCACTGCAGTGCTGGTGGGAGGGTGGAAACACAACTGATGCTGTGCTCTGGGACAAAAATCTGTGGCAGAGCCTGGGGCGTACCAGGGATGGGGAGCGGAAGTGTCTTCGATGGCATAATTTGCCTTGGGGAATTGTATGCTATGTTTCTATGTTTTCCCCTGTCCCTGACTGGTCTGTGTTGTGTGAATATTTAAAATTGTTGCTAGAAACCCAGAGGAAGGAATTTTCATAGGCTGCATCTTTATCTTCTGGCTCATTTATTCTTTGGCCCCAGTAGTGGAAGAGATTACTATGTAACTACCAAGCAGCTCACAGCAAACCCAGCCAAGTCCTGAATGCTTTTATTTAAAAAAAAACAAACACACGCATACACACACAAAAGCAGTGGTGTAGCCATGGTGACCTAAGGGTAGGTGAAGGTGAAGGGTGTCGTTTGTTTGAGCCAGTTGAATGTAGTCTGCAGGAAAGAGAAAGAAGGGCAAGGGTACCAGGCAGAAGCATTTCTTTTGCTGTGAACTGATGAGGTCAGAAGTCTGAACACTTGTCTGTTTCATTTCTAATGATATTTCTGATCCCAATTATTGATCAGAGGTTTTAAAAAAGATTAGAGATGATCTTTTTAGGATTTTCTTCCTTAAGACAGAGGCTTTTCTCCAAATTAGGAAAAAGCGTGTATCAAACTGAGGGGGGTGGGAAAAGGTTGAAGAAATTCTTGAGTTGTAACTCAGAGCCTTTTATCTGACAGAGAAAACCAAACAAAAAGCCCCACTCTCTGTTCTCAGTTAAGATTACTTTTCATCTATACACACATTTTAAAACTCTGTCAGAAGAAATGGAGTTTCTCACAATGTTTAAATCTAATGGATTTATGATCCCTTATGCTCCTTGTCTGGAGAGATGGACGACAGCTGAGTAGAAGCTGTGGATCAGTCTCTCCTTACCCTTTCTGTCGTGGTTCAGTACAAAACGTTCTGCAGCAATATCAGCTTCAGGTACCTGTGATCCCCCTGCTCCCCTGTTGTGCTGGCATCCCAGTTCGTGGAGGTGTGCTCTGGACCGGCTCACCAGCACTCCTCGTAGAGCTGATCACAACACCGGTCAGTTTTAAGGAGAAAAAAAAAAAAAAAAAGTAAATTGAAAATAAAAGGTAACCCCAGAGATGTCTCTACATGTTCTAGACCAGGCAAGAGAAGGAAGCACAGAAGCCAGTATTGCTACTGAACTTGTACCCCTTCTATCTTGACAGAACAGCAACTGACTGCTTTGCCTGGGAATGAATATATGCAGACTAGACAGACGTGCATTGGAGGTGCTTGATGTTCTTTTGTATAGTAAGGGATAAAAGTTGTTAAATTAGTGTTTTTATTTACCAGATTCTTTCACTGAATTGGAATAAGCAAATGTTTTTACTGCAGCTTACCATAAACAAACAGAAGGGTGTTTGGAAATCCTGACCAGCTTTTGTGTAGGAGAGAGCAATCATAACAAACTGGTTCTGTGAGAAACTGAAAACAAATAAAAGATGAGCTGTTACCCATCGTTTACAAAAGCAGAAGCAGTTGTGCCTAAGAAGTAGCAAGTGACTTTAAACATTGAAAACCCTTGTTTGCCAACCTGGGACAAATTTCAGTAATACTTCACGTTCTCCTGTTTTTAGAAGATCTTAGGAAACCAAACGCAAGGACTTTAACCAACTCCGGACTCAGAGAAGGGTGGAAAATCTCCAACTACTGCGTTTAGTACTGCAAGAAGCCTTCTGAATCTCCCTAAGGTATTTCCAAGAATACCAACACCTTTCCTATGTGTTTCTGAGAGTGTTACTAGCCAGTTACAGTGTTGCAGTTAACTAAAGCAAAGAATCCATCCCTCTAACAAAAAACAACAACAAAAAAAGGCTTTGTGTGAGGAAAACACTTCTTGTATCAAGAAACGAAATCAGTGAGATTTCCTACTTCTTTGAAACTATTTTCTGTATTATTTTGTGTTCTTGGCATATTTCAGCCTTTCAGTCCAACATTACCGTAACAAGTGATAGGCAGGCATTATTAAGATGAGCAGAATATTTCCAGTTGTGTGGCCAAAGGATGGATTTGTGTATATTTGTATTTTTTTTTTTAAAGCAGTAGTTAATTCATTGTTAAATGACACCAAATCCCCAAAGCAATACTCCACTTTCACTTTTTACTGATTTTTTTGTGACTGAGTAATGTCTGAGTGTCTTGATAGTAAATAACTCACATTGGCTGTATTTGTGCAACCATATCTGTGCCCAAAAGAAAGTCTCCAGCATTAAAAAGTAAAGGGTTAGGCTCAGACTGGAAATGGAGCTGATGAAATGGTAATAAGACTTATGCCTGAAATTGCACTTTTTTCTTAGTTATACCCTCCATGGAGCAGAGGCCTGTCTTAAGCAGTCTTGGGATCTTCACAGAGAATTTCTTGTCTGTGTGGTTCCTCTGTAACCAAGTAGCCTGGAAAACTGAAGCCATGTATCAAATGCTTTTGTGACTGCAATGGTAGGAAAAACAAATACGGTCTGTTTTATGGGGAAGGATGAAACCTTCCATATATAAATATCTTTAGGACATGCAAATTGACTGTGCTGTGTAGATACTCACTTAGCTCTGAGCAATGTAGCAAGAGCTGTAGGGACCAGTATTGTTAGTACAGTGTTTTGTGCAGGTGACATGTTGAGAAACCAGTCTGATGTCTCTGCAAGCCTCTGCATTAGGCTGTGCTGAATGCAGGTGAGCTGATGATGCTTTAGAACTTCCAGATTGGTAAATTCCAATCCAGATTCAGGAATTTTGTTCTCTGTCTGAGATGTGGACTTCAAAGACCACGCTTACATAATGGTAAATCTGGTAAATACTCAGGTCCCAGCAATATTTGTGCATCAAATTTTGAGTTATCTGAGAGAACGCTTGTATTGCCACTAGTGGTTACTGAGAGAACTTCATAAATATGTTAAGATCAAGTAATTTTTAGGTTTAGCTAGTCTGTATTTTGTACTCTTCCTCTGTTCGAAATCGACAGGAAGAAACATAACTTGTCTTTCTCAGACTCAGTGTAAGTACAGAGGTAAAGCTAGCATTTTTTTTGCAGCATGCAACTCATGTTATATTTGAAAGGATGGTCACAGTGGTGATGCAACAACTTCTGTCTGCTCACTGACTGGCAACACTGCCAGATCTAAGAGTTAAAGACTGTAAGGTAGAGAGAGATCTTCCAAACCTATTTTTGCATCTATATTTACTGAAGAACAAGTGTATCCTGATAAGGTAGTGTTGCCATGTGAATGAATGAACCTGGCCAAACCTAGAAGTCAGCCCTTTGGTTACAGTGACTTGTGTCATCTGGATGCAGTCCTTCACTCAGTTCTTCTTGGCTGCATTCAGCATGTTACTGTCCAAAGATGGAGCAGGGGGGAACAAAAAAAACCAGTAAGTCTGTGCTTAGAGTACTGGAACACGTACAATACAACTACTCAATTCATTGGCAAGGTGAGGATCAGTCTGTCCCTCCTGCAAATCCTCTGATTCAAATCCAGGTTTTCGTGTGCCATTTGGTAGAGGGAAAAATCAAGCACCGTTTAATTATCCTCTTAGCCCCTAGATCTGTCTCCAGAATCCTTGGACTGTCACTGGAGAGAATGGGTGGGTGCTTCAGGCCAACTTTGTGCCAGTCAGCACCTTTTGGGCCAGTGTGTGTGTTTCTGTTCCCAGTTCAAGACGAATAGCTTCCATTTGTTGCATAATTCAGTGGCTTTTAATCTCAGCATTGCCAGCCTTAAGCATTCAAACAATGGAAGTCACTTCCCAGACATTAGTAATTAAATAAATTCAGACGCTTTTCATAATAGTTCATAAGTCTGTTGTTAGATTGTTTTCAAGCTTTTTTCAGCAGCCTTGAGACCTGAAATTTCGTTCTTTGTTTGAAATGAAAGCTTCCTTTCAGGTGCAGTTTGGTTCCAGCAGCTGTACTTGGTGACAGGGAAGGAAATCATAACGACTGCTTTATTTTGACTGTTCCTTACCTTAAAATGTGTTTATTTTCTGATCACCTCTTACCTTTGACTGCAATAAAACATTTGTCTAGTGGTAGAGACTGAGTTAGCACTATTTTCTTCCTACAAAAGTCTGCCTCTGATGGTGAGGCACTGGCACAGCTTGCCCAGAGAAGCTGTGGATGCCGCATCCCTGAAGGTGTTCAAGGCCAGGCTGGATGGGGCTTTGGGCAACCTGGTCTGGTGGGAGGTGTCCCTGTCCGTGGCAGGGGGGTTGGAACTATATGATCTTTGAGGTCCCTTTCAACCCAAGCTGTTCTATGTTGTCAAATTGTACTTTAGTAGGTCTGTTTTTAAGTGAAGATGCTGTTGCATCTAGACATTCCTCTAGAGAGGTGCTAGCACTGATATATTTACTTTTTATTACTTGCTGTGGACCAAATTTAGAGGCAACATAGGTAGCTTCCATATGGATTAGGGACTGGGAATCTAAACTAATGAAAGACTTACTGAAATTAAAAAATATATATATTGTAGTACAGCGGAGTTGTCAGAAGAATACAGTGAAATACAGCAGTTAAGACTCCTCTTGATCATGTAAAAAAGCTTATGAAGTTTCTAGCACATTAAAAAAGCTATTTGAAATAGTGTGGTTTCATTGGATATATGCAGTTTAATTTAGTCATTATTCCTTTCTGAAATCGGTTGTCCCTTTTATGTTAGCAGAAGTTGTTTTTGCTTTAATAGTTCATAGCAGCAGGGATCAAATGCTTTACACTCAAACAAGAATAAGTATTAAGAAGATAAACTCTGATCATGCTGGTACCAACAATATTTAATGTGTTTTAAATAATTAAAAATGCTAATGTGATATCCTTGTAGATAAAGTGCGTAGTTAAGGCAATTAACAACATAAGATCTTGTCAAATGAGGCTTTCAATGTGACTTCTTTTCTGCTACAAAAAAGCCCTAACACCTCTATGAAAAGTGATTGTAATCAGTCATACAACCACCTGTGGTGGAGGGGACCTCAAAAGATCATCAGGCCCAACCTGAAAAATGTGAAAAGTGAGGCTGGATGAGATGATCCAGCACCATGTACAGTTCTGTCTTGAAAACCTGCAATGATGGGGACTCCACCACGTCCTTGGGGAATTTGTGTCGGTGATTCTTGCCATAAGAAATTTCCTCTTTATATCAGGATGAAGCGTCTCCTAGTGCAATTGTACTTGTTGTCCTTTGTCTTTACCATGTTGCTCCTTGTGAAGAGGGAGCCTCTGTCCTCTTCACAGCTGCCTTTTAAGTACTGGGGCACTGTGATGAGGTCCCCCCTGAGCCTTCTCTCCAGGGTGGAAAGACGTAACTCCTTAAGTTTTTCCTCATAGGGCAGGTCCTCCAGCCCTTGGATCATCTTCATGGCCCTCCTCTGGACCCTCTCCAGGCTGTCTGCATCTTCTTTTGAATTGTGTGTGTGTGGGGGGGGGACTGGACACAGTGCACCAGGTGCAGCCTGACAAACCCTTCCTAGGGTGTGATGATCACACCTTGATTTCTGCTAGCAATACCCTGTGGATGTAGCACAGGACCCGGTTTGCTTTCCTTGCTGCAGCACTATACAACTGACTCATGTTCAGCTTGGTGTCCGCCAGGACTCCAGTTGCCTCTCAGCATGGCTGCTCCTCAGCCACACAGATCCTTTCCTGGGCTCCTCTGAACTGGTAGGAAGATTGTGGGTCTTCCAAATTGAGCTTTGACTTCGCTAAGAACTTCAGTAATATTGAAGGAACTGTTTTGTCCTTGGACATATCCGTGAAGAAAATATTTGGGAGAAGAAATCTCTCCATGGCTCTCTTGTGGAGTTCTGGTGTAACTATATCCAGGGAAGTCATCTCTGTTTTCTGGGACATGAATACTCTATAATAGTAAAAGGCCACTCTTGTCCTGTTTGAAATTTGTGCTTTCCTGTTTTGATTTTGAATTCTTTCCCTGCCAGGCAGTTTGGTTTTGATAGAGGTGTCCACCATGCCCTCCAGGAATCTCATCTTGAAGCATACAAATATGAAAATGCAACTATATTTGACATTGGCTTTATGTTAAATATCATTGGTTGGATTCCAGGTGAAGTACATCTTCTCCAGGGAGTGCACCTATTCCAACTTTGCCCAATTGTGGCTTGCTTGATGCCTGACTTCCTCTGGGTTCTCCAAACCCAAAGGCCTGTTTCTTCTATTTTCTATAATTTTAAATTCTCCTACTGGGGAGAATATTATTAGGTTACCTCCCACTGCAAAAAGAGCTCCACTCCTTTTGTTGCAAGAAAGCCTTTTAAATATGAGTGGCTAATTATTTCAAGATTTGATTTCTTCTTTCTTCACTAGTGAGAATGCTTAATGCTTAAGTACCAGTTGAAATCTGCTTACCTAATAGCAAGGCATTTTCGTAATTCACCTAGCTGCATCTGTAGAAGAGATCTAATATTAATATTTCACTATTTTTTTCAAATGTAAAACAACGTTTTTATAGCAATATATGAAATGTTACATAAAAAGATTCAGAAAAATATAGGCTGTTTAACTATAAATTCAGCCTAATTCTGATTCAAGACTTTGGCCAAATTATTGATGAATTTGAAAATAGCAAGTTTTGACCTGAAGTAAATAATAGGATGTGATGTGTTTTGTGGAAGTTAGTGGATGTTCTCAATTTCTAGGATTAATTCAGAATATTCAGTATTCACTGTGGCTTTTTCAGCCATCATACTTAGCAGAATTCTCTCTCCAGAAGGTTTCTTAGCATGGCTTACTTTGGAAATATTCTAAATGATTCCCTGTACTTTTGACACTTGGCAGCATTGTATTTAAAACCAAAAATCTTTGATTGTTGGGCACTTATGCAAGAAGCTTTTTTTATTGTTTTGGAGTTCCTTTAAGTGATGAACTTCTGTCAGAGTATTTTCTTGAATAAATACTATTTTTTTTCCACATTTTATCAATAGTAATTTAGGGCTCAGTTACTTGCCTAAACATGGGTGTGTAGTGCTATCTGATACTGTGCTATCGTGCCAAGCATCTGGCTGCTGATCCAGAAGAGACTGGATGTCCTGTATGTATGACTTACGTGATATCTCTCAGCTCCTCGGGTCTTAGTAGGGGGTCTGATATGGCAGTAAATGAAATGACAGTATCATGAACTGAAGTCTTAATTGAGCTTAATTGAGGGGGAGAAAAAAACAACAACCAAAAAAACCTTAATGCTTGGATACAGTGCTTACAAAGTGAAATAATAATCAAACTTCATATAAATTGCAGTTGCACTAGAATTGCTACTGGGTTTTCCAGTCCTTGAAACAGAACAAGTATGACAAATATGCAAAAATGAATACTAAAGAATATGTGTATCTTTTAGTATTACGGCATATTTGCTTTGGATCAATATTGATTCTAGCTAGATGTTAAAGGATTCTTAGGCTGGTGTAATAAATGGAACGGCTACAACTCATAAATGTGTTCCACCAAGACGCTTGAAGAGAGACTTGGAGGCACATGCATGCGCTGGGGTTTTGATGGAATTTATGCTATTGGAGTCCTCACCCTGGACCGGCTGGCAACACTTCTCCCGGGCCAATTGGGCTTCGGCAGTAGTAAGGCTGTAGTCATGTCTATCTCAGTGAGTGTTTGTAGCTTTGAAGGTGGAAAGAATGCTCAGTTCACAGGCTGTTTAGATGCTGGGAAGCTAGGTGGAGTAATTCATATTAACCTGTAGCTTTCTGTGGTTAATGTTCATGCTAAATTTTCACTTGCACCTCTGTAGGTGAAAACTCAAGTGTAGTAGGTAGTTTTTCTCTCCTACCATAAAAATACAGTTACTTGAAGTAACAAAGATGCATTTTTTCCTGTTAAAAGCAATGTCAATACCATCTGTCATGAATCTAAGATCTCAAAGTGGATCTTTACTCGCAAAATACTTGCTAGACTTCCTTTGTTTATTTTTTTTGAGAATCACAGTGGAATGGGTTTGGGAGGTTACCAGTAGCTGTTCAGTATTTTACCAATGAAAGCTCAGACTTGAATGTTCTGTAAGCATTGCTATCCAAGTATTTAAGTGTAAAAAGCTAGATTCCAGTTAACGTTACTGAAGAAGCAATGTTTTAACTTGAGTTATGAATAGCTGTTTGTACCATTCAGTGATTCTTAACAGACAATGTCCTTGAAAGTTTTGAAAATATATACCTTATTTACGAACAAGTGCTCTCAGAGCCTTTTACATTACATTTTTTTTTACTGTTGAGTATATGGATGTTGCCTCAGCAAAAGCTGAACTCCAGAAATTTACAAGGAATTATGCTTGGCAATGTTTAGCTTGGCATGCAATTCACAGGCTTTGGTTAGACATTTATGACTGTCTCCACAATCATCGTATTCTTGGTTCCAGGAGCGGTATTTGCAAACCCTAAGAGGCCTGCTGAGGTCCAAGTTCAATGTCTGTGTAGTGACAGATGCTTAAGAAGAAGGATTCTCAACAGGCCGCAAGTTGTTTGCAGGTTTATGAAGGAAGAACAGGATGTCTAAGCTAGCTGGTACAAAAAGTCAGAGGTGTGTGTGTTTAACATGCCTCACTCTCCTGGAAGTAAGCATTTAACTGCAGCATTTCTAAGTCTTTCAAAAGTGCCTAGATTCATAGTGCCCATATGAACTCAGGCAGCAAGTTACTTCAGCAAACAAGTGATTTACTTCTTTCTTTTAAAATTCCTCTTTTTTTTTTTTTTTTTTTTTTTTTTTAAGATTTAAAAAATCTAAGAGCTGTTGATACAGCACTTGCCTAATAATCGATCTGAGTTCAGTTGTCCTTGCTGTGATGGGCGTTCAAAACTGCTCATCTCACTTTGTGTGAAGAAAAGTAGAGAGAGAAATGCTGATGTGTTTTATTGTCCCACTATGAGTGGGTCAGAAAGTGTGAGAGTGGGTAGGAATCCTATAGGATAGGTAGGAAGCCTATAATCCAGTGATGGAGGTGTTGCCCTGGGGGTAGGGAGACCTGGTTCTGTCCTGAGAGTTGGGCCCAGAACGTTGTGTTGGCATTTTGTAAGCCAGCCTGCACATGAAATGTGTATTACAGCCCTGCTTTTAACTGCTACAAAAACGGGAGATCTGAGTGTGTTTTTTTCCCATTAGGTCAGCTGAAAACACAGCTGATAGGAAGTCCAGCCCTTGAGAGGTCTCCATTTATAGTATCTCTGCAACTCAACAGGTACTTCTGCACATACCCATTTCTGAGACAGGGTTATTGCTGAGAAGTGACAGCACATGATGCAGTTCCTGGAGCTGTCATTATAACTGGTCTTTCTTTTGGCAGCCAAATGTGTCGACAGCTACTACTAGTCACGTGTATAACTACTAGTTGTACAGGTCTCTTACAAAACATCCATTGAACGGTCTATCTTGAAATCCGTAAGTACCCGAAGGATTTTAAGTATTGCTTATGGGATTGATTCTGAAAAAGAGTAGAGCACATCGAAATTTGATGTTTGCAAACAAGAATTGGAATGTCTTTCTGGTAACCTAATTGATGGAGCTAAATTAGAGTGATCTTTTACTTTATTACAAGTATTATTTTAAAGTGAGTTTCTTAAAACATGTTTTCAAAGATATGACTCATGTAGTAAAATGCATCACATGCATTCTCAAAATGAGTTGTTTCAGTTATATTACCTGTCACCTCCCCTCCTTCCTGGTGTGTTTTTTCTGCACTGAGAGGAATTTTTATGTGGATTGGCACTGGGTGTTAATGATGGTGGGCAGTGTCAGAACATTTTCTAGGTAGTTGAACTGGAATACAGAATGTGTCTTCACTAGACTTGGGAAGTATGCTGAGCAGAGGACAAGAGGAAAATAAGAAATCTTTTGTTTCAACAAAATATGCAAGTATGAAGTCTAGATGTCTTGTACAAAGCCTAAGTAAAAGTTCTGGTTGAATTCCTTGAGGGAAAGACTGTACTAACTCTACCATCAGCTTGGGCAGGTCATTCAGCTCTTTTCCTTGCTAAGAGGTTGGGTGGCCTGATGTTTCCTTTGTGTTCCCGGTAGATCTGTGAGCCATAACTTCCTCTGACTCCTTCTGCAGTATTTCTCCTATCCCAGATGAGACTTATCTGCGTTCTTTTCTAGCTTAGCTGGTTAAGGTTATACATGTAGCAGGCACAGTGTAAACATGTTACAGGCAGTGAATATAAGAAATAAAGTGGTCTATACTAAAAGGGTAGTGTAGATAATGGAAATTCTGTTTTCTCTAAACAATAGATGCTTTCTTGATCTGCAGAAGGCAGATCAAAGTGGTGAAGGACTGAGAGAAACCATCCATCACGGGGATAAGAAGTACGGGATTGTAGTGAGGGAAACCAGTGTCCTTCCAGAATGCCATGGGCTTAATGCTTTGTTAGTCTGCAACCATGGTGCTTACAGCACTTCTGAAGGAAATTTCTGGGTGTTCCAATGCAAGCTTGGAGTAAAAAAGATATAGGTCAGGTATGGTGAGAGTCCTGAAGAAAAGGTGCCAAAAGAAGTTACCACTGCAGATGTAGTGGTGCAGGTTCAAAAGTTCAGATTTTGCATGATCACAATTTTGAGACAGGTATGCAGCAACCAGTATTGAAAATTGCATATATACATCTCTGCTATCTTGTATTCCCTCTGACAAGATCTCACGGCCTTCTTCAAGGTAAGCATGGAATTTCAACATACAGGAGCATTTTTACAGTTCTCACTGATTATTTAACTATGACAGTGTCAGTATGTTCATATATGTATAACTGATACTGGAAGAATCCTTTGAAGAAATCTCACAGCTCTCTCTTTCTCCTAGAAAGAAACAAAATCAGGTGCCAGTCTGTCCTGTAGGTCCTATCAGATTATACCTTTCTGACATACATATACTATGTAGTAGTAAGCTATAATAATTGGAACAGAGTCTACTACAAGGTGGAGGAGAAAAAGCATTTGGAGGAAAACTTTCTGACATATGCTGTGGAGGATAAATAAATAACTTCCCATCACAGAAGAGAGTATTTGATTAGTGTGTGGAGTGTCAGATAGATGGTGGCAAGAGAGATTATTCCTTACTTGGGACATCTGAGTATCCTGGAGGGAGAGCTTCCACCTGGAAGATGGGGCTGACAGGAAAAGAGAATTGCAGCAAGGAACTGCAAACTTTCAGTGCCGTGGGAAAGGCTAAGGGACTCGTGAAAGGAGCAGGGAACAGACGCCTGTTAGGATTCGTATCTGAAAAAGAAGGTTCCCAAAAAGCAGAGATGACTAGGCATACTTTACCACTTAGGGCTTTCTTCATGGCAATGTATAAAAAGTTTGGAGTCAGGCAGCCCTCTCCATTCTCTCCCTTCTCTTCACCCCCAAACACAATGGCCAGAAATACGTTTATCTGTAAATCTTATTTATTCTCATTATCTCATTATGGTTTAGATTTTCTTTTTTTTTTCTTTCCAATTAAGTTTTCTAATACTTCATTCAAACCTGTCTTTTCAATATAAAGTGTTTTTAATCACTCTGAGTTCATTATAAGGTAAAGGTCTAGATTAATTAGATGTACTTCAAAGCTCTGGCTAAGTTTGGGTCCTGGCACCCCTACTTAATATTGTAAATCAATTAAAAGTGAATAGTACTGAAAGTTACATGTGAAAATTCCTTTTATTCTTAAAGCAGTTTGCAGCTTAACAGTAATACAGGCATCCCTGTAATACAAGTTTATGCTGGAATGGCATTAACCAGGCTTACAGGAGTTTTGATATAACCTAAGCGTTAGGAAAAAGAGTGTTAGGGAAGGTTGTATACATGTTTTTTCCATGTTTTTACCCCTCGTTGGCTTCTCTAATACAAACATAAACCATATGAAAAAAATCTACTTTTTTTTTTTTTTTTTTTAATCCAACATTCCTGTGTTAGGAAATATCGGAATTAGAAATACCCAGTGCCTTTCCTGTAGTAAGACAATCATATCCAACCTCAGTTTGGGCACTGGAGCAGTTAGCTTTTTTGTCTTTAACTTTTTGGACATGTAAATTCTTAACGCTTTTAAAGGGTAGGTTGAAGAAAAAAATCTGGAAGAGCTGTACTGACCACGCGGAACAACAGCCGAACTGGAACCATTAGCACTCAGCTCTGCTGCTAAGTAAACTGTCAGGCATTATCCATTATAATCCGCCATAGTCAACAGAAAGCACAGGTGGCTGTTCTGCAGATACTTCTCCACAACGAAGATGCAAAACGTGAAGATCTTGTCTTCTCTTCTAAAATCTAGATGGGGTGGGTTTCAGTGGACATGGATTCTTTTGGTTGCTTTCTTTGAAATGTGATGGTGTTGTGTTGTGTTTTTTTTTTTCTGGTCACTTGCAAGTTTGAGTCACTTGCAAGTTTGAGTCCACTCCTGCCCTTGGCTCTTCGTCTTTCCTTGTGTATTCCCAGTCTTCACTCCTGAACTAAGCATTTAGCCAATACTGGCACTGTTAAGTTTGCTAATATTGATGAAACTTTCCCTCCCTTCTGGGAATGGATGTGGGTGAAGTTATCTACCCTTCTGTCTTCCAACAGAGACATGACAAAGGTTTACTTCGGACTGTTAATGTATATGAAAGACTTTATGCTAATTTAATGAATGATAAGTAAAATCGATAGTGATTTTGTGACCAGTTACTGTAGGACATGATTAAATTGTCAAAATGTAAACATGGAAGCTTATTACTATGCTGTTGCAATACTTGTATTTGGAAAATTGCTGATTGGTCATACTCTTATGTACCAAGAACTTCAAACTCGGATTAAAATAGATTCTTTTTTTATTCATAGTGTAGAAAGCACACACTGAACACATAGGAAATATTTTGTCCTATTGTGGTTATGCTTTGGGGGGGAAAAAAGACTCCTTGAAATATCCTGGTCACTCTCCTGGAGGTATAGATTATCTTGAAGTATAGTTCTGCCACCCTGTGGCTACTGAAGGTCATTCTTAAAGTCATGTTTACTTAGGTACTTATAGCCTTTTATTTTAAATTTTATGAATGATCTTTTTTTAAAAAAGTTGAAGGAGTCTTATAAGTCCAATAGAGATGTATAAACTCTCTGTCATTTTATTGAAATAAGTATAAATGAAAGACGTATAAATATTCAAATTCACTGGGAATGTTTTTAAGTTAATATATCTTCTCATGGTGGTGTAGCATGCAGCTGTATAACTGGTCACTTCACAAGGCCATCTCCCATCCAGCAATCACTTATGCTTTACTATAGCATTTTTTACTTCTAAGCAGAAAATGTTTACTACTTATGTCTGAAATATAAAATTTCACTGTAGACTATCTGCTGTACTGTATACCTCTCTCACATGTAAATTTGAAGGGGTTTCAAAAACATGCCCACATATTTGTGACTCTCACTACTCTAAAAGAATGATTGCCGTGTTCAATAAAAGCACCGTGATGGCTGTGACAGTTGAAAATTCAGGCTTATCCGAGTGAGTCACTGATGAAGTTGACAGCATTTCAGAGCACACCTCGCTCTTGTGTGTCCATTTCAGAATTAGTTTCTCTAGTTATTAGCAGAAAGAATTATGATCTCTTTAGTTTAGTTTCTGTTACTCTGCAGTATAAACCATTCTGACCTCATTTAAGGAAGTCTTCCACATCTTGCTACAAACTTGTCAAATTTTCCAGAAGAAAAATGCTTGGGTTTAAAGAACAACAACAAAAACAATGTGTAACAAAAAAACCCTTCCCCCCCCCTTTTTTGTTTATTTATTTATTTTTAATCCAGTGAAACTTAATGCAAATGAAATTAAAAATGAAGCTTCAGTTACAAATGACTTAGGTCACCCTGTCTTTTCCTTTCTTGAGTTCTACAGGAAAAATCTTGAAATTATACTTTGGCAAAGTGAGTTAGGTTCATGCCAGCAGCAGTGTGCATAAAAACTAAAATGCTGTAGAGCTTTCATCCTGAGCCTTCATAACAACGGTGGACATAGTGTATGGTTTAGATGCTTTACTTTTAGAGAGCTTTACGTATTTGTTGCCAGAGTTTCAGAAAGGTGAGACAATATATTATAATACTGTTCTCCTGACAGTTCTCTAATAATGACACATGGGTCAGCTGTAGGGAATGGCCTTCTCCTCTTGGCAGGTAAACAATTAGTACTGTAGTTTAAATGATAGCAGTAGTAAGTGGTTCTATAAAGCTAAGGTGATAATGCAGACTGCTACGGTTATTATAGTTGTATGAAACTGATTTTTAAAATGAAAATTATTAAACAATATAGGTACATCTTGGAAAAAAACAACTTATTGAAATTTACTGAACTCCAAATGCCTAGCTTCCCATGGAACTGTGGACTGTTTCCTTGTTCCTGTGTAGTGTGCTGCTGTGTTCAGTTACCTGTCTGCATATGGCTTTATCAGCAGAATGCCTCCACCTCTTGCTCAACTGGTAGTGTGTATATAAAATAGGCCTAAAGTTACACAGACAGACATAAACCTAGTATCTGTTTTCATCTGACTGCCTCTTCAGAAAGTGTTCTGAATACTGATGTATTAAAATACGTAGGAAACACACATGAATATGGACGAAATTGTGATTCTGCTTGTATGCCCTTTACCACTGTAGTTTCAATTTGTATCTGTGGTTTAAAATCTTAATGATTTGTGAAGTCATTTGGTAATTTGGTGGTGATAGACAACAAGATTAATGATTCTAATTGACTGTAGCTGGTAGCCTGAAGATAGCACAAGAAAATAGCTTGTAGCTAATCAGAAGAGCATAAAGTTTTGATTTTTCTGTTTTTACTTATTTGATTACTTTACTGATTATGTTGAATGTTTTCTTGCATTGTTTTGACTGACCCATGTTTTTCCAAACAAATCCAATTTTTTTATTTTTTCTCTCCCTTGGTATTGTAATTACTACTAAATCTTAGAGGTGGTTAGTTGTATTTTTGTTTGCTTTTTTGTACTATAAATGCTTTCTCTTGGAAGTCACTGTATTCAGGCACTAAATCAGACGAGAAACTTGCAGTTGGTCTGAGTTATGGTTTTGCTGACAACATGGGGAAGTGGCAGAGCTTTCCTGACAGTTGTGACTTTCTTGAAAATGTTTATATGGAATGGAAAAAAAATATATTTCAATTCTCAAAGATGTTAAAGGGGAAAAGTAATGTCTCCCAGGCAAGCAGGAGAAGTTTTTCAACATACTCAGAAGAGAAAGGTTGCAACTAACCTTTCTTTTTTGCTTTGTTTCCAAGGGGTTCCATTTCCACAAATTCACTTAGCAGAGTTCTGATAAAAATTAGAAGATAATGCTGTTCTTTATTCTATGTGAATAATCATCTTATATGTGCATCTTGTTTCTGATAGGACTTGACAATTCTTTTTCTGAGAGATGGTCAAGCTTAAAAGCATGATTTATTCTGACTTACGAAAACCAGAGTACATTAAAGATAAATCTAGAAGCTCTCTGAGTAAGGATCTAAACTAGGACAGAAAATTGCCGTGGGTAAATCTTAATGGTCTTATTCTGAGTCTGTTACAGCCTCCTTCAGGATGTGCTATGAAGTCATTCTCGAAGGAAATGGATGTGGTATACTCCTGATGTTATTTTTTTTCAATGCTGTTTCCTTTTTAAATAAGGATGTTTAAGATTGCATGAAGATCAAATTTAAAGCAGTTATTTGAAGTTGTCAAAGGGAAAGTAATATTTCATGGAGTCCAAATGCTCTACCTTCACGCCATACCTATTTGGTTCAAAATTTTGTTGTTCAGCAGGAAAGAGTAATGTGATATTTATGATCCCTTTGGTTTGTTTCGCACCTAATCTACGTTGTTATTATTTCTAACTTAAAGTGAAGAAGTGTGCTTTTGAGTGGGATTGTTTTTCAATGCTTAAAATACACATTTGGAAAAGGAGTGACTTGGGGAAAGGAGGTCACTAATTGAAGATAAGAGATTTTGCATTTTCAACTTAGGAATTCTTTATTGAGCATTTGTAGTCTTGTTAACTAGTTTGTGTAGGTGAATTCTCGTAAGTTTCTATCAAATTTAGTATGGCACATTGCAAATGTAATAAAGGTAATGTTGAGTCATTTCTAACATAATTTAAGAGTCAGAATTAAGAATCTTAAATGTATCAAAATGAAAGATTGGTAACTGAAAAAATGCATCATCTGTGCTCAAAAAAGCAACAAAAAAAATCCTCACAATAAACAGACTTAGGGTGAAGTTTATAAATTGGCAGGTTTTAATGGTTACTGGCATGGGACAACCTCTGTTTAGGAAAAAACCTACAAGCTACATATGTGAAATGGCTTTGGGGTAAACATTTTAATCTCTAGGGTTTAGCTAGCTGGTTTGAATGGTTAAGGTTGATGATTTAAAACAGATTTTTGATAGGTAGTATTGTTTTACACAGTGTGGAAATAAATAAAAATGGGTGGCCCACTCCAAAGCAAAAATTCAAGGGGGCTTTTCTCTTCTAAAAAATTAGAGGGCTTTTCACATTATGGGAGTTTTTGGTAGAGTAGTGCATAGCTAATGCAGTGCCATTCTGTTGGTTTAGTGATAAATATTAGATCAGCAACTTTATTTGTGAAAAACTGAAAGGTGAAGGCCTTCTTGAGTGGTCCTAGTGTAAAGGACTCCAGAGTTCCCAAAGTTTCTTGCCTCATCCTTTGTTAGGAGATGAAGAACCTAGATCTTCCCGGAAAGAGAAGCCAGTCTTTCTGTTGCTCTGTGTGTCTGTCTGAAGCAGCAGGGGCTGCCTTGGCGGGGCGAAGCAATAGCTGCTTTATTCCACTTGCAGACATCTCCAGAGGTTCTCAGCAGTCTGCTCTCATATGTTGCTCCAAATGCCCATTGCATCGTATGTAATATTTCCAAATCAATATTATAGTCAACTAAATTAAGGTAGGAAATAGCGCTTAAATAAATACTATTTTTTAAAATAATCTTTGGACAAATAACTCCTGAACTACAGTGCTAATTTAGATTAGAGAAGAAGCATAGCCTGACGATATGCTACAGATGCAGCTGAATGGCACAGTGCTTCAGGATTTCCTGAGCGTCAAACTACCTTTTACTTTGATGCATCGTAAGGCTAAGATGAAAAATCTATAGAAAGCCTGACATTTCTTGAGGCTGCCACAGAACAGCTTTTTGATATATCGGTTGCACGTTTTCATTTGCTTGGACAGTATGATTCCTTTTGAATTGCTTATCTTTGAAATCCCTACATACACTGTGCTTTCATGAAAAACTGCAGGTCGACACCCCCCATCCCACCAAATTCTATTCTTTCAAAACTTACTGCATCATTGCTAGGTTTTCTGACTTGAAACATTTGCACTCTTTTAGGTTGTGAACAAGCAAAAGAAGCAAAATAAAAATTAGTTGTGCAATATAATAGCAGCAGTGGTTACTAATCCTTGACATAGACTTGGAAGAAGTAAGTGTCTCAGAAATAATAAAAAAACAAAACAAAGAAAAAACAAAACAAAAAAACTACTGCTTTATGGCAAATTTAGGGTGTGTCTCAAACCTAGGATCCAGAGAGTGTTTTCTGTTTGGCCTATATTTTTCTTGTTAATCTTTCCAGCATAATGGAGTATTTCACTAGAACAGAAGGATTTAGGTAGAATTAAAGTTTTTCCATTTAAACTGAAAGTCTTATCCTTAAATTTATAAACTAATCTTTTAAACCAATTTAATTACTTGAAGTAGTTAAATGGAATGATAATAGTATGTTTTAAGCATCCTAACACAAAGACTTTCCTTATGTACCAGTGAAAGTTAGTTTACATTAAAAAAAAGAAAAAAGATGGATCCAGCTATTTGAAGCAGGGAAAAAAAAAAAAAAGACAAAGCATATCCATACAACAGGTGGAAGCACTGCTTTTTTTTTTGTGGACCAGAGAGTTTAGATCTCTGGAAAATGTCAAAGTAAACTTGAATTTCTCCCTTACCAGGCCCTGGCTGTTGTAGGAATTTCTAGCAGTTGCCAGTTATATCAAGCCTGTTGGACACATCTTAACTTTAAAATTTGGCAAATTGGAGATGGTGGAGAAGAAAGATATATTCATATTTCTCATTTTTCTACTCAAGCTTAATAAAAAATAAAGTGAATTGAGCTCAACCAAAAATCAAAAAATTGATTTTTTTTATTTTTTTTTCTTTCTCTATTCTTTAGAAAGTATAAGTAAAGAAATAATTTTGTTCAGACATGATGTCAAGGTGGATTGCTTTAGACTTGGGCGATGGCTAGAAAACCAATAAGCTATGTTCTTTATTCTTATGCAGGTGTTTTGTGTGTGTGTATATATATATATATATTACATATTTCATAGAATCATAGAACGGTTTGGGTTGGAAGGCACATTCCAAACCAAGGGGATGGATCATCCATTCTATCCCCCTGCCATGGGCAGGGACACCTCCCACCAGACCAGGTTGCCTAAAGCCTTACTGATTCTATGATTCCATGATTGCTGAGAAGCACTGTGTGAGCCAAATTACTAAGCATCCAACAGAGTTGTTGGCAGTTCTTGATGAACTCACCCTCTTGCTCAGCATATAGACTTTAGGGAAAAGGAAATAAAACCTGAAGACATTCCGATTCTCAAATTTCTCTATTGTAATGAATACTTAATTGTCTGTGAATTGCATCAAATGATGCAAATATTGTTTAAATAAGCAGATGAAGTAGTGTACCTTTCTTTTAACTATTATATTAAAATCTATTTTTCTTTTATACCTGATATATGAAGTTGAAATATCATGTGTTGATTGTACTGCCTGTTATATCAGTTAAAATTTTGCCATCCAACACTGTTTTCCTTGAGTTATTTCTGTGGACACTTCAACTGTTCAGGATGTAGTTAATATTGCAGGTGCCTATACCAGGTTATTTTTGAGAATGAGATGGAGGAAAACTACGTTACACCTAACTAAGCACACAATTATATCTCAACTGAATCATAGAATCATTAAGGTTGAAAAAGACCTCCAAGATGATCTGGTCCAACCATCACCCTACAACCAATGTCACCCACTAAGCCACGTCCCTAAGCACCACGTCCAACCTTTCCTTGAACACCCCCAGGGATGGTGATGCCACCACTTCCCTGGGCAACCAGTTCCAATGCCTGACTGCTCTTTCTGAGAAGAAATGTCTCCCAGTTTCCAACCTGAACCTCCCCTGGCACATGTTGAGGCCATTCCCTCTAGTCCTGTCACTAGTTATCTGTGAGAAGAGGCTGACCCCCAGCTCCCACAGCTTCCTTTCAGGTACTTGCAGAGAGCAATAAGGTATCCCCTGAGCCTCCTCTTCTCCAGACTAAACAACCCCAGTTCCCTCAGCCACTCTTCATAGGACTTGTGTTCCAGACTAGTGTCTGTTACTCTTCTGTGGCTTGCCGTAAGGACTCGAAGTCTGCAGGGAATTCTTGAGAATGTTGTGTCTGTTGTCTTCAAGAAAATCCATCTGAACAAAGTTGTCAACCTCTATGTATAACTCTTGCATGATATTACTTGTTTCTTCTGCTGCTGTGGAGCAGTTGACAGCACTTGCAGAAAGGCAGACATCACTGTGCCTCTCTGGCAAGTAGGAACTGCAATTTTGTCTGTAAAATGAAGAATTGTAATTCAGGAGAATAGGAATGGGATTAATGTTCCTTTCTCGCAGGTTGTTTGTTTGTTACCTGGGGAATGGCTAATGGATTAATTCTGCCTTCATGCATCTCTTACTGGGTCTCCCTGAAGTCATTGTAGTGGCTTTCAAAGTAAAACTGCCAGTCTATGTAAGATTAAAGGACAAAACTGAGGACAAATTACCATAAGTAAAGAACTGGATTATTTGTACTTTGTTTGATTAGTAATACTTCCTAAATGTGTTTGTGGTGTTTCAGTATTGATTTCAGTGGACACCCCTGATAGCACCTGGAATAGGGCATCGTTGTAATTGGAAAGCAGACAAAGTTTGTATTAAAGATGACTGATTTTACAGACCATGCATGGCAACTGGGCAAGATGAAAAAGTCACATTATTCAGGTACTGGAAGACCAGTGTGATATCTGTAATGGTTTGACAACTTGGGGGAATAATTCTCTGTTACAACATCCTTTACCCTTTCTGTCGTAGAAGCAACTTTCAGTAGTCATTAAGCAGCATAGATTAGTTGATATGGTCATTTTCATATTTTTGCCTTTTGGAATAATAGAGAGTTTATTAAGTCTGATTATACTGTCCATCCGTACTTTACTGTTATTTGTATTTGCCAGGTTTGCTTATATTCAGGTTGATGGTGGCACTTGGTCAAAGCACTAATTAGTTGATCAAGAGTTGTCATGATGGGGGAAGTGGAAGCTGCCTTTTGGAGTATACACAGTATGCCTCTTCCTCCTTTATGCCCCCCGGTTGTGTCTTTAGGAAAAATTAATATAGTCAAAGCATTAGTTTAGCTGAATGGCAAAGCTTCTTAGACCCTACAAAGGACTGTGAGATTGTGCTGTGAGATTTTCATAGCTGTTTAATATTAAGGGAAATAGGCAAATAGCAGTAAGTGCTTCTGGCCTATTCTAAAAATTGTTTTGTTGGGAAGTCTCTTCTCTCCCCCCCTCTTCTGCCCTGTTATGGTAATACTTATAATACTTGATTCTGAGTTTGCAGAAAGGACACATGCCTCAAAGGCAGCAGGTGCAGGAAGTTCAGGTGGTAGGGTGTGACTTCCTAGAAAAGACTAGAGGAAAGACCACTTTCAGGCTATAATCAGTCTAGCCAAAAAATTTTCATGTGCACCTAGTCCACATGATGTTCTTTCTGCAATAAAATTGAAAAAAAATTGCTTTGGAATTGCATCTCCTAAAGGTATTGATCTTTTAGGCTGAGGCTGTGTATGCTTTGAATTTTAATGTGCCTCTCCTTTCTCTCTCTCTAGCTGGAATGCTTGCGGCTTTCTCTACAGGATTATAAGCTTTGATATTCAGAAGAGCAAAACTGAAAAATGCCATCTGAGAGGTGCCTGAGGTATAGTACTTGGTAGAGTGTAGGAAGTTGTTCACATTTAGTGTGATGTTTAGCAAAGCATTAATTAGCAGATAGTAAAATGTGAAATTTATGTTTTTGTTCTTTAGTCATTATTTAATACATATCCATGTTATAGTCTGCAAGAGATTGCTGGAGGCAAATGGCAACTAGAAAGCAACGAGAAGCATGCTGGGGATTGGTTTGGGTCTCAGTCTCTTCATATGTTATCTTGTTTATGGTCTTGTCTATACTTGGAATTTTTGATTGTGGAAGCAACTGCTGTTTTACATTTATGCAGCTGTTAGTGCCTGTTGATTTTTGATGCTTTTACTGTTCATATATTCAGGACATACGTTACTCTTCCGGTTCTTTGAAGCCATTTCAAGCATTCTCTCCAAATTCATCTTTCAGCCTTCCAGAATCTCACATTCTGTCTCTTTCCCTCTTATAGAGTCTTAGTCACCCATATATACTTACCAATCTATCCTTTCTCATTTATTTATTTGTATTGTCCATTGTCTCATCAGAGAGTTGATATTTATGATTTAAGTAATTTCTGGGAGCATTTTGAGGGAAAAACACTCAACAGAATGTATTCGTCTAGTTGCTTTTCTGCACAACCTTCCGCTAGTCTGATATGCTGGTAGGTTCAACTGCTGCTCTATTTTGCAGAGTAGTTAACATTTTTGGGCTGATCTGGGATCTCAGAGGTCTGCCTGATATTATTAGGGTATTCTACCATTCCACTTCTGTTACCTTTTCCCTGGCATGCCTCTGCAGCAGGAGAGAATCAGGAAATCCTTGCATTTTGTAGCTGTTGAGTACTGACAGCATCAATACAATGTGGCCATGTAATGTTTAGTGAATTGCTGCATTTTCACTTATAAATTCCAGTTAAATTACCTTGCATGTGTATACGTTCTTCATACATTATTAACAGAAGGGATACAGGCAATTGATTTTTAACTTCAGTCATTCAACTGGAAAAAGGATTAGGATTGAACTGAATTTAAAACCATGCAGGTATTAATGTATATATAATTTCCACACAAAAATTACCCTTGTGCCTTGTCTTTTCAAACTGTTTTCTACTGAGTGAAATAGTCCTTATCTACAAAATGAGATGCATTAACTTCCAGATGATTGTGAGAAAAGTAAGAGGAATGAAGAAACAATTCACAACATTGAGAGAGAGAATAATTATAAAAATAAGTAAAGAGACACCACCTGTAGATATAATTAGGTTATAATATTTGCACAATTAATCTTCCAATTTTATTATATCCTCAATTCCCTTGGGAAGAAAAAGTTCTTCCAGTTAATACGGAAGGGGAAAACCTGGTTGTGCAGACTGTATTCTGCAGTTCTGTGAGAATCAGTAACAAAACTGATAGCTTACCATTGATTAAAGATTCTTTATTGTTGCTGATGAAGATTGCAGAAAGTTTCTTTTTCTTTTTTTTTTTTTCTTTTTTTTTTTTAATACAGCAAGTTGAACTGGTAGCATTGCTTGCCAAAAACAATGCATCCATTTGACTCAGTCACCCAGCTATAAAAGTTGCAGAAGGGAAAAATTGTTAGCAATAATTACATTTTCACAATCACAATTACGTTTTATTTTAACAAGCTAGATTTCTTAAAAATTATCCATTAGAATTTCGTTGGGGTTCCACAAATGGAAGAATTGAGGACAAAGTTTCATGTGAATGAATTATTTTGAAATGTAGGGTATGTCCACGTGTGAAACCTAAACAATTAGAGAAGGTGTTGAAATTCAGATACAGGCTGTTCTCCTGTGTGTGTAATGTGTAAATCTATTTTAGCCATCCTTCTTCCAGAAATAACACCTTAGCTTTTGTCTTTTTTTCAAAGATAAGATTAAAGCGAACGGTGTGCAAGGCAAGTCTGCATTAGTTTGCAGAAGCCAGAAGCGTGGGAGTGGGATATATTGTACAGAGAGTGTGTTGATGGGAATGAAGAATATAGCAGCCACACAGCTGCCGCCATAGCTTGCATATGTAGTTAACTGTGTGATTTTAGTGGAAAGATGAGAGCTTATTTATCTTGTAATCAAATTTCTTTTTTTATACCTTCCCTTTGATTTATTCATGAATGACTCTCTGTAAACTCATCTTCTATAAAGACCTAGATTCTCAGGCAATATGAGTTGGTGAAGTCTCACAGATTTCAGATGAACTGCATTGTTTTATCCCAAAGAGGCTTTGCAGATTTTTTTGGTTTGTTTCTATTCGTATTTATTTATGACTGTGTTTGCACATAAAAATGCATCTGCAGTTCTATTCCCTCTCCTCTTGTCTGATTTCTAAGGAAGCCAAAATCAGACAATCCTAGGCTGGATGACAGAAGTCCTGCATTCATGCAAGGAGATATTTGGAGGCGGTGGAAGGCCTGAGTGTAAAAAAGGCTTCATAAATGTGAATGACCTTAAATCATCTGAAAACTTTCAGTAGTCCAGTATCAGGCTTAAACAGGCCATCTGAGACCAAGAGTCTTCATTCTTTTGAGTAGGGCTAGCTACACAGATGCATACTCCTTCCCACTAATGCATCGATTTGAGGTACTCAAGGGTTGTTTTTCTGTCACTCCGTTGACCTAGGGCTTTATTCTTTTCATTTAGCTCGACAATGATTTTGAGTCAATTCTGTGAGTCCAGCTGACATCCAGAAGCAAATGAAAATGAGAACAGTTGAGATTTTTGAATCTGAGTATGTAATCAGATTTCATAATACTGTTAGACTGAGCTTTTCTTGTGATGGATGTACCATGAAAAGATTTTGCATAATACAGTTCACAACTTTCTTTCCAAGATTTGTCGAACAACCTTAGAAAAAATTGTTCTATATTGCTGATAGAATCTACTTGTTTCCTACATTTATTGATAAAATCTTTTCCCTTTTTCCTCTCAGCGTTCAGGAAATGCTGACAGGTCAGAGGCTTTGTCAGTCGAGCTCCCATAATGATGCTGTCCTGGCAGCCCTGAACCAGCAAAGAAGTGATGGCATACTTTGTGATATCACCCTTATTGCTGAAGAGCAGAAATTCCATGCGCATAAGGCAGTCCTGGCAGCCTGTAGTGACTACTTCCGAGTAAGTCCAAAGATTTATTTTTTTTCTTTTCTTACAATAATATTGAAAGTTACTCCAAGTATAGAAGGGAGAATGGTTATCCACACCATACTGAATAAACTGTAAATTTGAGCCTGGAGGAAAATTCAGTATTAATGCATATCTGGTAGAGTATACAACTTTAAATATCCACATACCTATGATAGGAAAGAAATGCAAATAGAAATATCAAGGACATAATTAAGTTCTTTTTAACATTATTAATAATTTCGTCTTTTTTTTTTCCCATGATGAAGTTTCTTTTTTTTTCCTTTTTTTTTTTTTTAAGAACTTGGGCATGTAGAGAAAGGAAATTTAAATCTTAATAAATATAAATCAGCTTGATAAATAAATTTAAATCAGCTTGAGAGTGAATTTTTATAGGAATGTAAACAGTTATTCTCAAAGAGGACTGGTAATTTTATTCTCCTCTCAGAGCCTGTAGTAATGTTTTGAGTGTAATAAAGCTTGTTTTCAGAAGCAAATGTTCCTGAAATGTAAAGGTTAAAATATTTTTTGCAAAACCTGACTAAATCAGATGCTCAGCATGGAAAATTGAACCCACATGATAAAGGTGGAGTAGTTGAAAAATTGAGATTTCTAATAGAAAAAGCATTTTTTTTTGTAAGAGGCAAAGCTACCAACCTTCATCATAGTATATCTGTTCAAAATGTTGGACTGTCTGTAGCTCTTTAGTTGACTGGTGTTGTTTTTTGAAAGTGTGAGTCATTCTGTTGTTGTTTGGAGACTAAAGCTGAAATTAATTTAAAGGTCTGTTTTCTGTAACAAAGCAAGTTTATTTAATGTTTTGCCTACACTGTAATTGTATTGCTACAAGCACCATTATGGTGATCTTTCTGTTCTGTTAGAATAGTAATACAGTGTATAGCAACTTTTCAGTATCCCTAATTATTTGAGCATAATTTTCATCTCCTTTGGAGTTGTCTCTTTTTTTTTTTTTTTGGTCAGAATTGAGTAAATTATTCTACATATTTAAGAAAGAAATATTGTTACCTTGATATTATTTTTATCGTGATGACTTTAAGGCAATTGATTGCTCATTTTTTGGGCTTGTCTGCATGCTTCTGTGTTCTGCTCATGCAGACTTTGTACCGTGGTAGCTGTTAATATTGCTTTTTCGTGGTGCCTTGGCCTGCTGTCACGCAGATTGCTTAGCACTGTTTTTTTCCCTTTGCCCCTTCCCTTTACTTCTGTGCAAAGATAAAGAGGGATTTGGGAGCTCTCTAGCTCCAGTGAGTGTTACATATAGCTGCTGGTGGTAGATACACTGCAGGACTGATCTTCTGGCTTAGCTGAAATATTTTAATAAGTGTGCCACACGATTCCTTGAGACCTGTGAAATGCATTCCTTCCAGAGCTATTTGTATTCAGTGTATAGAAACATCATAGAGTGGGCAGCTGTACCGTGTTTAAGTGGTGTGGTAGGAACAGCTTCTACCTTAGTCACTTATTTATTGACCTTGAGATTTGGGGCGCAGTGACTCAGCTTGTCACTTCCAATTGAGTTACTTGCTGTTTGCTGAATGGTTACTGCAAATTGAAATCTTAATGCCTTTTGGCAAAGAAAAAAAAAGCTTTATAGTAGATCAGATTAATAACTGCTACATAAATCTCTCCTACTAAAAATACCAAATGATTTATGCAGCATTTGGTAATTTGATCTGCCCCCAAACTGTTATAATTTGGTAGGACATATTCTTTAAACTTCTAGTTTTGGCTATAAATATGAAACTCTTGCTTTATGAAATCAGTCAAACAATTTCTGTTATTAATGGACAAAAAGCCTTGTTAAAAATTGAGAAATTAGATTTGATTTATTAGATTTATTCTGCAGAAACATGGTGAAAAAGTGACTAGAATCAGGAATATAGTATGTAATCATTAAAAAAAAAAAACAGGTTGATTAAAAAATAATAGTTAAACTGGGATTATAAATGTTTTTATATCTAGGGAAATTTTGTCTAATTTGAGCTACCAAGCATTCATATTCTAAGATATAGGAGAATGATGGCAATTTTCATTTAGAGTCAGGGAAGAGAAATAGACATCTCCAGAGGATGATAAAGGAGGGTAGAAGACTTATTTAGGATGAGATGAATCACCATATGGAAGTGCAAGATTTCTCTCCACTGGTCATAAAGAATAGACTTAAGTGCTTCATATTTAGCTGTTAAAGTTACATAAGGTGAGTTCTACCCTTAGTTTTCCTGGATTTCCTTGGAGGAATTGTTGGAAGAACCTTGTGGTCTTTCTAACTGTGCAGAAGTCATTGCCAAGATATATTTACCTTTCACTAATTTTTGAGAGATTTTTTCATGTAAGCACAGAACTGCAGGGGATAGGATTCTGAGAACATCAGATGTTGGAGTTACGTGAATAAAATTGAGATGACAACGCTATACATCAACGTGACACAAAGAACTTGCCTTTTGTAGCTTCAGGTTACTGTAGCTCACAGATTTGATTAATATACCAGCCTGCCCCCAGCTCTCTCTGGGGTGGCTGTCGTCCAGTTCTTCTGATCGCATAGATTCCCAAGAAGTATGCCCAATTGTACTCAAGGCTCTGTCAGCATGAATATTTATTTTTGTTTTCTTTTTTGCCACTTCTCTAAAAACAGCTTGTACAAGAGATGGGATATTTGCTTCCTACAGATCCCACATACGGTTTTCTACGTGTTCTGTGTCTATTTTGATTTAAATGGAGCTACTGCTGAGATTGTACTTTCTTGATGAGAATAACAAATCAGCCAAGCAGCATGTTTCTTTTCAAATTGCCATTTATTTTCTTGTTTTACTGCAACAGAAACTTTAACACTTTAGCAGGATGACTGTGTGTCCCGTTACAAATGGATGAGAGAGTTGGAGCCATTGTATGTAAAAGAGTGGTGAATGTCAGACATTGGTTTTTATTATCAATTTTTCTTTGGGGTTATAGTCTGGGGTAAATTCTTCATTTGCTTTTCTAAGACAAGACAGGGACCTGAGCTTCATCAAATACTGAGCTTTGACCAGCACCAGGGGTAACAGCGTGCCATCCTGGTTTCCAGCTGGTATAGTTAGTCTTGTAGTTTCAGCTGTGCTGAAACATGAGTATTTAAATTAGAAATTAGAATAGTTCAGTAGGAAGGGACTTACAAGGGTTATTGAGTGCAACTGCCTGTCCTAAGTATAACATCTGATTTGGGAGTTTGTATCATTTAGATACAAAAATACTCTGTATGTATGACTTTTTTCCTTTTTTTCATAGAAAAAATACAGTTAAGTTGACAGTTTAAGCACTTGAGGACTAGGATTTTCAATTTCCTTTCTTTACACCATCTACTGAAGGACCTCTTCTTCCAAAATGAGCTAGGGAACACAGGAGTCAGCTTCTTACCCTTAAAGATTCATGTAAAGAATAGTAAATAAATGCATTTTTATGAATTATTTTCTTAAGTAACAAACAGCATTATAGGCAAAGTTTTCTGTATGACATGCTGCAATTTGCTGTTTGTCTCAGTCTATTGCAGCGAGACAAGGAGGTTTAGTTAGTGAGTATATGTAAATTGTGATAGCTCTAGCAAGTAAGTGGTTTCCAATTAAAAGATATTTTTTTTTCTTTTTTCCCCTCTGGGAACAAAATGAAATGTTACTGCATGACTTCGTTAGTAGGCATTTACAGTGTTGGCAGGTGATTATGTAACATCAAGCTTTTCTTGTACAAAATGCATTGGTTTTCCAGTCAGAACAACTCCTTTCTCCTTCCTTATTTTTCGTTTGAGTGGATTTATAGTCATAGGACTAGATTATTTTTTTCTCAGATGTACATTTTCCGTGTTATCTGGATTGACAGGATTATATCAATTAACTATAATAAGATTTTAAAATGTCAATAATATCCTGATTTTTTTTTCCCACAATGAGCACATTCACTTCTTAAGAGAATCTTTCTTTGAAATTAACCTAATAGATACTAATTTTGTTTACAGTCTTCGTACTTTTAACTGTCACAGTTGATTTTTAAGCATTTTATTTTCAGAATTTTTCCTGTTCTCTTTCCTCCCTGTCAACAGAGTATATCTTCCTGTGTACACAGCAGTGCTGATTGTTCTTATTTTGTAATATGTTGCATCATTTTTGCGTAAGGTTAGAGAACTGATTTTTATAAACAAATTCTTGAGGTGTGAAAGATTGTATGAAGCAAATAGTTTCCAAGGTCTTGTTACGTATGTCATAAAGACGAAAAGGCTCTCCCTAACACATTTTAGGGGTAGCTGTAAGGACCTCTAGTTCTGACATGCTATTACGACCTGGAACGGTTGCTTATTTAGAAATCCTTCTCCCAGATAACTTTTAAAAATGTTAGATCTTTGCATTTGGACCAAATAAATTCTGTTGTTCTAGTAGCATCTATTCACTGCTGAGACTTTTGTGCTAAATGAGGCTGTTACCCTCACTATAAGCTTCCTGAGTAGGTTGGGAAACATTTCTATGTCTAAACTTTTCCTGGGATCAGTTTAATTTCATCTTCTCAGTTGGAAATTACAATGTATTTGAGAAATTAAAGTATTTCATCTGTTTTAATTGCCTAACACAACTTTGGTAGATCTCAGTCACATAGATTCACTGTGGCATCTAAATTTGTTTCTAAATTACTTTTTTTCAATTTCCCAAGCATATAAAATCTTTGCTTTTGCTAAATGATATATGTGCCATCTTGTTTTTAATTACCGTAGGCTCTTCAACTCAAATCATGTAAACTATAGCCTTCATAAGGATATTGCTGTTATATTTACTAGCAATTAACTTGAAGTAAATTCCTATTTGTCTGTTATCTGCCTGTAACTTGCACCCAAGAGTAGTATTTTAATGAATTTGAAACCCAAAGTTCTAAGTTAGACCAATCATTGTCAACAAGGTAATGCTAAGAAGGAAATGCAATTGAAGAACAGATTCTGCTTAAGTTGATTCTGTTCAATTTTATCTTCTCAGATATGAGCTATGATACATAGAATTCACAGTCCCCAAAACAACAACAAAAAACATCTCAAAAAAGCCCTAAAATGTTTTACAGTACTAAAAGTTCCTAGCCAAATCTATTAATTTAAGAGATGATTTTTGTCTAACTCCTGAACTTACATCTAATATAGACTTGTTGAGGACAACACAGGCTGAAACCTAATTTTTCTTTCTTTTTTTTTTTTTTTTTAATGTAGCATGATAATACCATAGGAATAGTATGTGTTATCAACATCTTTACTAAGTTTAATCAAATCATTCGAAGTAATGAAGCACAGGCATGTGTGAAGTGGCTCACTGTCTGAAGGCCTTTCTATCTGAATAAACTGTTGTTTACTTCTTAACTGTGCATGAAGGTGGTTTGCAAATGATTTAAGGCTTTCTAAATCAATATTTTACTGTATTTACTATCAAAGTGGACAAGGTAATGGGGTGTGTCTGGGTTATTTTACTTAGTTCAACCTTATCTTTGCAATTAATGCTTCTTTCTTCTGTGAAGTTATGAAGCAATTTTCCATTGCTGCAGACAGAATTCCCACAGCATGGCCGTGTGGGTACTATCACAAACATTTGTAATATTTTCTAAATTCTATTTTCAAATACCCCGCAGTTATGTTGTCACTAAATACGTTTGTCACAATTCTCATAATGTGTAAATAAATTAATTGCAATTCTGCTGCTCTGGATGGTAAACAATATCAAGTCTTACTCTCTGAGTCATCCACTTAATTTTTATTTTTACTTTTTTTGAATTCCCTGTACAGTAAGTGCACCATGAGTAAGTGTGGCAGAATCAACTCTGCAGTTAGTGAGGTAGGCCTTAGGAGACTGTAGCTCACCATCTCTAATTAAATTGGTGTTATAGCAACATGTGGTGGTTGGTAACTATTCAACTGATATGTTTTCTCAATTTAAAAGCAGGGCAGAAAGCAGTAGGAGTCATTGCAGCCTCGTTGCTGTAATTTCCAATTCTCTTTGCCATCTTCTCTTTTACTTCCTCTACCTTACCTCCCTTCAATTTTTCAGCATTTTTATAGCAGAGTTCTGAAGCTGGGCTGGGCTCTGCAGCAACTTGTGTGTTGCTGCAAGTGTCTGCCAGTGGAAAGCCAACTTACTGGAGCAGGGCTGTGGCATGGAGCTGTTTCACACCGATTTTCTTCTCAGTCTCTGCAAGCTGGTGAAGTCTTAAATCTTAGAACTGTTGGATGCAATAGACGCTTTCTATATTTTGCAGTCCTCATTAGTATCTTCCTACACAACCTCAGGAGAAGTTAAAGCTGTTATTTTGTGGGTGTACTAAAGCTGAAAACCCCTTCTTCTCCAACCACCTGAGTGATTTACTTGGGCAGTGTGTCACTTCTAGGTTCAGCGAGTAGGACTGACATACCATGAGAAGTATCCAAAGAGAGACAAGACTGCTGAAGAACTAAAAGCATAATCTATATCTTGCACTCGCAAAGGGTACATAGGTGGTTTTAGGATGTTTTAAAGCTATAAAAATAGCTGTTTTTCTTTTGGATGCTTCTTCAGGGTTTGATGCATTCCACTTCATTTGTACAAGGAGAAGCCCGTCATAATGCACATGCTTTTGCCTTTTACATTGCACATTATGCTTGTTAGAAATTTTATAGGAAATATCTTACTTTAAAAAAAATCAGTTTCTTCACTGTCAGCAGTGCCATTTTTTGCACCTTGTTAACAACTTCATTTCAGTAGCCTGAAATGCAGTATTGGCTAGTTGAATTCTTGTCATTGTAGGCCTTCATCTAATAAAAGGTTGTATTTAAGCAGTAGAACCTCTATATTTGATGGTCCTGAACAGCTTTATGTTGTTGGTCAATGTTGTAAAATGCTGCTGGTTGCTTACCTTTGGCAGGAGTTAATCTGCCTAAGTTAACCTGTATTCAAACTTAGACATCTAAAACCAGGCTGAGTCCCAATCCACTCTTACTGGATGACCTAGTGTGCAAGTGACCAATGAATTAAACTGCCTCTCCATTTAACAGGTAAAGCCTCAAAAGAAAGAGATACCCTTAGCAGCATTGAGTGAGAATGAAGAATGGCCCACTGTGTCAGATTGTTGACTACTTGCTTTAGGAGTAGCTGTTTGTGGTGCCTGGAGAAAAAGAGTAAGAACCGGCTAAACTTAATGTGTCCCTGAGAATTCCCACCTGTGCTTAGCTTGGGCATTTCCAGAGCAGGGTGTGATTTCTGTCTGTTCAGTAACCCTAAAAAAGTGTCTCATCCAAGCTTTTATCCTGCTTCCCATTGAGGCTGTGCAAGACATGTTGTCCACTGTGTGCTCTGACAAGCGACCACTTCATTATTGTGAAGAAATACTTTTTGTTTGTTCTTCTGAATCTGATTTCTACCAGTTTCATTTCATTTTCTCTGGTTCTTCTGTTGGAAAAAACAACAAACTGTTGGTTCCTAGGTGTTCTTCTCATGGCACTCAATCATCATCTCTCTTTCAGGTTGGAGGCTTCTAACTTTCTCAGATATTACTCAAATGGAAGCCGTTCCATATTCTTGGTCATTCTTTGGATCTTCTCTAGTATATCTTTTGTGAGATTTGTGTGCAGTGTTAGGCGAAGCATAGACTTCTGCCTGGGCACAGGGTTGTCTTCTGTTTTGTTCTCTCTCAACTTAAAAAAAAAAAAAGTCTAAGTTTTTTGATTGCTTTTTAAAACTTTTTCAAACTTTTTTTTTCTTTAACCATTGCTGCGTACTGAACTGACACCTTCAAGAAACTCTCATACTGCAAAACTTCTCTTTTGAACTGTAATGTTCAGGAGGGACACCATCACTTTCAAATTTAAGATGTTTTTTTTCATGTGGATCACTCTACATTGAATTTTAGGCCAATCACTCATCTCATGCAATACTGTCACAGTTTATCACATTTTGCCTGTGCCCTTACTAATTGGAATAGCTTTGTCTCAATGGATGCTGTAGCTGTACTGGTCTCACCCTTTCCCAGATTGTCTCTGGATATGTTAAATATGCAAGACTGATGTGCTCCACTGGAATCAACACTCCCCTGTAAAAACTGGCCAGCTATTTTATTTTATTTTATTTTATTTTACTTTATTTTATTTTATTATTATTTTATTATTAATTTATTATTATTCTAATTTTTTTATTTAAATTTTCCCCTCCCCATCTTCAATCACTCATTTATCCAGGCAAAGACCTCTGTTTTTCTTTCCTCTCTTGGATATTTCGTTTTAAAGGCCTTTGAAGAACTTTGGATTCACAAAAAAGATTTTGACACTTTGTGGAAAAGTAATGGTTAGAGCCCAGTATAACATTCTCTTCATCAGTAGACTATAGCTATTACTTTTACATGTATAAAAGCAATTTTACATGTGTGTGTATGTGTACGCAAAACTCAAAATCTAGTAAAACATTTACCATTTCAGCTGTGTGGAGCATTCTCAGCTCCATGGATGCAAGGAGCATGGATGAAATAAGAATGTGGTCTTCCAAGATTTATAGAGTACCAGCTATAAAAGCAAGTAACAACTGTACATAAAGCCCATTTGAAAGCAATATTACTAGATATTTAGATACCTTATAAAATATCTGTGTTTTTAGAAGCTCTCATACCTGGTACTGAAGTACCTGCCTTTCCAGAATTTGATTTCAACACAAAAGGAGTAGATATCAAGCCTGTGGAATTTTTGGGAATAATTAAATTGGCATCATTGGGGTTTGTTACTTTAGAGGGGTTTTGTTTGTCAGAGGTGAAGGAAAAGTCAAAGGTTAAATGAGAACAGCCAAATGTAGACCACTAAAAATAAAATGAAGAGATGAGTTTATAGAGGCATTTGTTCCAGAGGAGATAGCTGATCAAGGGCAGAGCTCAGCTGATGATGAAAGCTACTGTGAGAAATGACTGTAATATTAGCAAAAACTTGGTTAGTCAAGACATTCTTCTTCTATTTACCAAATAGCTGATGTTTAATTGCTGTTGTAGGTTTTCTCAGTAAAAGGATATGGAAAACCAAAGAAAAAATTGGTCATTGAGCTGGCTTTGTTCTCTAGGCTTTGTATCATACAGCTTAATAAAGATATCAGTGGGTATTAGGTGTGGTACTTTAGCAAAGTTATACTGTGATCATAATGGAAAATAGTTTTATAGTCATAATGGAAAACAAGATTTTTTTGAAAGATATAAACTGTTCCTAGTTTAACCCTTCATAAAATGGGCTGGATATGAAAGGTATCTGGCACAAACCTTCATAAAATGAACCATTTCAAATTGCAGCATTAGGCTTCTCGCATAACAAGTATGCTTTTCCAGTTAAGCTGCAGAATAGGAGACAATTGTTGCAGTTTACTATTGGTTGGTACATTTGGATTTCAGTGTGTAATGACATTTACGTCACATAATGACTAGCTTCTTAGAAGCTAATTATAATAACTAAGATTATGTTATTCCAATTCTGCTAAATGAAACTTTGCCGTACAACTATTTAGTTATGACTTACATACTGTGAGGTGAGAAACTTCTTGTCTTGCTATGTTGAGTTTGCTTTTAAAAGTAGCCCCTCTTAAAGGTGTCAACACTTTCTCTTTTTCTTTCTTTCTTTTTTTTTTCCCCCAAAAATATAAAGAAGGTTTGCCTTCTGGAATGAAATGTGTTGTGGTAAAGTGCTAGCTCAAGAGCTGACTTTTATTCCAGTTTTATTTTGAGCTTGGTTTTGATATCACTTGCTAAAATCATCAAAGGAACAATAGGCTTATGCATTCACTGGGAAGCATTACACCAATTTAAGCCAAAATTTGCAAATGTGACTCATACTTTTCTGTGCTTGACTGGAGATGCTGTAAAAAAAATCTGTTTTTAGTTATGCTGCTCCCTTTATATTCCAGAAGGCAGGCCTATTTAAGAGTGACTATTGTTAGGACAGGCTGTACGTTAATGCAGATTTCTGCAATGCATTGCATGGCACGGTCCTTGCAATTCAGTTTTCTTTCTTCTGCCACAGTGAAAGTGATTTTAGCATTCAGAATCACCTGTAGTGACTCATTTCTTTTGCAATAGTGAAACTAAGGGTACTGTAGCTGTGGTAGTTCACTTATTATTATTATTATTATTTATTTATTATTTATTATTTATTATTTATTACTATTATTATGATATGGGATTGCACATAATTGTAGAATTATTGTTTCTACAACATAACTTAGGCTACTTTTGAACATAGGCCTTTTTAGTGATGAAATCATTAGCAACTCATAAGGAATAGTAAGCAATGATCTGTCCTTTTAACTTGTATCTCAAATTATGTTTGTGCATCTAAACAGAAGTTTGGACAAGTCATCTTATACTGGCTATTAAGAGTACGATCATCAAAATATGTACTATATTTGATGTATATTCAATCAAGAATTTAACTTGTTAGTAAGAAAATGCTTCTCTAGTTGTTTATTTTGACTGAAAGTAAAGACCCTGTGCCTTGTTACAATCAAGAAAATTACTTTGTTCTTGCTGGGTGGCTCCCAACAAATGTGCACAAATCACATTCTTAGCTCTTCTAAACAGCAGTGCACCTCTTTACTTCCATTTGTGTTACTTGTTTCTAAAGCTACTAAGTGGTATCTCTGTATTAACAGTGCAATGTAACAAGTGTATAACATAAATGATTTGGTATGCTCTTAGGTGCAGTATATCACTGTCTGACACTGATGTACTGAAAGAAATGGCAAAAGTTCAAAGGAATTTGCTAACAGTAACGCGAGCCTTAGGTACTGTGCATAAAATTGTATATTGTTCAGTTTCTCCTGTATTTCTTTTCGTCTCTTTAACCATATAGTCCCGTAAACTGGGAATGAGAGCTGACCTTTTCATTTTACAGGATTCATTTTAGTTGAATGGCAAATGCTTAAAAAACAATATTTAGATAGATTTCATTGAGCAGATGTATTACTGCAGGCTCAGTTATCAATGATTGACATTATGTGACATTTTCTCTGAGAGTTTATACAGAACTTGTTCAGAAGAATCATGTAATAAGCCTCTTAATCACATTTCGTGTAGTTGGTATTGATGGATATGTTTTTTCAGTGCGCAGGAGACTCCAGAGGACATGCCTTATGATTGATTTAGGACACACAGGCTTAAAATGGGAGGAAAACAAAACAAAATTATCATGTTAGTTATGAGAAGAACAAACCATGTTTTTACATGCAGTGAGGAAATATTTACATATTAAATTGATTATTTAGATAAGTGTATGTTACATATCTAGAATGTGGTTAATATTTGATACAGACTGTCATCTGTCAAAGTAGTACCTTGATTCTTGTTTATTCAGTCTGATTTTTTTTATTATTATAGGTAAAAACAGCAAAGAAGAAACAATATTGCTTATGTAATGAAGGATTAGAACATGGAAGTTAAGAACAACTAAAGGTTAATACTACAAAGGGGATTAAATAGATTATGAGTTATTTATTTAATATTACTGTTACGCGAACATTGAGGTGATACTTTTAGTACAAACTGCAGAGGAGAAAGTTTTGGCCTGACAGACTTTATAGTCCAAACAGATGTGTCTCAGGACTGGATATTTACAAATTTGAGCAACCCATATAAAGATAAGACTAGGTACCAAATCAGGAAGAATTTAAGACTGTAAGTTGTTCCATTGATGCTGGTAAGATTCCACAGGCTTAAAATTACACATGCAATAAAAAATACTGACGTATCACATCATAACTGAGTTCCCTGAGCAGTGTAGAAAATTGATTCAAGATCTCTTAAGTGCTAGTTTACTTTCTTAATAGCTTCTATGATGCATCAGAGAAGTACAATCAGTTTCCTGATAAGAAAAAGATGTAAAACAGAAGAACATAGAAGTAAATGAATATGTTGTGGGAAGTGAATCTGAATAAAGCACTGCATTTACTGAAAATGCCTATCTATTTTAAAATATTTTAAAGAAGAACTCAAGCAATATCATTGTGGAATTGTGGAGGCAGAAATTTGAGATGATAATTCTGCTCTTCTAAAACAGTAAACCAGTACTCGACAGTGTTATCTTAAAAATTCAGTGCAAGAAGATAAATAGGTAACCTTGACAATGACACTCATAATAGTTCTTTACCAATTAGCTTGCTTGAAAGACAGAATAGATGTTCGCTCATTTTCAGAATTGTCCTGTTTTCTTCAGGTCTAACAACTACGTATTAGTTTTTTTATTTTCTTCAGATGTATTTCTGAATTGGGTGGAAGAAGTTAGTTATGGAGGTAATATGATTACCAAATAAGCTGCTTGTTTCATTTTGAATCTTAGCTGTAGAGTTCAGTAATAAAAGAGTCTGGGTGGGATGGCATGCTTACGGTTTAATTTATGCAAAGAATGGTAGGATTTTTTTTTTCCCTGTAACTTTTGACCAGAGTTCTTAAAATATAGCTGATAATTTTTCAGGGAAAGTAGGAGCAATTATTTATTTACTTATTTTTAACAGAGTACTCTGTACTTAAGAGATGAGTAAGCTCATGTGCACAGAGGCTAACTCACTGCTAGTTCATCTTGACATCCTGTGTGTTCATCTTTTTTGAGTGTGTTGCAATGAAAGGAACTACAAGAATGCTAGTTCACTCTGTGCCAACTTTCCACTCTCTCTATCTGGTTGTGATTGTGAGGAAGTGCAGCAAATGGGTATACCTTTTACAGTAGAGTATATGTCGGATTTCTGGACACAAGAGCAACAGCTGAAGGTAAAGGCAGGCTCTGGTACCGCAGTTGCAAAAGCTCTAACTGCCAGTTAGAGTCAAGGATGAAAGATAACAGGGTAAGCTGAGTGGGGGATACTTGTATTGCACTGTGTGAAGCAAGCCTGGACTTGCTGAAACCCTATGAACACCCTGGGAATGCAGCTTCTAATTCAGATGCTTCTGAAGAATCCCGGGATTACTGTGTTTGCTGCCTGACTGATAACACCATGGTTGAGCGAGAGTTTGTGCAGTTCAGAGCTATGTGTTAGTGGGGGGGATCCAAGTGGTCTTCGGCTGTGGTAGTAGACGTAGGACTAGGGCTGCAGATAGTTATCAAAACAATGTTTGAGAACAGCAAAGCAGGATGGAAATGTTCTTTTTTGGGTTACTGTAGATTAGCTCAGTTTACTCTGTTTTTTGTTTTTTTTTGAAAGCTTAGGTTTATTTTAAGTTGCTTTTAGAGGTGAATCAAAGAAAAATAAAGATTTCAGTCACTTCACATTCTTGCTGAGGGAGCTTTGAGATATTTCAGAGGTTATTGCTATGCAATGGAACAGTTTACTTTTATTACTGGAAGAGCCAGGGCATTTCTTGAAGGCAGTAATTTAGATGTTCATTTGCTCATCTCCCATTTGGAATGTATCACAAAAGTTGGTTGGGGCTGATGTAGCTGAAACAAGGGATAAGCATAAGAAGGTCAAGGTAGGGAAACGGAAGGCATTATGTATGGATTCAGCCTGTCATAATTGGCAGTCTGCAACTATTTTTAAAGAGCTACTTACCCCTAAGGCTTTTGAACTAGAAATGACTTACACGAATTCAGGTAAGTGAAAGAGAACTCAGGTTCTTTATATATAATTATATACGTATAATTTGTCACATGAAACACACTTAAAGGTGCAAACATTTTTCAGTTTCTCCTTGCTGTTATGGTTTGTAGTTTTCATTCCAGAAATACTCATCTTAAGAAAACAGAAGAAATTCTAAAGATGAATATAATGAAAGGAAGCAATTAACTTCTGTCTCTTCAGCTTTCATTCCTCAGTTCAGTCAACCCATTACTTAGGATTAAAGTTTTCACCTGTTTTAGGTATCTAGGCTAAGCTAAGTGTTTAGGCTTCCTCTACAGTTACAGAGTAGAAAGGATACTTGATACAGCCTCACCTTGAATATTGTGTGTAGTTCTGGGCTCCACAATATAAAAGGATAGTAAGATATTTCATCACGCTAAGTCCTGTAAATGGGTGTCTAAACATATCTATTTCTATCTATTGATTATCCACAAAACACTTTCACTTAATTTTGTTATACAGCTGCCTATCTTTACGTACTGTTATTACAGGCCCCAATGACAATTTGTTCTCCTATTCTCTCAAGTTTCCAGTATTTTACCAATTTTCTTTCTATCCAGTATTTACACAGCATATCATTGCTCATTTAATGACATTTTTACTTTCCTTTAAACACTTTTTAAATGTTAAACAGGTTTTCTTCAGATTTAAATTAGCACCTAATGGTTTTCAATGTCTTTCAAATATATTCCTGTAATTTATTTGAACTTGTATCAGTGTTCAAATTGTACATGTATGTATATATTAAACTCCCATCAGAAAGCTTATAAAAGCTGAAGAATTCCAGTTTATTTCTACCTAGGTCACTAGTAGTAAGTCACTTAAAATTTTGGTCACCATTCTTTTCAAGTATAACAATTTGTTCTTTTTATATTTGTTTACTTGTCTCCTGAGACTGTACGTGTTTTATAATTCTGTTTCTGTCCTTTAAAAGGACACTGAGTTGCATGGAATTCACTGAAAGTATTTACTTGTGTAAAATATTGTACGATGTGATTAAGTTGTTTTCTGACGATTTACGGCTTGCTAAGCCTGCCAAGGCTATAAGATTGATGCGTACAAATGGGGACAAGCTCATTACTGTCACAGATAGGATCATCTGAGTAAGTAAGAAAGTGACTCGAAGGCAAGGAGCAATTTTGTACCTCACTGTTTCTGACAGCGAGCAATTTGTATTTGGGGGATTTTTAATATTCTTTTCATGTTTCTGTATTCCTAAAGTTGTATTTTATGAAGGAGTCTGTACCTGTTGTTGCAGAGCTGCATGACTGATTAAAAAAATCAATGGATCTAGACACTTTTTGTCTAATTTATTACAGTTAAATTAAAATAAGTATACATTATTATTCTGATTTGGTGGTGTTTCACACCCATCTTGCATTTTGCTTTTAAAATCTAAGCAGCTGCAAAAGCTGAGCATAGGAAGTTAGAACCAATGACTGTGCTATGCATCATTTACTCAGGCTGTTCTGCCCAGTTACATCAGATCTGATCACATCTTTACCTGTTGTTGTGTTGCATCCAGTGTTGAGCTCTTGTCTTATTTTGTGTTCTATGTAAACAGCTCTGTAAAGGTGCCTTTGGCTGCTGAGGGCAAACCTGTGAAACTGCAAGGTGCTGTGTATTAAAGGCCAACCAACTTGCTATTCATCTTCAAAGTCAGATTTTCAAGATGTCAGAGAGCTGCTTTTGTCAAATACAGTTTGATTATTTTTATCCAAGGATCGTGCCCTTCATTTTCCTCTCAGAAGTTCACTAGCTCTGATTCTGTTTCAGGCCTAGATTAGAAGAAGAATGGAGGGCTGTTTCCTCCCCTTTCTCTTTTTATGGGTAATGAAGTGTCTGCCCGCTTCACAGAAATGAAGTTTGTAGCTAGCTACATCCTAGTTTGCAGCATCTCAAACAAATGTGAGCTCAGGTGGAGACATTTGTGACTGGGTGGGTATATGCTGATCCCTGAATTCTAGAGCACTTGTCACAGAATGGCAGGAGGATTATCTTCACTTTTCTTTTGGGGGACGGATTTAGTTCATTAAAATCTTGACTAAAGAAAGCAATCACTTTATTTTCCACAATGTTCTCTCATTGACTGATTGGATATCAGAGCAAGACCTGTAGATTTAAAGGAACTGAAAGAAAAGATGGGTCCTCTAATCAGTTGTCTTTGTTGTAAAAAAGGGAACTGAAGTTGACATATTGGCAATTTGGGTGCTGCCCACACTCATGACCATCTTGGAGGAAAAAAGGCATTTTCAAAGAAGGTTTTATTTTGTCCAAGCAGAGGTATTTTAAAGCAAAGTATGAAACATTAGCATTGTTGAATTATATGAATAACTTATAATAATTAACATTTCATGTTTAGCCAAAATTGGTAACTTTTCTGGTAAGTTTGATTTTGAATTACGCACTTGTCTAAAGATTTTATATATCATTATTTTTCTTGCCTGTCACTTGTACAACTACCTGAGATGTTTTTCTTATTGCCTTGTTTTTAATATAACTGAGAGAAAAATAAAGTAGGCTACTAGCTTTGCATTAAAAGAAGGACTGATGGATCTATTTAAGTGCAGAGAACTTCAGAGCATTTTCAGAGATACATCTGAAATCTGAGTTTGACAGCCCAACCATAACTCATTCTCTAGGTGTTGGAGAAGTCTTAAGCCAGAATTTAATGACCAATGTATTTCTACAGTTAAAAGCATAACAATCAAGTACGGCAGCCTGAATTAAAGACTGGGTTTCTAAGCTCAAATTCTGCCAATGGTCAAGCAGATATTTTTTCATGCCAGATTAAACCTTTAAACTGTCAGGCTGAGAAGGAAATTTGCCTGCTGGTAAGGACACTGAGGATCATCAAGCAGAGTTCGGTTCTCCTGTGTAGGAGACTACTTTCCTGGTGGCTAATTCAGTTCAGCCAAATGTGGACTGTCTGAGGACCATTGCAGACTTTATCTTGCAGTTAAATGCTTTGGCGTTGCTCCCTGAAAAATAAATGTTACTGAATGTCAAAAACTTCCAGAGAATACTTAGAGGGTCGCCATGAGAGAAAATGAGCTCTGTGTAGCAGATGGCACATAAAGCTGCAGCCCTGTGGCTTACAGGCAGCTACAGTTCTGATAGCACGCGGCTCTATTAGACTCTGCCTGTGCTAGTACATTAGATGGATAAAGGCTTGTTTTCTGTCCCTAAATGCAACTGGTGCAGCGTGGCTTAGGTCCGTGTGACTAAACCTCCTCCCCTCTGCAAACATCTTGGCCTTATCCCTTTGGAACAGCCACGGCTTGAGGTACTGCATGGACTGAGGCCTGGGCATTGCCTCAGAGGGCTCTGGCTGGCAGGGGCCAGAGCCGCGCCGAAGGCCGTGTTCATGAGGCATGGTGGGCGATTACACCTCGGTCCCTGTGACAGTGGCCTCATCCCCTTGAGTTCACTAGTTTAGGCGCAGTAATAAGCCATGTGTAAGGACTGTTCTAGAATCGTTGTGGTACTGTAGAATAGTTTGTAAATGTAAATCTAGTAAGACTACAATGAAAACCTGTATTAGTTCATCACTGAAGTGATTCCTTGTCTACAGATGAGATTCATGTAAGTGTTCCTCTGTACCTGAAAGCTTATCCCATTGTGAGACATTCAGTCTTTGATCAGAATAGAAACTTTATGAAGTAACGATGCTCTTTAGATGGTTCCCATGTTCAGGCAGTTGCTGTAGTACAGCCAGGGAAAGCAGAACATGCAGCACCTTGTACCTTGCAGGCACTTGCAGGCTTTCTGCAGGCACTGCATGAAGAATCTGGTTGTAATGAAGGTGTGCAAATCCACCCCATGAGAGCTGTGTAGGCAGGTGGTGTTGTTAGACTTTACCCTCTTTATTCAGGAGTTGGTGTGACAATGGAGTATTATCCAAAAAAGTGTATTTAGTAATGAATATCTGAGATGACAAGTTTGTTTTCATAGCGAGGGAAGTACCTATGCATACAGTGACACAACTGTTTCACTTTCAATGGCATCAGTGCAAAGGGTATTCTTAGAAGAAGAACTTTTAAGAGCTTCAGAATACTCAAGATATTTCTGAATTTTGGAATATATCTTAGCAAAAATAAATGTGAATGAAATTTTTTTTCTTCTAGTTCCAGTCCAGATGTATGTTGACCACCAGCTGCAGACAGTCTGTCAAAAAACATGTAGCAGCACTCTTCCCAGGATCTAGCTTGTGTGCTTCACATTATTTAACATTCATTAACTTTTTTAAACTATGTATTGTTGCCATTGCTTTTGTGTTCCAGTCTTACACACAGATTAAATCAAAACATGACCTGCCCCAACACTTCTCTGTGCTAGCTGGTCAAATTGTTACTTAATAGAATTAGCAACAGCTGATGCATGAAATGTTTGGTACAGCATTATTAGCGGTAGTGTAAATTCACTCTTGTGCAAGAATTTGAACACTTTCCCTGATTTCTCCAAGGCAGGATATACTCTGTAACTGTACATTCAAAAGCTTAAGGACACATTGCTAACACATCAAAGCATATGTAAGTGTATAAATTTGACTATAAGAAAATAGTTGTTCATTGGTGTGGTGCTTAGAAAACATTCTATTTTTTTCAAGGAAAAACCCATATTTTAATTAAAAATATCAGACCTCCTAACCATGACACTTGTGAGTAGTAACACAACACAAAACTACTGGTAACATGCTCGTGCTTAACAAATACTTTTGAAAGGCTTAGTGTAGGTAAAATGACATTAAATATTCCTCTTTTAGATATCTGGTGTGATTTTTTTTTTTTTTTTTTTTGTCTCAAGTCTTGCATTGCACTTCTGGTTGTCATATACTGTGATTTAAAGTCACTTTACTATGTGAAGTTTATCCTTTTTGGTGAGAGCATGATTTATGCTGTGATAGTTATGCCCAACAGTGAATCTGTTTATCCCTAATATTGTAGGAAATTCTGTAGTTACTCCATTTTACCATATTGTAACAGATAATTTAGGAAATAGATATGCAGCCCTTCCCATTGGCCACTGAAATATTTCCCTACTCAAAGTGTAACAAGTTTAAGTGTTAGAAATGTTTCTATCTCACAACATTCACCAAGCATCCCCAGTAAAGCCAAGTAGAAAATAAACAGAAAAACTACCTGTTAACTGTGCTGACAACGTATTACATACAGTCTCTGGATAGCTGGTGCCACATCACAGGTCATAGACTTAACAGAATGTGTTTACAAATAATATCTTTTTCAACACTCAAGTATGTGATATTAGTAGCTCCAACAGCAGCATAGACATACATGATAAATAATCCAGAGTGGGTGCAAATTTGAACATACAGACAATTAAATGTGAACTGGAAGAACATCTTAACCAGAAGAATATCTCAAGTACTGAACTTCAGAAAGAGCTCCTAGGGCATAGTTTTTTATATCTTAAAGTTGAACCCTTAAACACAATGGAAATGGGAGTTAAGACTTTGAAAAGCTATGCTTCTGGATATATTCATATCAGCATATTAACCTGGACCAGAAATTCACTTGTAAAGTTTTTTTTTTTTTTTTTTTTTTTTTTATTGTCCCTGTTAATTACTTTTGGATGAAACTAAACCATCATGCTACAGGTGCTGGTGGGTACAGACAATGGTTAATCTGACGTAAACCCTCAAAAAAACACATTTGGCATGAACTTAGGTTCTTGGAAGGAACTTCTTTGTTCTACAAATCCACTCCATTGTAGCACACTACTGATGAACATAAACATAACCCCTGTTGTTCAAAGAGCAGCAACCTGGGTTTAGTGCAAGGGAGAAATTTGTAATGGGAGAGAGTTACAAGGTTACATTCTATAAAAAAAAGATTGAAGCTTATTTGTCCCCCAGAAATAAGGTGGAAGTTGAGTTGGAAGAGGCACACTGGAACAGTTGTAAGCCCTTGACTTGAGCTATAACGTCAAAGCTTGGAGCAGCATCCAAGAAGTGGTTGATATGTCTTAAATTTCTAGTTCAGAAGTGTACGTGACACATTCTGGCTTTTAGTTAGGACATTGTTTGTTGTTGTTGTTGTGTTTGTTTGTTTGTTTATTTTTGTTTAGTTGTAGCTATGACTAAAAACCTTGGATCAAGCCTTGTTGGCTCAACTTGAGAACTAGGAAGGTGTCCAGTAGCTATATTCAGAGTAGGCTTGCATTTATATCTGATTTGCTGTAGCTCTTTCCAAAACCCTGGGGATAAGCATTAGTAAAGAAGTATTTTCTTTATTTTTCCATTGAGCCTGTCCAGTATGCAGAGGATGTCTTTGGATGAAACTGATGGCTGTTGGCATTGTCTCTATGCAATTAACAAATGCAAATGAAGCATTATTTTCAGATATGCTGGAAGGCACTGCATCCCAAAAAGTGTTTAAGGGTCTCGGATGCAGGGCAGGGCTTTGCCCATGTTTGTTGCGTGGCTAGTTGTCAACTGGTGCTGCATTTTGGCCTCAAGTTCTCTCTTCCAGACGCAAACTGGAGGTCTGCTTTTACAAGGAGCAGATGGTTGATGGGTTTCTTGCAGCTCCTGGCAAGCCCTGAAGCCTCACAGTAGCTATTAGACTTCACTTGATACATCTAAATGACAATGAAATGTCCAGCCATGATTACATTTTTAAAGGAATTAGGAAAACGTCTGAACTTGTTATATATATATTTTTCATGTATACATCTAGGTCTGTTTCACGGCTGTGTCTTACATTAGTGTGATAAACCTTTTAAACTGTTTGACATTTCTGGAAGGAGCGCTGTTATCGCTGTATTTCAATGAGAATTGCAAAAAGACAAGGACTGGCCATGTGATAAATGTCAAAAATGCTTATCCTGGCTGACTTCCAGGCAACAGATTTATGTCAAATTATGGTATTTTAATGATGAAAAGGCTAACACTTCCAGAAGAAATAACTTATTTGCAAGAAACTCTCAGTTCTTGAAAGAAGCTGCCTGAGTCTATGTGAATGCCATGTGATAAACTGTTGGAGAGGATAGGGCTTATTTTTAACTTTAAACTCAGCAGTGCTTGGTGGATAGGTTGCATATACGAAATCCAGTGTGCTTGTTGACTGCCTCAGCTTCTGCAGGTATCAGCTAGACTAGCCACAAAAGTAGACGAACGTATATAATTCATAGCAAGTGCTCCTTTAGTGGAGTTCTCCAAGGTAAAGTTTGCTAGCCTACGTAGGAGTATTAACAGCTTTACACAAAACCAACTGGGGCTAAGTTTAGACTCTAGCAATGACAGATGGTAGGACTGTTTAATTTATTTGTTCACAGTTTACTGTCAAAAGACTGAGAATGGTGTATCTTGTTAAATGTGTGGGAGAGTAGCAAAAGTAAAGGTTGCATTTTTGGAAGAGCATTGGACTGGGGAATGGGAGTGACAAGAGGAGGGAAGGAGTGATAATTAGGGACATGCAACAGGAGTGCAGGCTGGCAGGGAAGAGCATGGGGTAAAGATGGGAATTTAAACTTAACAGGGATGGGAAGAAAAAGATTCCTACAGGGATCCAGAGACTGAGTAGGGTTGCTTCAGTGCAGGGAGGCACTGAAGGCTGATGTCCTGGAAAGTAAGACTGGATGAAGGGACAGCTGCCTTTCTCATCGTTACTTGTAGGTAAGTCCAATATAATCCGTACTAGTCCTCGGTGTAGGTTTTCTGGGAAGATTAATGTGGTCTGAGAAACTGGGTGAATAAGAAGTAAAGGGAAGTTGGATATGCAGTCACCTAAACCTACATCCTTACTCTTCTTTCAATAACTTGAGTATTATATTGTTCACATTCCAGTCTGAGGTGATACTTGGAGAGCATTATTTAAAAAAAGATGTGTTAATTGCCTCTTTGTCCCATACAAGTAATTGTGTATGGCTTATTGTCCTTCCTATATATAATGATACTATTCATAATAATAGTTTTTAGTTCTAGTGTTTGTAGGGATTTTTTTCCTAAGTCCATTTTTTTGTTATTTTTATTGAACAATACTTTATTGTGTGACTGTTCCCATTGATTTCACCTAAATTACTTAGGAAGTATATATTCATGGGCCCAAGTGATTTGTTTCATTTTTTTTCAGAACAAGTTTCTGTATTTCTTTATTGAGAAAAGGGCTCTTTTGCAATATTGATTGCTATGGGGAAGTATTGAACGCTTGTTATAGATCTCACTCTAACTCACAAGTCAGTTGCTATTTAGAATTCTTTTCCAAGGAAATACAGGAGTTAGCAAAGATGGAAAAATGAGTCCTGTTCTTCCTGGACCTTCACTGGGGTTATTTCTAATTCTTAATAACATTTCTTTTCTTTTCCTAGGCAATGTTCAGTCTCTGCATGGTTGAAAGTGAAGCTGATGAGGTGAATTTGCATGGTGTCACAAGCCTAGGTTTAAAACAAGCCCTGGACTTTGCATATACTGGACAGGTACTGTACAGTTCTTCAAACTGAAAGAGAGAAGTTAAAACAATTTGCAATAATAACAGATCACCCTTAAAGAACTACTATAAATGATTATTATTCACACTGCCCAGTACAAGGTCTTTTGGTTTAACAGATCTTATTTTGGATATACTGCTGTGTCTGTGTGTCTGTATGGTGGTGTGGGAGTGGCTGGGCTGGTGGTTGGTGGTCCCCCTCTCTTCCTGTAAGACGGATTATCTAATAAATATACTGTTTATGTGCATTGTATCTACGCAGTGAACCATACAGGACTCCTATGCCCCTTTTATGGTGGTCTGGTTGTTCATAAAAATTAACATAAGTTGATCTATCTGCTAAATATGGGAGGAAAAACAGACTAGGTGCTTTTCTAAAAATAAATATTTATAAACCATTGCTGTGCTTGAAAAATTATAACTGAGGGAAAATGTAGTATTTTACTTTTTGGGCAGATGCAGTCCAAGTGTCTGTAAATGCTTATAGGTAATGCACTTTTTTTTTTTTTCATGTTTTATGATAGCATGTTACTAGTGTATAAGTCAAAACAAAACTTCGGAGAATTGGAGAATGTGGAATGATGCTCCTATTCCCACCCCTATTGCCCTCTCCAAAATGATACAAAATAAAACAGCACAAAGAAAACATGTATGTTTCCTGCCATGCCAATGCACAGTATACCTGGTCAGCACTGCTATATGATGCCATCTCAGTTCAGTGAGTTGAGAACTTCTTATGCCCAGCTTGGAGATGCACTGTTTTTGCTGTGTATTTTTAACGCTCTAGATAAACACACGATTTCTGGAATTATTGCTAAAATAATTGAATATGTTAAATTTGAAAAGAAAAGCTTAAATCCATATTTAACTATTCCATATTATTATTATATTATAATATATATATAATATTATATATATTATATAATAATAATATTAATATTATTGTATTATTTAGTTATGGGTTGTACTACAGTATGAGTATGGGGCCTTTTTTTTTTAATAGGGAATTAAATAGAAATAAGAGATTTATATGTATTGCCACAAAACAGTTAATAGTTTACAATTGGCCTTAGAGATTAACCCTTGAAATTCTTGTGTTTCTGCTTTTATGGAAAACACAGCTTATTCAAGTCTTTCCCTTTGATATTAAAAAGAGAGTGAAAGAAAGAGAGAGAGAAAAACAGAAAGATACCGTACCATGTTACTGAATCGGCTGAAGGTATCAGTGTATGGCCTGTCATCTGTATGTTTTGTGTTCTTTCACTTGAATGTTTTGATAGTAAAGGTGAATGTTTCCTGTGCTGTTGAGCACCTGAACCATGCTCAAAGTTATTAGAGAGTATGGGCCTATGATTCTGAAAAGAGAAGTCTTATTGCTAAATGGAAGTATTCAAAATACACTTTGTAAAGCCAATTTTGAAAAGATGGGTTGTAATGGACCTGTATGTGACCATTTCTGTCTGCTGTGAATAGAGGTATGCTCCCCTACTGTTCGGCGAAATTGAAACTTAAGTAAACCTGTGTAAAATACATTGGGAACCACAAAAGGACAGATTTGTTTTCCGCAAGCCAACAGTCCACCGCACCTTGCTGCTGGGATAGTATCCTCGGCTGCCTAGTAAATAATATATGCCTTCTATCCTTGATCCTTAGTATTTTGCTAAATCTGCATTCAGTTTGAATGTGTTTTAACTGAAATGTAACCTTCTGTATAAAACAGTGTATTGGAGACATCTGCTGGAAATATTCAATATTGCATGATAGCAATATTTGATGCCTACAGTTGTTTAAAATTATCAAAGTTAAGAAATTTAATTTTTAGCGTGATATTGCAATCTGATATCCATCTCTTATATCCTTGCATTATTTTTTTTTATTTGAAATGTGACTGTGGACTTAAATTACTGATGTTATCGTCCTGTGTACTGAGGCAGACAGTGCCTTATTGTAATAACCGTTGTAAATCTTTTGCTTTTAAGGGAAAATTGATTTTTCAATAGAAGAAAAGATTGTAATAAGACTGAAGTTAGATTTAAATAATATAAGAATTCCAACTGAATTAATGCATTACTATGATCCCTTATCATATAACAACAAAGAAATGTTGATATAGAAATGCATAAAAACTCACAAAAGGAATAGTAGCAGAATGCGATGTTGCTGTATCCGTTTTTTCTCAAGAGTAAAGTTGAGACAAAAAACGGATACAATTTCATTAGCATGTTCTGTGCAGCTAGACTCTCAGTAGTTCTCTAATAATGAAATCTTTGGCAAAAGTGACCTTTCTTCTTACTCAGCTGTTCAGCAGACAATCTACTTAAAACAGGCATACAGCAGGCTTATTTGGAGCGGTATTGCCCCTTTGACAGGCTCTTCCCAGAGTGTTATATGTGATTGCAAAAGATCAAGGCAAAAGTTGAATTTAGTGAGTGAGTGTTGTGATATGCAGCTAATGGTTTCTTATTCCATAATGAATTTGAGGATGCTAAGGTTTCTTGTTTTCTGCATCAAGAGAGAGAGGAACCTCAAATCTGATTTGTTTTCTCTTGCAAATCCACAGTGCCCAAATCCAATGCCTACAAAGATGAAATTCCAGATTCTTGTCAGGATTTGCAGGCATGATTTTTCTTTTGGAATTACATGTCACTGTCCTAACTGTCCTTCCTAATACAGGATCGTGATCATTTTTTGGTGCTCTTACTGCCATGTCCGTAATGTCCTAATGAAAGAATGGGGTTTATTTTCCCCCTTTTTTTTGAAGGAGTTGAATCTACATTGTCTGAAAATAAGAAAACTTTTCTGATTGACTGTAATGTAGTCTAATGGATAGTTCCTTCAGTCTTTTTGGGTGAAGCTGAAAAATGAAGACATACTGAAGTTTGAAATAAAATGTGCCTTAAATACCTTCCCTATTGGATCAGGCATTTTACCATGTACTCCACATATTCACAGTTCAGTGATACAGCTCTTTCCCTTTTGTAGTTGTCTCTCTCCTTTCTTCATAAAATGGCTTTAGGGTCATTCTCTCATACTTCGAAGTGGCAGCAATCTCAGTAATTGGATTGTTCACCCTTCCTTCTCACAGGGGCATTCTGCAAGTATCAGATGTGTGTTGGAATGGAGGTAGATGAGATACAATCAAGACAGAAATATTTTAGATATTAATATAAGGAAACAGTTCTTGGGGCAGGGCTTGGAGTTCATAATTCGTTCTAAGTAAGAGCCTTAACCACTGGGTTAAGGAATTATGGGCACTGTTGTCTGCTCTTTTTGACTTTTTTCTTGTTTTTGTTTTTGAGCTTTAACTCTTCTTTTACCAAGAGGCATAATCAGACATGGAGGAATGGGATAACCCATGATTAAGCCATTTCAGCTGGATGGTGAATCACTCGTCATTACAAGAAAAGCTGCTTTTGATCAGAAGACCATCTTTGGGCCTCTGAAAAGTTTCAGTGCTGAAAACAGAGTCTTAGGAAGTATAAGTCCAGTAGGACTGAATACATGGCTTAAAGTGAAATTCTGAGGCTCCTCATTTTAGATGAGACTCTTGCATTCCTCCTCATATTCAGGTCCAGCAAACTACATTTTTTTTTAATGTTTTATTTAAGTGACACCATCATTTGAGTCATCTGACAGGAGCAGGAGTATAGTTTCAAGAAAGAAGAATCAAATGAGAACAGTGGCTTTAATTTGCAGTAGGTGATTGTGATCCTAATTCAACAAAAATACAAATACACAGTTGGAGTTCTATGTATACCGAAACACTTTGCAGACTCGGATCTCTCTTCTTTGTAATTAAATTCTATCATCTGTCTTCAATCTATGGTAATAAATTATATTTTGCATTTAGGTAGAATTGTGTTTGAGGACCTCAAAATACATTACAAAATCAAGTAATCACTGACCTTACTTTATTTCTTCAAAAATCATTTTATTCTCTGATGTAAATAACTTTCCAAAAGCCATGTGGGAAACCAGCAGCTCAATGGGCTTAATACATAGTTCTCCTGACCAGTTCCTATTTTCTAACTGGCAGTTCTCTGTTTTCGTTTTCTAAACCATCACGTTTTGCTTTTGTATTAATAAAAAGTAAGTTGTCTCCCTGAAGTTATAAAATTATTCAAATTACCAAAGGAGAAAAGAAGGAATCAGAGAGGTAGCCCTAGTATAAGGGCTGTTTTATGTTCGGTTATTTCTCCAAAAACAAATTTTGGTGTTCCTTGTGCTGTGGTATCTTCTTAGATAGCCCAAGATTAGTGCAGCCTTCAAATCTTTCTACAGAATGTTGAAATGTTTCCATTTCTTGAAATTCACATACAAAGTTGCATTTATAATAATTTGAAAATAGTCTTTAAACTCTAAACTTACTTTTGTGACTTCATGTTTTTGTTAGTTACATACTAAAAAAAAACAAAAACAACAGCAGCAAATTTTCTTTTACTCACCAAATGTTAACATAGAAGCAGTCTTTATTAAAGGTGATATCAATATATCATTCTAGTTACAAATGTAGAACTTCATGTTGTTTTCAGGTATTTTATGTGCTTGGGTTGCTCTCAATTACTTTAACACATTATCTAGATAAGTTCTTTTTATTTAATGGCTTTATTTACCAACTCGTATTCACTTTAAAAAGAAAAAAAAAGAGGAAGAATTAAAAAAACACCACTACCACCAACAGAAAACTGAATATGTGGTTCTGTAACAGCCATATCACTATATCACTTTACTAACCGGGTTTCATGAATTCATAGGAGTACCATCTGGTGATTTTTTTTTTTTTTTCAAATTCATGCACATGAACCTACAGTTAGTTAAAGTATTATCTTATAGCTCCTTTGTGAAATTGTTTTTTGGTTTTGATGTTTTTTCTGGTGTGTTTTTTTTTTTTTTCCTTAAATACTTCAGCTAGGTTTATCCTTTAACAGGAAATGTGGAAGAGTGAAAGGTGTTCTCGGTAGTAAAGAAATAGTACATATAAATATTTGTAAGTACAACTGTTTCTCCTGACAATTACTTTGATTCCTTCATAGAATCATGGCTTTCATCTCTCATCAGAATCTCCCTCCTTTGATAGTGACAGCTTTCCTAGTGATTAGCCAGTATTTTATTTGCCATTTTCAGTTAAGATGGAGGGGAGATGGCTGTCAGTATCTTAGCACCTCTTATTCTGCTAATCCTTTCTAGCTCCCTTGTGGATGAGGTATGTTGCAAAGCAGTGTTGTGAGTGGGTGATTTTCCTGGGTAAGTGGCCTCCTGTGTGTTGCAGTTCTACTGGTTGCCTTTTGGAAAAAAAAATAATGAATTTTAGGGTTCAGTTAAACTGCCTGGTGACTACAAATATCCTTGTTCTTTTCTACCAGGCACAACATGCCAAGGTCTTAGAAAAATACATCTGCAGTGGGACTATGTCTTACTGTAAATGTTTATTTATATCACATAATTTTCAACGTGATTTCAAAGCCAAAAATATAAATTTGATACTTAGAAGTCAAAAAGGATGTGTCCAGTGCTATCAGGATGATAATGTTGTTTTTGTGCCTAGCACTAAGGGTACAGCTACCAGGTCTCAGTTCACAGTTAAGCTAGAGATTGTCCAGAAGGCTTAGAATAATGTGGACCATAATTACTGACTTTATGCAGTTTTTTAAGACGAGCTTTAACATTTCATGGTATTTGCTCTGGATAGGTATCAAGGATGGACACGGCTGAAAGTAATCAAAGTATTGAAACACCTCACCAAAGAAAAAGTGAGTTTGCTTGGAGTCTTAGTTCCTATGCTAGGCATTTAACACTGACTTTCATAGAGTTTTCTGGAAAAATGCTATGATATGTATCAGAGAAATGCTGGTCATGATTCCTGCTGTCACTGGCTAATGAGACGTCTGGGTTTTGCAGTGAGTATTATCAAACACTACGTGCCCAGGCTTTTGGCAGTTGCCTGCAGGGCACTGGAACATTCTTGCCCCGCTCTCGTTTTTTTGAAGCAGCCTCTTCTCAACATGTGGGGAGCCCAAAATTCAGCTGAAACACCAGTGAGCAGAGAGACAGGCAGAAGTGCTAACTGGTTGTGAGTGAAATGCAGTCTAAATTACTTTAAAAGAAAAGTTACTTTTTTCGATTGCTCTGAAGCACACAGAATGGTCTCCGGAGGGGAGAAACAAGTGGTGCTTTTGTTAGATGCCTGTCTCGTTTGAAATGCTGATCACTGCGAGGGGAGTCAGGAAGGAATTTTCTCTTGCATCAGGCTGTCAGGAATTTTAAGATTTTTTTCTTTTTTCTGTGTTAAATTCCATATGGTTTACTTTCTGGAATTTTCTGACATGAAATTACATGTTTCTTTACTGTCATAGTGTAACGGCCTGCAGTATACAGAGAATAGATCTGTTTGTTCTTTCCAGATATAAACCTGCGAAACTCCATAGGAAGTGGTAGTTAACCAGGACCTTACCTTCTCCCTCATGCTGTAAGTTTTGTTTGTTGGGAAGGACAGCTTAAGGAGGTTTCTTCCTCACTCACTTTCACCTGTTACTGCCCTCTTTGCTACAATCATACAATTTTTTGTAGGCTTATTCTCGTTGGTTGATTATTTAAAAAAAAATGCATTAGAAAAGTAGGAGAAGGTTCTTAGTCTGGGCAGCGTGGAAGTGAGACATGACTAGTTTTCCCAGCATTGTCCTTGAGAAAGGATGGTGCTTCATGTATTGCTCCTAGCCCGAGAAATCATACCCACTAGTTGCTTTGTGTAGTGAAGAAGTGTCCCAGTGAAAACAGATGGAAGAGAAAGTGATCGCAGTTAATCTTCTCCATGTTTGCCCAGAGTCTGGAGGGAATGCACGGTGAATTGGAAAGTAAAAACATAAATCTTGAGGAGAGGAATGAATTACGGGTGTACTAATGGTGGTATTCATGTGCATTTACTGTTAAGATTCAGCTGGACAGTCTATATAGCAAACTAACAGCTATACTGGTGATTAAATGAAATGTAATTGTATTAATAGAAGTTGAGGCATGGAATAATTGTGGATTGCCCCAGTTTCACTAGAAGGAGGGCTTGCAATATTTTTTTCTTTCTTTACTTACTGTTTTCTTTTTTCCTGTGGGTCTTCCCAGCATCAGTTTGCTGGTGGTTAATTAACATCTTTGCCTATATCCAAATGAGTATTGAATAAAAATTCACATAGTTCAACTTAAGAAGAAATATGGGAAGAGACAAAATAGACTTTCTTCAGTTTTCTTGGGAAATACAAAGGTTGAATATGTTATCTCAGTGGAATACATCTTGCTTGATGTAGAAAACTTGTAAGAAATGGAAAAAACAAACAACAAAAAAATACGTGTTCTGCCACCTTGAAATGAACTTTGTTGCTGACTTTGTGCAGATCACCTCTAAATAAGTAACAAGTTATCCTCCTTGCCTCTGGTCCTACTTCTCATCTCATAACGCTACTAGTATTACTTATAAATGGATTGCTGTAGCTTTAAAATGCGTTACTATTATCACAGTTAAATATAGTTTGTCTATGCCCACAAGATAGTAATCTGCTTAGTGTTCTGTTTCTCTTCATACCGTGTCTTCAACAATACTAAAGCCGGTGGCTGGCATTTAATAAGTAATACAGCATCAGTTCAGGTGACAGAAGTTGCTCAGTGTAGATGATGTCTGAATAACAAACGTTACAAGGTCTAAAACAATGTTTTGTCAGTCTGACCTTGAGTTCTCACTTGAAAATAATTTACAGTGCTGCACAGTTTTTTAAATGTACCTATCGAAGATATTTTTGTAACTGACATCCTTTCTGTCTTTCCCTTCAACTACCTCTCATCATGCATAGCAACCTAATTAGCATCAGCCAAAAACCTGCATAGTGGTGGGCTTGATTCTTACTTACATTAACATCTTTACACGTCTGTCTGGCTAGGTAAAGAAATTGTTACACTGCATGTAAATTACCTGTATGTTTGCCTAAAACTTAGTACAAACACATAGTGATTTGCACAAACTTTAAGCATGCAATACACTGCCAAGTAAATAAGAATCATTTCTTGTTCCTAAGATATCCATTATGTTGGGGATCACTTGTGTTTTTTGCTTGAAGAAATGTGTGTTTTTGAGGGAAATGAAAAAATGTAGCTGCAAAAGATGCAGATCAGTGTCTTTCCTTGTGTGCCATCCTCCATATTTCACTGTGTTTGAGACACACAGTGATACTGTGAGTTATAACTAAATTGTATGGGCAGAAGAAAAGGGATCTGAAAAAAGCTTTACTTCCCTCTGGAACAGTGAGAGACTGACCTCATGTGGTGTGAAACCAAAGTTGTCAGGGGAAACGCAAGAAGCATAAAACTCTGAATAAATTGAATATCTTTGAAAAATTAATATTTCTCAACCTTTTCTGATATTTCTTGGATGCTGCATCAGTTATCTTTAAATAATATTGGTTTAGATAGTTTGTTATGTGCTTGCTGATAAAAGAGATTGACCGGCGTCTATATTCCCAAAGACTTTTTGTGTCCTGCGAAGGATGCTCTAATAAGCTGACCCCAAGACAGCAGGCTAGGAGCTGAGGCCCAATTATCCTGGCTGCTGCCTGTGCGTGATTTTAATTGAAATGAGTAGGAGTTTCATGTGAACAAGTGACAGGATAATCAGTCTTGGTTTCTAAGCCCTTTCTGGCACTTCCACAGCAGCATGCACACTCTGTGCCTTCACAGCCTTGCTCTGTAAAATGGAGAGAGTGGTTAGGAAAATTATGAAATGGTGTACCATGCAGAATGGGAAGGGAGTTTCTAATCTGTATATTTTTACAGGCATGAATAATATTAATTCTGGAGATTTGTCAGTTACGCTGGTCTGATTTATCAGCATAAATGGAAATAACCAGGTATAGCATACACACATACAACAAAAGGATGTTCTGCTGTTTTGAAAAGTCTCCTTTTTAAATAACTAACACGCATTTCATTTTAAAGCATATGGGGGTAGTGGGGCTTATGGACTCTTGCAGGAAAATCTGCTTGCTAGTCAAATGTACTCTAAAAATTCTGTCCCTATCCTGCAAAGATTTTTCTGTGTACTTCTATTTTCTTCTTTAAGTTGACTGAAATGTCTGAAGTACCAAAGGCCTGTAGTGTTTTCTACAAATAGTCAGAGTTCTGCATGACAAACCTTTTATTTTGTTCTTTACAGATCCTTTTGGAGCCAGGGGTGATACAGGATGTGCTAGCAGCTGGAAGTCATTTACAGCTGCTGGAGCTTCTCAGTTTATGTTCTCACTATCTCATTCAGGTGAGGCTTCTCTTCCTGATTATTGGTCATTTCTGTTTGGTAAACCTTTGTTCCACGCCTAATTTCAGTAGGAGAGCATTAGTGAAGTACCTGGTGTAGCCTAAGTGGCAATAAATTGGATCTCAGGAGACCTGAATTCTGAGGGTAATATGGGTATTAATTTTTGGTAGGTGCTTTGTCCTCCATCCCTTTTATCCATTTCAGTCTTGAAAACAAGGGTGCTCCATTGATTAGTATCAGCACACAGGAGTTTGATTCCAGCCTTCACCAGAGAATTTGCTTTCTTCATCTGCAGTTTCCCAAATGCTAAGCATTTCCCTGTTGGTGATCATGAGTATTGTGAAGCATTCAGTTGCTTAAGTGTTCACTACAGAATATTGACGTATATTCCAGGGCACAGCTACCTCTCGCTGAATGGGTAGGCTGAATTACAGTGGCACCTTTTTATCAGCTGGCCTCACACCCATAATGCTAATAGTAATATCAACATTAAAGCTGTCATTATGAGGGGAAAAAAAAAAAAAAAACCTGAATGCAGTAAAATTATGTTTTGTGCTTGGCTTGTGTAGGAGATGGCTTATGATGGTAGCAAGAACATAGCTTTGATGTTTAGCAGTGAAAAGCTTTATAAAAAATAGTAATACCAATTCTACAGAACCATTTACTTTTCTTTGTAATATTTCAGTATTGTTTCTGAATAGGGTGGTTTAGCTTTATCTGTGCAACAATTGGGCATGGAAGTGCATGTCAGCACAATGCTCTCTGTATGCCTTTGCCTTCCACCAGCATAATTGCCTTTGAACAGTCTGCTGAGTGTGCTTGGCAGCACACTGAGCTGCTGAGTACCATAGGCATGCAGGATCTCATGTTAAGAGCCTCAGGATGTACTTGAAGGCTTTGTATCTTATGGAGAGTCTGTTCTTTGAGTGTAGCCTCAGGGAAGCCTTCAAAATATATGTTAAGACAGTAATGTGGTATTAATTGTGCATATTAAAATGATTAGGAAATTAAAGTAGCTGGTAGAGGACTGCAATTTGTATCAGTTCTGTTTTCAGGAATGTAGGGAAAAATTGAATTTTTGTGAGAAAGTAGACATGGAATGTAATGGCATAGACGGCCTTTGAAGAAACAGGACATGTGAGATACCAGATAAGCCACAAAACTATTTGGCCTACCAGCCGTCAAGCATGCATGGGAAAGGGGTACTATAATAAGAAAGAAGACACAGGTCCAAAACTGACAGTCACACAATATATTTAACGCTCCCATAACTAAATCAGTCATGTGAGCATTTCTTTGCAGCTTACGTGCTCTTTGGCAGAAATTGGACCAAAGAGACCATTGCAGTAAAGAAGTTAGGAAATTAAAGTAGGGATGGAGCCGAGTATTGTAGTGCAGGTGAGGTAGGGACATGAGAGGACTGTAAGAAAGGTTCAGGTATGTGCCCAATTTAGGTCATGAAAGAATGAAGACTTATGTGAAACAGCCTCTGGTATTAGTAGCTCTTCCCTTGGCACCGTCTAAATGCTTTTTGATCTGCAGGTCACTGAAGTGGAAGCAATCATTGAATAGACATAGTATTAACAGAGCTTTGGATCTAGTCCTTGATATGCAAGCCATAGTCAAGCATTTAGGAACAGATTGTTAATGAATTAGTAAAACAAACAAACAAAAAACAGCAACAAAAGCCAGTGAGCAAACATTGCTGCCAAATTTCTCTGTTATTAACAGACCAGTAAAAGTCCTATGGAGATGATGATCAATAAGTAGTTACTCAAATAACGCGAGAGAGGTCTGTTGTACTCTGAGTAGTGTACCAAGGTAGGGTAACTGAATCTGTGCTGGTGTGAAAATCAAGAGGAAGTGAGACCCAGTGTCAAGATTTACAATAATGGAGGTTAGGAACAAGGTAGGGAGGAGAGGTAGTGAATAAGGGGCAGAACGTGTATTGGTAGACAGAGTTATAGTGATAGTTCTGTAAATGGTTTTGAATTGGTCTCACTGTAAGGTTTTGAATCAGTGTGGAGATCTGTGGGATGACTGTAGTTTACATCAAGTAAGGCTCTGTATTTACTTAAGAGGTTTGCCCAGACAAGGCATATCTGTAGGCAGATTTGTGGCCTGAAAAGATCAGCATAATAATTTATCTGCCTTGTTTGTTCTGCAGAGTTACAGTCCATGCAAGTAATCAACCTTGAGTTGTCATGTAAGCCTTTTTAGCAGAGGTCAACAAGGTACTGTGCATAAAGAGTGTGATATCTTACAGGGTCTAAATTAATTCTACCAAATACATGTTTGTTCTACATACAATTGAGTGATTTTAAAAATATCTATGTAAAAGTAAAAGCAGCATAGTTAGAGAAGTTTTCCTTAAAACCACTTATCCTTACTGCATTTGGGAACCGGGGTATCTTTTCACATCTGACCTCCTATGCTATGATACAGATGCTGTGAAAGGAATAACGCTTGCCCCTTCTTTTCTTTCTAATGTTAGTTTTTCTTTTTGAGTCCCAGGGGGCTGCAGAGTTCTTTGTTTATTATAACAGTGAATATTTTTTCTTGCTACTTTCAGTTGTTCAGTTATCATGGAATTTAGCTTAGTTTAGAGTAAATTCAGGAAATACAATATGTGGGATCTAGCTGTCATTTATTATTGTTGTGGAATAATGATGCACAATTTTAACTTGTTAGGATTGTCTTTATTTTTTTGGAATGGAACAGCTTGTATGGATGCTGTTCTTACTGTTAGAGCTTTTTAAGCTGCTCTCTTCTCTAGATATTCCAAAAGTATATCAGTTTTTTGGAGTTCAAGATATATTTTTTCATTTCTTCTTAACACTTATGTGGGGCCAGTAATTAGTAATTACTCCATAGATATCGATGAGCATTGTATTTAGATAAAAATATGACTTACTTGGCCCATATTTGTACCAAGGCCTATGTATAGCTTGAGAGGTACCAAAGAAGACTGTACCGATCTAATTTATCTTGTTAAAGATGATTTCTGGTGCGCTGGGGTCAGATTAATTTCTAGCCAACACTGACTTTTATATTCCCTGATATCTTTAAGGAATTTCCTCTCAGTTGTCTCCAGAAAAAAAAAAATGTTAATTTGAATTTAAGATAATTTCTCTTTCTTTCAGACCAACCAGCTGAGTAGTTTGTTTAATTTGTTGATAGATCTCAAAAAGATTTCTATAACAAATTGTTTCAATCATGTGTATGGTATTTTTACAAAGAGCTTTTGATCAAAGGCATGTCAGAAAAAAAAAAAGGAGAGGAACAGTCTTACCCCCTGCCCCCAATTAGCTAATATCCATATCTAAGACATTTATGATAACATGACACAATGGAGGTTTCTGACAACAGCGCTGGTTCACTAAGTGTGCTTTATCGTTCATAGACTTCACACTATCAAATGTTCTGTAGCATCTAATGTTGATTACATTTTCTATTGGAAAATGTTTTGCTAACTTTGGATTGATAATTTACTAATTTTTATTTTAAAAAAATCTAATTCATATTTTCTTTATTTGCAAGCAAAAGAAATGCCCAAACAATCCCTATTTTAGATCATAATTCTAGATTTATGTCGTGCAGACTTTCACCCTGGCAGTGTCGTGTCTTGGATTGTCATTAGTCCTCAGTTTCTGCTGTTTGGGGGTTTTTGGTTTTAATTTGTTTTTGTAGATAGGGACTTCTTGAAGTATGCTGATATATCTTAGTTGAGATACATACATATTCATGAATCACTCCTATCATGATGTCTGCATAATTCTCAGGTACTTTAAACACTGAAGCAAGGCTTGAGTTCTCACACATCCGTCTCAGCCTAAACAAACGGTAAGGCAACTTGATTGCTCTTAGCTGTATTGCTGCTATGTAGGTGTGGGAAAGCTAAGCTGAAGACATGAGCTTAGTGTATCTTGAATTGTACTTAAGTCCATGGGTCATGCATACAGCATTTGTGTGCAGAGTGTGCATCCAGTTCTTTAAGACTCATTTCCTGAGTTCATCTTCTAGCTAAAATCGATTGTCAGTTTTGGCTGAGGTTTTTACAAGGAGGCTAAGACAGAGAGCTGCAACAAACAGGTAGATGTTTGTTGAAAATGTAACGGGAATGGGTTATTCGACTGTTTTAATTTCCTTTTAAGAATTTTATCCTTTAAAGTTCCAGTGGACCACAGCTGTCCTACTATGACGTTGGAGAACACAGGAGAAAGTGAGTGGGAGGCTTTAATTGTGTAGATGGAGATCTGAGAAGGGACTTCTTGGAGCTGTGGAGAGCATGGTATTAGGTAGTGTATTTGTGATGACCTACCTTGCACTTTAAAGCTTATAAATGTTTTTTTAAAGGGTACTTGTCAACTTTTTTTCTCATGCAACAAAATATGTGCTGAGAGATTTATTCAGAACATACAAATGTTTGTTTCAGAAACGTGTCTGAGTTTCATAGCTGATTGTAGATGTAAGAAGTTTCATCTTCCTCAACTGTTTGCACTTTCAGTAGCAAAGAGAATGTCAAACTGCACATTATTTCTACAATCTAAGAGTCTTAATAGGGAGGAAATGCTATTGAGGATATGAGTTTTCTTGGAATTTCCTTCTACTGAATAACATCTGCTCGGTCTTGTGTAGATACAGCTTTAGTAATCAATTTTTAAACCAGAGGTCGATTTTCACTGGCATACAGACCTGGACTTTCCACTTCTGAAATCTTAGATTTAAGTGATTTTTCTGTATTTTCTGAAGACTAAGTCTTTATTGTATTTAGTGGAGCTCTGTATACCACTAGTATTGCATTCAAGGTAATAAGACTATAGGTGTGCGTGAAGGATTTAGACGTTGCAGAACTGCCTAAAGCAACCCACTGGTTTCAGTCTGAGAGGCAGGATATGGCATGATTGTTCACATTTAACTTTCTGTTAGATCAGGAACATTTTGTGAACAACCAGTTACATACTGGAAAGAGTCTGGCTTATCATTTATGTTATATTTAGTGGTTAGACAGTTGCATATTTTCATGTTCAATGCAGCCTTGCTAGAAATAATGTTAGCTGGCTGTTGTTGTACTCGATTTCCACCATTTCCTATTCTCTCAGTAGCTAGGAGCAGCAAGTACAGTAAGCATGACTGATGATCCTGATTGCCATTAAAGTTCTTCTGACTGCTAAAAATTGCTCTTGGGATCATAAATGTTTCTGTGTCAAGAGAAGTTAAAAGTTTGATGCCAAATTTTCCATTTTTTTTTTTAAACTGTATTAAGTTCCCTGCTAAATGATACGCATTCTAAGTTACCTTTTAGAAACTTCATTACAGTGGATAGGACTCTCCAACAGAAATATGTCTGCTTGACTGCTACTAACGTCAACCACAGCATCTGTAAAGAGGGATACTTTAAGCTAAAAAGAACAGTTTAGATGAATGATAAAATGAGCCTGAAAAAACACAGCACTGTACAGCAGCAGTCGGAATCTTCTTGAAGCCTCCCCCTCTGTGCAGTGTGCTCTGGATTCTTGCATACAGAAGTAGACAGTGAGCAGGACCAGGCCTGGAATGCATAAATTAGATTGATTTAATGAGCTTGCAAATGATAAAATAAGACCACCTGGAATATTTTTGTGGTAATAATTGAAGCAGGCAAATGGTTTTGGGTAGGGGCATTTGATTTTTAACCTTCTACCCTAATGGTCAATCTAGGCTTATAAAACAGATCTGTCTTTACAGTGCATGAGCAACTAATGATCTGGATCTTTTCTTCCACTAATTTTAAACTATTTTAATGTGTTTACAGATTGAATTATGTTTGCTACTGTCTTTAAAGGGAAAAAGCTGCAAGTGAATCCAGTTGTGGAAGGAAAAGAGTGTGTATGATTTAGATATGTTGTGGGTACCTGAGTTTCATAAGCTACTTCTTTTTCTTAAACCCAACTTCACTATTTAGAGCTGTGCCAGCAACACAATCCCAGCTTTCACTAAGATACAGTCCTTCAGAGATGAATCAATTCTTACACCAGAGATTGAGAGCATCACCTTTGTATTGCTAGAAGCCCCAGCTCAGTTGGGATTTTAGCTCCTGGATTTTTCATATAGAGCAAATTAAACTGCTGGAAAAAAAATCTAAAGGTCATCAACAACCAAGGCTTGTGGTTTTTTGTGTTTTTTTTTTTGTGTGTGTGTGTTTTTAAACTAATACTGAGTTTTTAATCTACATATACACAAAGAATTAGAGTGGTGTTTTATAAAGCCACCCAACTGTATCTAGTGGTGGAGAGAGTGACCCTCGCATACCAAAAATATGAAACACATCTTCTTGTGTTTTGTTGGTTTTTGGTGGTATGCAACCAGTTGCTGTGCCAACCTGCTGTTTCTTGAGGGAGCGTGTTTTGTCAGCCATTGTCATTGAGCTGTTGACAGTCATTAGGAAAGCTCCTGCCAAGAGCTCAAAAATAACTTGGGGGAATTTAGCTGCTCTCTCTTAACTTACATAAACATATTACAGAGATACAGGTTTACATATATATATATATATATAATGAGAATGCACTACTGAGGATTCCAACTTAGAACGGAACTCAGGAAAAAAAAAAAAAAAGTGGTATTTTTCTCCTTTTTTCAGTTGATGTCAGTGAGGAAAGTAAAAATGGGCCCTTTGAATCCCATTTTTTCTGTGTTCAACGTGCTGCTGTTTAGCTGTGATGTGACAGTGGACGTTGTCCCCCTGGAGAGTTGGCTAATACAAGAACATGGTGCCACTGTGGTTGGGAGCCCTCCAGCTTGGGTGTGTGTGTTCTGCTTTTCCTAACACAGTGATAGCTGACAAGGCTGAACTGGACCTGCTGAAAGATGTGTGAAAAACGGCACTGGAGTTTCTAGGTTAATCATTGCTGCAAGATTAAAAATCCAGTTGTCTAGCTAGTTGTGTGGGCGCACGCAGCAAGTGGCCTGCATCAGATCACAGGAGAGGTGACAAACTGGGAAGAGGCAGGTACTGCTACTTCTTTCTTTTCTTAGAAATGTCTGTCAGGATGGCAGAGCAGCTTTGGTGTGTTTTAAACAATAACAAAGAACCTATATTGCTTCACTGTTTCCCCCCCTGCCCTTCTCACATTGCTTTTCTAGCTGATGTGGCCTACCCTGCGTGACCTTCCTGTCCCTCAGCCCCTGAAAGACCTCTGCTTCTGGGAGCCTTCAAGTGGTTTTATAAAGCTGTAAAGAGAGGCTGATGAATCCCAGAATGCTTAGTGTACGAAATTCTTCTCTGGTTTTATTACCATCTGATCAATACTAATGTTTTATGCTCCCCTCCCACCCCCCGTGTCTTCAGCTTTTAATTATCCTTAACCAACTGGGGCAGCTCAGATGCGTGAAGCAAAAAATGTCGTTATTTCTACATGGGTAGTGCAGCTACCCTTATCTGCTGGTGTCATCGGCAACTGTCTGGCAGGAAAATTTGGTTGTAAGAGGTGAAAACCAAAAGGTTGAATTACTGCACTCCCCTGAATGAGGCAGTCCGGGCTCCTAGCAGCCAGGCGTGGGCAGCAGGTGGCAGTGTGAGTCCACAGCAGCTTGAGCAGATGAATTGGAGCTAAAATCAGAAAAACTGAAAAGAAAAATTATTTATTTTTCCTCCGTATTAGTCTTCTGACCTAATCAGTAAAAAAGTCATTATTCACACAACACTGGGCAATATGCATTGTAATTTTTAACAAATAATAGGAAACTGTTAATGTTTTCACAGGAAATACAGTTCTGTCTTGTGCAGCAATGGTCATTTATCACTACACTTTGTGAAATCACTCATTTGTTCTAATTTGAATGTAAATGACTCTAAGGTTTTACAAATAAGGTGACAGACTCACATAAATGTAATTGCAGGGTTCATCTCTCTCTTTTTATATATCACTCATTAAGTTATGAATTAAATACATCGTATTAAACCAGGGGCATGTCCAATGATGATATTGTAATGGCAAATTACTCTATGCTATTAGAGGTGTATTTTTTATTCATGGACATTAATTTGTCATTAAGCAGCATTAGTTTAGCACTTTTATGTGGAAGACGTGACCTGAAAGAGGAGACTTACTGCTCTAATGTGAAAGACCGGGAATATAGGCACCAGACAGACAGCCTTTTTTATTTGTTTTTTAAACCTCCTGTAAAGAAACAGAGGGATGTTTTATTTAAGTTTGCCTTGATCTAAAACAATTTGAGTTGTGTTAAGCCATTTTAGCAAAGGTATTTTGACAGTGCTTTGGTTATGAAGTATTTACCAATATGGGAAAAAATAGAATGCTAAGTACAAAGTGACGACTATAAATCATTTGTAACCTATGAACCCAAAGAGAGTATTGGGCTTGAAGTGAGTTGGTCTGATTTTATCTCAGAAGTAGCACTGTGTTAGATAGTTGATTGTCCACCCTTTCTTTTCTCTGTACTGACTTAGCCAAAATAGAACTGCTTTTTTTCGTTCTTAGTTACAAAATAGCTCTCTCTTATTTCCTCTATACTTCATGTTTTTAATGCTCTATTGTTATTTTTAAAGGGAACAATTTCAAGTTTAAATGTTAAGTAGGAGCTGAACCTTTCTCGAGAAAAGGAAGGAGGAGAGGTACGATAGAATTTGAGAGGCATCTTGACACTTAAAGTATTAAACTAAGGAAAATACTGAATGTCTCAGTCTGGTCCATCTTTAAAAGATATTAAAACGGCATTGTAAATTTTATTTTCATTTATATTTCATTTCAACCATCTCTCTTTCAAAGTAAAAAGTCTGAACTTGATACCAATCAGTATAGTTGATTTTTTCCCCCTATTTTGTTTTTTTCTGATGGTTTAATTATTGCTGTTTGATCCATCTATCTTAACTGCTCACAACACACCCAACTAGTATGTTGCACTAGTTAAGAATAATTTGCAATGAAAATGCCCAGATACAAAGCCCAAGGTGTCCATAAGCAGTTTTCAAAACATAAATACCTCAATTTACATCTAGTTTTAACTACTATTAAATGCTATTTAAAAACTGATAGGAGAGAAACATTCTTCACTGAAACATTTCAATTCATAGGGTAGCAAAAAGAAGCAAAGAAGTTCCATGTAAGGCTGTTGATGTTTTCCAGCAGGTCTGCTGGCAGTGGTAAATGAGACAGCATTTCAGCACATTCCATCATATACAGTGTTTTGCTTGCACAACTGCATAGTAGTGCAATTTGCCAGGGAAACAATATTTTGCTTCAGGATTATGATCTAGATTAATTCTTTTTAAAAGAAAAAATCCATTTCTGTCTAGTGGGGTAGTGAACAGGTCTTGAACCCAGAGTGAATGTAAATGTATACATGCTGTCTTCTGGTGTCTTCAACCAATGTGTAATGAGAGCTCTGAAATTTGTAAGTTGTCCTTATTCACCTCACTAACTCTCAAAATTAAAGACAGAAACTTAAAGTTTTTCATACCACTAATCTTTATTAGCCATTACTAATGTCCTGCAAGTGTGCTATTCCAAACTGAAAAATGTTTGTAACTTCATTTGCTTGTTCTCCTATGTAATCTATTCTAAACATCTGTTTATTAATTTGGAGGAAGTTGCTGCTAAATTTCCCATCTGTTTCACCAGAGTCTTTCAGAACTTGAGATTTGTACCACAGAGTGTGTGTAGCTACATAGGAAGTTTTGGATCTTGAATTGCTTAAACCAGGACTTTTATCTGCAGTTCAGGGGGAATTGAGATGGTATCACATAACATTGTCTCTACTATACTTTTTATGGCAGTGGTTGTGTCCTCTAGATTAGAGGGGTAGTAGTATGTTGGCTGGACTTTCCTTATAAACACTTTGACTTGTGTTGTGAAAGTTTCCAAAGGTGCTCAAAGGAGGTGTTTTTTTCTTTCTTTTTTTCTTTTTTCTTTTTTTTTTCTTTTTTCTGAATTCCATTTCAGAGTTCTTTCTTTGTTTACCACAAGCTACATCTGTTCTAATTATATATGTAAAAGTCCTTGAATTTTCACAGTATCTACACATAACTGATAATCATGGGAAAAGTATTGTAGTAACTAGAGACAGGTCTAGTGCCCCCAAAAAGCATCAGGATTGGAATTCTCATTGGCTTGAAATGGCATGTTGTGGATATGGAGAAAGCTAGGGGAAAAGGCCCAATGTCATATGCTTCAAAATCAGTGCTTGCATTTTGTTTTTGCCTGCCTCACAGTGTTTCTACTCATTTTACATCTTCATGGGGAACTGAAATATTCAGGAAAGGAAAAAAACAAAAAAACAAAAAACATCAGGAATATGTAGTCTCTAATAACCTGTTTTTAGAGTTTTGCTTCTAGAGGTGGTTGAATTCTGTGAAATTTTGATGTTTTAGCAAAATTTATCATTAAAACTTGAATTTGAAAAGGATTAATTTTTAATTAACATTGTATGGAATAATCATTGATCAAAATATTTTTTTTTCACTGAGTTTTAGGTCAATTTTAATAACTGTTATTGTTAGCCTAGTTACTCCAAAAACAGTTTATTTCTGCAGCTAATGTATGCCCATGCTCTAAATGCCTTTCCAGTTTTTTGTTAAAGGACGTCTGTGGCTTCACTTCTTTCTGATAGTGTTTGAGGGGATACAGAAGAGGGCACGTCATATACTTCTGAATTTTGAGATATTGGCAAGCACATGTAGTTGTGAACACTTGGAGTTTGGCTCTACAATGACCCATTCTGCTTATAAAGGTGGTGGCTTCAAGGTGACATATTTAAGCCAATGATAATTTTACCTTTTTTTTTTTTTTTTTTTTTTTTAACGTATATAAAACATTGATTAAATATTTCTCTCTTATGTATTTTTGTGGAAAAATGCCTTGGTGGTAAAGCACAGGATTCTGACTATTACCAGTATGAGACTGGTAGGATAGTTTTTTATCCTTGTTAAAAATGGCTAGAAACTAAATAAAGAAATCTGATCTTGATCTTTGAAGGCTTATGCTTTCCTGATGCTTTGCACCTTTAGCAATGTGAACATTCATGTGTTTTGTGACCACTTGTGACTTTTTTGGTACTGATGAAGGTCAGATATAGGAACTACCAAACATGGACTCAAGGTCCATTTTTGATGTTTGAGCTTTGGTCCTTCTAGGTTTTCTGTTTTTGAGAGTCAGATTTGTCATAATTTCTGACCAAGAGAGTGGTAAGTGAATCCGTGGTCAATAATGCTTAAAATACAAACAAAAAACCCTTAATCCTATTAAAGTGTGGTGAACTCATTTTATTGAACTTTTTTATTTTATTCAGTGTTGCTTCCATGTTTTTTTAATTCTTTCACTTTTCTTCCCACATTTGCACTATTCTTTTTTAAAAAAATAAAAATAAATTAAAAAATCCTGTTTTCTTCCTGATACCAGTTCTGACTATTATTTAGTAAACCTACCAACCAGCACGGCTACTAGTCGTGTGAAAAAGAGAGATGTTCTTTTCACTGCATAAATTTAAGGACAGTGTTGTAGAGAAGTTTTATTTTAGTAGGACATACTGCTTATACATGTTACAGACATTTTGCTGATACACTAAACTGCATAAATTGTTTTACAGTTGGGACAGGGGAAGAATTCTATAACAACTGAAACAGTGGAGTAGGTTCTAGACAATTGTAGTTCTTTTTCTTCTGCATCATGGGCAATTTCTTGAACCATCCTTCTGCCCGCCTTTTTCTCTGTAAGACGAAAATTGCTCTCGGTTTAGTGCTGCGAGCACAAAATTTCTTAGTTATTTTTGGGTGGTTAGATATTGCAGGAGTACAGAGCTACCTGAAAAGGGAACAGCTTTCCAAATAAAATATATTCTGATACACCATTAATGTTGCCTTTTTGTCATCCAGATGCTTATGATCAGATTATTAATTGATGAGTACCCTTGTATCTTCCCGCAGCTGCAACAAGTCTCTTGAGATGCAGAGCTGCAAAATGTTTGAAATCACATGAAGGTAGTGCAAGCAGTCCTGTACTGCCTAGTACAAAGACCAGGGTAATTTTGATCCTATATCCACAAGCCAAAAACAGTTTTCTGAAAATTTTGTCAGAACTTTCTAGCTTTCTTGTATTTTCTCCATGTTATAAATATCTTTGCACAAGATCAAATCCTCTAGGAGTCTCTCTTTTTTTTTCTTTTTTTTTTTTTCCTTTTTTTAAAAAAATAAAGAGTTGAGCACCTTAAATCTTACAAGGTTGTTTTTCCAGCGTATATTGTTTTCATACCCTTAAAGTGTGGACTTCAGAACTGGGACCAATATTTGAGCAGTATTCTTAAAACTGCTATGTGAAGCAGCAAGCGTGTTTCTTTCTTTTATTAGACAGCACTCAGTGTGCGTTTTATGACATGAGCCTTTTCTTCACCACGGCACTGTGCTGAGAACTCATGTTGCTATTTTGACAGCTTCTCAGTCCCTTCTGGATGGCCTGTAAGTGTTGTTCCAAATAGAACCTGTTATATTTTCTATATCAGCTATGTTCCTGGTTCTCAGAAATGCTTTTCGTTTGTTTGCTTGCTTTTTAAAGTGATCATTTTGCTGGGAAAGCTAGGCAATACTCATATTCTGTCATTCTGATAATCTGTGACCCCACTGCTTTTATGGAGTCTTTTACAAACTCTAATAGCAAAATTTACCATTGCCTAGTTCAATTATATTTTTAGTGGTGTTGGATCAAGACTCAATTCCTTGAGGACTTCCCTAGAAAAAGTTACAATACTTGATAACTTACTTTGAGGTTGTCATTGAACAAATATTTCATCCGTCTAAGATGTATCCTATTAAATGTATGTAATGATAAAAAAGAAAGTATACATATTACCTGGATGTCTTGGAGAACTCGGTATTCTGTCAATTGAGTTGATGTAAATAACCATGCTTGTTCTGAAGAGATAACAGATACTATTTTCCAGCGCTTACCTGATAGGTCTTACTATTTTATTCTTTTTTTTTGCCTGTATTTGCAAATAGACTCCTAAATTAATTCCATCCATTATGTGACACTAGGCTGACTAATGTACAGTTCACTGACATGATCTGCAAACCCTTGCAGGTTCTCCATTTTTCCTACCCTTTTTCCGTGTTTACTCTGGATTAGAGGTCTCCATAGCTAGTTCCTTTAAAATTCTTTGCTTTGTTGTCCATGGAGGTGGTATTAAGGCACATAATTTCTGTTCACATCTGCCTTAGTTACAGATGAAAAACTGTGGTGAAACAGCAGAAGCATATGTGGGATAGATTTCTGTTTTATTTGTAAAAAAATAAAAAAATAAAAAAAAGCAGTGGAGACATAAGTGCTGAAATTTTCTGCCCATTTTGTGTTTCTTTGTGACATCATCATCTACTTTTAAAAATGGACTATTTCTTCTTGTCATAAATTCATTATGTTTACTTCACATTTTTCCATGCTTACTGTATCAATTTTGGTACTGTTTTATTGATGCTTCCACATCTCCATTTAACTCACCAGCAACAGGATCATTTGGTGACCACACACAAACCTTTGTCAGCAATATTTGATCTTTCATGAAATACTGTAACGCCCAACTTTCTCTGATACTTATTGTGTTAAATTTGCCCCATCTTATTCTGCCAATATTTCTTGTATACTTGGGAAAAGCAAGTTCTTATACAGTTTCCACAAGAGAAGCTCCCTACTGGTGCCATATTTCTTTCACACAAGTCAAATGCTATTAGAAAGCTCTGGTGATGTGACTATTATGATGCATTAGGGGCTACTAATCTTGAATTGTGACTCGATAGACTACTTTGTCTATCAAAATTATACTCAATATTGAATTATCTTGCACTGGATTCAGTCTTTCTGCAGTTAGAATATCGCATACTACCTTAAAATTCTGGGGAAGTTTTGATGCGTTGTGAGTTGTTTAGCAAATGTGTCTGAGATGGAATGTATCTGTGTTAATTAACCAGTCGTTCCACATGTTTTAGACAGTTATTTCATTCTCTGGTGGGATTAGATGCCTACCTCACTTCCCCGTTCTTCATCGTTAGATGCGTTTATTAGCTTTGTAATCCTTAAGCGTTCAGTGGAAGGCTGTTGTCTGGGATTCTGAAGCAGAGAGATTTTTAACTAGAGCGGTCCCTCGCTGGGTTTATTACACAGCAAACATACACATCATTGAAATGTTCCAGAAATAAAATGTCATAAAAAGATTATGAAACAGAATTGTTTGATTCATATAGTCCTTACACATGAACGCCTCCCTTGTTCTTATTTATACCTAGAGTGTAAACATTAGTATATTGGTAAGAATTGATAAATATTGGTAATAGAATATTCTGCTTATATGTCTCCTAGTGCAACATTATGAATGTTGACTTTCTTTTTTAGTTAGTGACTACCCTGGTAATCCATCTTCATCATTATTTGTTTGCATTTATGCAGGCCTATTAAAGGAATTATCATCCAGCCACCATGAGAAGCCATGTCTTTTTGGAACTGTAATTCTAGTAAATCTGCTGCTGAATTCCATACCGCTTCTCAGTTGTTATCTCTGGGCTCCTTGTCTGCATGTGCTCTCCTGCTCTTTCCTCTGGTCTGGGTTTTGTTCATGCATCTGCATTTGAATGTGGTAGTGTCTTTGTCCTGCCAGGGCTCCAAAGCAGTTCATAGGCAGCACAGTAGAAACAGACTTTCAGCTTCAGGTTTTCTAGTCTGCGTTTGGCCCACAATAGATAATGATGCAGACAGGGTCTCAGTTAGCTCTGGGATAGATTATGGACAGCTCAGATAGAACAGGGTGAGATTTTAGCTGCAAAGTTCAAACAAGTCATTAGTGAGCAAATCCAACTGTTTATTTTTCCAGATGCTGATGGAGGGGGTCTGTGGAGGTTTTCTACAGTGACAGCAACTCCTGCGAGCTATTGCCATTCTGAATGTTTTTAATGTGGAAAAACAATGGTCTTTTCCTGTCAGTCTCATTCTTAATAATGTGTAATAAACTTTTTGAGATGTTTTCATAAAGAGATTCATCTGGAGGCTGGAAAAGTTCAGTTTTAAAGTATTAAATTTTGGCAAAATAGTAAGTTATGGGGGAAAAAAAGCATTGGAAAGGTAAACTCTCAGGTACCTGAATACCTTTGTTAACAGGTCTAACAGTAATGCTGATATTTTTTCTCATTGGTAATGGGAACAGGGATGAATGATAAAAATCACTTTTTAACATATTGTGTGTTAGAAACATTTTTACTTGCATTTCCACTTTATCTGAAAGTTTTCGTACTTAATATTGATTTTAAACTTATTTTGTGTTTCAGAATGTTAAGGGGATTTTCTTGCCTATTTTTGGAAAAAGTCTTAAGAAAATAACTGAAATTATTTTTCCCCCAGTAAGTAACTGGTATGTAACAGGACAATTATGAGATCTGTTACTCACATATAGAATGAAATTAAATTGGAAGCAATTGGAAAATCATTTCTGAGCATCATTATTGGAATCTGCTGCATTTCAGTGGCTCATACTCAATTCCCATTTGTAACATGTCACATCATTTCTGTCCTGCCTGACAGACAGAAGGGCTGTTATTGTGTCTCACTTGAGGAGCAAGTTTACAGAGAATTTTCATGTATTAAATCACGGGATGACTTCGTGCTACTAATGTGACACCATCAAGAAAAAGGCAGCTTGAGCTTAGGATATTCCATGCAAGGTAATTTATAAAGCTAAGGAATTGTTAATGGCAGTGCACAAGGTACTGCTGAAACATCATGAGGAATACTGTGACGATTTTGCCCATGCAGAAGAGTAAATGAAGTCCAACTGGGAGAGGTGTAGAAAGGGGCAGCTAGGATGATTGGGAAGGCCTGCTTTACGTGAGGGGATTAAAAGAGCTTAGCTTTTTTAGCCTAGCAAAATGAGGGCTGAGGAAGAATATGATTGCTTTCTGTAAATACGTCAAGGGAATAAATACCTGGGGGAAGAGAAAGAGAGCTGTTAGACTAAAAGATAATTTTGGCACAGGAACAAATGCATATAGACTGTCGGAGGAAATTAAGCTGGAAATGAGAAGAAAGTCTCAAAATCAGCTGAGTCTTCTGGTAGTTGTACTTGGGAGCAAGCACAAAGTCTGTTTTAAGCTGGATCTTTCTTAGTTTGTGATTGATGAGCTTGTCTGGTATAGTAGGGGGATTGGCTCCCACTCCTGTGTTATTGTGGCCTGAAACTGTTACTAAGCTCTACAACAGAGATGAAAGCAATGGTATTGCACAGTTCTTTTTTTTTTTTTTTTTTTTTTTTTCCTTTAGTAAGATGGTAAATATTTTTTTTAACTGCTACTCCTGTGAATTTTGGATTACTGGAGGACAAAACTTGCTCTTTCTTGATTTGACATTGTTAGCAACAAAAAAGGGATAAGTGAGCATTAGCATACAAGTTTGATGGTGGTTGATGGATTAGCCAAAGTTTACGGCTTTTATTGTTCACTGTAGTCTCTCTGAAGAGTTAGCAAAAATGTAAAGTAATGAAATATTTTTGAAGATGACGTACCAAAATCCTGTGAGTTCTGCCAGAGTAAAGACTGCAGGATTATGTCATTCCTCATAATGTTTGAAGAGACCAGGTTCCCATAATTTGGAAAAACTAAAATGTTGATAAATCTGCAGAAATTTTTCCGGTGGGCTTACACTGTCTGAAATAGTATAAAAGAGGCACGCAAAAGGTTAGATAACCTTTACTTTCCATTTCATCTCTGTATTTTTATTTGTTAAATAATACTGGTGGTTATGATTGTTTTACCAGGAATACCTTTCTAAGCAGTGAAGTTTTTCATCTGGGGAGTTTTTGTGCCAGGTACGTAAGTTCCTACACCAACGTCTGCTTAGCAATGGAAAGCAGCTATTGAAAACACTGCAGGACTTTACTAGTGGTTGTTCCAATGGTACCATGAAACTTTAGCTGTAGTCTTAATGTTTCATTATTATATTTCTTCCCATTATACACACAAGCGTGTATGTAATATATAAGAACATAATTAGGATCACTTATTCAGATGGATTGCCATTTGGAAATACCTGTACTGTTTAATCACTTAAGTGAATCCCTCTGAGATTCTAGAAAATGTTGACTTTTTGGTTTTACTTTTGAGTGTCTGCATATTACACATTTCACTTTGTTTTTCAAAGACTAAACACATCTCATCACCTGGGCAATCTGGGAATGTCACAGCTTTCTATTGCACTAGTGAAGGTCACAGGCCTCCTGCATGCCTTCGAAAAGGGTGCTCACTAACACCAGTCAGCAGGATAGAAACTGAAAGCTAAGCAGATGTAGGGAAATACTGAGTGAGAAGGGAGATATGTCCTCACAGGGAGGAGGGAAAATAATAGGCTTGAGTTGTTTTGTTATTGCTGCTCGTACTTAGTCTGAGACCTACTTTGAAATAACAGCAAGGATGCAAAACAACTTTTCATGCTTTTAAGCATGAAAAGAAAACAAAAGTAAGAATTAAATAAAGTGCAGAGAAAGTAGTGATTTACCAGGAAAAAAAAAAAGGTCAATTAAAAAGTTATCCTTTACTGTGCCGATAAATATACCTACCCTCTGCACTGATCTTGTAATAAATGTAAACACCATTTTATACACTGTGAAATTCTGACCCAGCTGTTCCACTGTGGCTGGACTTCATCAAAAATGTCTTTCATGCTTGAACTGGATGGCTCTGGTGCTTAGTGCAGGAAAACTTCAAATAAGATCTAAAATGCAGTTTTGAGGGATTTGTGCATATGCTCAGTATGAAATATGTATGCCTGTTGCTGTGCTGTTGACTACGTGCCTCATCTGTCAGGTCTTAGGTAAGAGAGTGAGGTTTTGGGGAACTATGTTGATATAGAAAGAGTGAGACCCAACAAAAATGCATTTTTTTCTCTTAAAACTGAGTTGATGGCTTTTGTTGCCATGTAAGTGTATTTTTGTCACTACAGTTTTTCACTTTGTTAGTATTGTTGATGTATTTAGAGCCTGCCTTTGCTATGACTTACATCAAGGTTCTGGTGTGAACGGTGCAGCTGGTTCGTAGTATTTAACAAAGTGAGAACCGGGAGGACTTGGGCTCAAAACCCTGCTGTGCTAGGTGCTGCTTGAGAGCAAACACATCCCTGTCCCAGAGACCTTACAGCTCGTTTTTTGTTTTAAAGAGGCTGAACCCCTCTTAGGAGAAGACAAAATAGTGTCACAGTGCAACTCTGTCAGCTTTAGCAGCAGGGCTAGGCATTTAGTACCTTGATTTACAACAGTGTTGTAATCTAAATAGGAAGCAGGTGGAGTTACAACTGGGTATGATACTTCGGATATTAATGGCTTGGCTTGGCAGTGGAATTTCTAAAGCTGTATATACTTTTTCTGTCTTAATTATGCATTCATTAAAAGCTTTTATACCCAACAGAATAAAGTAAATATTTTTTGATCTCTGTAGTGTGCTCACAGACTGTAGATTTGCACAGCAGGGTCTTGATAATCTGAATAAATTGTATTTCCCCAAGGAGTTTATCTTTCAAATAAGGTCATAAAGAAATGCATTCTTTCCCCTTAGTTCTCCTTGTGCTTTTTCTGCTATTTATAACATGGAGCACAGGAACAGAGGTATATTGTACTCTACTGTGTACTTGGTTATGATTAACTCTAATTTATCAATCCGTTACTTACATCCTTTTCTGTGCCTTTTGCAATGCAATTATTCTTTAAAGTATGAACGAATAAAGATGGATTTGGAAGTAATTTAAATACAATATTTATATAATTTTCCCTGTTTGACAATTTATCACATCTCTATATTAAAATACACCTCTGCATCAAAACACAGACAATGTCACATCATTTATTTTGAATATCTAATATCGTCTTTCAGGTTATGTTTGTTTGGAAAACTGATTTTTTTTTACAAGGGTTTTAAATGGCAGCTCATTGTTGAATTGGTTCAGCATCTAGAGGCTGATGCTACTGAAACAGAAGGCCAGTAACGTAGAACAATGGGGACTCATTTCTGGGAGTGGGGAAGAGGAGGAAAGTATAGTAAGTGGAATGCACAGGATCAAAGACAGTTTCTCATTTTAGAAGTAGACACTGATAAATAATTTGGCCAATTTATTAAATTGATTTAACTACACTGTGAGATTTTAGAATCTGTTAGTTGAAGATCTGTATATATGATCTTAGACACATTTGTTCAGTTTGCATATTTCAGTGTAACATGCATCATATCAGAAGAGAGAAGGATCACTATCTTTCCCTGATTCTCTGTGACAGTTCTGCTTGTGTTCCTATTTCATCCTTCATTTAAAAAAATATAGATGGCATATATTTTAAAGTTTTTATAAAAGAGATTAAAAGTTACAGTAATTTACATAGGACTGTTTTGTAGTTTTTTAAAGAACTTATGCAGTGATACAGTTCCAGAAGAAAGATGTGTACAACTTTAAAATTTTTTAGCTGCTCCTTTAACACAATATAATAAAATGTATGGAAACCAGAGACTGCTAGAACTCATGACGAGAAATAAATTTCCTATTTAGTATCCTATTTCATTTTTCACTTATCAAACAATTTTTAAATTCAGTTAAGAGTTTAGCTTTTACAAATCTATTCATAGGAAGCCAATCAGGCTGAATTGATAGTGATTGCTTTGATACTTTTGATACTTTTTTTTTTTTTTTAAGCTGGAAGATAAGCTGTATTTTTTTTGCAACTTACATACTGCATTTATTCTGATGTTTTTGAAAGTCTTACCAGCTATTGAGAGCTAGGTTATCTGATACGTAGTATACATCTTGCAATCTCCGCATGACATTTTGGCCCTCTTGTATCATCACAGAGGCAGTAATGTATAGTACTGTGTCATTTTGATTGGAATATTGGTATGACAGTCTGATAATTTTCATTTGTAAAAGCTAATGCACCATTTACTTCTTTTGCTGTGAAATACAAACCCATAGATCAATTCTGACCTTGCAAAAGCAGAAATAAGTGTTTCTGATTACAGGCCAAGATCATTTTAAACAAAATATACTTGCAGTATTCATCAAGCAGTAAACCATGTGTCCAGCAGGTCATTAACACACTATGTTAGACAACGCATCAAAAGACTGCTGAAGCCTACCAATAAAAATAAGTAAAAAAATAAACCCCATAATAAATAAATAAGCAGACACATAATAAATAAATAAACATCTGGAGTAAATGAACACTTAAAAATAGAAATAAATAAATAATATTGTAAACAAACAGCTGATGAGAGTTTATTTATTTATCCATAGGTATCTTCAGCCTCTGCAAATGTATGACAGCTTTCATCAAAAACTTCAATTGGTGTTGATTTAAGGGGTAGGGAAGCCTGGGGGATCATCAGAAATACCCAAATGAAAAATGCAGGTGTACTGGTATCTTTCAGATTTGGAAATGTGAAGATTTTTCAGGGAAAATTTGCATTTGTGTGTCACATTACTCTCTAATGAGGAAAGATTTTTCTATATTATCTCCAATCCTCTTCTGAAGACCCCCATAAGCCACCTCCATTGACCCTTAGTGGAGTTTGGTTGGGCTTGTATTTTAGTTGGAACGTTGCTCCTCAGATCCCAATGCTTGATCATTTATTTGTTTATTTTATCCTCCCCAAATCTAGCTGTTTATTACCAAAGAGCTCAATAAACATACACTGAGTTATTGTAAATTTCTTGTGGGATGTTTCACATTCATTCAATCAAGAAGTTTTTTGAAAAAATTGTCTTCCAAACCAGCGATAATAACACCATGGTTTTGCTTGTTAAATGCTGTGAGGTTTTAGGACAAGAGGGAATGGCCTCAAGTTGTGACAGGGGAGGGTCAGGTTGGAAATCAGCAGACATTTCTTCTCAGAAGCAGTGGTCAGGCATTGGAATGGGTTGCGCAGGGAGGTGGTGGAGTCACCGTCCCTGGGGGTGTTCAAGGAAAGGTTGGATGTGGTGCTTAGGGACATGGTTCAGTGGGTGACATTGGTTGTAGGGTGATGGTTGGAGCAGATGATCTTAGAGGTCTTTTCCAACCTTAATGATTCTATGATTCACTTTGATTTTACTGCCTACTGCCTTAAGTTGGTGCCACCACTGTGTGGCTATCCTCAACGTGGTGTTGTGAGGTACTGTTTGTGATCTGCAGATACCGAGTCACGGAGCAAGTGCACAGAGCGGATACTTCTCATGTAAAATTCATTCCTTTCTTTCTGTCTGTCTGCAACTAGAGAGGATTTATCCTTACCTCCTCTATGTTAATGTGAAGAGGAGGTGACACCATAGAACTGTTCCGAATTTCTGTGGCATTGGGGATGATGGCTATTAGTGGTTATTCTGACAACATAAACAACTTTTCTTTGTTCTTCCAAGAAAACAAAATGAAGCTCCTATGCTGCAGTTTAAGTAGGTAATGAATAGGATTTGTCTTTAATCTACGACAGTGCTAGTGAAGGTGGACTGTTCAGGTTGGGAGATAATGCAGCAAATAGGAGCCTGCGATGGAATTTGATTCAGTTTCCTCCGGTACTGACTTCTCTAAGCAGGTGAAAAAAATTCTTTCTCCACTCTCCATTGCATATGCATAAACAGCTCCACAGTCATTGGGACAGCCACCCAATTCACACGTTCGAGATGTAGCCCATAAAACCTTCCAAAAAAACCCTCTTCGCACTTTCCCATCTTCCCTGTTGCTCTGCTCTATCTGCCAGCCGTGCAGCTCATTTGACATTTACAAGATTTCTTGTCAGTTTCATTTGGTTCTGCCATCCCATCCAGCAGAGCAGCGAAAGTGAAATTGACTTAATTCAGTCTGTTTCTCTTCCCTGCTCTAGTCCCTGTGTTAACGAACCACGGAGCGAAACTGACAACAGTTCTTGTCACTTTCACACCTGGAGCTGGTCAAGGAGAAGGCTGCTGAGAGGGAGCAATGCGGTAAATTGGAAGATGAAAACCGGGATTGCGGAGGGGAGAGGAAGAGACGTGTGAGCATACAGCGAGAACAGAGAGAACAGATACACGGGCTGCCTTTCTAAACGTCCTGGGTGCTTTTCTCTACCGTGGATGAATTATGAGGAGCCTGTGGTCTAGAGTAGCAATAGTTGGCTGTCCAGACACTGATTTCCAAGGGGTGTCAAGACAAAAACATTAACCTGTAAATATACATTACCTGTTATCAGAATGAAAAAACTTCTTTCCCTGAGTCACTGCAGCTTTTGTCTCTGCAGGTTTTCAGCTGCTAGAAGGAGGGAGAGAAAGAATTTGAGACCAACATCCCCTATAGGTTGCTGTCAGTGGTTGGAAAAAGAAAGGTCTATTTGTTCGTTGAAGATAAATGCACGCAGAATAAAATGTAGCTCACAGTCTTGTATTTTGTGAGGTTTCGTGGAACTAAAAATCATACTGCACAGGTGCTCTAGTTCGATCAGAACAGTAAATAACGAGAAACAATTGTTTTGTAACAAACTATTGTAGTTAACAAATACATTTTTTAATCCACTTGTTAACTCCTGTGAGCTCTCGTTATACAGTGTAAATCCTGCTGGTTTATTATTTTATGTACTAAGGTATATTTCTTATAGATGCTGTATGCATATGTAACTGTAGCAGTTCCAAAGTAAATGAGTAGTATCTCATATATTTGCATATGCACTGTTAACATTTGCACATACATTCTGAATGAAGCTGTGTTAATTAATTTCAAGTTTTATTACCTTCCTTCTTCTCAGCTTCCAAAAGAACAACCTTCTTCATTATCTGAGACCTGTGGGCTTTTTGTTCCCCTTTTTTTTTGGCTTTTTTTTTTTTTTTCTGAGACATATTTTGTTTGCTTCACCCATTTAGGAATTAAATAGTTTTAATTACTTGGACCTGTATAAGCTTGCGGACCTCTTCAACCTCACTTTGTTGGAGAATGCAGTGGTTGACTTCTTAGTAAAACATCTCTCTGAGCTATTGAAGAATCATCCTGAAGAAGTCCTGGCACTCCCATACTGTCTTCTTCGAGAGGTTTTCAAAAGTGATAGACTCACTTCACTCAGTGAAGAACAAATCTGGCAGGTAAGGAGACTGGTGAACAAGCAGAATGTGTGATACTCTCTAAACCATGACAATGCTCTGTTGCTTTGGATCCCTGGAGCAATCTTGAGGGAGAATTAAGAGCTTGCAGAAAAGCTGTGAGTAACAACCGAAGGAAATTTCTAAATGAAATTTAAAAACGTCATGTTGTGTTAATGCAGTTAGTTTGTTCTAAAGAGAGCTGTGTTTTATTGGTTAATTTGTTTTGTTTGAATGTGGCCAGAGATTTTCTTCCAGATCAAAACTTTGCTGGTGGGAAGAGATGGCCAATGCATGTGACTCTGTTGTTGTCATCTCCGATGAGGCTAGTGCCACAAATCTGGTGACAAACCTGCTTCTACAGTCTGTCCCGTTCACTTCAGAGAAACTTCGTTAGTCCTTGAAATTGTTTAGGCCACCGCAACGGATTTTGCCTGAATCAAACTGGAGGATCGTCACACAGGCTGCTCTGCTCAGAGATGAGTGGAGGCTTCAGTAGGTTTGTGGCAAGAAGTTGGAGGTGGCAAACATTTCCTTTAAAAAAAAAAGTTGGATCCAGAAAAAGCACCAAGTTGCTTGCCATAGAATATTAGCAAGATACAAGCATTATGTTGTAACCTCTAGTGTGGGAGGAAAAAACACCTATTACGAAAAAATGTCTAGTCTGTAAAGAGAAACACAAAAACTAAAACAAAATCTGTCCTTGGAAACATTCCCATCATATGTCTGCAAAAATTGCAGCTCGTGATATAGTGGAAGTAAATCTCTGTAACGTTTGTTACCCACACACTTTTTTTGGTCTCTTTTTCACTGTCATGTTTTACAGAAGGAAAGTATTTCAGGGTATTTCAAGGTAGAAAGCAATTTGCTTGAAAGACACCTGTGCTTTCTTTTAGGAAGTAGGTTATCTTGGCCCAGCAGAGAAGACAGAGAATCAGAAGAGTGTTTTATATTTATTTCAATCTCTGTTACTTATCTACTTATCTTTCAGATTTTTAAAGCAAATTATTTCATGTATATGCCATCATTTTCTCAAAAGGTAAAACGTGTATTCATTTGTAGGGCACTTCATGTTCTGTGGATGAATAATGTCATGCAGGAACAAAGTATTCTTAAAAAATAAAAATGCCTCGTTAAGCTCTTCAAACCACAAAGACAGTATGCAAGTGTAACTTAACCCTTCAGTCTGACAACTGATACACCGTTTCCCAAAACTTTGAGGCTAGATTATGGAGTATTTTACAAAGGTATTTTCTGCAGATAGTAATATAAAGATAGGCTCTTTCTTGCTCTGCTCTCTAGAGGATGTCTTTACAAGAGAACCTGCAGCACACTACCTGTGATAGGTTTTTGTTTCGTTTTGTTTTGTTTTTAGGCAGGATACTCTGGAGTCCTAGCCCATATTCTGTTTATTAGAAAAGTTTTTGATGTACAAGTTCATATATGGGGCATGGCTGATTGGCCAATTTGCTTTTATTGTTGTTTTTCTGCAGGTTCACTGCAGGTTCACTAGCTATGTGCTTGGGGATACTTTTGCTAGAAAAATTGTTACAGAAAGCCATGTAGGTATTATTTAATGCCAGCTCAATAACTAACAAGCATACACAGGATCCTGCGTGCCATCCAGGCTACCGGAATAAAGTTTGGAAAGTGATTTTTAAATCCTGTTTCATTGTCCTGTCCCGCAGAAAGAACTCAGAAATAATATTCTTAATTGCGTGCACTACAGTTAGTTAACTTCATGAGGCAAATCTGACAAAGCCCATGTTTCTGTTGCAGGGTCATAGTGGAGAGAGATACTTATAGGTAATATGCTGCTTTTTGAGTGACAACAAACTCCACACTGTCCATTTAAGTGTTATCATAATTGCCTCTCCAAAGGTTACTAATGCTGTTACGAAGAATTTTTTAAACTGATTTTCTGCTGCAGGCAAAATGTGTGTGTGTCTTTTAATTCAGTCTGTACAACCAGGAATAAATATATATTTTATAAATATTCCAGGTCCCCAGGATGAATTAAAAGACATACATAAATATTTACCAATTTAGGCATTCAGAAGGCAATAAGAAGCTGTTTTTGCTTTATCTTAGTAAATAAGTAATTCCCTCATAGTCAACCCAATAGAGGAAAATCAAATCAGACTGGCTATATTGCCTCAAGTGTAGTTAAGTTCATCATTTTTGCTAAGGTTATAGTGGTAATGCAATATACCATGGAAGAATCTAATATTCAGCCCAGGGTGAAGATTGGGTATGCCAGAGGATTAGTGTCAGGGTGCTTTATAGAAGTGAAACTTGATGGACAGGTTGGAGACAGATCTACAGAATCTCATTAAATTGCTGAATTGTTCATTACTGAGTACTCTCACTGTAATAAAGTGCTCATTGACTTTGACAAATCCCCATCCCATGTCTTAAGGAAGAACAGCAAAGCAAGAGGTGTTGGGGAAGCTAGAGGAAATTGGCACAAAGTGGGGCAGATAATAGAAAAGCTGATTGGGGATGCTACCATTTCATTTGTCTGTCTTACCTGTGACTAGTGTGGCCTCCTGCACATACACATGCATGCATGTTATGGCAGTATGAGTTCACGATGTCCCCAAGGCACCTCTACTGGTAGGGTTCCCATGAAGCCCGAAGCACAAATTAAAGCTTCCCTCAATGAACCTCTGGACAGGATGTCATTGTCTGCAGAGCTCACTTATTTTCAGTAGTTTAAATTCCCAATGTCCACTGGGCGATTCGATCCTAAAGCACATAAAGATTAAGGTAGTTATTTTAAAGCATCAAAGTACACAGAGTGATGATGCTGGAATGTGATTTAAACTGAAGGGACTGCACCTCATATCCATCACACTTTGGATTTTTGTTAGACTATCAATTATGAATTGCCCAATTCCAGTGAATATTGTAAAATACAACCTTGAACAAACCAAGCTTGAGAAAATTAAACAGTAACATTAATGACAATTTATTAGGATGTGGATTAGTGTAACATAATGTAGTAATTCCTGTGTATTCTTTCAGAAGGAAAAAGGTGACTTCCAAACCAGGTTAAAGTAGACAAACTTGTTCGTTCATTCCTCTTTCTACCTCTTAAAGTCTTATGAAACTCTTTGGTCTCGTGTAGGTATCTTAGTGGAGAAAATAGACAATGAATATAATTATATATTTCTTAAATAAGCAGAAAGAAAAACCACCAGAAACCCTCTGTAGGATGGGAAATCAGAGAAACATGTTAGATTCAATCTAATTATTTTTATTTTTTTAACTAGGCTAAGCCAGTAACTATTATTATTAGGTGACACAGGATTTGTTTTCATATTGATTTTTGCATTTTACTAGTGTGTGAGATTATGAGATATCATTTGTGATTTGTCAGCTCACTTAGGTGTCAGTAAACTTAAAGCAGTGACATGGAAAAAAAATATTAAAGGAAGGAAAATGGGAAAATCTTGAAGAAACTGGGGGAAAAAGCAAATTCTTCGGTACGTTTTCTCTTCGTCATGAGCTGTGCATGCTTTTTTCACAGGAAATGGTCATGATGAGGACATAAATGTCTAGTTTATCACAAAGTGAAAAGTGAATCTTTTCATAATTGGCCATTACTAAAAAGGCTCATTGGCTCTACTTTAAGGAAGCAGATGAATTCTTTCCCTTGATAATTGGCAAGGTAACCAACCTTGTACAACAGAACGTGTTCTCAGAGAAATCTAGCAGGAGAGGCCTTCTTGCGGGAAGCAAGCAAGTAGAAAGCAAGCCAAGGATTTAAGTAATAATAAACTCATGTTAGACTTAGTTGTAATATATGTCTTGTCACATTTGTGATTAAAAGCTTCAGTGTCATGAGGCCTAAGTGTTCATATTTTAAGGATCAAGCTAATAGTTAGATATATCTACTGGACCATTCAGTCTCCCAGCAGGATATTGGCAGGGAGGTTGAACTCGATGATCTTCAGGGGTCCCTGCCAACCTCAGCCATTCTGTGACTGGTCAGATGATGCTGTATTAAACACTGCACTTGATGCAAGGTGATCTCTTGAGTCATGTTAGGCAAAGAGTCTTAACATGAGATCAGTATAGATTAGGTTCTTCCTCCCCTGCTGCTGGTTAACTAAGTTGTTGAAAGAGAGATATTTTTAAACAGTTAACTTTAAAAATAGATCAATTGTAGTGTTTGCCAATGCTTCCAATGTTAGGATTAGGAAGTTTGGGGGTGGGATTTTATTTTACCTATAACTTGTTTTCTTGATTATCAACTGCTAAGCAAATAACGTAGGAACAGTGGGCAGAAAGTTTATTCAGCTAGAAAGCATGACCCTGCTGGGTCTTTTGCAGGGCTAGGCTCCCAAGGCATTCCAGGGACCTGTTAACTTGTGTGCAACTTGTGAACTCGTGTTCATGAAGCCGATGATCCACACATGAAAGTGTAGCACTAGTTACTCCTTTTGTTACTATAAACGGGAAGTGCAAAAGCAGCCTTGGTTTCCATGTTAAAGAAGCATCATTGCTTGAATAAGTAGAAAAATAAAGGACAGGAAGACTATAGTGTCAATAAAAAAATTATAGGTCAATAAGAGTTGTTAAGTGCCTGTTTTATAAAAATGTATAAATCTATTTTTTTCACTACGCACCTATTTATCCTCTTCTTCAGAAGGGTAAAGTGCCCAATTTTTAACTGCCTTTTCTTGCACTTCAGCTCCATTTTGAATCTCTTGGTGTGACTTGTGGAGGGCCAGGTATATTCTCCTGCAGAAATCCCACAGGGTTTAGCACTGTTAGAACTTTTGCTGTGCACACATTACAGCAGGCTGTTACGATGGAAGAGCTCCCTGCCAAAGACAGGCCCTCTGACATCTTCCATCCATCTCCAGCAATGCCCACAGTTTCCTACGCAGAACAGCAGTGTCTAGAAGTGGGTTGCCATGTTCCAGCACAAACTTGCCATTCCATCAGTGCAGTACTTCAGCTTTTTTGCACTGTCAATCATTTGATTCTACAGAGCAATTTTTAATATGAAGAGAGCAAAATTTGTGTTTCTCAATGGTACATGTATGTTGTGACAAAATGTGGACTAAGTGCCTTGCTAAATGGGGACTTAAGTTTTACTGCAAAACAAGTAATGATATGAAATAGCAAGCGAAGTAGAGCATTTCAGTAATCAAGGTTGTGTTTAAACAGTGCATTAGCCTTTCGCTGTTCAAGAAATAAGCTTAAGTGCTCTCTTGGGCAATAAGTAAAATCATGTCTGGTGGTCTAATGCTTGTCCCTGGTGAGTATTTAGCCTAAGTAGAAAACCACCACACTAAAACGTGGCTGTCAGCCTCTCATCGTGAGAAGCGGAGAAAAAAAAGGAATTTGATGCATATCAAGGCCAAGGTGAATTGGTAAAGCTACATGGGAAAATTAGCATATTTCTTGTGCATATTTCACTGTGTTTTCAACCCTTTTTTAATTCACTTTTCATGAGCAGTCTACATAAAAGTGCCAAAGAGCCTGTAGTGAATCAGTGTCCACTGTGCTGGGTCTGTGATGGTCGTGCTATGTATCATGGCTAGCTGCAAGCAAGATTTTGTTAATAAAACATAAAAGAAAAATAGCATGAAAACAGAACCTGTGATAGGATGTAGGTTTCATTTTCATAAGACTCATCAAAATAAGACGTACCTCCCCTGAACTGACTGCAATTGTAATACTCCTTGCAGTCCCTCCAGACTATTTGGGTAGGATTCATTTTTGTTAATATAGGTGTGTGCAGCATTTTTGGTAGGATGTCCCTGACATGTAGGGCAAGCTGGCAGTTGTGGCACAGGAGCTTCAAGGTGATCTGCCTTCTGGAGCTGGAGACTGGGCAGGATATGTACCTGCTGCAGTGGATTGAGGCAGTGGATGTAGGCAGCTGAATTTCATGCTGTGCTCTGCTGGTGTGCTTAGCTCACACATGTTTTTCACGATAGTTTTTGCATCATTCATAACAGTATTGGCATTTTGGCTTATGGTGGAAATAAGTGCTGCCCCTGTTTGTGCTCTCCCCTTAGTTTATGAAACACCTTCCCCCCTTTGTCTTCCTTAGCTTAAATCTAGCGTTCTCATAATCTGGTACTTTACATAAAGTTTTGTGAACTTCATGTATTCCTTTGGTCTGAACTTTCCAAAGTTTCTGCATGTTTTTTCTTGAATATTGGCTAATCCAATTATTTATTTATTTTTTTATCAACAATGGCGGCATTGAATGGGATTTTCTGTATTAAAAATAAGGTTATATTAGGAGCAACTGTGTGTTCTCCTAGTTTTTCTTTTTGTTGCATGTCAGTTCCTATCAGAAAACTTGATTATTTTGCTGCCACTGCTGTGAGCAATAGGGGAATTACTGGAGGGCATTGCTTTTGCCTCAGTGTCCTACAGTAACATTGTCTCACCTTATTTATCCCAGATTAACTTCAGAAAAGCATAAAGCATCACACCAGTATTTACAAGGGCTGCTGTGCCCACAGCTCTTGAATTTAGGTCATTTCTTCAGATAAGCAATGGATGTGTGTTTTGATTTAGAAAGCCAAAAAGAGGACACCAAGGTGTGCACGCAGCAAGACAGCTTCTGTGATATTGCATTCTGCATTTGAATTAGTCTGTTATGGTGGGTTTTGTGTTGACTGCTCTGCTCTTTGTGGCATTGGCCTGTTAGAGATTAACTGAGGTATAATTGTAAAATTGCATAGTATGCAGATACGTGGTTATGTGATAGAAAGTTGCATAGCTCGTAGCGTTGTGAAAGCCAGACATGGTTGGAAATACCCATTACTTTCATTTTTAAGGTGAAGAACAGCATAAATAAAGTCTAAAACTAACAGATACAAATGATCAAATGAGACAGTCCAGTGCTACTATCTTAGTTAACATCTTACCTTCAGATATGAATGTCAGTAATCTCTTCCCTTTCAAAATCCTAGTAAAGCTGTTTAATACTGTTTCTGATGGGTTTAAGCTTGTTGAAAATGATAGAAAATGAGAAGCTCTTTTGAGAATCCCCAGCTCTGCATTTCATTCAGTTTTCCTTTGAGAGCTGGTAGAAGCATTGCCTTTATTTGTACCTTGAAACCAAAGAAGATAAAGAAAGAAAATTAAACTCCAGGTTGACTAAAACCATATAAATTTTATGAGGTTCGCCTTTCAGCAGTTGCAGTTGTTTCATTTTGCTTCAGATAAAATTTGATTTTTAATAATAAATTAATGTTTGTTTTAATCTTGCAGGAAGTAGACTCTGACATCCCCATTTCATGGGAATACATTCAGGGTCTTAAAGCCTTGTTTGCAAATGCATTCAAGTATTTAAGTCACTTTTAAAAATAAATTATATTCTTGGGACAATTAGTTGATTTTGAAAAAACTCATTGCTTAAAAATAATGAGTCCAGCAGTAATCTGAAGCCCATCATATGGGGATTAAAGATTAAATAGTGGCCTTCTGGTACATAAAGGGAGCCTACAGGAAAGCTGGGGAGGAACTCTTTATCAGGAAATGTAGTGATAGGACAAGAAGAAATGGCTTTAAGCTAAAAGAGGATAGTTTTAGGTTAGACATGAGGAAGAAATCCTTCCCTCAGAGGGTGGTGAGGCACTGGCACAGGTTGCCCAGAGAAGCTGTGGATGCCCCATCCCTGGAGGTGCTCAAGGCCAGGCTGGATGGGGCTTTGGGCAACCTGGTCTGGTGGGAGGTGTTCCTGCCCATGGCAGGGGGCTGGAACTGGATGGGCTTTAAGGTCTCTTCCAACCCAAACCATTCTATGAATCTAAATCAGAATAAATTAAATTGATATTGTTAAGAATTTGTTATTTGATTGAAAGGGAAATTATTCTGTTATCAAAAAAATCTGAGTGAGCTTCTGCTAGTGTACTTGCTTTTTATTTTTGTATTTAAAAAAAAAAAAAAAAACAACAATGGGGGAACAAATTCCTAAGTGGAAAATCAGCTGAAATAAATACCAAAATAGACGTGTATTTATTGTCATTGTGCTAAATCAAGTTCTTAGTGGAATTTGAAAAAAGCAGAAGTAAATTGTCTGCTCACAGGAAAAGGCTTAAATGTTACCACAGTTAATATTAGTGGTCCTGTCCAAGTTTCAGCAGTGCTTCAGAGTTGAAGAATCAAGTTTACTAATTTGTAACATGGACTTCAGTTCAGTGGCTGGTGTTTGATGATTGCGTGAGTGAAGTGGATAGGAGGAAGCAGAGGTAACTCAAGCAGCACTTGGCTCTGAGACCTAGGTAAGGGTAAACTGATGCTGTAGTTGTCAGAGGGCTTAGTTCATTAAAATAGTAAAGAAGAACAAAACAGAAATAAATTTATTCTTGCAGTGAAGATGCTGGTGATATCACTGTTAAAACAAAATACCTGGTGATTTCACTTGGAAAAATTGACCTCAGTGATTTTGCAGTAACATGGCATGTTGAGAGCATACCTATACATATAAACGGACTAAGAGGAGTATTTACTTTGATGTGTGCTTTTGTGTGACCTGAGATATTAATGACATATAAGTCCTATATAGCTGTTGTCAAGATTATTATAGAAAATGACACATTTTTATGTGATTTGTTGGATTTGCCTATTAAACTCATAGAAAATTATACCCTAACAATAGGGAAGGAAGGAATAGGAATCTTTTAACATTCAAGACCCATTTAGACTAATTTTCACAGAGCTGTACTGTATATTTTATAGAATTTTGTCTATTTTGTGCCTATTTCATTCTCTAACAATTTTTACTGATGAAAGCTTGTAGATTCCTGTCTCATTAGAGAGCCACTGTACTTTAAAAATATATTTCAAGGGAAAAAATAAAAAGAGAAGAATAGCAATAAAAACAACATGTATCGTGTGGTGAAAGATTGTCCTTTCCAGTTACAATTATGTACCAGCAACTTACTTTAATGCTAAGCGTGCCTGTGTAAAGTTTCAGTGCGTTTGATGTCAGCCTGAATGTTTCCTCTAAATATAAAGGTGAACAGTTCTAGATTTTGAAATGATGGCTGCTGAGTTGGGGTATGCTGGGAAAGGGGGGGTGTTCTTCTACCCCCCACGCACACTTTCCGTACCTTGTTTGAGAAGAGAGAATCCATCATTATTTAAGTTGGCCTAATGCTATCATAAATTTAGATCTCCTTAAACTAAAAATCAAATCATAGTTGAGGGTCCTAGTTAGAAAGCTCTGTTTATGAAGAGATAACCTTCTGTTCACTGCAACTTTAAAACAAACAAAACAACAACAACAAACCCACCCCATATTAGACAAATACAACTAGCAGTGTGATTTTTACTATTATGATGAATAATGGAGGGGCCAAATTGGAGCATTCTGTGATGAGTTAGAAAATGGATGGCAAGGAGTTGTTACCTCAGAGTTTCCTGCCATTTGATATAGTTCAAGGAGAGAGACAGATCTGTTAGGATCCATAGGAACCTGTTAAGCTGTATTTTAGGAATGCTTATGATGGTGGTTGGAGGGTTGGTCCTCTTCTCTTAAGTCACCGTATGGCTGGACCTGTGTGCAAGGAAGAATCAAGGTTATATCCAGATGCCAGTTTTGGGGTTAGGTTCTATTGCTTTGCTTTGCACTGGTTAAACTGTCACCCTCCATGCTCTTTTCTGATGATCCTGTTAAAAACAGAAGTTACTTTGATTGAAGCAGTAAGTAGAGCCCTTCCAGTGTGATCTGTCCCAGCTCATTTATTTTTTTTCGTGTACGCTTCCAGGTGTGATATTCATTGCAGGGCACAGGTTGTCGATAGTGGGGTACCCATGAAGGCTGTTGCAACAGGGGCTCCACACTAGCTTATACATGTTTCAAACATCAGTTGTATGTATGGAGTGTCATTGCTCGGGGTTGGATTGTGCCTTGCTTGTTCCCTCCATCATAGCAGAAGAATGGGTTAGGTGTAAGAAGCACGTTTTTAGGTCTGCCTTTGTATAGAAGCTCCAAATGACCATAAAGGAAGCTACTCTATGGTTTGAGGACTTGATTGCACAGGAATGCAATTCTCTTGAAACGCAATGTAAGATAGTTTTGTCTTTGCTGCTCTAAGGAAGTTGAGAAAGAATACAGTGTTTTGCAGTCAGTATGGAGATGTGCTTTTCAGCTTCAAAATTTCTTAAATACTTTTGTCAGATGATACTTAGGGACCTAGTTTGTCTTCTGTTTCAGGTACCCACATCTCACCAGGCTTCATTCTGTGCCATGAAGCACAAAATCTCCACAGGATTTTGATAGTGGAGACAAGAGACTCAGTTGTGGGTAGGTTGAAGGGACAGAAGATATTGATTAAGTGTCAACTGTGCCATTGCTGTCTTCTGTCATATCACTTAATTTTTCTCTCTCTTAGTTCCCATGTCTAGAAAGTGGTTGAAATGTACACTTCTCACAGAGAAACTTGAGTTTTAGTGCTTATAAATTGCTTTGAGATACTTGGAAGGAAAGTGCTATATAATTTTGAAGTTCAGATTCCCCAGAAGGTGTAAAATGGCAAACTTCCATGAGCTGTGATAATTTACAACAGCTGAGAGTTTACCTTCTGTCCCTACCTTACTTCACTTCATGCTTGAGTAGATGAAAAGTTTAGTTTTTCTGTTTTAGCAACTTATTGCTTTAATATAATATGATGCATTACCATATATAATATTATGTATTAATGTAGTCCAGTTAGACTTTTATGAAGCTGATTTTTGATCATAGCTATTTTATCACAAGTCTAAAGAGCTGAAATATTTTTATTGAGTTAGTCAATGTCTTCTAGGTAGGCTTCTGTCAGGTCTCATTTCCATTAACAATTAGGAATAGTAAAACAAATGCAAGCAATAAAATGTTTAGAAGAAGTGAATAGAGTTTTGAAAAGTATACTTTCAATTCCTAACCTTCTATAAAAATGACATTTTTTCCTATGGGTTTCTATAAAATTCCTGTAAAATGAACCTACCACTTCCTCTCTTATGATGTTTTTCATAAAGTAATAGCCCTTTTGGGAAGGCTAGTATCATTATCTTCTACTTGGGAGGATGAAAGCTCACATTCATGAGAGTTCATCTTTGGGATGAAGAATTCCTCCTTTCTTCATAAGGTTGTTTTCTGGAAGTAGTTATTTTTTAAAAAAGAGACAGAGGTACAGCTGTTAAAATTGCTACTAATGGAGCTGTTTGACTAAGAAGTCTGCCAAAGTCTTGTAGGTTTTTTGTCCTCCTTGTACCTGTTGAGGACTGTGGAGGACAATGTATTTGTCTAACAGACCTATGAGGAAATTGGGCAACTGGTGATTGATGCGTCATAGCTGATATGCTTTAAAATGATAGATTGTACCAGTACTTGAAGAAACATTTTCTTCTGAGTCTTCCCTTCACTCCATCTAAGAGAGTGGTGGCAGCTTCCCAAACTTTTATTTCACATCTCCATTAACATGTTAGGATTGTTCTGGGGTCATTACCAGGAGTTCATTAAATCTATGTATGTATTGTCAATAGCGTCTTTAGACTTGGAAAAGGTTGGGCTTTTAATATTTGGAACAGGAAGAAAGGTGGAACTCAGCTGTCAGCTGAGTGGAAGGGCTGAGGGGGAAATACTCACCAAGCCATTGCAGACTAGGCAACTTTTGCCGTGCTTCCTTTATCTAGGATTTGGAGCTAATGGATCTTATTTGGGCTGATTTTGGAGCCTCCATGCTATCTGAGGGTGGTAAGAATTCCCTCACTGTAAAATAGAAAAAGCACCCACGTTCCACAGCATTATGTGCAGACTGTACCTTGACAGTGGTCAGAGCTGGCTGAGAGGAAAATGCAGGCAACCTACAGAAGTGGGATGTGCGATAACTTGAAAATAACATGTGATTACTTAGTTTGATATTTAAAATCAATTTGCAGCTCCTTTTCTTTCCAGAAAACCTGGTCCAGTGAATTTAGCTACATCACCAGTAGAATTCAATAAATTGAAGTGAAACAAGAACAAGTGAAAGCAGCATCCTCTGTGTCTGCAAGGATGTGCGAACTTCTTCGTTTTAGGGCACCTGTGTGTTTTCCCTTTAGATAAATGTTCTGCTTCCAGCCCTGAGCTTTTAAAGAATTAAAATTTCCATTCTGTACTATGAGGAAATGATACAAGAAGCAAAATTTCTTAGAAGCCTTGGTGTTTGAGTCAGTCTTCTCTATCCACTCACCGTTCACATTAACCTGCTTCTAAGCTGCTTTTTTTGTTTTGCTATGCTGACCTGAGCATTGACATGCATTTTGTGATGCCTAACAGACTAGGTCACATATGATCAGAGAACAAAAGGTTTACCACTCATCACTTGCAATAGTTGCTTCCTGCAGAGGTACAAAGAGGTTCTTTTGATTTACAGTACCTTCGTGACAGAGCTACTACTGGGAGGATGGGACAGCACATGGCTGGAGATGGGTGAGGCCAGGAGTGGAAGTGGACTGTAGCTGAGGAGATGCAGGAAACCTGAGTCTTCCATTCTTTCCAAATTTTGCCAGAGCAGCCTTATTTTTTATTTTTTTTTTTAATATATATAGATATATTTTCATTTGTATGGCACTCTGATTCTGTGCTAATTGGTAAGGTAAGTGTGGGATAGATTCATTGCCCATCCTTTAGAATGTGGGAATGAACAACCCACTGGAAAACTAAATATTGATGCTGTCTGTTGCATCTGATAATTGGTCTCTGCTTTCATCTCCAAACAATCCTTTGCTTGTATTCCCTTATTCATTGTAAGAAGAAAAGGATTATTAATGCAATGCTCTTTGCTCTTTTTTCTTTTTTCTTTTTTTTTTTCCTTCTGTGTGTGTGTATGTGAACAGGAGCATACTGCAATAAATATATTGGCCAAGAGAAAACATTTGCAAGAGATCCTTGCCAATTTTTTTAATCTTCTCTTAACATGAAGAATGTGAGCAGTGATAAATTGTTCTGCTAATCAAACAGCACTGAAAGGTTAGGTCATTGGAAGTCTTTAGTCATTTTGTGCTTTTCAAGAGTGAATTTGTTAAAATTATGCTGAATACCCACTTAAAGCCTCAGCTGAAAACCCTACCTGTGTTTTATAACTCTGCACTGTCAGAACTCATAATAAGTCAAACATTCTTTCAGAGGTACTCATAAGGGAGAAAAAACCCTGTAAATTTAAGAGTAATTTCAGATTGTAAATGAAAAAGAGAGGCACGACTGTTCATTTGCACCAATCATGCCTTCCTTTCATCTGCTCTGATTAGGCCTGGTGCGGTTTCATCAAACTACTCCATCACTGAGCTGTCACTCCAGTCGTCTGTTGATTGAAAACAATCAGGGCTCTGATGGCACAATTATTCTGACCCTTTAACTAGAGGCTGCTGTGATAATGAAAGGTTGATTATGATAGTTTGTGCCTCTTTCAGTTTGCCAAGAAGGTTAATTTGGGCATCAGACGGATGTTTAATGGGCGCTTGCTGGCTACACTGAGGTAAATGAGAACGTGCAGTCTTCGATATTGCACGGATATAGTTTGGCTGTCAATCATTGTCATTTTGAGTTTGTGCCTCACACTCTGGAAATCACATTTTATTTTTTCCTTGGGATTTAATTTATTCTGTGCCCTGAGGAAGTTCTTTCGCTCTGTGACCTTCACAGTAGCTTTCTCTGTCTTTTTTCCCTTCCCTCAAATGGAGCCCAAAGGCATAATACATCTAGAGGAACATTTTTCTTTCATTTTTTGCATTAGGAAAAAAAAAAAAAGGAAGGAAAATTTAAAATCCCTGTTTATCAACTCACCCCGAACAGAGTAAATGTTTTAATTCTGATTGTAAAATCGGAATGTGCAAATGAAAGCTTGCCTGCTTGCAAATGCAGCGCCACACCGGGGGCTGCTTACATACACACACATTTGTAAAACTGACAAACAGGTAATTTTAAAACGGCGCAGTGTAAAGAGGGTGGGGGATGGCACAGCATTATTTTCACAGACTACACACGTATGCCTCAGCCTAGCACCTTGTAAATACGGTCTCAGTCAGTGTAGTACAACTTTTTGAGTTGGAAAGTCTCTCTTCAGGGTACAGGGGCAAAAGACATATCATTGCTGATTCAGAGATTATTAATATTTACTGGGTTCATATTGAGAGAATTCTATGCATAATTTTGTAGTTGTTTGGCTCAAGGTGCAAAGAAATGCAAATACCTCATAATTTTGATTGTTCTACATGCAGCTCATTACAGTCTTATTTTTATGCACATTCTTAATTCAAAATAAAAAGAAGAAAAAGATTTCTATCTATAAGGCTCTGTGACATCTAGGTCTAAGTCCCTCATTTTCCATACTGACAAATGTAAGGTACTGCCTGGTTCGTACAGCTGCTGTGCCACGCAGTTACTTACTAACTTCCATGCTTGCTTTCTAAAAATGTTTGTGTGTAACCTGTGGCTTTGAAAAACTGTGGGCGTTCTTGATTTTCCCCAGAAACAACTCTTCACCCATACGTTTTTATTAAGTTTTATACAGTCCACTTTAGCTCACCACAACTAAAATGTTTAAATCAGTATACTAAACCTTCTGGGCTTTCTCCTTTGTAGTCTCTGGAGAGAGAGGAGGACTGAGAGATCCAAATTCAGGCCCATTGGAAATCCCTGTCCATTTTAAAACATGGAAGTTCCTCCTGAGCCTTCAGTGAACTTTGCTTCAGAGCTTTAGTAAAAATTCTGGTTTATCCACAGGTTCTGCTCCTGTAGATTCAAATCTACTAGAGATTTGAAGAGCCAGGAGACTGCTGACAGTAGCCACTGAGAGAGCCAACATTGAGAGGCGGTGGTTTTGAGGCAAGAGGTTCCTGTCTGGAAAGTCGGAGACTTGGTGAAATAGGTAAACTTCAAGAAGAGGCCAAATCATGTTCAAGTTTATAGTCAAAATTTGTGTTTTAAGAACGTGTGGCAATACAGTGTAAGCTGAAAACAAATGCTGAACTAGTAAACACCCAATTCTGCTTTTTGAAGTTCCCCAGCTCCCTTAAACTTGCTGCAGTAGCCGTGTTGCTCTCATGACTGGCTTTGTCTTATTTATTAATAGGAGCTGATCTATAGAACTGTCCAATATACTAATGGCACAGAGATACGAATTTGATTTTTATGGCCTAAAATTTTTCTTATGTTAAGCAATAGGAAAACAGCTTAGGTGACATTTATGTTGAAATAAGACATTTATGGGTATTGTTTTTTCCTTCCTTTCTCCCTCCTCCTCTTCCTTTTTCCTGTTATATATGATCATTGGATTATCATGCAGAAAGCTGATAATTGGTGTTGAATATATCTGGTCTCAGTCCAGGAGAATTCTTCCGTCTGTTCCTGTTTCCATGTTTAAAATTATCCTTTCTCCTAAAATGAGAATGTTTGCTCTAATGTTTTATTTAAGATTTCCATTTGTTTTAATGAGAAAATGGGAATTCATTGTTTTGAAACCTTAACAATTTTACCATTTCTGTTTATTTGTTGTTTCTAAAAAACAAAACAAAACAAAACAAAACAAAACCTCATTTCTTCCACAGCTATCACTTCTTTGCTTCATCTCAGTTATTAGAGACCTTAGAGGGTATAAACTAGCATAATTCCTTTGCGGTCTGTGGGTCTGTGACATGAATACAGCAACTAAAGATCAGACAAAGATGACTTTAACGGAGTTCCTGTGGCCCCTGCCCCTTGCAGAGTCCAAGGAGTATTTACTCTGTAGACATAAACTCTCCCTGTTGCTGACATTGTGACTTAAAGTAGTTTCCAAATGAACTTGTATCTAACAAGTATATCAAACTTTGGCTTGGCTTTTCTGGTTAGTGAGAATGATTCTAGGGAGATGCTGAACAGGCAAGGCAAAGTTATAGTTGGCGACCCAAAAGACCAGATAACTATCTGTTTCAGGGCTATCTTAAGCAGGAGTGAAACTCTTAATTCAGCTTTAACCTCCACTGCCCGTGTACCTTCTCCAGCTGTGGTATGCATGTGGTACATACAAGATTAATAGCTGGGAGGGAAGAGCTGCATTCCTAGGCTTTGGGAGTCAGGCTGTTGAAGCACTGTGCTGAAGCAGAAGCTGCCATTGTACAAACAATGAAACCACAATCCAATCTGCAGGTGTGTTTAGATGCACCCTTCATCTGTGCCACAGCGTATTTTCCATTTGTTTTCTGAAGTTCTGAGAATGTACTCCATTGCTAAATCAAATAATGTAACCTTGGAGAAGAGATGTTCTTTGGGTTAAGGCTGCAGAATAAGAGAATTAATCTAGCTTGAAAATCCCTGTCCTTCTGAGGGTCTACTTTTGTCATTTACATAGTTCAGAAGATGAATATGGCAAAATATATTATTTATTAAAGTTGATATAGGTAGCTTCTTTTTCACACACATTCGTACATTAAAATTAATAGGAAAAGAAGCTTCTAGCAGTTTAAACAGAATGTGCCTATATGGCACTAGGAGTAGGAGTCTTTCCTTAGTTTTGTAAATTATTTAGCAGTGATACAAATATTTTAAAACTCACAATTGTGGACAGTCTCTTTGTTTTTGCTTGCTTGCTTGTTTGTGTTTTAAACACAGTTGTGATTTCAAGTGCTGTCAGTATCTCCTTAGAGACATCTGCTTGTCTCTCCTTGCAGTGTCATACAGTGCATAATGGCTTTGAGGTTTTTTGCCAATTCTGATTGTAGTTGCTAATCACTACTGCCAGAGAGGATAAATAGGTACTATAATTGGTGCATAGATGGGGTAAATTTTGGAGTTTCTATGAAGGCACCAGGCTTCTAAGTATGGATTAAACAAAAGCTGAGTAAAGGTGATGGAACTTGCATTGATAAATACACAGATGTTTGCTGATATATTACAAGTTTCCGCTTCCACCATATGTACATGAGAGTTATATTTGCCTCCTTTAACGCTAAAGGAAATTTAGAACTGTTTTACAGTCCATCAGTGACTATTTCTACTACATCAAAAAAACTTGTTTGGGAACTTAATTTTCTTTCTTTTGAACTTCTCCCCCTCCAGCCTTCCAATAGCTGCCAAACCATCTGCTGACTAGAGTATCAGTTCACCTCCCAGATAATTCAATTTTCTTCCATGCTTCCATGGTGTGAGACACCACGTTCTGCTAGAGAGCACCATAACAATGCGTGCTGCATCAGAAATGTATAAGTCTAAGGCTCAGTTGGTGAGTGCCCCTAATGCCACAGAACCTGTTCCATAGCCCTTTGTCACAGTCTAGGAAATGGACATGAATTCTATGAATATACATATAAATACCTGCATTTGGAGTTTTAGTACAGCCATATTATTTTTAAGGAGTATCCCAACATGAATTTATGGCATTTAAAGTCAAGTAACAGTTATTGTTTTCAATAGCAGGACAAGGAGATGAAAACATTATAGCTTTTAGCTCGCACCACCTTTTCTCTGCCTTTGAGTATCAAAGATTAGGTGTGTGTCACATAGGACACTGTAGTCAAATTGTGTTGAGCAGTAGCTTGAATTGATCTGGACAGGAGAATTTGTACACATTGCGATTCCCAGATCTTAGTGGCTTCACTAAGAGCCAGTGGAGTTTCTTTGCTGATTATCAAATGCCTGCAGACCATCCAGCTGATCTAATGATGTGCCTGGGTTCTGAGCCCTGCCTCCTAAATTAGCACAGTAAAATGTAGTGATCCTCTGCAAACTAACCTCTGACCTGCTAAGTCTGGTTACAGCTAGTAGCTCCTATACAGAAGACCTTATTCCTCCTGCTGCTGTTGCAGTTGCTCATTAGAAAGGAAACATGGAAGTAGTATAGACCAACGATACCTTTAGGTGCTGCATTTAGAGGATCCCAAGGAGGTTGCAATAGATTGAATTTAGAAAGAATTAAAAGTTTTCATAAATGAAGAGAAAGATGCAGGACAGATGGCTGGGGATGAAATAGTGTAGGAAAAGATGAAGGAAGTCTTGGTTCAAGGCCGGGAATAGATTGTACATCTCCAGTGGGTGCCAACAGAATATTTGTGTCACTTTACGCCATCGCTATGGTGGTTTAGAAATTTGTGATTTTAGTGAAATGTTAAGCAATACTGATTTCAGTGAAGTTTTTTTTTCTTTCTTTTTTTTTTTTTTTTTTTTTTACAACTACTCCAGGAATATTTTCAGTACAGATCAAACTCAGTGTGAACCAGGTTGTTTTTGCTAAACTTGATGCAGCAGCAGAGAAAATGTATTGCAGTGGAGATGTCCATCCTTTCTGCTGCAGATCTTCACACAGCCCATATGTACAAATGAATGCAGATAGTGAAAGGTATAAATGTATATAGTGTTGTTTTTCTGTTTATATAGTATTTACTGGAGGGGACAAGAGGTGGGGGTGAGAAGAAAGGAAAGAGGAAGCATGAAGTTTTAAGATATTAACAGGCATTAATGTTAAACTTCCTTTAAAAGCCTTGCGGTTACCAAGACCTTATTTACCTCAGCGTATGTCTTTTATGAGTCTGTAATATGTGTCATTAAAGCACAGGTGATAACACCATTTTAGATAAGAGTAAGGTCATGAACTCTAAGCAAAAGAAACCAATCTGTTGGACACAAGTGATGACAGGTAGGAAAAGTAAGTTTTGTGAATTCTTCTTTAATATAGCAAGCCAGAAATCATTCAGTTAGTATGAAGATAGTCTGAATTCCACTTGAAATTCAAGCATCTAGTCAATGATGTGAGCTGAGTGCCTCTGAAGACTATGGCGAATGATGCACGCGTCCTAAGACATTCAGTAGGGAGTTACCTAAAACCTCTCAGTAGGAGACACTAGATGTGTGGATTTGGTGGATTTAGAACATGTGAATATAATCCTCAATGGTTTCAAGTCCATAAGCACTTTCTAATATATTTAATTAACTCCCTTTTACTAGCAAGCCTAAACACGTATGGCTAATGCACAGTTTGAAACTCAATTCAGCATTTAATTCACTGAATTACAGTTGCAATTTTGATGCCCTTCATTGATTCTTTGTTTCACAGGAGTTGAGTACAACAGTGCAGAAAAAGTGTTTGAAATGAATCTTAATATGAAAGTGGTTTTAGTTTATCATCTTCCCTCTCTGATGGAGTACAGACGCAACAATAAATTTGATACACCATGCTTATATGAAAGCTTTTAGTAAGGCAGGAGTCTTTCTTTCCAGCTGTTTCATGTGACATTCTTGTCATCAGTACAGGGCAGTGAGTTTTAGATTAAACTCTTGTTATTGCATGAACAGTTGGAAACTCAAGAGTTCTTTGTCAGGATGATAGGAAGTATCAAGTAGAGGAGCCTGTCCTCATCCAGAACTATTCAATGTCTTTATTAATGACTTGGATGAAGTAATAATATATTTTTTTTATGTTTTCAGACAATCAGAGGGTGCAATGGTCTTCAAGCGCTTTTGAAAATAAAATTAGGATTGAGAATGATCTTGACAGATTGGAGCAGTGGCCTGAAGTAAATAGTAGAGTTCAGTAATGACAGAGAAAGCATGACGCTTTGTGGAAGTTCTGCAGAAAAAGAGGTGGGAATAAGAGTAGGTCATAATCTTAAACATGAAACAGCAATATCATAGCGTGTTAACAGTCTCATGTAGGGATATACAAACAAGAATGGCAGACTGTTACAATCAAAGTGTTCTTCCCAATCTATTTACTACTACTACAGCTCTAAGAGGAAGATTTTATGCAGGTTTAGGTAGCAAACTTTTTCATTCAGAGAAGAGGAAACTTTCACACACATCTTCAAATGCGTTGAAGATGGAGGAGAGAAGGCAGGTTGCAGACTGTTTTTCATCCTGGACAGATGGGATGCGATGATCATCAACTTCAAGTGTTAGACTGGTAGTTCCTGGACTCCGGGGTATAAACCCAAAGGTGGAAAATGAATCAAGTGAGTGGAAAGTTTAGAGGTTCAGCACAGGTAAAAGGAAAATCTGTTTAAGAGGATACCTGAGCATTGGGACAGTTTTCCTGAAGAAGTTAGGGTATCTTCCTCACTGGAGATTTCCAAGAATAATCTATACCTTCCTTGTAATGGCTTAGACCCTTCCTGGCTTCTTTTCAGACTATTGGTTGGATTCATTATGCTTTACATAATGTAAAGTCTGTGTTTATTTATGGCTGTTGATACCAGTTGCAATTGCTGAAGCAGTTTCAGAGACCTCTTCTCCTCTTTCTCTCAATCCCAAACCAGCAGAACCTATTCTCTGCACCTTTCTTCTTTGGCTTTAATTTCTGGTCCCCTGACACTTCTCTTCATTTTATGAATGACATAAATGAAGAAGGAAGAAAAATTGAAGGATTCGTTATGTATTTTGTATATTCCTTCAATATTTTGTCATAAGTAGAATGAAAGGTGGAAGGGAGAAAGGATTTTTTCATTTATTTATTTTTTAATCATCTAACCAGATTCTTGCTTTTCTTTCTAGTGGACCCGTGGTCTCCAATGATCGCATAGTCCCCATATTTGTACTACTGCTCCAGCAGCTTCATTCCTGAATTGTGTTCTCCTACAGCATCACTGTTTGCACAGGAGTGTTGCATAGCCGTATTACAATCTGATAATGTGGAAATTCTTTGGGGGGGAATGGTGCAATAGAGTGCTTTGAGATATACTATAGGTGAAATATTAGTATGTATGTTTTATGTTGAGTCACATGCATTCATGACTACTTCTCATATTGACTTATATCGCTGTTGGGGCAGGTACGTAGTTCTTCCTGGAATACAAACAGTTTTTCAAAAGACCAGACTTTGACAGAATTGCACACAAATAATCGGTGTTTTGTTTTTCCGTTCCTTCCCCCCCCTTCTAGCTGGCCGTGAGGTGGTTGGAGCACAACTGCCGCTACCAGTACATGGATGAGCTTCTCCAGTATGTCCGCTTTGGCCTTATGGATGTGGATACTCTGCATACGGTAGCTCTTTCTCATCCTCTTGTCCAAGCCAGTGAAACTGCGACAGCACTTGTTAATGAGGCCTTGGCTTACCACCAGAGCATCTATGCACAGCCGGTTTGGCAAACCAGAAGGACAAAACCTCGCTTCCAGTCAGACACTCTTTACATTATTGGTGGGAAAAAGCGTGAAGTCTGTAAAGTGAAGGAGTTGCGATACTTCAACCCGGTCGATCAAGAGAACGTTCACATCGCGGGGATCGCAAACTGGAGTGAGCTAGCACCCATGCCGGTAGGGAGAAGTCACCACTGTGTGGCTGTCATGGGAGACTTCCTTTTTGTAGCTGGTGGAGAGGCCGAGCACTCCACTGGCCGCACCTGTGCGGTGAGAACTGCCTGCCGCTATGACCCCCGCACCAACTCGTGGGCCGAGATAGCTCCGATGAAGAACTGTCGGGAGCACTTTGTGCTGGGAGCGGTAGACGAGTACCTCTATGCAGTAGGGGGCAGAAATGAGTTGCGCCAAGTTCTGCCTACCGTGGAGTGCTACTGCCCCAAGAAGAACAAGTGGACCTTTGTGCAGTCCTTTGATCGATCGCTTTCGTGCCATGCAGGATATGTGGTGGATGGTCTTCTTTGGATATCAGGTAGAAAACGTTTCACACAGTTTGAGGTACTAACAAAACACCAAAATATGGTCTTGAGTAAAACTAATAAATCGTCTTTGGTTTGTGTGTCAGGATAACTTTTGCCTTAGGAGTTGGGTATTTCAAAGAATTTAAGAACAGAAGCATGTAATCAAGCCTGGTTAGAAGTATAGGGGCATAACACACCTGTCTACTTCTACTAAAAATCCCTCTGTGTTTCAAAGCTGCATATATCGTGTACTACCTCCATTCGCCATTCATAAATCACAGTGAATCAAAATGATAATACCCTTTTTGACACCTTTTGAATTACAAAGTCTGTGTGCTTGCTAAAAACAAAACCCAGTTCCTGTAGTATGATCAGGTACTACTATGTTGATTCCTGATAATGAAATGGAGAAATAAATGCTTGTTGGCTTGTGTAGATGCAGAGCTTGAAGGCAGGTATATGAACTCCTCCCACTTGCTCTTGAGGGTGTATTAACAGGCCAAGATGACCTTTGTTAGAAATCTTGCCTGGCTCTGACTGTCAATAACACGTGCACAGGACTGCCTGGTTGTAATCATAGCATTACGGCACAGCTAGACAAAAGTATAGGCCTTGTGATCTTAAGCTAACATATCATTTGCAACTCGATCTGATATACTTTTTATTTTACCTGTGCACAACGATGGGATTTGAGGACATTGTGTCATCAATCTTTGCAGTGACTTTTCTGGTATCGGTTGCTTTGGAATAAGGTCGGTGCTGTCTACAGAAGGTGTGACAGGAAAAAACAACATCTTTTAGTAGGAAGAGTGTCATGGAAGGTTATAAAGTTGTAATATCTATCAAGGAACTTAATGAGTAAATGGGACCAGCACTTAAAGAAAATGTTCAGTGTTTGCTGCCTTCACAGCAGATAGCCTCGGGGGATTTTAGCATGGTCTGGGATCCCTCTGGTGAAGAGATGATGCATGAATAAAAGATTGTTAGCTCCTTAGGCCTTCACTGTGCTTCTCAACATATGTCATTGAGGTTAGTGGAGCTCCTTGCAGATGCATCTTTCTGCCCATATGCGTAGTGGGTTCCCAAGCGTTGGCAGGGGAAGTAGCAGAGACCTTTTTTCATACGTACACACTGAAATCACGACTATGTGTTTGGAAAGAAAGGCGTGGGAGAATGCAAGGAGTCACGGTGGTCCCCGGCAGGCACTTCGGGTCACTTTCTTTACAATTGGCTTTGAAGGAGTCTCATGCAGTTTGTGTTGTTTGTTAATCCTTAAGTGTGCACACAGTGTGCTTTGAGACCTGGGTATGGTACAGAAAGAGGATTTCTGATTTTGGGTGTTCAGAGCAGTCCCCTGTTTGTTCATTACCATTCCATCGGTTTGTTCATTACTATTCCATCGGTGGAAATAGATGAGTGCCTGTGATGGGCAAGTCGAAGCACATGGATGCTACTACTTCTGTGTCTCAATTTTTTAATTTTTATTTTTTCCCTTCCCTTAAATGGTTTACATTTGTCAGTTTCTATTTTTGGAAAACAGTGCTTTTTAGGGAATTGTGATGAACATATTTGTATGGTTTTATACTATAGAGTTTTATTGAAAGAGCTCTAGAAACACTCATCAGAATTTGGTCTCTAGTACATGAAAAAAAAAGTTTTTTAATTTTTCTTTTAATTCATTTACTAAAAAACAAGTAAAGAAACTCTACCCAATTTGTTAGAGATTTTAAAGTCAAATATGAGTTTGATTGAATAATTCTTTTAATCTTTCCTGATATGCTAGGAAAAGGGATATTGTGCTGGGGATTAATTAATGTGCCTAGTTATATCAGTGAAATGCATGCTTACCTGTACATTCAAATGCCGTCTGCTTTATGTAATGAAGCAGTGTGATATTGTGTTCAAGGATATGCCTTTAATGGACTCATAGAAGTCTATTAGATGAACTGAACAAATGGGAAAAACAAACAAACAAACAAGCCAAATTTTACCAGTATTTGTATTTGAAAAGCATATCAATATAGCTTGTGTTGTAAAACTGAGAGCATGTGATAGTCGCAGAAAGGAGCAATGTTTTGGCAGTAGACAGGACTTTTGGGTTGTATCCTATATAGCTTTGGAGAAAATGCTTAGCAGCTTGGAGGTGCTAGATTCTAACAGCTGATTGTGGATTATGGGAACATATTCCGCAATACTTCAGAGGCTATTGATTTGAATTACATATTCACAGATTGAATACTGTGTTTATGTGTTATTTTTAAAATAAAGGTAGATGGAGACGCTATAACTGTAGCTAGCTTTCTATTATTAACTAATTGCTGAGGGCCACAAACTAGCTGTGTATATGTATATCCAGGGCTAGGGGAATAGTACAGAGAATCGTTCTGTTGTGCTGGATGAAATATCAACAGTCACCACTGAAAAAAGCTGCTGTTTTACCATCATATATAAGGTGTTAGTGTAAGAGTAATCAGTAATGCAGGAGGGAACCTAATTTTAAGTATGTGGTTTAAAATTAAGTAATTAAAAAATTAGTTTGGGTTTCTGAGCTGTATCCCTGCAGCTTTTTCTTGGAAATATGGGTCATCAGCAAGAGCTCTCAAAGTTAGTCTGATGCTACCAGCTGGCACAACAGCTATGAAAATTTGCCCATTTTTTTTAGTAAGCGAATAAATTAAATAGTGATAATAAAAGTTTTAGCCCTTGTATTTGTGGAGAGAGTAAACAAAACGTGACCTGCATGCAAACCATTTACTCATTTTATAGTCAAAGCATTAGTGCCCCCACTACAAGTCCATGTCTTCTAAGGCTTTGCTAATCAAAGGCTGACTAGACTTGAGGGTTTTCTGTTATTATTTTTGGGGTTCATTGTTGGCTTTACTTTGGGACAAATACTAGAAGGTATCAAAAATCACAGAGGGTAAAATTGTTGCGAAGACGTCAGGGAAGGGAAGTGTGGTAACAAAATGGTGCCCAGGGGCATGCAAACGTGGACAGCAGGAGCTGGGAGGTTGGTGGCTCAGGTGATGGAGGGACTGCTAAGCTGCCACCACCCCTTTGGGGTTGTTACCTGCCCAAAGCTTGCCAGTTTTGCACTTTGTAACTAGTCTTATCCTCTAGAGAGCAAAAATGGGTTCAGCTCTCAAGTTTTCTGAGCTCCATATATTGTGGAATATATTTTTACATCTGTGTTGTCGTTTTTTTCTCATCTTTTTTTTTTTTTCTTTTTCTCACAACCCTCTATTTAGTTTTATTTTCTTATTTTAAAAAGTGCATGAGAATTCATTAAAATAAGTCCTCTGCATTGACAGTACGGCATCGGGCAGATGGTTCTGAAATTTTATAGAGAGATGAATCTTGCAGGCCGCAGTTAACATCTGACACCCTGACCCATTTCACAAGCGAATTGCATGCCACATGCTTCAAGTGAAACGTTTGAGTGAAAGAAACACAAACGGCACCAAACCCTTTGGAGTTCACCATCCCTGACAATCGCTTCCTATAAAAGCAGAGAAATGTCCTCTGTGGGGGTGAGAGCCTGAACGGTGCCCATTTCCCTGCGTCCTCCATGGCACACGCGTGCGGATCTGGAGACCTCCTTTCCTACATGCGTCCCCCGTCCTCCTCTCCTGGAGGTGCCCCGCACATGGAGGCAGGGGCTAGATGGGGGAACCTCTGCCAGCTCAGTGCCATTTCTGCATCTGCAGCAGGGGATAAGGAGGCTTCCCTCCTGGTAAAGGGCTCGGGAGAGGAGCACGTGAGAAGTGCGGTCTGAAGCCCAGCATTAGGCTGTGGTTTCACAGAGGTCCCAAGTTGCCTGACCTGACATGTGTCAGCTAAAGTCACGTCTTGTCCTGCACAGAAAAATTTGGCTCTGTGGGAGAAAATAAACCGACCCCCTACAGTTCCTTCATATTTAACAACTTCTTCCTTCAAAAATCAAGAACGAAGTTTTTAATTTCAAGACTTTTATTTTTTTCCCCTAACGGTGAGATTTTGACCAAAGATATGACCATGTATCTTGGAGAATTATTGTGTGTGCAAGTCATTTGGCATGAAAAGCACTACATTACTATTAGTATACTATATGCTGTGAGGAGGGTTCCCCCCTCAAGTAAATGCCTATAATATTATTCTATGAAAAATAGATCTGGAATAAGTAGGAGTTTACAGTATCTGACCAAACCCATTTTTGTGGCGCAGCTGGCACAGAAATTACCATGCACAGGGGCTTAATAAGGAGATAAATCACCTCTGTGACCCCATCTTAGTCTGCATATGGGATATTCTTTCTTTTTATTATTATCTTTGAATAAAGATAATGGATCTCACACCTTTCAAGCACATATGTTGTAGGTTTAATGTCATTGATTCTTCATAGATTGACAGTAAACATCTGTTTTTAAAGCTTTTATTTTTTTTAAATCCAAAAAACCTAGGGCTTGTGCCCTTCTTGTTGGCATGCAGATTGCATCCAGAGGGAAACAGCATCATTTGGAGCTACCATTGGTGTCTTTTAGGGATTTCATTGGAGTGGAAGAAGATGCTCCAGCTCAGCTGCCCTCGCTGTACCTGGGCTGGCTGAGTAAAAGGCAGCAGGCTCGCATGTTGAGGAAGGCTGATCTTGTGTTTAACACACGGGCATGAGAGAGAGGAGAGATTTCTATTTTAAAACAGCAGAGTACCGTAGGGCGCATTTCATGAGTTTGATATATTCCATGTATTTGCTGGAAGGAATACACACGGGGAGCTCTTTGCCAACATGTGGTTTTACACATCTCCCAGCAAAGTCGGATTCGTGTGCACAGCCTAGCACTTGGGGACTTCGGAGAGAGTGGTGAGATTTTCTGTGGGATTTGGATTGAATGAGATTTCTCAAGTCAGATGGGGGTCTTGCTAGGACACGTTATAAATATGGATTATAAATGTTTGATTGGGAAAATTGTGTTAAACCTACTGCCTACCACCCTTCTCCTTTTGGAGGTGCCTTTATGGAAGGCATTTTTCAGTGCACTTTGTGGACGGTTTGGGGGCTGTAACAAACATTTTGCATGTTTGGGGAAGGGGTGGACAAAGGGGGGATCTCAGACTTCCAGGACCCTCTCCACGCAGAGGGGAAGTTGGGAGGTTGTGGGTTTTGGAGGGCTTAGAAAGCAGGGTTTGTGGCTTGTCTTACAGCATCTGCTGCAAGAGGAGTGAACAAAAGTGGCTGCGGCAGTGAAAAAGCCCATGGGGTTGGTGCTGGGCTTGCCATGAGTTTGGTGCCACAGCTGCAAGAATGAGAAAGAACCAGGCTTGTCCTGAGGGCATTCCTCGCCTTCCCGAAATCCACGTCCTCAAAGCAAGTTGCTCTTGTCAGAGCGGTGTGGTCATCGCTCTTGCTTTGTAAAACCCACCGAGCTCTGACCAAGCTGGAGGTTTTGCTGCCATTCGCCCAGGCAGATTTTTTTTCACTTTCCTTAATCGATTTGCAACCACATTAGCTGCTATTGCTTAACATCAACTTTCATGACATGGTTTGTAGTTTCAAATCTTCAAGTGCCATTCCCATACCTCCCCCTTCCCTCCTCTTAGAAAGCTCTGCCGAGCAGTTGAAGAAATTCATCTTAGGATTACCCCAGTTTTTTTTCTGAGAGAAAGTATGTATTATTTTTAGTACCATTTAAACTTTTTTTTTCCTTGTCCTATTTTTTAGGAGGCATATTAATCTTCTTCTGCCCTTTCCCAGCTGCCTGGAGTATTTTTAAAAGAATAGTTCAAGAGGACATTACAGACTTGTTAAATGTGAATTTTGGCAGAAAATTTTAAACTTTTGCTATAGCACTTCAAAGTTAGGAGGAACTCGAGTTTGAAAATTGATGCAGATATAAGATGGCATATTTAATGACAGATGTATCTATAGAAACCTGTTAAGATGCAGATTATCTCCCTGGGGAGGGGAGATCAAAACTGCCAATCTATAAAATATACTTGTTAGGGGAAGGCATGGAATCTATCTCTGCAAGCACTTTGATTGCAGGGGACAGTGTAGCAGCATGTGGCATCATAACCTAAGAGCAGACAAATCAGCTTGATGACTTTCAAAGCCAAGAATACTGCTGGAGGCAAGGGTACTCCAGTCTAGAGAAATTAAAACATATAGAGACTGTTATTAATTCCAGATCTATTTTTGTGTAGTCAAATCTGTATGCAAATCCTTAGCATCTCATTTTGGCAGATTAATCTAAAAGTGAAGAGCGGTATGTGAAGGGAATGTAATGATAAAACACCACAGATGAGCAATATTGCAGGGAAAAAATGTAAGCTGTGTACTTGATATGAGGGGCTCTTTGTGAAGAGAGAAAAATAATTTTGCTTATTGGATTATTTCATTATTTCATAAGGAAGCGACCCCATTCTTTGTCTTCTCCCTCCGCATCCTTCCACCTGAATTGAGGTGTTCTTTCTGAGCAAGAGTAAGAGACCCAGCACTGTGTTCCTGATGCATCTCCTGTATATTAGTGTTCTGGAGGCAGCCATCCAAACAACTGTGACTTTTAGTTTTCAAAACAGCAATCTGACATTTCATCCTTAAGCATTAGGACTGTTATTAGTAATTCACCCCAACAGGAGCAGAGCAGTAGGTAAAACGTTGGTGCCAAGTTTTCTGTATCTATGCTACGTACAGTCTGCATGTTTTGCTTTGGGGTAGATTTACTCTGGTCCTCTGGGCTGAATATTCCCAGCACTCAGGTGGTACAAAGACTGGTTGTTACTGCACAGGAACGGGAGCAGAGCTGGTACACGTCCAGAGTGGAGCTTCTGGTTGAACATCTTCCAAGGGGAATACCAATACCGCTCACCAGGACTGCCGCACAAAATGAAACGATGGGTGAGAGGCGGGGGGGGTTGGTCCATAACGCCAGCACGGCTCTGTACCAAAAGCCCGCGTGGAGGCGTGCTGAGACCAGGGGGGATAAAAGCACCTTATTCCCCATAGCCCCGTGTGGGGAGAGAGCGGGGACGGGCACTGGTGGCAGAGCTGCAGGGACACCAAGCTCATGGGATGCTTGAGCATACTCAGAAATACATTTCCTCAGCTAAAATTGCAGCTTTGAGACAGATGGGCTTTTCCACCAGTTGCCTCAGTGAGGTTTACCATTTAAAACCAGAGTACAGGATGAGCAGGCATTACACGTGCACTGTGACGAGGTAAATAGTTCTTTTGCAACATCTACTTGGGTCAGAGTGTTCTGGGCTTTATACCCTGCTTTCTACAGATTATTGCGAAGTTCCTATGCCAAGTGGTTAGCCTGATTCCTGATTGCTGTGGAGGAACCTCCCACTGTAAGTCTTACAACCAAGCCATAAGATGTTCTCTCTGCAATATGGGATAAATATAATAAATATAAAATTCTCTTCAAAGACACACACGAATGCAGCTGCAGAAGGTTGCACTGTGCCATCCTGTTGGCATTAGTGTCACCACCACTCTCGTTTGAGCACAGCTCCCCTCTCACCACTTTCTCCCCTGCAGTGCAGAGCCACCTCCTCGTTTTTAAAGGGTGTCGGGCACTGCCTGCTCCTGGCAATAGGGACGAGGCTTACCTTTTTGTGTCCTGGAGATGGCTGACCACACAGTCATTCCTGAACAAATTAATTTTTATCTTGCTTTTAGCCCTCAGAATTAGCTTTACAAGGCCAAGGCAGTGACTGGGGTTGTTTCTGTTTCATGTTTCTAGATGTTCGACAAACCTCCTAATTAATACCTCGTAACCATATTAAAAAGTGAAGAGGCATGTGAGTGTAACCGGGGCTATGCAGTGTAATCCTGTCAGCAAATGGACCCCACAACTGGTTATTTTGCTGTATCTGATCTTGGTCCTGGTTTTGCTAATATGAAAAAAATTAACCTGTATAAACTCTTTCATAGGAGGAGTAACAAACACCGCACAGTATCAGAACAGGCTTATGGTCTATGATCCCAAGCAGGTGAGTATCTGTGTGGTATGTGTTTTGCTTAAAAAGGGTCTGTTAGCAAATGCATACAGTACAATAATTCCTTAAGTTTAATTTGAGTTGGTGGTATTTTAAATTCACTTTGTACTGATGTGTATGTTTAACAGAGTAATGGACACCCTGACTTTTTGTTATATTTTAGACGCCTGTAGGTGCTAGAAATATCTTAGATTAAATACTTAGAATAAATGTGTTTTAAATCCCCTCTATTTATCAGTATTTACTTTGCTTGTTCTCTCTTTTTTTTTTTTTTTTTTTTTTTTTTTTTTTTTTTGTAATCCAGCAGCCCTGGGCAATGTATGACTCAAAGTCAGTGTCACAAAACTGCTTCTTGTCATTGACATTTCTGCTTTCAATTATATATATACAGGCTTTTTGTTTTCTGAATACTTTCAGAACTGTGCTACCTGCCGGTGACTTATTCTGCTGACAGTAATGGTTCCTATCATTTCATTACCCGAGCACCAAAAATATCTTTTAGGGATTATTTCATACATAATGTATGTGTTTTGATTAGGTTAGCATGGTTCAGTAACCATTTCAGAGGGTTAGGGCATGGTTATGCCCTCTTGCTTGTATTAGGAAATAAAAGTCCTAAGCTTGCAATCAGAGTTGCATAGCTTGATTTACACCTGCACAGAAAGGTATTGACTTCTCTGATTGCAGGATAGGGCCTTTGATTGCTGTATTTGGAACCAAATTCTGCCAGGAGACACTTTGCTGTGGTCCCCATTGACTTTTTAAGGCATACCACATATGGGTGCTGAAGCAGAAAGCAGGCACTGACAAACCTGCCTCGTCCTTTTTGAGGTACAGTCTTAGGCATCGATTATACAAATGCCAATTCTGTCCCAAACCCAAGCACATGGTAATTACGGGCAGCAATCTCATTTTGCTTATGAGGGAGATGCTCCTATTTAGATCCTGTCTCTCTATCCCACGTCCTTTGCTTCGGTTCGCAGCTTTGAAAGTTGCCCCCCAAAATATCAGCGGCAACTTCGGTGCCGGTTGCAAGAAGGCCAGCCCGATGTGTAAATAGTTAAAGAGGAAGTGTGCGCTCGCATTCTTCAAATGAGGTCTGCTTCATGTTTGTACACACATGCTCTTTTTAAAAATTCTGCTGGCATATTGTTTACGGTGGGTACTGGAAACCATCACATCTGCTTGCATCTTGCACAGAATCTCAATAACTCCATCATTCAGCGCTTGTGCTTGCTTCTGCGCTAGGCCTTTGTGGCGAGTCGATAATGCCTGCCATCTGCCACAGAGCACACAGCTACCTGCCAACAAGCCGGCTGGGGTGACCTCTGCTTCCCCACCACTGATTAGTATTCACACGCCGGCTTATTAGAAATGACCCCACCAGGCCCCTCGGTTTCTTTGCCTTTGCAGTGCTTGGCGGCTCACCTGGCAGGCACTGCAGTGGAGGAAGCTAAAGATATAATCAGGGGATGCAGGCAGGCTTTGCAAAGCAGATGGTGTCTATAGCCTCGTGTTAAGAGACTGGACTACTAATGCAAACATTAATGCCTAATATTCAACTATTACACATTGAAATGTATAGCTATAGATTGCAGAGGTTAAAAGGCAGTGTTATTAGAGGCTCTTGAGTTACTGCAAGCACTAGCACGTGTAACACAAAGAATTTCCTCACAGATTTTAACTTCCTCCACTTAAATAAATTAATCTTGTCGATTGCCAGGTTGTTTTGATTCTCTAAGCACGGCAGGAGCAATTGTTTTCCTGCATTTAAAATACTGTGCTGTAATCCCTTGTCTTTTCTGTACCCCCACCCTCAAAAAGTAGAATTCTTGAATATCGTTAACCGGGAGGAAAAATATGCAAAAGGATGCTACTTTGTGAGTGCCCACAAATAAAGGGTTAGCGTTAAACCAAATACATGAATCACTTCAGAAGATTCTTTAGGAAATTATTTTTCCCTGTTGCTTCACTCCCCAAGGATAAGATCAAATAAGCTTCAGAATAACGAAAAGTAGAAGACTCTCTCTTCTCTCTTGACAGAGCTAGTTGGTACAGATATGTTAGCGCTGTATACAAAGGAGACATCTAACAGTCTTGCTTAAGGAGTATTTGCTACTGAATTCTGCAGAAGTAAAAAAGCTTTGAAGCCTGATGAGCTAAACAGAAAAACAGAACAAGAAATACTATTAAATTAATAAATTTATATGTGAGAAGTATAAACCATGTGTTGAAAGTCCATTATATCTAGTCAATGTTGTAACCAAAATGCATGTTTAACATATGAATAACACAAGTATATACACCCAGGATTTCCAGCCAAGGAGAACACCAATAAGTGCTAATGCTGTTGTACAAGCAGTGCTGAGACAACTTCTGTCTTTTTGTTTCCAGAATAAGTGGTTAAGCCGTAGCCCAATGCTGCAGAGGAGAGTGTATCACTCCATGGCTGCTGTCCAAAGGAAACTGTACGTGTTAGGTGGGAACGACCTGGACTACAACAATGACCGGATCCTGGTTCGGCACATAGACTCTTACAGCATAGACACTGACCAGTGGACGCGTTGCAGCTTCAACATGTTGACAGGCAAGTATTGTATACCAAAAGAGGAAAATTGTTACTCTTAAAGTAAAACATCAATTCTTTGCCCTTCAGATGCCTTTGGTATGTGGAACTATACATCTTCGCCTCAGTTGGCTCCGGATGGGAGGGGACCATTGTTGGCCCGAAAGAGACTTTAGGTTACTGTTCCAGCATTCATTGTTCAAGAAAGCATTTGTCTTAGGGCACTGTAGGCTAAATTTTTAAGATGATGCACATAAATCTGATTTAATGAGACAATCAAAAATACTTCGTCATCGAATACTACCAGTACTTATTTTTGATTCTCCAAAAGTATGTATGCACTGTTAGATTTAGATCCCTCTTTTGAGTGTGCAACAGGCAGATGCATCTCTACTGTAATAACATAATTTTATAGTGCTTTCTGCTTGCTGACATATCATAACAGGGCTTATACTGAAATCTATTAACCATCGCTTATTTCTAAACAGCATCTTCTTCATAAGTTTCCCGAAAGGAGGTGTCTCAGTTGAAATTCTGTCAGATCAAGGATGAGTTGAGTAGCTCAGATAGCTATGGGATCTATGGACTTCCTGATGACAGTCATTAGGAGGAGGAACACAGTCCACTGAATTTCAGCACCACCTGATGTGATTCCTAGATGTACTACCATTCAGACCCCTGGGAGAGACAGGCATATGACACATTCTCAGAGCAGCACCAACAATAGCTTTGCAGACGAGAATGCATCTCCAAGGCAAGCCAGCATAAATGTTGGGGCCATTCTCTTTTTCAGCAGACTTGGAGCTCCCTTAGTAACAGCTTTGTCTGCCACCAGGTTTCAGCACAGACTGCTATAGAAATCCTAGAACTGAGACTACCTCACTTTTCATTGTCTTGATTTGGTGTTGCATTCACTTCTGAGATCTACCACTGAAAAGATTTAGGAACTTAACTAGAAACTTAGGATAGCTGGCAACATGTCAGAGAAATGAGTGCCTGACAAATAAGACAGTCATGTTATGTCATTTTCCTTCTGAAAGGTTTAAAAACTTCTCTGATTGCATCTTTATTTTTTAGGATATTGCACTGGGTTTCTTAATCTCAAGGATCTTCAGGAGAGCTGCTCAGTTTCTGAGTTAGGTCATCAGAGCCCTTCATGGACACTGGGGAGAGAGGCATGGACTGAAAAGAAAGTTATACATTGTCAAACAGAACTATTTTTTTTTGTATCTGTTTTGCTCTCTATTACTTATTTTATTTTATTATTTGGAGGGATTGACTGCCTTAGAGAAGGACATCTGATTTGCAATTGCAGAAGTGCTGGCATGTAGGCACCTTTGTTCTGGAGCTGACCCTATATCACTTAGTGCTGTGAGACAATGGCCTCTCCTCGGACATGACCTGGTGGGTTGTTCCCAGAACCAGCACCAGGAGAAGCCATCTAAGTTTTTCTCTGTGTCTCTGCAACTGGCAGAAAATGTGCCCGTCGTACCATATAGTGCAGATTTTATTTTTTAAGGCTGTATTTACCCTTCAAAACTTGTGAATTTAAGGAGACCATCACTATGGGAGTGAGCTTGCACCGTACTTGTGCCTGTAGGAGCGAGGGAGCTGCATGGGTGTGGGCAGGCAATGAGCGGAGGTCACTCCCTTGGCTTACATGCCTGTTCGATGTGCGACAGAAGCTGAGGCAGGTGGGGAGCTCGCCCATCACCTACAAAGTACAAGCGCACAAAAAACGTTGAGAAGAGAGCAGATGGTCCCCTGCACAGCCTCAGTTTATTGCACATATGTGACCTGGCTCATCTGTGGTCCCTCTCTGGACAGCCCTGTTGTGTGCTCCCACAGACAGCAGAGAACAGCCCTCACACTTCACCTCAATTGTTGCAAGTTGTGAAATCTGAAACTCTCAATTTGCTGCCAAGTACATTTGCATCTTACTACAGAACTCCAGCACTCAGTGTTAAAAGGGTTAATTAAACACTGGAAGTGGCTTCTCTTTCCTTTTTTGCTTCAGGTCAAAACGAGTCTGGAGTCGCTGTCCACAATGGTAGAATATATCTCGTTGGCGGCTATTCGATTTGGACAAATGAGCCTTTGGCATGTATCCAGGTGAGTGATTTAGGTTTCTTTTAAAGTCTTTTCCAATAATTTTGCAAGGATATGCTTTGCACTGAGGTTATTCAAAAAGGAAAATGCAGGTGAAGTGGAGAGATTAAGGATGTTTCTTATGCAGCCACCAAACCTCTGCAAGCCAGAGAGAAAATAATGTGGATATTAAAAATTTATTTCCAGATTAGCCATTAGATGTAACTCTTCTAAGTAAGGTATTATAGGAAAGCAGGATTAAGGAATCACTCCTTTGACAAGATTTGGCTAAAATAGTGGATATATTATTCTCAGGGTACACAGTAGAGTTCAAAAGGAAAAGCTGTGCAGAAATGGACAGTGGGGCATGGGCTAACACATTTTCAGCCATTCTTGTGATTTTTTTTTTCTCTCCAAGTTGTCTTTCAGAAGAGCAGCCAGAGTTAATGAGTTGTTCTTTGACAAAGTTAAGCCAGCCTGCAACCTGCCCTAGTGCTTACTGCTTCAAAGCTTGAATGGAAGTTTTGATCCCCGCTGTAGGTAGTGGGTTGTCCAGTAAACTCTTCTGCTCTCTCATCTTGTGTCACAGCAGCTTACCTGCAGATCTGTGTCTTTCAGATGTCCCCATACAGACATTAGGAACTCTTATCTTCCTACATTCTTCTGAGTGGAGCAAATCTGCATCACAGCCATTGCTTTGTGACCAGCTGGGCAGTTACAGACAGAAACTCTTGTTTATGTCTCAGTTTCTGCACTTTTGCTGATAAACAACATTTTCATTAGCTTCCAACTACGGATTTTAGGATTTAACCTCCAAACTGTCCCATAAGGATTGAAGTTGGACCTAGCATAATAAGGGAAGGTATCAGATGCCGAGCTGCTGATCTTATAATGAACACACATTAGCATAAGTTTGTAAAGAACAGATCATGCAAGATAAGCAGTTAAAACCATGTTCTTGTCATAGTATAATTGTGTTTTCCTAAGTTGTTGGATACCATACGTAACAATTGTTAATGGAAAACATCACGCAGGCAGGTTGGATAATGCTACCTGAAGTACTGTGCTCTAAATGGAGTAACAAACATCACTGCATCAAGGCGGTGGCTGTACGACACCAACACGCTTGTTTATAATCAGCAGGTTCTTTGCAGCGTTCCACCTGGGTGTAAATACTGCTTAGTGACAAGTGACAGTGATCCTAGGATCTTGCTTTCAAAATGGACACTTGTCCACATCCCCAGACTGGTCGTGAACTGGCAGCCTGCCTGAGAGAGTTCCAGCGTTAAAGGGAAAAGAAATACAGTGAGTGCTCTGGCAGAGCTGCGTGTGCTGCCCCTTCTCAGCTGTTGGCATTGTGCCTGGCTTTAACCAGTGAAACTACCCCTTTTATCTTCAAATTCAGCAAACCTGAGTTTGCTCTCATCTTTGGAATAAAAAAACAATTTTTCCGTACTTCTTCATTTTCCTTAAGTCAATCAGGTATGAATCAAAGCTTTCCAGCTTCGGTAGAGCTTCCCTTGCTCCCTATAAACCAAGCTGACAAACTGTTCAGCATTTCAGTGCAGAGTGCTCTACTTGCGTGACTGCACATTCTGCTGCCAGGAAGCACCATCAAATGCCACTGTCTGCCACTAAATAGCTCAGCTAAGATAAGATTTGGGTGATAACGACTGCAGTAAATCACCAGATCCGTAACTGGAATCTAGAAGTGATCCAAAACTTTCTTTCTGTCAGGATTAATAGTACATTTATGCAGCCTGTGCCAGTGGGTTTGTTTCAGGTTCCTTCTGTGATCCCTGAAATATTTTCTGTACTTTGACCTGCAGGTGCTGGATGTTAGCAAGGAAGGGAAGGAAGAAGTTTTCTATGGGCCTACGCTCCCATTTGCTTCCAACGGAATAGCGGCGTGCTTTCTCCCAGCTCCTTACTTCACATGCCCCAACCTTCAGACTCTGCAAGTGCCTCACCACAGGATCGGCACAATGTGAGACAAGGAACGTGTACTTCATAAAATCAGACATGGAAGAGGAAAAATCAGACCCTGTGTATTGAAGGATTTCTTTGGATCAGTGAAAAGAATCAATCCCCATGGGCTGCTGCTTTACCTTCACACATTTGTCTTAAAGTTGGATCACAATAGGCAGGAAGGAGGCTACAAAAACTGTGGTTTCTCTCCTCTGCCTCAGATGCAGAGGCATATATGTGAGAGCACTTGGCATTTCTGCTGGTGACTACTTGCTGCCTGTCTCTGTTTAATTTCCTTATGCAACTTCGTTAAGGCATTGCGAATGCTCTCAGCTCCTTCCTGGGCTGCTGTTCTTTGGAGTCTGCACGTTCAGTTGTTCACCAATGGCACTTTCAAAGATGATAGAAAGTTGTGTTTATGTTGACAAAGATGATATAATACTATGGTAATTATGCAACTTACTTGATACCGTTGGCAAAAAGAATAACAAATGTGCTGACTTCCAATTCCGAACTCCATCGTTTACAGTTTCTCATTTAATAATACTTCATTTGAAATTTAAATACTGTGAAGCAGATTAAAACAAAAAATAAAAAACAAACAAGCCCTGTAGTATATAAGGATCACACAAAAATTTGTGAAAGACAAAGACACTGAGGCTTCACGGTTAAGCACAAGTCTGAACTGAATGTGTTTGTCTGAGAATCTAAAGATCATTTGGGATATCATTTACCAAGGTCTACTATCAAATAAATGTTACCTTCTGTCATATGATCAATTCCTCCTGACAGCTGCAGTCTTTCAATGGTGGAGAACAGCCTCTTTACTGTATAATTAAAATGTGCCATTTACTTAATATTTTTAATATCCAGTTTGCAAGGGGTCACCACATTTACAATTATCAATGAACAGTCTCATTTTGTCCAACATATGGTCCCACAAATCACTGGTCTCCAGAGGCTAAACAGGTGTATAACAATGTCAATATTTATTTATTTATTCTTTCAGTTTATGTAGTGTGTCTCCCTTCCATACTCCAAGCATATGCCAATTCACAATAAATACTCTAACCTGTTATATTTTGGCTTTGCTTGGCTATTGCAGCCCCCATCTCCTATTTTCATCTTTATTTACGTATCTAACAACAACTTCAATGTTTGTAAGTATTAACCAAGCATATAATTAAATCTTTCTCTATTTATGATTTATGGGTACTATGCTCTTCTCTGCTTTACCTACTGATCTGCTCCCTGCCCCTGTGCTATCTGAGCAGACCTGTGCAATTCCTACTGACAGTCATGCAAATGCCAGGTGCAGAATATGCCACAGCAAGAGCCTGGGCTTGCTGGACGGGAACAGGTTTGATGTTGCCCAGTGAGCAGCAATTCCAAGTCAAATGCATCTTTAAGGGCCTGGTTAGTGGTACAGCGAGGTGAGTTTTATCACTTTCTGCCATCTCCACCTCTAGCTGGGCAATGTACTCACACCACATCACCTTGCCTTTTCCATGCATTTTCAGGTTAGAAAGTTTTGTGTTTATTTATTTATTTATTTATTTTTCTGGATTTTCTTAGCAGCCTGTAGTTGCATAGAAACAAGCACCAGCTGCAACTTTCACTGAGTGCTAGCAATGTCTTCCTTTGCACACAAAAATGAGGCTTCATCCAGCCAGTACTTTCTCTAACTGTACAAGAGCTCTATAGGCTGTGCATTGGGATTTTTTTAATTCCTCTGATTTCCTGAAAATCAGCCTGCAAGGGCCATCTCTCCTAGCTGACCTTTTATACTTTAAATATCTGACTGTTGCCTTGTGTGGGCTGCCGGGCCCAAGCCTGGGGAGCATTTGAAGCTCCACTTACGTACAACTTGCAGGGATGTGGACATGGTACACGCCTTGTTTTCAGGCAGAGGGTGGCTGAATAATCACGACACAGGTGTGTGGAGAGCCGTGGGGCTGAGAGCCAGGTCCCAGCAGTGCCTGGTCAGGTGAGTGATCAGCTTTAGCTCTGCAGAACCATCACCGACTCCCCATTTTGCAGAAGGTGGGGAAATTAATTCCTTAGCCTTCGTAAAACACAGCATGCTTCCAAACAAAAGTGCGGGGTACATTTCCCGTGCCTAAACTTAGTTTTGATCCTTTTATTCCTAGGCCTTGTAGCTTCCCACAGCTGCAGCTCTGAAATCATCTCCTTCATGAGCGCGAGGGATTACGGCGGAGCTGCCCGGCCGTTTACCAGTGGCAGCAAGCTGTGACAGGAGCCCGAGCTGAGAGGTGGAGGGGGGGCAGCGTCCCTCTGCAAAGCAGCATGTGCTGCTCGGTTCAAGGGCTGAAAGGCAGGAGTGTATGGCAAGAAAGTTATTTATCATGTTTGTTCTGCCCTTTAGACACTTTTACTGTTCTGGCTGTTATCACCAATTGTCTGTACTGGTGAATAGCGGTTTTAAACAGCTGTGCAATTGCATTAAATTAGTTAAGGGTAGCACAGCCACAGAGCCTCAGGACAACACATATGCTCCTATTAGTGTCAGGATTCTGCTCTGGCTCTTAATCATCAGGCTCCAGTGATTACAGAGAATCCTTTCATGGCGACCCCGGGTGCCTCACTTTCGTAGCTGGCTCTTTCTGCTTTTGTTGCAGGACCTTCGGGACAGACGGGATGCTTTGCTGCACCTGAACTCAGAAAATGCCACGTAGTTCCAGCAAGGTGAGCAAAAGGGTTTGATATTACCAGGTAAAGAGAGAGAAGGGCGTCAGTGCAAGAGCAGGCAGAAAACAGGCTGGTGCCAGCAGCAGCTCTGCTCTGGGAGAGGATTCTCTGCTAGGGAGGAGCAGGGGGTGGGTGGCAGAGCAAGGATGGCTTTGCAGGCAGCTTGAAACTGTGCAGTGGACGCACTGGCAAAGGCTGCCCAGCGAGCTGGAGGTCTGAACCAGCACGTGCTTGCTTGGCACATTTAGTGTCCATGACTCCTGAAAGTGCACCAGTTGCTGGCTCCTGTGCATGACTGCCATGCCTACCTCTTCTTTTCTTAATTTTATAAATTGTTTGGCAACTGTAAGCCTTTGAACCCAACCACTATCCCTGCCCAGCCTACTGCTTTTGGTACATACCTCTGAGCAGCAGTTTAGCTTAGTTTTTCTGCAGCGCCTTGAAGATGCCCAGAATAAGAATATTTCCACGCTCGATCATTCTGTTCCTGGAGTCAGACCAGCGCAATGTGAAAGCAGCTGCCAGCACAATTCACTCAGGTTCCCAGCTGGGAAATTGTGCAAGGTAATGGAGCAGGTTACAGCCAGCAAGAAGTCAGGAGGCGCTTCAGGAAAGAGGTACCTTTACAGCTGAATAATGCAGCAGCAGTTGTAAACTGGTGGGTTTGGAAGCCAGTGCAGTTCTGTGCATTTCTGCAGCTAGGCTTGTGGGCCACAAGGTCTTAAGAGCTGTAATGAAGAGCCTTTGTACTTTTACTCCTGTCCTGTGATCTCCTTTTTGGGGTCATTCCCATGAAAAGTCATATTTCGTCCTTTATACAGCACACTTCACCTTTGAGTCCTAAGATGTTTTATCAGCAAGTCTTACCTATAAATAACCACAATAGCAATCAGCTACTTCGTGCTTTTTATCCAAAAAGACAGATTCCAGAAGCAGCCTTGCACAGTGCTGACATGCTGCAGCAGCAGCAGCACCAAGAGGATGCCAACACCAACGGTTTGTTCTGCCCCTTTGGTTTCTGTTGAGCATTTCACACCCAAGTGCCGAGCAAAGAAATGCTTATGTGTTATGAGCCAGTGTGCAGCCAGTCTGTTTCCGTGCAGTAGCGTGTTTGTAATCCTTGCATTTCTAGTTTCTTATGATTTTTGTTATAACTTAGCTTTCAGGGAGAGTACCTGACTCCCAAGCTAAATCAAACTTTTGAAACTCTTTTTTTCCTTAAGTTTTGCCTTCCCTGGTTACCCTCCCCCAAACCTGTACAGACATTTAGTAGATCAGTTGCAGAATCGTGGAGAAATAGATAATTGAATATTCACACATGCAGAAACAACACAGGCAGAATGTGGAACAATGTGGAAACAAGCGCAAAAGGAGGCGGCATCTGTTTATTGAAAATTAGAATGTAGAATAAATTAAGAGGGCAAGGTTAAAACACTTCATCTGCAGTCAGAGTTTGTAGCGGAGGAAGACTTTGCAGGAAGTTTAGCACATAGACTATGTAAAGGGCTTCTACAGTTTAATTTTGCAAAACTTAAGTTTTTTTTTTTTCAAGGACACATTTTAAAGGGAAAAAAATATCCACATGATGTTTTTTCAATAGAGATGGTTATGTATAGTTTTTTCACAGTAATGCCAGAATTAAAATGCTTAAAATGTTAACTCTCACTATGGGTAGATTAGGTTATGTTGCAATACTTAAAGTATGGAAGAACAGAACAAGTATTTTTAGCAATGCCCTCACCTCAATTGAAAACTGAGCTAATTTTTCTGCCAGTGAAATACAGGTCATGTCGGCCCTTTCTAAAATTGATGACTAGCAAACTCAAAAATTTTAATGTCTGTTTATGTTTGCTGGATTGAACAATTCATTGAATTTGGTTTTGACAGGGAATTAATCTGTTGGTATCTACAAAGGCCTGCAAAGACATCACATCTATGAGTGCAGGATCTGGGTTCTGTGGTTGTTTTGCTTTGTTTTATACGTACTTCTACGTTTTGTATATTGAGCCTACAAAAGGGTTACCATTTCAATGCTGCTCAAGTAGACAAAAGCCATATCCTAGTCATTCATCATAAAACAAGCCTAATTATGCTAGGACATATTGACACTGCATCAGATTTTTAATCTTCAACATAATTTTATAACCATTGCTAACAGATGGGCTGATTACACTGAATTTGAGTTTTAAGTAATAGTTAAAAATTATAAAATATGATTAAACTGAAAATACCCATGCATACATTATTTTCTGAAGCTACTGAGAGAAGAAAAAACAGAGTGCAATAAAACCTCTTTTCAGTTTCCTGAGGGAAATACGTTGCATTTAGGTGGACAGTTAAAAAAGTTCCTTAAATGACTATCAGTAAGTAGTATGTGCTGTTGGCAGCTCCTCTTCTGTGCAATTACAAGATACGCAGAACCTTTTTCTTTGCACAGGTCTGCTGCTCTATTCCAGCATAAAAGGCATACATTTTTTTTCTATTTCAGAGGCTCTTTTATTGAAACAAGTGCCTTCCCCCACTACTTTTTTTGTCATTGAAAATGAAAGCAAGGAATAGTTTAAATTATCATGTTCCTTTTCTTTAATAACAATAAAAAATGGGAAATTCTTATAAAAATAGATGGACAGCTTTGTGGGACTAATGGAAGTTGCATGTGAATTTTGAATAGGTTTCTGTCTCCCCCTCCATCATTTTTCAGTTATTTTAGGGTTACTAAAGGAACGATAAACCAGACTTTCCTCTCCCTGCCATTGTTCATGATGTGCTGGACGTCTGTTTCACACCACAAGGACGATAATGGGTCAGAGGTGATCAATATCCTGAATTCTGGAACAAGGAAAATAGAAAAATGAAATACTTTCTACTCCTTTTTCCAATATGTAGGAATTAAGAGCTGAAAGGGCACAATAGTCCTCAGGCTCCTAAAATCAGTGGAGAAAATGCCTACAAGGCTCGTGCCAGCTGGACTTTAAAGAGGGCTCTTGTCAACATCGTTAGCATTGCTAAACACAAAGAGATATTGGGGATGGACCATGCAGCAGACTTTGGGGAAGAAAAAGCTTATAGAGATTTAATATTTTGTTAACACACCATTGAAACACATTGATCCTGCCGTGACTGTAATTAAGATTCAAAATGGCTTAATACCATCAACTTTTCATATGTAGACGAGGAGCTGGACTAAACCTCAGTGTTTGGTGAAGGCTTTCTGAATTTCATTATTAACTCTAACCTTAGTAATGCTTTTGCTCCAAGCTTGTGAGAGGCCACAGAAGCCTCAAAAAGTTGGGTAAAAGAAGCAGAATTGCAGTGGCACTTGCCTGTCTAAATACTACTGGGATGATGGATTATTCCTGAAAGGTAACGTTTGAACATAGAGGCAAATATATCACAAGGTCTTTAAATAATGTTTGGGGAATTGGGGCCAAAATGCTCCAGCCTGCTAAAAAAAAAACAGCACAGAGATGTACAAATGGATGGGCACAGTATGCTGGACTATTCCTATGAAGCTTACATGTCAGTGGTCACCACACCGATTTCTCTAAGAATATGCAGTTGGCCAGGTGCTAACTGAACATTTCTTCCAGGAAGCCATTTTTCCTTATTTTAAGTAATTAAAATTAAATTAATTTTCAGTAACTTCACAAGTTCTGGGAAGTTTGGATTAGGTCACACTGAGGCCAGTGAAATTGGTGAAGCTCCCCCTGCATAGGTCTAGAGCTACACATGATACGGACAGCGTGAGCTCAACCACAGTATTTTCCACAAGATAGTAGAAATGCCCATTATCCTCTAAAACAATTTGAATAATTATAAGCAAAAACCTTCCAGTCGTTGTAAAATAATACCAATACTGGGTAAAAGAAAGGAACATATATGCCTTCTGAAGACATCTTTTAGGACAAATTGCTTGCAAGAGCCACTGACCGCTAAAAAAAATAATAATAATTTACAATGCTCAACCTGGTTTTGGCAAGTACCTTCTTTAAACTCTAGCATGCCTCTGGAAGTGTCTCCCCCTCATCAACTGATTGACACAGCTGCTGCTGTCAGGGGCTGATAGCATCCAAGTGGCAGTTCTTGTCTTTTGTGCAGTCAATGAGCTTGTATTAACACTCTTAACAGATTCAGAGGAAGGCTTGGTATACATCTCTGGGAAGGTGATCTCAGGACATAATTTCTTCATCTGCTAGACATCATCTCAGATTTGAGGCTTGACCCCATTTTCCAATTATCAACATTCTTGTCACAGACACAGGAGCCTTGCTTAATAGCTTTCCAGGGATCCTCCCCTGAGACACTGTGGAGAACAGTTATCTATATCACTTAGTGGAGGGCAGATGACCCTACAGGGGACTTGGCAGAGAAAGACACTTGCACAGTGGTAGTGGAAGCTTCTGGTAGCTCACTGCCCATTTCTCCTGAGAAATAAAGACTCCAAAAACTAATGCAGGGCAAGGCAGCGACACATCTACACCCCCTGGTTTGCAGAGGATTTCTGCTCTGATGCTCCCTGTAGATTTCTATCTACATTGCCTTGAAAACAGATGTCTGAAATTGCCTGTCCCAACACATTGCAGAGGTGATGATCACTTAAGTGAGTCTCTGAGGTTGGTATATGACTTGCTAGTAATACCAGCCGTGCCTACTGGTTCCGGTTCAAATACGAATGCTTACAACCCCTCCACACCAAAAAATACTGGCAGGAGAACTGCTCGGAAGCAAGAAGCTTAAGTAAGTTTAAGACTAGGGAGTCACTGAGAGATAAAAAAAATTCTGCTTGGCTGCTGATCAAATTGCAGCACACTGAAGTAGCTGCTGGCTAAACCCTGAGGTGACATTTTCAGCTGCCACAAATACCAAGCTCCATGCCACCAGGATACTGATCCCTGGCAGAACAGATGAAAGTGTGAGTCTCTGAGTGAAAGCTTCTGCTTTGACACTTTTCCTGTTCCGCGTATAAGATCCAATGCAGATGCCTCAGAAGATGGCCACCCATTTCACAAATGACCATGGGGATGAATCTTTGGTGAAGGGAGAAGAAAGCAAGCTCAGCAAGGGCTGAGTTCCTTTCCTCTGAGTGAGGCTAAGGATACTGCAGGCTTACCAGCAGGTGGAAGTCTTTTGTTCACAGCCCCTTTACCTGATTTGCAGCAAAGCTCTGTCCTGCGGCTCATTAAGCAAAGTAAAGAGGCAGCCTTTGTGCCTACATGCAGATGACCTGCTCATGTCAGTAGTAGCAACCAGCATAGAAGCTTTCCAGGATTTCCTGCTCTAGCTTAAGCAGTTCCATATGTACAAGGGAGGTAGGCATTTTTACTGTTTTCAAACCAAACTGCATGGAAAATAATATAGAAAGGTTTACTCTACTTCAGACACTGAACATTATTTAACCTTTATACAGACAGCATCTAATAAGACACACAAAACAATCACTAACATATTGTCTAAGATAATACATAGCTTGTTTAGGTTTGCGGTGGTTATCAGCCATTTTTTAATACTGTACTTAAATTTAGCACTTTCTTCTATTTTCTAACTAATTTTGGACTGCTGTTTTGGTGTATACTTGGTAAGTCAGTCTAGAGTAATACTCTGCAAGCCTTCATCTCATTAATATTATCAAAACTGTCAGTCACATCTGCAAATGTCCATACCCAATAATTAGACCAAACCAGAATGCCCATTTCGCAGTGGTTGATGAATATAATGCAAAATGCTTTATTTCTGTTCACATTAACTTTCTGACAGAGAAGAATGATCATTTCCAAACTGTTTAAATCAGTTTCTTATGCACTGATCTGTTAACATTTGCATAAAGCTCTGTTGCTTTTTCAGAAACTTCCAACCACTACAGCTAGTATTAAATGTGTCTTTAACAATCTGCTAAACACATCATTAAATGATTTGTTGTATCTGCTCCATCCTTTACAGGTGCAAGGTTTTACTTTCAGGAAGTAATACTACAGTCAGACATCTGTTCTGTAATCTGGGTGCTAGGACTCAAATTTTGAAGAGACATCTCTATTAATCTTACTCGGAAAACTTATTTATTTTTTAAAAGCTTTTTAGAAATACAGTTCTCTTGAGATGAATAAAACTCCTCCCAGGCAGAGAAGCTTACAAGAAGCTACAATGCAAGTTCAATAAGTCACTTTCATAATGAAAAGAACCTTCATGTTCTGCACTATTAAGTAGCCTAAAGAGGCTTTTAGTTATTGCATTATCCGAAGTAACGATAGCTGATTTAGGGAAAAAGATTATCTATTAGGACTTGATAAAATTACCATGTAAAAATTACCAAGTAAAGCCGCCCTGACCAAGATATTTTTTTTTGGTGGCATTTTTGAGACGCAAAAATAATCTTTCCTTCCCATCAATATCATAAAGTTAAAATCTGAATAACATTAAAACGAAGCAGCCTGTTCACCAGTGCTGCCATTAGGGGAAAACTTACTATTCCTAGAGTCCAGTAAGCGGTTGAAAAAATATGGGTTACTGTGGGAAGTGAAAAATTTGAATTCCATAGGCATTAATGGAAGTTTCCTGAGAACTTTGGAAAAAATGTAGAAAAAGTTAGAGCTAGAGTCATTCTGGAAAGCCCCAAAAGATAATCCAAAATACAGCAAAATACTTGATAAATCCAGCTTTCTAGGCAGACAGAAGTAACTGCTAGTGTATTTATTTTAAATGAAATAAATTTCCCAAATGAGCATTTCCTTCAGAGGTCTACTGTCCTCTTTCTCTCTTCTCACACTATTTACACCAATTGTAAGTTAAATGTGTAATTAACAGTGTCACGACGAATAAAAAACAACATGGGATCCCTGTAAATTCTGGGTTAATTTTAAAACAGTGCTGAAAAGGAAGAGGTCAGGAAATCTGAGCCTATGTTTTCTTATTTTACCCACAAACACAACAGTCGAGATTTTACACTGGAAACTGAAAAACTTTAATGTTTTAATACAGGTGGAAGGTTAAGACAGCTATATACATTTTGTGCAACATATATACAAGACCTTTCTTAATATATACCATACTGGCCCAACTACTGGTGAATGCACTGCATTCAAAAAGCTCAGTACTACAGATAAGTTTTTCTCATTCTCCTAACATAATAAATTAGAAGTTACAAAGCTACAATTTTCTTAAGAATATACTGAATGAGGTTTTCAAAAGGACAGTGTTAAGAGGGTCAGGTCTCAATGTGAATTGAGTTTTGCGTAATTACTTTGATTTAATTTTTTTTTTAAATCCTGCCTTGTATGTTGCAATACAGGCTCTGCTCATGTAGACATTTGGACATGTAATAAAATTGCCATACCTCTTAATCACCATTCAGCAGATATTCAGAGTTACTCTTCAGATGCATGACAATATTCAAATACCATAGAAATCATTAAAATTAATACATAACTTGTAAAAAAAAAGATAAATGTATTGCAGTTGTAAAGATAAAAACTTGTCTAGTATGTTGTACAGAGCAGTTCTAGGTATCAGCATTGTCAGAGGAAAGGATCAATCACCAGCATACTGCTAACCTGTCTCATTTTCCAGTTTTTGTATCTCATTTTGTCCGGCCTCTGAGAGGTAAGATAAGAGTCTTTTATAGGCTTCTCTGTTGAAAAACAAAAAAAAAAGTGATGGGTCAGTTAGAAGTTTCACACATCTGAGGAGTAAAAGCACAGAATTTCCAAACACATTGGGATATGAACCCACAATAACTTTTTCTTTCCCTATTTATCCACAGCTTTGTTTGCTGTGAATTTTTAGCATGGCCGGGTTGGAGGAAGAATGAGGGTTGCATAATTTACAGCTATAAGTGTTGTGAAGATGCTTAGAAGTCTCTTTCCGTAGGGAGCTGCTGTGAAATAGATTTTTGTTTTATTTTAAAACATGGAGTTAAACAGGGCTTAGAGGAGATCTGCACTGAGACTTCACCATGTTCGCTATCTGATTTCTGCACAGGAAATCTCTCTGTGACTCATGCTACAGGTACAGTGATGTAAGATACTAGACTGCCAAGCTAATGAAAAGTGAATAATACAATTATAAATGAATTAAATATTTTTCATTGCATGGCCAATGTATACTTTTTGAATAACCTTTACCATCCCATGAATTTCATTCTTAAACGACTGCTTTTTGTTTGTTTTTAAATAACCCGGGCCCTGCCAAAGCGTACATCAAAACTTCTCCAGGCTGAGGTGTGACAAGGATCTACCCTTTGAGGGGTACCAGTATGTGTAACCAGACACTGAGGCCAGTTCCTGGCCTTGACCCACTAGAGCCTGCATTCCAGTTAGGAGATCTAATGGAAGGAGCCCTTTTGGCTTAGGTGCAGAGCTGCCTCGATTTTTGTAGCAACATTTATATGGTTGCTGAAAGTTCCCTGCTGCATCTGCACCAACAGAAGCCACCATCAGTGCTGAGTTGCTCACCTCGTGCCATTTCCTCCTAAGGCTAGATGGATTCACATGTCAAATATTTCTGTCCTGAGTTCTCAGGGGGGCAAATGGAGAAAGTATGATTCTGCTGTGCCTGTCGGAGAGGAGGCCAGCCTTTTCTGAACAGCCACAACTCTCAGAAGTTTATATTATGAGAGAACTCTTAAAATTCAGCCATGGATATTTCTTTCCAAGCATCTGAGATCATATCTGATTATACTATAATTTTACTTTTAAGCCATAAAGTTATCTAACACAGGGACTTACAGGATAATTCATTGGGGCAGGAATTCTTCTTCACTGCATGCTTTATAACACAGAGTGTAGTGAACAGAGGCAGTCTGGCCTCTCTGATATTCTGTGGGGGTCTGTAGCCCTAGTGTCAAAATATCTCTGAAAATACTTAGTAAATATAGATGGCTTAAAACCATGAAAGGCATGAGCAAAGGAGATTTTGTTTGAACACTCGTAAAAATCACTCAGTTTTTAGTATGTGTACTGCTGTCTAACATTGCTTTATTTCAAGAGAATATACCCCTACTATTCACTATCAAAAAGCAGTATTAAATAAAAAACAAACCTTTGTGCAGCATTTCTTCCAAGACCTTGTTTGTGCTCTGAATCCTTCAGAGCCTGTGTCATTGTGGGAATGAGGCTGGTAACTAAAGTCTGATCCAAGACTGCCACTGCTTCTAATATGCTGTAAACCCGGTGATCATACACGGCAGTGTAGTCCTGGATAAACTGCCTGAGGGGGACACAGAGGCATTTAATGCAAGGTCAAAACTAGATGCAGAGAACATGCCAAGAACAACTGAAGAGTCTAATCAGAACAAGCAATCTGGCTGCATGGAAATTTTCCTATTGTTACAATGAAATACTCTACACGGAATACCTTCTCCAAACAGAGCCATGCTTTAGAAGGCTAATGCTGAGGAAAAAAACCACACATTTATTTTCAAGCAAATTGTCAGATTCTGCTGCTGTTTCGCCAGGGCTGACTTCTTCCAGAGCACTTTACTTTGTAATGCAGCTGTCTGAATGGAAAACTAAAAGATGTATTTATTATTTAACAACAACAAAAAGAAGTCCATTAAGACAAGGCATCTAGATTCAAATCTGCAGAAACAACGTAAGCATTTCTTTGTAAAGTTCCACTGGATCTTAAGCAGGGTGGAAGCGTTACCCATTTGTCTTCCTGAGGGCTTGAGGTCTTTAAAGAGCACAGATTGCATTTGAATGAGAAGTTACACCACTGAAGTGAAACACCTCAAAGTGTTTACACACCGAATTCAGAGGATCTCTCTGGAGCTTTCGTCTAGACATAACCCAACACAGCACCAATGTTCAGGTTTGCAAAAGGTCTTTGGGTCTTAGCTCATGTATCTCCTCTACTGTATCCGCATGAGGAACAGGAGGGTACAGGATGTTGGAGAGGTATGGAATAAGTATAATTGTCATTAAAATAACTTATTATTTACTCATCATAGAAATTAATAAAAAAACAAGCAAAACTTGTTCTATGAGGATTTGATCTCCATTATACACAATCCAAATTAAGCATGCACAGCACCTTACACTCAGCATCACCATTCATGAGGAGATTTTCCCCTTAGAGCAGCAGTGTACCCTCTCTACTGTAGTCCTTTGAAAACAGTACCTAATCCACAAAAAACACAGATATGTTTCTCTATATTTTTGCTCTGGCTTTTTGGCCAAGCTACGTTTAAAACCAGTGCCAAAAGTACCATAATTTAAGTGCCATAAACAAGAGACAATGTGGTATGTTAAAGATAATTAGTTATTTAAAAAAAACATGTTTGCTGTCAATTGGATTGCAGTAGATTCACTGCCAATTGGCATATTTTCTAGTTACCTAAATACAGAAGTCAGCTGGGTGGCATGTTCTCCTCCTGACCCCGCTTGGCAGCCTTCTACCATGCACTGCACAATGTCTGTAGATGTTTTTTTAACTGTAAAAAAAAAAAATCACAAGATTCACACAGAGCTCTTGAACTGACCATCTGGAGAATGTCTTTAATGAAGATTACAATTTTTAAATGAGGAAAAAAATGGTTTTTATCTTACTTTGATACAAGTGAAATGACTTAGAGCAGTTAGTTAGATTGGCTATAAAGAACAGAATGAATCACAGATTTATGCGAAAGTCCTATTTTCACCACCATTATACTTTAAACATACAGATTTTTAAGTACAATATTGTCTCTAAGTCAGGGCAGAGACACACACTTAGTGGAAATAGGGATTTTATTTAAATTTAAGTTTTGTTTGTATTTTTCAATCATTCTTATTTGCATTGAAGAGCAGTCATGGCATTATATCCTGCCCAGAGCTATACAGATCTACTCCTTACGTTCAGTGGTGGGTATTGTTCTGAATTCCACCCGTTTTTCTTTTTTCAGACAACAACAACAAAAATCACTAGTTTCTTCCATTTATTTTTTTCCAAATATTCAAGTTGCAGGATACAGCTCCTCCTTTGTAACAGTGGAACTGAGCCGCAACTACTTCTCTACAAGGGCATGGTGGAGTCCTGTCTAGACTGGCAGTGTGTTGATGGCTACAGCAGCACGGGACATTCAGCTCACTCTACCCCACAGCACACTGCAAAGTGGGTACTTTCAGCTTCAGACAGGTATGGCTACGATGGCAGAAGTGGGGAGAAAGGTGTGTGCTAATTCAGCTAACTCGAGCGTATCTTGTCCTTGAAACTTTCACAGAACAGAATCAAAAATTGCTTTATTAGCCAAAATTCCCTGGAGAAGTCAGAGGTGAATCCCCACTTTGCTTAATACCTCTACTGGCAGCAAGGAGTAGAAACTGTTGGCACATTCACATTCATTGTACAACTGTGGGGTGAACACAGTACTTCATTTTTTAAGAAGCTAAAAATAAAGTTATCACTACCAATCAGAAAGTGCTGAAAGAAAAGGAGGCTCAAAGATCCCTTCATAAATGAATTAAAGGTAGCGGGTTGGTTTCTGATGCCTCTATGTGGAGAACATGCACTAGACTTATTTGGGCTAAAAGCTTTAGGTGCAAGAAAACTTCCAGAGCTACCAAGTCTGGGAGAAATGAGGTGGGAAGTATGGGAGAAAGGAAATGCTCTTCAGATTCCTGACAAGCTGATCATGAGTTCATCAGAGAACAGCACGTAACTCTGAGAAAAGAACTCCTGTCTTGGAGACAGAAGTCCCAGCCTACTTAATGACCAGCCAAAGCTTGTCCAATTTATCTGGCTAATGCACCTCATTCTCCTCATCTAAAAGCCATGGAAAACTTGCACATTGAGATGAAGGATGCTCAGCAGTATAAAAGTCTTACAGGTGTACAGAGATGTATTAAAAGCAAACAAGGGGCTCACCTTGTAGCTCATTAACCAGCACCAAGCATTTCAACACAGCTGGGAGAACCAAGCCGATGTCACACGGTGCAGTGGTCTGCGTTCGCTGAAGCACCTCAAGAATGAAAGCAAGAACTGAGGCCAAGCGAGGAGGCGGAGCACTGCCTTTGAACTGCATGTAGTTTTCACTGGGAAGACAAAACAAACCAAAACATAGTCTGAGTTGTTTTATTTTTTTTCATTCAATGTAAGCACCACGCACTTGAAAATAACATTGTGATATTTCAGCGGAAGGCCTGTTACATAGATTTCTATCTTTATCTAGGCTCAGCTAATGGCTTCTATTTATCTTAGTCTTAGAAATGGCTCCCAATTTATCAGAGGACAGTGATGCCTTTTGACTCTTCTGTTGAGCGATGTAAAAAATAGCAATCATAATTATAGTTAAAAAGCCAAGTGTGACTATAAAAGTTAAAGCTGCGTAAAATAACTGAATAAAAGCAGGATTCAAAACAACATCCAAAATATAGCTGTTGTTCAACTACTTTATTTAGCTTTATGTGCTATTGTCAGTTCACAATTCAACTTGTGGTAACAGCTCCGCTGTTATACTGGTACTGTTACTTCTCTCAGCGGTATGTTGAAACAGAACCATCTCTGCTTTTGTTCCATCAGAGTTAACATAATCATCTCCAGTACAAAATTGGTCACAAAAATAAAAGGTAACTTTTATTGTCTGCAATAAGAGCAAATTTTGACATTGCTGACATTGACTGTCCCAATTTTAATGACTTTCTTAATTTTTACTTTTTTAAAAAATATATTCTTCCAAAAAAGTGGTGCAAGATTGAACTACTGTTGATTTGACATTACAAATGACTTTACTGGAAACTGAAGACAATGACTGTTACCTTGGAACATCCAGGAGAGAAGGGTGCAGGTAAATAGAACACAACATTTATTCATCAGTTAACAAGAGCACTCCCAGAACCTTCAAAATAACTTTTCAGATATTTAATAGTAATTACCCATAGCTACCCAAACTAGTAAATTTGTCTGCTGAGCAATGCATCAATTAAAAACCGTTATCCTTGTTAAAAAAAAATATAAGGCACACTTATACAAATTTACACTTTCAAATAAAACTGACTTTAAAAGATCTGAATATTTGAATGCACATTGACATAACTCAGAAAATAAAAATTGTAACACTTCTATATCCTTTGCATCATGTGGTCTTAGGTTAGTATCTCTGAAATCTCCTGTCCCATTAACTTACTATGAAAATTGCAGACTAATTTTTGGGGGTGGGTAGGTATACTCTTCCACTCAAATGATTCTCTGACCTGGATAATACACTCTGGTTCAATTTCCTCTGTGCAGCAGCAAGATATTCATTAGCTTTCGTATGGCAAAAAGGCTAATGAACTTTGTATGTATTTATGTGTAGACCTAGTGACTGCCTCCTGACCACCCAACAGTTTATAAATCAGGCTGCTGTTCGGTTCTAAGATATTCCTCCCAGATCACTAAGAAATGTTTCATGTCTTACAAGTCACCAAGTGCCATTACACTTTCAGAACTTTCCTTCCACTATCAATCTTAAAATTCACACATGCATGCACACATTCACAAATAACTTTGAGATGACAAAGTTTGAGTATTCATAAGTTCAAAAAAAAATGTCAGAAGACTGTGAAATCTTAATTCACTCCCTTAATATGTGATAATACAGGCTTTACTTACAACATTGCCTACCATATTTACCTACAATCAACACCGATATTCTTTTAATCAACGTGTATACACACGCTTTAACAAAGAAAAATAAAGTTACCTCAGATAAAAGCAATCATTTTATATTTGAGGGGAGTTAATTTTTTTCCCAATGTGAAGAAAAAATACAGACTGTATCTCTACATCTCCGTCTTCCCACAGCCCAAAATCTCTATTTCCCCTGGGTAGCTGGCACATCTATGTATATCCTGACACTCACAAGAGCACCTCATCCTCCCATGCACAGGCCGCTGTGACAACTGACTCTGTGACCCTAGATACAGCCCGAGATGCAACCATACGATGAGGTATATTGGAGTGCAATGTTTTTGGAAACATACTTGCTTTTCATGTGGCCATATGCGATATTTTTTATTATAGTCTAGGACCTCCATCCTCAGTGACTCCCTCACCGGCTTCCAAATCTTCTCAGTTTTACCTTGCTGCTCTATATGCTTTGTCCTTCCTTGGCTCCCTACCCGGCATAACTATCAGTTATTGAGAAAATAACAGTGACATTTCCTTTCTCATTAGCTGTTTGTGAAATCTGAATAAATGACACTTTGTTCTTCGCTGGTCCTTACTTTATGACATGCAGAGTGGTCTTCCGTAGACGGAGCATCTGGGGGACTGTAATGGAGCTGCATAAAGCAGTCAACAAAGGATGCTGTCCAGCTCCAAGTGCAGTTGGTGAAGAAGGGAGAAATCGTCCAAAATAATGCTGAATAATGCTCCCAAGCAGTTGATTTAAATAGGCTCCCTGAGTTTGGGACTGACAACATATAAAGGATAGGCCCTGTGAAAGAAAGAGAAAGAAATTGAGTAAGTCTAACTGCTACCGAGCAAGTCCAACAACAGAAAGGCAAATACTCCTTACACGCTGCATGTACATTACTGCTGTACACATAACTACTGCATGACAAGTAAATATCAGCAACTTGCTACACCTATGATGGTCTATGGATAGTCTAAGTCAATGGTCTATGTCTATATCTATATCTATCTAGATATCTATCTATATAAATTATATATAGATAGATCTATATCTAGATATATATATAGATATCTATATCTATATATATCGATCTATCTATATATATCTATATATAGATATATCTATATCTATATAGATATGTCTATATCTAATCTAAGTCTATGGATGGTCTAAGTCAAGTCACGGCTTACAAAGGAGAGAAAGTCTTTTACTGGACTAACTAATACACTTGGAAGATGATCTGTGGGGCATACAGTCTTCCTTTCAAATCTGAAATAAAACCTTGGCATTTCAGACCTGAGAAAGGTTTTCTGTGCCCAAAAGCTCCTCATTTCTTTTTCAACTACGTGTGTGGTCTAATGAAGATAGAATAGCAGTCTGACGAGAAAAAAATTTGCTGATAGCATGAACAAGTTAGAGTAAATTAGGCACCATTTGTAGGGGATTTAAAGATTTTTTTTAATCTGTTTACAGTAAGGCTAAAACTGGTATGACTTATCCAATATAAGCTATATCGATGCCAGAGAAAGATCTATAATGAAAGTATGTGCTGTCTAGGCAAGTTTCTATGTGAACACTACCCATAGTTATACAACATACACGTTTCACCTGTGGGAAGGGAATATCTCTCTTATTTGTAAAAGTTTATGTGAGATAAAGTTAAGAATTCACTTCCCATTCTTTTGGTTACTGAAAGGAAGAAGAATGAATCACTAAGGGAAAAAAAAAGCCCAATTGTCTCCTATCACAGGGGTCACAGTAAGGAGTACAAATAGAAGTCTCTTCAGAATTCAGTTTTCGCAATAGTTTTGTCCAACAGGAACAATGACATAAAAGAAGTTCAAGCACAGAGATCCCTAGACAGCAACTTCAACAGTACTTCAAGCTTCCATTAGCACTACAGTCCATATGTTTGCAATCCAGACTCCAATTTTGGTAGGATATCTGCCTGAATATTGACGGTTATTCATACATTAAGGTATAAAATTCAGAAATACTTGAAAGCTGCTTTTGTTAATCAGCTACTGACAAAGAGCATTTCCCGTTGCTTTTTGCAGAAGAGCTCCCTCCCCAAAAGATTTTGGTCTATAGCTGTCCACATGAACATAACAAAACAACTCTTTCAGCAAAAAAAAAGCAGGTTGAGACATAACTGAGAGTCTTTTTGGCACTTTCGTGAAATGGGGAGTTCCAGATTTTGGTTCCATAGTATGCAAATACAAGAAACATTGGATCTTAAGAAATGAGATGCTTGAAGACCTGCCTCAAGATTTGCTGCAGGCAGCCCTGCTGAACACAGACACGTTTGTCAGGGGTTGAACTTCACATGTGTCTGGAACTCCCTGGGAATTTTGTTGTATCCCAATGATAAAAACCATATTCCCTGAACCAGAACTTTGATTAGCAGTTCAGATTGTCTCAGTGTTTTGCTTACACAGAGCAAAATTTTGTAGTAAAACGCAGCTGCTGCTATATCAGAATTCTTAAAAACACACTGCTTGGCAAGCAGAAGGCTCCGAAAGACTGCTGTAGGTCATTTACTTTGTAAGCTTGAGTGTTTGGTGTTCTCAATTAGACATTGCAGCAAGCATATAGAATAGCCGCCTGTCCTTTCTCCAGCACAAAAAGAAAAATATTCCGTAATCCCACAACCAGAGCTGGCACTCTTAAGTCTCTAGACTATTTCAACACCACAAAAAACATGTGAGAAGGTGTATTAATCTATCTGATAAAAGGGTCACAAAAGAACAACATAACACTCCTGTAACAGTTTCACTTGAAGATGGATCAACAAGTCTAGCCTGATCATTCATAAGAGCACTTTATTTTTAAGTTGAAGCAAACTGATTCTGAATTTTTAAGTGTGGGATGGGGACAGAAGTAATCTGAAAAAGTAGGAAAGAATTAAATTTATAAACAACACCCTGTCACGAGCATTACTGAGAGAGAAGTCTTGTTTGCTGGGGTGGGGAAGGACAGAAGTCATGAAAGATTTTTCTTCTTCAGTTATCTGATGAGGATAGAGACTGCCCTTGATACCCAATAAGGAGGCCTGCTAATTTAAGTAGCGTTTAAAAGCATGGAAAACCTATTTGTTCTGTAGGTTCCTTTTTGGTGGGTCAGGCAGAGATAGCGCCTCTCAAAAAAACATGATTTTTAAAACCACACAGCAATACCAAAATCTCTTCTCAGTAAGGAGGATCCTCACCTTTTTTTCTTACTTCAGAACGGAATTTACAAGTTCAGCACTAAAGGCTTCCAAGATCCTAATTCTCTTTTCCAAATGGGAACAGCAAGGAAAAATCACCTTCCATTTTGCAGGTAGCCAGAATAACACCCACAAAACAAAACTAAACAAAAAGACTTCTATAAGCTAAACAAATCCATGAATCAGTCTCTACACATGAAGGGAATGCCTACAGTATCAAAGCTCTTCAGGCAAGAATCAGACTTTTAGGCACCAACACTTCTGTTGTTCCCTGAAAATTTCCAGAGATGAACTTGGTGTTCTCTTTCAGACACGAAGGCCCACTGACTTTAGCTCAGTACTGTGTTCTTTATTTTGGGACCCTCCTTTTTCTTTCAAAGTGTGGAAAGCAGCAGACCCGTACAAGGTTGGACAACATCATATTCCAAGTAGCACAAGGGATAAATTACCAACATTGCATGGTAGCTGCGAACCTGAGTACAACGGCAAAATACCCTAGGCAGCGCTGGCCAAGGATGTGATTACAAGGAAATCACATAGTACTTTCTTCTTTTACATCCTACCAGTAATTAACAGAGATGAAGGAAGCTGCGAACAGTAGCTTCCTTCTGACAGAGAAAAGAAACACATGCTACTGGACTGAGATCCTGGACCAGAGATCTGAAATCAATCACACCAGACTCCTAGGACAATCCCTACAAAGAAGATGGACATTAAAGAGTTGAGAGCACTGCCTTTTATTATTATTATTATTAACTGTGTTCTTTAGCCATCTACTGAGGTTAAAAAGAATATTAAAAAAAAACACCAAAAAACAAAGACATTTTAAGAGGAGCAGAGCATGACAACATCTGCTCCTCTTTTTAACAGAAAGGCAACCGGTTCCTGTGCGTGTTCACTGCAGGAACCTTTTGTGGCCAGAGCTGCCTCTCTTCTGATTTATCCATATATCTGTAAATCACCTGTGGAGAGTGAAGAACCGATTAATATGGATTACTGGAACTATTCACTGCAGAAATGCCAAGCTACCTAATGATGACTTATAATATCAGTCCTGCTGTTGGAATAAATCTGCTGCTCACCAATTAATGTTGTACAATTCCTATTAAACACATACTATAATTCACAAAACGTATTAATAAGCTTGCTCAAATACTGGACCACAGATGTGTCTTGCAGCAGGGCTTTTAAGGTCTGGTCTCTGACAAATGCTGAGCCTGCACAGGCCCATTAAAATTACTGGAAAATGTATGTGCCAAGCACTACTTAAAACGAAGATCTTTCACCACTCTCCTGTATTTAGATAGAAATAAACCATTTTCTGTATTTGGACAGGATAAACATTGATAAATCAAGAAGGGTATCTCATCTATCCCATTATTATATACATTATGCTTATTCCATGCACCGCACCGTAGTCTTCAAGATGAATTTGAACTACTGTTTATTCGCTGAAGTTCTGTACACTGCTTCAGTTCTTTCCCCTATTACTGGTAAACATCTATCAAAATTCCTCCAAACTACTCTCCAAGAAATCCATCACAGAGCAATCTCAACTGGTTGGTAATTTCTTGTAGTAGGTTTCAACGATCCACTATCACACAAATCAGCTACTTTTTATTTTATTTTTTTAAATAGACAAAATGCCAAATGTTAGGTTTTACACGCATCATTATCACGTAAACAGCCCCGTAAAATTATAAAAAAGTTGCTCATTCTTGTTGTTCATGAAATCTTCCATTCAAACAACTACAAAAACAGCTTTGATTTTATATCCCAACCTGGTCTAGTGGAAGGTGTTCCTGCCCATGGCAGGGGGGTTGGAACTAGATGATCTTTAAGGTCCCTTCCAACCCAAACCATTCTGTGGTTCTATGAAAATCTTTCCTAGGTCATCAAATATTATCAAAATAGATGATGCACAATGAAAGAAATAATATCCATATGGTAAGTAACTCTTTGGGCAAGAAAAAAATACCAGTTTAAGAGTTGCAAAGCAATTTTAGAGCTAAGCTATTTTGATAACGCAGCATCAGTGAGCAAGTTTGAAGGAAAGTTCCTGGTAAGTTCAAAGTATAGTGGAGAACAGACCAGTGGCACAATAACTACTAAAAGCACATCCGTACAGCCAAAATTTATATATGCAGGAAACACAAACAAAACCAAATACAGTCAGTCTGAATTGAGGAGAGAGAAACATAATGTCAAGTCTTAATTAGTGCATTTGACAATTTGTGTTTGTGTAAAATTACACGAAGACTGTAAATTTGAATAAAAATAAAACTGTAGGGTTTTATGGGAGGGAGTGACAGAGGGTGGGATACAGTCAGTTTTGATGAATAGAGATGGTAGTAATAAACCGTTACAACTATGCTGTGAGGAAATCATAGCATCAGAATATCCGAGTTGGAAGGGACCCACAAGAATCACCAAGTCCAACTCCTGGGTCCCAGGAGCTTAAGGTCCTAGGAAATAAGATGGAACTTAATATTTCATCCTAAAAGATACAAAATTGGCCTCTGCTATTACAGAGTGATAAGCAGATGTGATGGTCTTTCTTAGTGACAAGATCATCCTTGTTTTTAATCCCGCTGTCCAAGTTGTTTTGCCAGTTGCATTACCATTACGTAGGGTATGTGATGTTTTGGGGAATTTTATTTATTTGTATTCAGTCCCAAAATTCTAAAGCATTTCATAAAACCCTTGCATCAATGAATGTCTGAAATTAACTACCTGCTACAAAGACTGATTTCAAATCCTTTTCAAAACCTACGTAAAAAATCAAATAAATCACAGTATGATTAGTTATTGAAAACTTTGGGAAGTATCGCTGTTTGCAAACTGATACATTTTCTGAGATCTGAATTGTGTTTTGTTTTTTTTTTTTTAATTTGTTTTCTCCCAACAAAGGAGGCAGAGACCACACTGAAGGCGCTGAAGAAGGAGAATTCAGGACAAGAAGAAAAGATTGAAATGGAACCTCGAACTTTTCAGAAAACTGCGGAGGGGGGTGGGGGGGAACTCTGATTAGCAATGCTACATAAGAGCTTTTATGTTTTGATGATGTATAAAGAATTTGCATGTATAAAAAGTTATTTTGTATGGTCTCCAAATTCGTGTTTCTTTATTTTCATGTAACTGGCCAAGGATTAAGTTGTAAGCCAGGATATTAACAGGGACAGATCTATGGAACATCGTTTGTCTATTAGTAGGGAGAACTAGGGCTCCTGCACTAGAATATCGCTGTTCCACCCCCCTGAATGGGCACCAGACATAGGGCAGCCTCCCAAGGAGAGGCTGATTACTTATTTCACCAGCAGCCTAAGTTAATCAAGATGGGGTTACGCCCAGAGGATGCAGTTTCTCTGTCTTTCCTCCTACTGTAGTTACATGCTTTCCCTTCCACATATACTATTTTATCACTTTTCTGATTTGCCTGACTTATTTATTTATTTATGCGGGGCTAGTAACCAGTTGTATCAGCTCACACGTTTCAGCAAAATCATTAAGCAAATTAAATGGGAATGCACATGGGGTGAAAGGGAAGAAATTCATCCTCAAGCCAACTTGGCTTAAGCCAACTGTGAAACAATTACTTGAGAAGTCAGAGTCCCTAGTATCCATTTGATCTCAAAGGAGCTCAGAAGCATCCCTAAGAGAATCAGTTTTGGAACTGATATTGAAATATTTTCCATTTTGAGTTGACTCTAAGTTGGCATTTTTCCACTTTCCCAAACAAAGGGGAAGGAAATATTTCTGAATTAATGAAGAGGTTTGTAGCATTTAAAATGCTGGAACCTTGTAAATACAACCAAATAATAAAATGTAAAAGTTCTATATTGAAATAGGAAAAATAAGTCTTCTCCTCTTTGTCTTCTCTCCCCAAGTCTTTATCAAATTAAAAAATTGCTAGTTTTCTAGAAACAGCATTATCTAAAATAAACTACTGAGTCAATAAGATCATCTAGCTTAGCCTGAATGCACATGGACTAAGCAGCAGATTGCTGAAGAGTCCCACAGTGAGGTCAGAAAGTCAGAGACTGGCAGAGAAAACAGGAAACAAAGGTCCACAACACTTGGACTTCAAAACCAACTTGAGTGGCTTCATCTTAAAACTACATCCGTATGTGCAGACTACAGAGAAAGAGTGCTCTCTGACTAAAATACTAAATTAGCAAGCAGACAGTCACACTCTGTAGTAATATCAGTGTCCAGATGGTCCTACATGTATATAGCTTCTGAAAATACCTACAGAGCAGCAAAGCAAGTCATAATCTGCACATCATTATATAATCATTTCATTTCCATATGACAGGCCATCAATCACAATGCAACTTTTGAAAGAAGGAATAAACCCGAGGGATGTTTACAATGTCACCACTATATTATTTCACAATACGATCCGGTATGTAATCAGTTAAAAGTACAATCAAAATGAAGATTAGGAGTGAAGGGAAAAAACAGGCAAAAAAGTTGCAAGGATTACAAGGTAAAATATACCAACTTATTTATTTTAAAAATACCACCTTTTCCTCACCCATAGGAATTAATCTCTTTCTACAGCATCACCAAGCCTTGCAGAGTTTCAAGAGTGATAGGTAAGCTGAGGGGAGAATGAGACGAGTAACAGGACACGAAGCTTTACACATGTAAGCACAAACAGTAGGAAAAGCATTTGATTCAGCAAAACACATCCTCAAAGTATTAAGATAAAACAGTGCCATGATATGCAGAGGCTTGTCTTTTGTTACTAAGAGCAACACAAACTACTCAGAATGGCTCATCTTTAATTATCTAGAGTTAGCAAAGTCAAGGATGATTTAAAACATTTGTTTGCTCTGTCATCTCAACAAGTGTCTTGCTACATATTATGATTATTTCATCCGCTGTTTCAGAAATCTCTTACATCAGAGACAGTGCAAACAGCAGGTTGGCTAAGAGCCTCTCTATATACAGCAAGCAGACTGGCAACTCTGGAAGGTAGCACAGCGTAGCTGCATGCAATAAGAGGAAAGCCAATAGGGTGGCATTTTTCCTTCCACTTCCACAAGAAGAAAAATCTCTTGCTGCTTCTTTATATTCCGTCAATGCTTGTTCTGATTAGGGGAAAAAACAAAACAAAACAAAACAAAAAAGCACCTCCTCTGCTGTATGAATCTTTTCCTAAAGCTACGTTTGTCTGCTGATAATAGAGTTCAGATATTTACCTGAAGATAAAGATGTAGACTTTCCTGGATGGCAGACAGCAAAGCCACAGGCAGCTCTTTGTCCTGCTGGAGCACAGAGTGGGGGAGCAGCAAGCAATCTATGATGCGGAACAGGAGTTGCTGTGCTTTGGAAGTGGCCAGTATTGGTGCCCAGTTCTTTACAAGACATCCTGTTGAAAAAGAACCAAGAAATCCCAAAGCAATTTACAATCACAAAAAAAAAAAAAAAAAGAAAAAAAGAGAGCCTGAAGAGGAAATGTGTTGAGTAGATAATCCAAGAGTAACAACAGCAACTGTCTCATTCCCTTAGAGACAGCCCCAAGAAAATTTTAAGTCCATTTACAATTCAGCAAAGTAGAAGTACCAAATTGTTTCAATATATTACAGGTTTCAATACAAGTGGAGCTGTTTTAGGAAAAGTACAGTAAAGCAGAAGAAAGGGCATTCTCTCACAGCCCTGCAGAGAAATTAAAAAACCTTGGTATGTAACACTACTGCAATCAGCACACGTGCTCTTACAGCACATCGACCTTACTGCGTGCATTGATCGCATTGTACAAAGAGGCAGTGCCTTTGCCTTCCATTCATATTTCTAACAATGCTGTGGCCATCTCAGCAACTGCTCCCCAAATTCCATGCTAGGAAAACATTAAATAGCTTTCAAATTGTGTTTAATGTATTTCATTTGGCAGACTGAAAAGGATGAGGAGCAGCTAACTGCATTAAACCAGAAACGTCTCTCCAGATATTTGTGGGCTCTCAGTCCACAAAACAAGAGCCTCAGAGAACACCTTGTTTTCTAAACGTTATCGTATCACTTGCACAGCTATGAGACAGTTTTAAGAACTTGTTTTGAGTTTCAAAAAAAAAAAAGGAAAAAAAATGTTGATGTGTAAATACCCGGACTTTGAGAAACATCTTATTACAGGTGAGATGCAATTTTTCTTGAGAAAATAACTCGTGTTAATACTCAAAATACATATGTAAAAAAATAAAGTGTCTAATTAAGCAGATTCCTATGTAGTAGTTTGCACAAACATTCTTAAGTTTATATTTAATTAGAAGCAAAAAAAATTTGCTAGGTGGAAACTACAGGAATACCCCATGAAAATATGTTTAAGACTTCAAAAATAATGAGAGATCAAAAGCAGGCTGTTACAAGATATTATTAATCTATAAAAGTCATCCATTACCATCTCTAAAAGCAACAAAAAACAACATTAATCTTGCGGAGTGAAAGAAAACACAACAATCAATCATAGAGAACGAGAATGATCACTAAACAATACTTCTAATAACGTTGTCTGAGCTTCCTCTTTTGAAAGAAACATGATCATTCTGACTAAAAGTACTCCTTCTACTATCACTGCTGTGATGTATGGGATAGTAGAAGACGCAATCTGACATGTACAGTGTCCACAAACGGCAGGTTTTTCAGATTTGTTATGAATCTGGCTTTGTCCTTATAATTTAACAAGCTCACAGAATGTGAAGAAGAGACTGAAATACACTTAAATACCTTAAAGTCTTTTTTAAACTTATTTTTTATCTAAAAAAGAAAGGACAATTTCTTGCACACAACAGCATGGTTGAAGATGAATCATTTCCTACTGCAAAGAACAGAAAGGAAAATACGAATCTAAAATTACTTTACAAGGCTCCACCCCAACAACTGGATATCTAAAAACATTTCATTTGACAGACGTCACGTACATCAAAATATGCAGCTCTTGCAATAGAAAAGTATTTTTAACGGAATTCAAATTTCATTGCATTTGATGCACGCTTTTGCATGGTGTTCATGCTTTTCACTGTACTCCTCACAATCATGATGTATATTGTGTGTGCATGCAAATCATTATCTCTGTCTTAAAGATATATAAGGCTTACTGCATTTTTAAAGATAAGTGAATCGGACTGTGGCATATTTACTCATAACAAACAGCACTCATTTTCCCATCCTATCATTGTTTCTTCATTTTATTGAAAGAATGGTAGAATTTGAGTTTTAATAAAGCACAAGTTGTATATAAGAGGAGTAATTCTAAAAGGATTCATATAAGCTAATTTGCTTAAGCAGACCTCTCTGTTATTATAACTCCAGTAAATATGATGTAGCATCATAAAACTGCTTCACTGACTTGTCATTGTTTCTGGTTTTGTTTAGGTAAAACAAGTGGTTTTCAGTGGCAAAAGACATGAAAATATCTTACTTTTGAAGACACGGGTTTGCAGGGATAATTTTTTAAAAATCACAAGAAGGTTAGGGTTCACAGCATCAGGATAAAAAAAGAAAATTAATGGATGAAAAATGAATATTTAACTGTAACGTCTTGGTGACTTTGCTTTTTTAAACCATTAAGATGAACAGTACAAAAAACAAAGGTATTAAGTCACATTTTACTGATTTCTTATACAACTATTTCCTAACAGAGAAGAGGTTGCAAAATAATTACCTATGATCCAATATGTAAGCTGCAGACCTTCTGGAGGCCCTTTTACCTTCAGGTAAGGTTTTACATACTTTAATACATCACCTAAATACTCCATAGACTTTAGTATCATGGCAGATTTTTCAGGGAGTGTCTGAAGGCCACTGTAAGTTCTACCAACAGCCTGAGAAAACAAAAACATTGAAATAAATATAAATAAACTTACTAAGTCTCTCATGACGTTTGGGTAATTTCTTTTGCATACACAAAAAAATCTAATATATAATTTCTTTTCACTCAAGTTCTCCTATGAGCTAAGACAAAGATGTACAGTACCTTAATGAATTGGACAAGAGCATTTTTAGGGTCTTGCTTCAGAACTGATTCTTCAACATGAGCCTTTGAGAGAATGTTTTCTACTTCTGAGAGTTTAAAAATCAGTCTTGTCATTTCAGTTAGCTGTTCCTTATAGGCTTTTCCTGATTGTTACAAGAGAGCAGAAATACAGCACACAGTTATGCTTTTCTATTTACTTTAGTCACAAAATCATAAGGTGAAACATGATTTTGAAATATCTAACATACAGATTCTGCAACTGACAGCATCTTTCTAGACAAAGAATGTGTGACTAAAATAGTTATGTTTCTAAAACGGATATACAAGAATGAAGAATATTAAAGATGGACAACCAAGTCTTTCATTTTCCTGATGGTTTTCTTAGAAATCTGCAAAATGTGCATAAAGATATAGTTGCTAGAAGAGGTGTTCTACAGATAATTAGAACTGCAGAGTTTTGTAGAAGAAGTGATGAAATATTGCTCTAAGACAGCAAAATATTCAATATAAACTAGGGAAAAATTACTTGAAAATGGATTTTTTTTTTCTTTCAGGGGGTTCACAGCGTGATTTCTGACTATTTACTTCAGATTTTCACTTTTTTCAGAACAGTTTCTCCATGGGGGAAAAATAGCTTGTCTCCTTGGGAGCAAGTTTTTGTTCTTTGCTTCCAAGGAAACAAGCTCTTTTATCTTTGTTTGTGATAAATTTGTCATATGCAGAGCAGGCAAACCATCAATAAATAGCACAAACAGCGTAAAGAAACACATTTTGTAATTAGGTAAAAGTAAAGGAATACAAACAAAAATACATTTTGTAATTAGCTGAAAATGTTTGCCAGTTTTGCAATATAGAATCGTTACTGCAAACATTAGGGAAATGTGAACACTTACCAACTGTTCGCTCAGCATCTGTCTTGGCCAGCATACCAGTCGGTTGATCTATGAACATTTGCAAAACGCATCGAAACCAAGAACGTACTGTCAGAGCTTCGTAGGATGTATAGCCCATCTTAGAAAAAGCTTCACACAGCTCACTGCATAGGTAGAAGAGGAATAAAAGGTAAAGAGATCTAATAGAAGCATGTGAAAAGGTGACAGAGTGTTTCATTTGGCTCTGGATATATAGAAACTGTGCGTATAGGCAATTAGAAATAAAGTAACAGAAAGGACAAAACAGCATTCCTTCTGTGTACTCCACAGATTTTGCTCGCCGTATCCTGAAGCCTAAGTACAGATAAAATGATAAATTCTGTAATGCCACACATAGTAACATAAAAGCATATAAACGATTGCTTTCATATGTTTGTTTTCTCTGCATAAAACAAAACAGAAGGAGAAAAATATTCACACAACGGAGAATGTCTTATTCTCTCAATGGATAATTTGACAGTGCTATCCAAACCGCTGACGTACAACGCTGAGAACAGTTTATCTGAATCAACCTGGAACTTCATATTGATGCTGCTTATGCTTCCCCAGCCTTTCATATGAAGCTAGCTCAGGTACCTCTAAGTCTACTTTATTCCAACTACATAAAGAGATGGAGAAGGTCTGCTTTAGCAAATAAAGACATGTCTTGTTAGATTAAAAAAATGAAAAGATAAAAAGACAGCCTGGAGATGAGAAAGGAAGCTGCTAAACTTGATATATATTTAAAAATGTCTATATGTATGCATTTATGGACGTGTACACACACATGTATATACATTCACACACACAGCAAACTTGTATGTGCTCTCAGTCGAACACCCAGCCAGGGGTCAGGCTGGAAACAATGGCACCATCAACACTCAATGCACAACCACGCTGCTCAACCTTTCAGCACTGCCAAAGTTTTACGCGCCTTACCACCATGAGTAGCTGCTGCAGTCACTTTTTCCCAAGCACATCAGCCCCACATCATTAATTCTGCAGAAACTCCTTGCTAATGGACAGCAGGTCTGTTCTGCACCCTGTTTGCAATTCCTAGCGGATGAGCTCCTCGTGTGCTTCAGGTCAGTGAGATTTCTTGAAAATAGTTAGACCTTTTTATTTGAGAGATTTCCTCCCTAGTCAGTCCTAGGTGCTTTGACTTTAATGAAAAATCCTTGTACTCTTTTCTTGATATATGTACATATAAATCTACTTATTTTCCACTGAATTTTTACTCATGCTCGCAACAGAGTCAACACAGGTCCACATAGACCTGTGGTAGCCAAACTGGATTCTGCTTCTCACTGAACACCATTAATAAAGGTGTTTTTTTGTTTGTTTTACTGCGGTTTATATTTCTTTTTCAGTTAGTTAAAGGCAAGGACAACTGTACATTTTGTATGAACATCCCTGCTGAAGTGCTACTGACAAAACAAGGAGACCAAATGCAAACAAAATATAAAATATGAAAATTAAATTCCAGTGCCAAACAAAAAAAAACACAAACACAACAAAACAGGACTACGGACTACCTATGGACTTCATGCTCTTTGCAGTAATGTGTAAACAACAACAACAAAATCCAACCCTTATGTAATCTCGATGTACACAGCTAGTCTCCATGGACCCAAAGGCTTACAAACACACTTTCTGCTGTACTCTCACTCATGTTTCTCTTGTTTGTTTGCAGGTAGGCCACTTAGGCATCTTCCTAAAACTGGAGAGGAATGCGTTCCTACTCCTTCAGAAAGGAAAGAACAGTAACTACCTGCTACAAGCATGGCAAGTAGTCCTTTTAAACCAATGGGCTCAGACACATGCTTTAAGATGCTTAAACCAGTTATAATACTATCATGTACTACACAACACTGGTTGGGAGATGAACTTCAAGCACTACTGAAAAAAGAAAAAAAAAAAAACACAAAAAAACACATACCAGAGCTTGTGCACATGTTCCCAAGGGCACACAGCTTGTCCAGCAGAACTCTTGTTACCAACACTGAAGTAGCTGATATGCAGGACACAGCTTCAATCCTAAAGAGACCAGGCTGCCCTTGCAGGGTGTAACAGAATCAGCAACAAAATAATCTTTTCACTTTTTAACTGAGAATGTTTGATGTAAAAATTATCACAGCACAGTAACCATGAAGCCTTAAGATCCCAGCACTTAGATACTTTGATAACTTTTGTTCTACAACTGCCTAAGGTAAATAAGGACGTGAACTATATTACACACACAAAAAAGTTGTCTTATTAGCAGATAATAAAATGACAATGTTTAGAGAACGATACATCTGTAAAATTCTCTCAAAAGTCTTTTCTTAGGTACCCATCGCCCTTTCATAAGGCAGTCTGAGCACCTGACAGCTCTGTTGATGAAGCAGGGACATATGTTCGAGGCTCAGATCCTTCAGTTTTTACCTTGATAGGCCTTGAGGCAACTTGTAGGGGAAACAGACAATTCTCCTTGAGGCTTGCCAATCACAACCCCAACAGCTTAGGGGCAAAAATAAAGCACTCTCACAGAGAGGCAAATATGTCCCCTGCTCCCAAGAGGAGCTTTTGGGAAAGGAGCGAGCAAGAGAGACTCAGAAAGAAAAAAACGAGAGTGAGAAAGGATGAGAACATATAAAACAGAACCAGAAAGAGTAAGAATATACACACGACAGCAAAAGACAAATAACCATCATCAATGACACAATTTCTCATTCTAGTTCTCCTAGTTCTCTTGATACGGATCCATGAACCTGACATTTTCAGAAACTCCATGGCACAGCCTGCAAGTGGATGGCAAGAGTCTCTCATTCCCAGGATGGCATTTTGACATAAAAGTTTGAACCCTCTTGAAGTGCAAGGCTCACTTCGTTAGGGTCTTCCTGAGTCTTGCACAAACGCTCTAACTGTTTAACTAGTAGACGCATGGTAAATACCGTCAGTGCTAACTGCATTTTTAGATGAAATTATGGCAGCAGTGCTGTAGGGGGAACTCAGTGCTAGCCATATGTTCAGGTTCTCTATTTGCTAATGCAACCATGCTACCAAATACTTGGAAACATGAATACTTAGGCCATGGTTCCAAAACCAATAAGCATCAGGTTGGCTATATATATATATATATATATATATATATATATATATATATATATGTGGATACATATATACCAATATGTCAGGTGAATATTGCTAATGTATACTTAAGTACACTGAAGTGTTTACTGGGGGAGCTGTAAATTAGCCTTAAGCACCTAAATTACACTAAAATTCCAGTTTAGGCATGAAAGTGTTTTCCTTGATCTTACCTGAAGAGCAACCAAATTTAAATTATAAATGGGCATTTACACACTTAACTCCTATTTCATTCAGCACATGCTACATATCTGAAACCTTGCATGAAACTGACCCTGCAATGATCACACAAGAGAAAGGCAGCAAATCAGAGGAGTGAATGCTCACCTCTTGAATTACAAAGTGACTGAAGGGGAACTAATTTCAGCTTCTTTTAATATCTCCCTTCAAAAAGGCCATAGACTTTTCTTCACCACTCACACTTAAATAGCCTTTACCACGATTTACAGCTATGTTACTTAGTGCAATTTGTACCCTAAAAAACGTGCAACATTTTTCACTTTCAAACACAGCCCAACACAGACACACTCCCTCTCTCCTCTCTCACCTCCCCTGCTTCCAAAGCCTGACTCAGAAGTGGGGGGAATACACCACAACCACCACTACCCAACACCATCTATCTTGGGTTTATACAGACCTATTAAGAGGAATAAATTTTCTCAGGTATATAAAATTCTGACTGAACATAGTCCTGGGCAATCTGCTCTAGTTGACCCTGCTTGAGCAGAGGATTGGACAAGTCAGACTATCTGAGCTTGAGAGGTCCCTTCCAACCTAAACAGTCCTGTGATTTTGTGAAAATTTAACATTGGTATACATAAAACATAGGAATGTGACATTTTCTAATCCCATTACTTAGTTTAAAGCATCCATTTAGCAGGTCTTAGAAACCTGAGCTCCGTGAACATTAATATGTGCTCAGAAAGTGTTTCAAGCTTGTCAATAAGAAGGGTTTAATGCATGCATTTTCTTACAGTCATTTTCCTTATACTTTCAACACTACCCAACCCATCATCTTCAGCTTCCTGCAGAACTTCTTCCTTTTGAAGAAATCAAGACATTCTAACATTAAATAATTGCTGTATAGTATCTTCAAATTTCTGTGATAATGTATAACTTGACTTTTTATAGTAAGACTTAAGTTTTTATGTTAAATGTAACCGGCATGAGAAGAATAAGACCAGTAACAAGACATTTTAGAATTTACCAGGTTTACCAAATTAAAGTGCAGCTAGGGTAGGAGGCTAATGCTTTGCCAAGCTCTAACAACTGCCAAAGAGCAACAACAATAAAAGGGGATAGATAGTTAGCTATTACTATGCAAATGAAAAATAGGTTATGGGTTCAGGCATTTCACTTTGGCACAGTATGGCTCTTCACCAGAGTACTGCACTGGAGACACAGTCTCAGTCCACGTATTCCAAAATCTGTTAGTAACAACACTGTTTCCATTTGGAAGAAAGTGGTCTGCCATAAAAAAGACAACTTTTTCAAAATACTTACCTATCTTCCTGACAAATTTTGAATGTCTTAAACTATTTATATGTAAAACAAATAAACAAAAAATCCAACCAACACAAATAACACCCACTACACCATGTGAATGATGCAAGAGGAAATGATGTTTTCAAGAAATCTAGAACTTTAACAGATGCAAAAAACCTGGACCAACTTAACGAAACACTGCTATTTTAAGCAACATTTTCCCAAGTATGAAGAAGGAATGAGAAGGTACCAGAAGGACATCAGAGAACACGTGGTTGCAGTTTTTTTTTACCTGTTTTGAATTAGGTGACTCAGATATCTTGACACCAGGTGAGGCCACACCATGTCATCCCATCCAAACAGCTGCATCATTGATAGAACAGGTTGTGGCTGAAGATCTGATAGGGCTTTGCTGGGTATATCCAAAGCTAAGAGAGTAAAGCCTGATTTTAAAGAGAGAAAAACATGGTACCATGTTAATGTTTTCTCGTACATTCCCATTTCACAAAAAAAAAGCATTGAGAATTAATTAAAATTATTACTGTGCATTTCTGGAAGTACTAGAAATCTCAATTAAAACTGGGCAGCTGTTCTAACGGATAGCATTTGCATACATGGCAAAATGTAGTCTCTATCCCAAGGGGTTCACTTCTTTCCTGTGAGGGTGACAGAGCACTGACACAGGTTGCCCAGAGAGCTTGTGGAGTCTCCTCTGGAGATATCAAAAACCTGTCTGGATGCCACCCTGTACAATGTGCTCTAGGTGATCCTGCTTGGCATGGGGGTTGGACTAGGTGATCCTCAGAGGTCCCTTCCAACCTCAGCCATTCTGTGATTCTGAGGGTTTTTAAGTCGATGTAAGACACCAAACGCAAAACAGAGAAAATAACTTTTTTTTTTTAATCCTTCTTGGCCTCCCTTTATTGTCTCCATCCACCACTTCTTCCCTTATACACACAAGTATTATTGTGCTTTACAGAGTTGAGTTTTATTTACCTACTTTTTGTTTTCACACATCTCTCGCAGGGAAGAACTGTATTTGGAAAGGATGCACTGAGTAGAAGCTGGTATCTTTCTATTTTTAGAATAAGTTTTCAGGTATCAGAGGTTATTGTGTAAATAAAGCACTACAGACAAGCTTACTCTTGAAAAAAGGATCTTCATATAACAGCTGCAGATCTAGAAACTGGGGGTAGTACTACTTGGCATATAGGTTGCCTTTTTTTTTTTTTTAATGAAGCACAACTTTTTGCTGTTCCTGCTAGGTCTGCTGTAGCATAAAAATTAAAGCACAATCGTTGATGCTACAAATGACAAATGCATTTAATGTAATGTAATCAGAAATGCCGAGCAGTTATTATGTTATAGGAAATGAGTGGCAACAAATGAGTCAGGAAAATTATCTTTGGAGGGGACCAAAATAACAGGCTCACTGGTTCCCAAATTGTCCAATTCAAGTTAAGTATCAACATTAATTTATTATGGTAATGATTTATAAAACTGCAAGCATTGAGAAGCCCACTTTGAATTAGACAGAAAAGGCTAGTTTTCAGGAACACCAACAACGAAGCTCTTTTAATTAATGGTGTAGGGACAGACTACCTTAAGCTATGATGGACCTCACATTTCCTTATGTGCTTCAATATGAAAAAGGAGGTCATACAGAGTCCCTGCTCTGCCTTAGGTGAGGAAGCAATTTGTGCCAGCCTTCTCCCAGATTATTGCATTGTTTCTGCAGCACCAGCAGTAACACGGGTGAGGGAGAAAACGGAGACAGAAATGATAATGCGAGACCCAGGCTATTTGCCTGGCAGGGGGAGCAGGAGAGCTGTGACAGCTGCTCTCTCCTCTGGGCTGCAACCTCCAAGGCAAGAAGCTCGTACCACGTGGGAAGGGTTTGCCTTCTCCTCTGTAGTACTACCTAACATGTCTACATAAAGCAGGTCACAACTGCACTCCACTTCTCTTCAGCAGAGTTTATAATAGGTTGTTCTTCTTGCTATTCCACTGTGTTAATATAAAATAAAAAGATGTAACACCGTAGGAAATGAGTGAAAGTTATGACATTAACAACCTCTTCCTTTGATTTGTATTGCTGTTTTCCATAAATGCTTCAGCAGTGTGAGGCCACTGCAGTTGCACACTGCCTCCTTCATTAATGTCACTAACTACTGTAGAGCTGCTTCAAATGAAGGGTCTTTTCATGTTTCTATTACCAACTCAGTGCTTCCAAGCTTATAACTTTATCTAATTCACATCATGATGGAAAAAAATAAATTATACTTTACTTTTCTATCCATTTAGCTAAAATTTAAAGGACTATTGCAACTACAGAATACAATGCTCACTACTGACATTAAAGATCAAAATGGGATTTCCCACGTTCAGTGACATGCTGATTGTCTGGCTGCACATGGGAGTTCACACGCATATGGAATATTGCACGTCAAGATTAAGACCCTTCAGTGCAAAGCAAAATGAAAAATTAAACTGAGTTATGACATAGTTTTATGCCATGCCATGACCATAAAGGTTCAGCAAAAGCTAACAGTCATGCAATCAACCTTTTAAAAATTGTCTTCAGATGTAAAATATTACACAAAAATAAAAACTTGATTGAATCACAGCCATAGAGAAAAGATAGTTCAACACAAAGTTATAATAAGCTTCTACAAAAAGATACAAATTCTAGATACAGTGAAATAAATTATTCTCATTTATATTGTATAACATTTGCAATGCTGATTATAATCTGTGACTAGGAAGGAAAAAGAAATCAGGCTTGTATAGCTTCAAACCCCTTTGGAGTTCTCTGTTTGTATTCTATCAAGTAATTCAGCACTACAATATTTCTTCTTGTCAAAATATTTAGCACAGAATCTATTTTTATTTTTTTTTGCATTTATGCATATTTGAGTTACTACATGTAAGCAGCAATATCCCCAAATACAAAATCCTTGAAAGTCTGTGACCCAGAATACAGCAACAAATCCAGTAGTAGCATGGAGGGTCAATGCTAACCTGCAGCTGTATCAGCAAGCTGAGGGGAAGGTGGCATCTGTGACATTCTTTGGCTCTTCAAATACGGAAAAAAATTTCTCCAGAGAGCACTGGCGACAGCAAGGTGGTGCTCTTTAGCCACTAATGGAAGCTGTGCGTTTGGGTCTGCATTCCCTGGTTGAAGTCCCTGGCTTACCCGTTTGTGCACACTCCTAGGGAAAACAAAAACAGTGTTTACGTTCAATAAATGAAAATTTCTGATTTTTTTTTTAGAAATGCATTTACAACTACTTTAAACTGTAGAGCCTGAGAACTGCAGAATCATTTTGCGTAATTAAAACCTTTATGCAAAGACATTATGCATACCAGTTATTTGATGGATGAATGATGGCATATTAAGCACCATAAAGTTAATGTTAATTACTAATGTCAACCATTAATTATATGCTTTTTAATATGTCAGATCAAAATGAGAAATAGGCAGCTTTAAAATGAATATCTGCATTTTGCGACTGCTAGCATGACAAGCAAGTCTGCTTACAATCCAAAGCCAGATGCTTTTTAAATTTTTTTGCCAGCGAGGTTTTCAGGGTAGGGTTGTACGCAGCAAATAATGGCAAATGATTTTGATCAATTGTAAGGCTTCCTTCTGCAGCCTATTTCTCATTTGTAAAACCTCTCTAGGTACGAGTTTTGATAAGGGAAAAGATTCATTTTGTCCTGATGTGCAGCAGACAATTAGGTTTGACAGCAATGCCCACAGCTTTGTTAGTACAGTAAGGACAGAAGTTACCACTACACATAACTCCCATCTCTTCCTGAGACAATGTGGCATGAATTCAATAACGCACTCAATTTTCTTTGATTCTTCTAGTACCATTCCTGCTACTTAATCTAATTTGGAAGTTGTGACTTTCTAGAGGTTTAATAGAGATATGTCTGCAGGGAATCACTGTTCTCAGAGAAATGGGGGGTGGGGGGAAGCATTAATAAATTTGTCTGGTAGAGCAGGATAGGAGGCATTACGGCACTGGGCTGATCAACTAAATAACATGCTTATTAAAAACAATCTGTAGGAATGCACTATCATTCCTGTTCCTATTTATCTTCTGGTCAACTCAATTGAGATTGTGCATTAAAGCACAGGCAGCATTATTACATTTGCTTTATTAAATTCTATAAACAGCACTGTAAAGTCAGAGTCAAGATATTTATAAGATAATGGCAAACAGCAGAGGCATTGAGACTTGCCTTAACGCTCACATATGTAGACTATAAAAATATTTTTTTAATTGCTGTTGTCAAGATAGCAAGCGTTTCACAAAAACTCTTCCCCTAGATCTTTATTTTGGGCTCACCCTAATTTGAAATAAACCAAAACAAAAATAGAAAAAAAAAAAAAAACCTCCAGTCCCTAGTTTCCTTCTGGGAATGTGGGAAAATTATAAGAGAATTACACAACTCACAGCACTCATTAGGACATCTGAAATGGAATAATTTTAAATAAAGAGTAGGCTGGCTGCAAGGCCTTCACTTACCAGGGCTGATATTAGAAGCGCATCTCATTATATCAAATTAGTATCCAAAAATTCTGCCTAACACCTAATTTAAAACATAAAACATACTGGCTGTCAAAGGTAACGATACCTTATGCCTGCCTGTAGGCATCCATTAGTTTCAATAGGACAGACAGTGAGAAAATTGAGTATCAGCTACTTTTTGAATGGCTACATTTAACATACGCGGACGGGGACGTAACATTAGGGGGAATCAAGTATTTCTTAGAGAGACGGCGCTAGTCCAAACACAGGAACAGAAGCCAGGAACTCTAAACCCAACGTTTATTCCCTGTGTGGCTTCACATAAATCATACAGCCTTTGTTAGCCTCAGTTTCCCAGCCATGATATTTGGATAGTAAGACAGCTTACCCTTTAAGGATGCTGTGAAAACAATCAACGCTTAGAAAGTGAGGATTATATTCAGTATGTCAGTTGGTATTCCTATTTACAGGGCATATTATCCAAGTCAACATGAATCGAAATAGAAGTGAGATTAGCATAAAAAGTCAAGTAATACTTCTTTGGAAGTATCCCTTATTAAAAAAGGACAAAGAAAAGGGTGCAGAAATTGTGAGGTCTAGAGGGCAGGCAATGAATAAGCAAAGAAGCAGCTTAAAGCAAGACTAAAGAAGCAGGTTAAAAATAGCGTTTTCCCCATTAAAAAAAAAAAAAAGTTTAGCAGTAAAAACAAAGGGACTTTCTGCTTTACTTTGTTAAGAAAGGAAAGTGCAATTCCTCACAGTGCAGAGAATAAAACTTCCAGGAGCAAATTCTGTCCTATGTACGTCCAGACTAAATTGTAAAATTGCACAAAGACCTTTTCCTCTCCTCTAAATTGCCTCTCCAAAGAAGGGTGGCTCGCATCTCCCTTAGACATCTATGCAAAGCAGAAGGGTGTACAGACTTCCAAAGTAAGGTAATATATCTCTGTGTCAGTGGAAGGGCAACACGTACAAATCAGTATTTATGTTTATTCATAGTAACCTACACAAATGCTTGCAATAAGGGAAATGCTTAGAATCGATGGAGCATCAATGCGTGCTGCAGCTCTTGTAGCCAGCTACTTCTACGAATAAGCAAATTTAATTCCATAAAAATGCAGATAAACACAATTTTACCTTTTATTCAGGCTTCCACATTCTTCTAACAGTAGACAAGCAAACCATAAAACATCACTCCATTTCTGAAAACATATACATCTAGTTTTCCATTACGTTAAGACCTCTGGAACCACTGGTTGCCTCATTACAATGGTAATAACTTGGTGGGGATTTTTACTTGTCTTAAATCCCGGATTTTCTACTTCTGCAAAAAGTGATTGTTTTTTGTTGGTGGTGGTTGTTTGTTTTTCTATTTTGCTATCAGATAAAATAAACCCTGGCTTTATAAAAGAAGGGAATGTTTGTGGTACATGAATGAGGACTGTGCTGGTTGTATAGATAACAACGGCAGTATGCAGGATTTTGTGTCCTACATTTGGTTAAGGAACTGCAACCATTTATTTGGACACAAGTCTTGTAAACATATATCCTGCCTTCGCTACTTCAAGCCTGGATTACTAACATTGAGTGAAAATTTAGGTCAAACTGGAGAAGACTAAATGCTAAAGCCTACACAAATACTGGAAACACGAGTCACTACTAGTCCATTACCTGCCATGGCTACCTATCGGCCTCCAGACATAAAAAAAAAACATCATTTAATTTGAATCACAAGGGCTTGGGACTCCGTAACAGTGACAGAACCTCTCTCCCCTCCTGCCAGTATTACCAGGGACACACGCTACCATCCTCAGAGGCTCCCAGCCCATAAATCCAGACACTGGTTTCTTCACAGATGGTGCTCCCAGACCACGCCAGGCCACCCATAGCATCCACAGAGCTCAGATGCACACCACAGCCAAGATTAAACCCGGGCAAGTCTTTTTTAGAAGACCTGAATGACCTTTTGATGTTGAAGCAAGCAAATAAATAATAAAAAAACACGCCTGCAGAACCAACACCCTCGGATAAATCTAGGCAGATTGAGTAGAAATGTATGAGTATTTCTAACATGATAAATGGCTTTGATGTTTAGAATTTCAACTACTAACGTCAGTTCTTTCAAAGAGAAGTCAGCAGAAGTAAAATGAAACAAAACTTCATCACACCTCGATTCAGAGATGGGTAATAGGGCCCTTGTGCTCTCTGCAGACCAAAGGACTAGAATGAGACTTGAACTTGGAAACTTCCCTCACAAAACTGCCCCTTTTTGCCTCAGCATCAGAAGTTTTGCATTTTGATATTCTGACAACAAATGCATTGTGCCTTAGTCTTATTTTAATGTTTTCATTAAGGTGTTAAAAGCAACAGATTTGGCTGGGGGAAGCTGAGACTTCTTCAGATATGGGATAGCTATGAAGATTTCAGCATAAAGAATGGAAAAGATATGGGAACAAAAAATGTGAGAGTTTGGATTTTAGTGAAGATGACAGACCAGCCTTACATCCTCTCAACAAACCCCAGACACAGAAGGTATGTCAGCTACTCGGAAGCGTGCATGCTCCCAGTAACTAGTTCTACCCCAAATCAAGCTGAAAGAGATCCTTGCATGTCCCTCCACATGCTTTCGAAAATAATTTGGTATATGTATTCATCCAGTTGCCTATTGTGCCATTTAGTTCCATGATAATTATAGAAAGTCTCAACTATAGCACTTATTTCATTGATCCATATGGATGCCAGCCCCCATGTTGACAAACTCACTGTTCAACTTCTATTTAGCAACTGGCTCATAAGCATTTACTTATTTTTATGTCTGTGCTTCAAATATGCAATTTTCACTAAATATATGTACGTTTCTGAAATCATAACCTGTTATACTACCATAAACTGTAACGCAAAGTGTGAAGGAGAACACATTTTTAGAGTGCATTAATTACTTTTGTGCAGAATTTTTCAGTACTCGTTTAAAAAAGAAAAGCTAGTTTAAACATGGGTGGCATTCAAAAAGGCAAGAACCAAATGGACACATCTGGGCTCAGGCCCACTTTCATGTAGGATCATGGAGTTCTGCCATGGGGCACCCTAGGTGTACACCAGCTCCCCCCTACTTTTTTCCAAGTTTCCAGTAGAAGTTAAATCTGGGGATATGTGACATAAAAAATTGAGGTAAGGTGTGGACAAGTCACTGACCTGGACCACCTGTGGAGGAGGAGAGAGGTGCTGATCTGGCACCATGAGGAACCTTTCCACCAGAAAAAAACAGTGCAGCACCGCACCAGGCTACCCTGGGAGGCAGTTGAGTCTCCACCACTGGAGACCTTGGAGACTTAGCTAGAGAGAGCCATCGCTGATGTCACCTAATGTAGGTGACAGTCTGTCTTTGAGCAGAAGGTTGTTCGACAAGACCCCTTCCAACTACCATTTCTATGATACCTGTAACGCAACTCGGTAATGCTCAGTTTAGATACAGACCAGCTTTTAATGTACCAGACTGGAAATCATGAACTAAACTTAATAACCAGCTTTTACTTCTCCAATATATGGGACAAGGTGGAACCTAGCAAAGAAATAAGTAATAGCCTGCAATTGAGAATCATGATTTCAAAACTAGTTCACAGGAAGTGATGAAAAAAGACATGAAAAGTCACCTACCCCCCAGTCTGAAGTAACAAACTGTGTGATCCTACTTCTCTTATAGATGCAGATTCATGAAGTGAACCTGGATTCACACAAGTGGCGCACTAGTTGCAGAGTGCTTGCACAGGGGCACACCTAAAGGAAAATGCCCCAGCCTGACCGCACTCAGAGATCGGTGGAAAGTCATAGATGTGGGTTTCTGAAATCCCATGGTGAGGGCTTTTGGCTTCTTGATCACTGGTAAATGATGTCCCCACTTGACCTAATGCATAAAAAGGCGAACCTTCTTTCTCCTGTGCATGGTTTTGAATGCAGGTAGGCAGGGTTGCAAGCTCTGCGCTGAACTCTTAGTTATCAGTGTTTATTAGGTGCACTGATAGCATGCTTACAAGAATTCTAAGTGCCAAAACATAAAGTTTATGGTCTCAAAGTACCTAAGCTGGATGATAAACAGCTAAGGACTGTGAAAACAGCCTTAGTGTTTTTGGGCACACGCATTACAAGTTTAGGTACCTAGAGAATGTCAATGGTTAAAATGGAGTCCCCTGCACCCTTTCAGACACTTCCACGTTTAGGCAGTTTCTGTGGAACATGTGTGAAGGCAGGTGACTAAATTCTACATAAGTCTGATTCAAACATCCAAATCCTCTTTTAAATCTGTTTCTAAGCTCTTTGGGACACAAGTTCTTTCTGCATCCCTTCATATTGCACACAGTATATTGAGACTGGTACGACTGCAGCAGCAGCTCAGCAGAAGTAATCCCACCTCAAATCAGAATCTCTCAATTCAAGTTGTTTCCATAGCTGCAATATATATATACAAAGTACCTATAAAGTTCCTTAATACTTGAGCAACAGTGTTTTCACTCTGATAGCTGAAAAAAGAAAGCACAATTTTAAACCATCTTTAGGGAAATAAAAAATAGATTTCAGAAGGATAAGCAACATGAGAAACTTAAGGCCAAAACCAAAATTTCCCACTCATTAAAATAAATGTCTGAAGAAAAAATGTTCATAATGAAAGTGTCAGCGCTGTGCATGCCACAATGATAGCATCACCACCACCACCACCAAGTTATAATGCTGACTGTACAAACAGAACTGGAGAAACCATGGTAAAATATTATCAAACATTAACATGCCGCCATCAGCACAGTATTTATAAAATTATGTTTCAGTGTTCTTCCTTCAGTTTAATCTGCTTCAATAATCCACAATAAACTGCATGTTTAAATGTTTACAGAAAAACAGATGTCAGAATAATATGCCTGGTTATGTACGCGTGTGTTGATCACTGATTGGTGCAATGAGGGAAAAAGGGAAGAAGGATGCTTTTCAGAACTGTAACACCCAGGAATTTTATCAAATGCTTTAATTTATCCATTTGTGCTTAAGCTTTTACAGCACAGGCTTGCACAAAATCACACGTGTCAGTGTTACATGTCTTACCAGGCACAACATGAAGCATAGGCAAAGCGAGGTCTTACATGTTGGATGAAATACAAAGAAATGAGAGGAGGGATAAAAGGATGGAATGGTTAAAAAGCAGGGCACAAACAGATCTTCCACTCCTGAATCTTAATTCCCAAACTTCTCACTTAGTAATCACATTGCTGTCTTTTGACCTGGAAGTTCCCTGGGTATCCACAATTCAGCTACATGTCCCTAAATGTCCATAAACGCCTTGAGCCGAGCGGCCAGCCCACAGTCTCCATCTACTGGGGCTCAGAAATCTGATCACGACTAACCCGTTCCAACCTAAGCAGGGTATAGCAGTAGCTACCTTCATTTAATAAAAAAAAAGTGTCCAGGTATTAATATAACAAACAATGAATCACAGCCTCAGTGAGCAGGGCACTTGGGTCATTTTGACAAATTATTTTGGGGATTCAGCACTGCTGCTGGGACTGAGAGTTTCACATTAAGTACATAACGGAAAAAAAATATCCAGAACAAGGAATGGAAACCATGATGCTCTTCTCTCCCAGTATTATGTCCTAACAGCTATTTAATCCTTTGGACTATCTGCTGTTTGTTATCAAAAAACGTAAGAAATAAAATACGGTTTAAGCACACATCTTCAGCAGTGGGACTCCGCAGTAGTTCCAAGCACACTGAACCTGCTCCTCAGGACACTGGACCAGTCATTTCTGGTGGACTCAACCCTGCAATGCACATCTTCTGTAGGCTTGCAGTAGACCAAGCCCCATGCAGGAGGCAAGATTTTTTTTTTGGGGGGGGTGTCAAACCTACTTTTCCCCACATGCTTAGAAAAGGAGCAAAATTGCTTAACTCTAGGTGTTGATTTTCATGTTAAGACACACACCTACAACGCTGACAGCAAACCAACTAATCTGTGGGCAGCTGATTTCTTCACTGGAGCTGTATTTTATGTCTTTGGAAGCAAAGCTATCAAAACATTCCAAGTGGTTTGATCTTAGATGCATGCTGCACATGCCAAAGTAGTTGCTGCTGAGCTGGATCTGTTACTCTGTAAGGCCATCAGATCCTTACAACACCGGAGAGCCTCCCACTACCTCAGAGCAGAGGCCTGCCAAGCTCCAGTGTCCTCCTAGCTCATCTGAATGGAGCGGGTAGGCAAGAAGATGGCCTAGTGCTCTGGAGCAAAAGGCCAAAAAATGCCAAAGTCACCATAACTGGTACCCTGTGTGGGCCACCATTAATGGCTTTAAACTAAAAGAGGGGAGGTTTAGATTAGAGGTCAGGAGGAAATTCTTCACTCAGAGGGGGGTGAGGCACTGGCATAGGTTGCCCAGAGAAGCTGTGGATGCCCCATCCCTGGAGGTGCTCAAGGCCAGGCTGGATGGGGCTTTGGGCAACCTGGTCTGGTGGGAGGTGTCCATGCCCATGGCAGGGGGGATGGAATTAGATGGTCTTTAAGGTCCCTTCCAACCCAACCCATTCTATGATCTATGATAACATCATAGGACTGACGACCTTCAGAGCATAATTTAAAGCACTCATTTACACATACAGAGAAAATAAAAATGCCAGCGTATCTAGCTTAGGCTGTAAAAGACACACAGAGATATTAGGACAGCATTTCAATTAGGACAGCTTCTCTTTAAAGTCTTAGCAAATCATTGGTATAATCATTGTTATAAGTTCCTCCACCCAATAATCCCCATCAAACTGTTTTTTTTTTTTTTTTTTTTTTTACACGCACATTAGGGAAACACTGCCCCTAAACATCCTAAAATATATTTTGCATTACATTCCTTTAATTGAAAAAACGCCTACTGATAAAATAAAAGGCTACAGATCCTCTCAATTTACTACCCATCAGTCACTGCCTGAGCAGCAGCAGACCGCACACTCTTTCTTACTGAACATCCAGTAGGCTTATATGGAGCCATTCCAAGTCTTTCATCGAGGGTACAAATCTTCAAATCTCAGCGGAAAACCTACTATATTCCTATTGTTAGTGGTCATGGACAGAACAGACTCAACAGTTAAGCTTCTAATGTGACAATTTATATAAGGAGAGTAATTAAAGTTTATTAAAAATCCAGATAACCTTCCCCAATCAAACCAACGAATGCCCATGAGCACTCAAACCAGATGTGAATTTAGCTCAGGGTCACTTTTCCAAGTTAAACAATATCAACAGAAAACACCTCAAACTAAACGATCCTGCTTAGTTACTACACAGATTCAGGAAATTACATAAACCTATTTAAAATACAAATATTTTAAGAACAGTTAACCACTGCTGACAACTATTTTTTTCCTTAAAGTGATTTGAAGACTAAAACCAAGTTTCATTTCTCAGACATTATTTGGGATATTCACCAAAACTTACAAAAGAGTGGGGAGAGTATGACAGATCCTCTTAAATTTGTAATGCAAGTACAGCAGCAGCAATATTTTCTCACCTTACCTGACTGTGTATTAGTAAATATGATACAAGTTGTCAGTAATTAAAAAAATCATAAGAGCTAAGTTCCCTAGCTGTTGACAGTATAATTCTTTAATATCCTTACAAGCAACTATATTTTATGACTATGTGGGGAGGGAGAGAGGGTTGCTTTATGTATCTTCCACAAGTCAGTCAACTGCACAATTAAAAGCATTTGTTTGTGCTACTTTTTGACATAAAACTAAAAAGTAAATCAAAACCAGCACTCTGTATAAAGCTTTTCAAGCTTAAGGTAATATTTAAAAAAACTAAGACAAAAAACAACCATTGCAATGGACCCTATAATAAGCAAAAATGGAAAACATCCTCTACTCAAATTATAAGTAAATGTTCATAGCATATTATATTTTGCAACAGATGTTGTAATACACCACTTGGCAGCTACTTCTCTTGAGAAATCTGACTCAAGGATCGTGGCTCTTCTTTGCCCAAACTCATACAGAGGTATTTGATAGCTATGTTCTTCACTAAATTCTTTAGATTTAAGTGTAACAGTACAAAAAGCACATAGCATGAAAAAAAAAAAAGATGAACTGAAAGTCTCAGGTTTTAAGACAGTCTATTTTCCCACAGCAATATGGAAACAATGATATGTTATGACAATTAACCAGCAAAGTTACTTTTCTTTGCTTGACCCATTTTCCTGGATTAAGCAATCACTGGAATCAGTAAAAGCAACCTTGACCTAATCCATTTCGAAGTTTTTAAACCAAGCTTTCAAAGTAAGAGGTGTTAGCTTGTCAAGCTGTAGTATTTCTGAGCATGGTTGAAGCTACAAAAAAGGCACCCACTGCAATTTAACCATTCTAAATATATAGGGCTGAGCAAGATGATCTTTCTCAGCATTTCCCATCAGGAGGACACAGTCCAAAATTAACTTTGTCATGGGTATTCTCTGCCTCTTGCACAAGTATTATGATTCTAAACCCTTTGAAATGTTAAATATTTTCATTTTGGGGACTTATCCTTCTGGAATTTTAGGAGGCGCACATAGGAGGTGACAAAGGCAACTCAATAGTCAGGTGTAACTCACCAATACTCTTATTATTATTATTAAACTGGAAGCCAAAAGCTGTGCCAGGGCTAAAGCAGTCCAAGTCCAAACATTCCCACCCTTTACTGGAGGGCGACAAAAGTTCCCAGAACAACATCACCAGACTTTACAGAGACAAGAGGATAAAAAAGTCTGTATCAAAACTCATGGAGTTGAAGGAAGAAACATGGAAATCCTTCAAACAGGAAAGCTGGCAGACAGCAAATGCTGAAAAGTTTAACTCAGAAAAAAAAAAAAAAAGGACAGAAAAAAACAGCAATGAAGTGACCTCCAAGCATAACCATCTCTCTCTCTCGTATTATAGCACTTCTTTCATCACATTCTTCCTTCAGTGACCTCTCCCCCATGCACTATATGGTGGAAAAGAGACCTGGAGAATGGAATGTGATGAGCCTGTCCTGTCCTTCTGACTCTCCCAGATGACTGTGGACGCAGCAAGACTTGCAATGATCCAGGCCAAACAGATGCCATAATCGTGAGATGCAACTGAACGTTGTCGTATGAACACTACAAAGAATTTTCCATCTGTTGCTTGATGGAGATAAATAAATGGAGAAATGGGCCAGCAGCCTACCCAAAACATCTCTTATTTAATTACAAAAAATAGCAAGTATTTGAAAAAGACCTAGCTCAAAATAAATTAATGGAAAAAGTAAAAGGAAATCAAGCTTCAAATTCATTACAGGCTGGATTCCCTAAATCCTAAATCCAGCAAGTGTCACCAAAAATGTGATTCTACAATGTGCAATACTGGAGACAGGGCAATACGTTCTAATAATTTTCTGTGAATTTAAATTCAAATTTCAGAGAAAAGGTGTTCATTAATAGGCCTGTATTCATCACAGATAGAAAATCTCAATGCATTTTATATTGCTTCTTCAGTCTACTGGCACAGATGTAATACAGTTTCTGTATTTTCAGATGCAGAATGCTAGGATTTATTTTTTTAAAAATTACTCTAAAACATTGCTTGCATTCTAAAATAAATATGTAATACTTTCCTAAAACATTCAGCATTTTATCAGCAGACAGCAAAAGTCCCTTAGTTAACCTCTAATTCATTTTTAGGACATAGATAAATCATTTGTTTTACCCATTTTTGAATGGTTATGTTTGATGAGTATTCCCTGTATATGTCCACTTGGAAGAAGTGTCCAATGCAACATCTGCAGAACCACGCTAATAAAAAGTATTTATCTGCATGTCACAGAGCTCATCTCTTGAGATCAGAGGTTCTCACCTTCCCTGGAATGGAAAGCGTTAATGCTCTGAATAAAAGGTTTTCAACTGCAGTTGAATCATGTGAAGATTATCAATATAGCAGCAATGTACAAAGGGGCTTCAGCAAGGTTACTGAGTTTAATATAATCCCCTCTATAGCTAAGCACAGTAATAGACAACCCTGTATTAACTGTGGGCAGCATGTTGTGTGTGCTCAGTAAGACTTTTAAAATATACAGGGAGAACAAGAAATCCCCAACATCTTTATTATGCTCAAAGACAAAGTAAAGATATTAACAAGAGACACAAAACCCTAAAACACAAAGGTACAGAAAAAAAACCCACAAACATCCAGAGCTGCAGAATATTAGTTAGCACTCTCTCCTTAATCTCAAAGGGTGTAACTACATCGCCAAAAAGACAAGTTGCTATGACTGTAATTTAAATGCAAGCAACAAATGCGCTAGACTACTTTGGCTAGGTCTACTGGGAGGGAATATTATGTCCGCTTCAGCCGCCCCAGCAAATTTGTGCCAGACAGCTGTTGTCTTTTGCTAACCACATTTAACTAAGATAAGGTTGAAAGACCATCAAAGACAACATAACTTGTGTGAATGCTGTGCAACTCGTTCACATTTCAGCTTGTGGAAAAGTCTCGGCAAAATCCTGCAGTTAATTTGAGCTCAACTGCAATTTACCTTCATTGCCTTCACTACTATTGAGGCGAGGTGGCTTCCCCCCAGTCCTACACAGGCATACACTAAGACTGAGGTTTTCGTGGTATCTTTAATGCACAGGCAGCAGAAACTGGAACATGCGCACACACAGGCACATAGCTACCCTCCTCTGCTGATCCAGAATATCTTCTCAGGACCCAGGAGAGCCAGTCCTAGTACTACAATAGCTTTGACCAACATAACAAAAAATTCCCCAGTAAGTTCCCCTATCAGACGCAGAACTTGAAAACACTAAATGTATCAGCCTCTACTGCACTGTTTTGTGAGGATCCTCTTGGAAATGGATCAGGAGCAAGCAGTGAGCTAGCTGCACATGCTGACTCATAAATAGTAGACTGTAGGATTCAAAGTATGTTCATCACGCAATTGAAATATTCTTTACAAGAAGCAGACATTCAGTCATGTGGCAGTCTGTAGGCACATCATTTTGTCTGATGGGAGATTAAAAGAAAAAACAACACAAAACTCTTAACCACCATCAACAGGACTTACCAAACGAACAAGAAGTTACCAAGCATTGTGGTGGTAAATGCCATATGACAGATATTTCCTCTCACAACACGGGAAGGGCCTATAGGAGACATTGGGAGCTCTGTGCTCAGCCCTGACTGCAAGGAAGGTCACCCTTTGGTTTGGGGATTTTTGTTCATTTGTTTTGTTTTAAACACGGAGTCATCCTTTATACAGAATACTTGTTAGAAAACTACTGAGAACTTGCAATTACATTTCTATAACTTTAAATGACAGGGACATTAAAAAAAAGATTCAGTGCTAAGCTTGCTTTCCAAAGTATTTTATGTTTGAAAGAACAAAGTCTAAATCACTTCAGATGATCTCTATTCAAGTTCCTACCCAATTAAGAACACAAATTCTAGCATCTGTCATACAGAGAAAAGACAGTATTAGCTGTTTTTTTTTGTTTGGTTGGTTGGTTGTTTTTTCCACTGGAAACAGCGGTCATTGCCAGTACCCGACTATTTTTTAACAAAATGACATCTTTTCCTTCCTGCCATCAGAGCAATATCAAAAGATCCACTCAACCCTGTCAAGGCCTTCCTAGTGAACTCTTTACTTTCATAACTGTAAAAAGATGCTGCACATTAAGCAATGTCCTGGTGTTATCGGCAGCAGTCCTGCCTACAATAAATACTGTTGACCACAAAACCCACGTTCTCCATTCTTACTGAAAAATCAAAGAAAGATGGTTGAGGTTGGAAGAAACCTCTGGTTTCTGGGGCTGGTCCAACCCCAGCTCAAAGCAAGGCCGGTCTTGAATGACTAACAAAAGTCAAAAAAAAAGTCAAAGTTTTACAACCTCACTTAGAAATTTGTTCCAAAGTTTGACTATCCTATTCCTGTATCTAATAAGAATTTCCTTCATCACAATCTCAGTCTATTGCTTCTTACCACCGTACATACCTGTATGGTCTCAAGGGTCTGATTCTATCTCAGAGGTTAACTCCCATTATATTGTTGTAGAAAATAAAATGCCTCCCCCCTACACCTCCCATCCAAGCCTTCTTTTCTTAAGGCTGAACAAACTCAGTTTTCTCTGCCTCCTGTCACAGGAGATGTGCTCCACACTCGTAATCAACTTGGTGGTCCTCTGCTGGACTTAACCCAGTATTTCAGTGTCTTTCTTGTACTGGGAACCCAGTATGCTGCTTATTTATAAAACAATTATATGAAACAAATTCTTCCAGAACACCAGGAGGGCAGCAAAGTGCATCTACAGCTACACAATAGCTCATTTCCCGATACAATAAATTTTCTGATTTTTTTTTTACAAGTTAAGCCCCTTTTACCAATTCCTTACTGTCTTTTCTTCAGAAAACAAATTCCTTGAGATCTGAAAACTATGCAGTATGACTGGAATGCCAATCAACTCGTTTTGAGAGGTCAGTGCTGAAACCCATTTTGAAGTTATATAGTTTCCAAAAAGCATCCTACATTCAGCTCTTCCCTGGGACTCCAAGATATGGATGACACCAGCTGACAATGATAATGACAGGACAGATTCATATTTTCTGTAAAATATAGCTTGCACACTTTAAAAAGGTAACTTTTAACACAGTAAAGCTATCCTAAATAAATAACTAGATAAAGTTTAATGGGTTGACTTTAAGCAGACTCCCTTAGAATTCATAGCCCAGTAGTTTAATGGACTTCCCACAGCAGGGGTCAGACAGCCACATTGTGTACTAAAATAGGTCTCTGTTTAAGCCCATGGTGTTTCATTCAAACAGATGAAAAGCATATATATCTCTTTGGAAAAGCTTATGATCTGAAAGATGTGATAGTAAACTTATGGCTATGTAAAGATCATTAAAATTCTTCTTGGTCAAACTATGGAAATCAAAGTTTGGCAAATTGCTTGGAACAAACTCACCAAGGACAACCTCATCACCTCTTTCAAATGTTTTCCTTTACCACAGCATTTAGACATGCAGTTTCACTCATTCAGCTTGTTTTCATCCACGCTAAAATACAAGACAAGAGAAACTGGTAAAACATCCATCCTGGCTGTAGAAATCCAGCAGTTGAGTTCGTGTCTTCTGAGTTGAAATTTCCTGATCTAATCAGACGCGAAACGGACTCGGAGGAAAACTTCACACAGCCCGGAGGGGAAATGAAGGAACAATATCAAAACACAAACCCCAAATACTGAAAGCAAACAAAGAAGAAGTACTATTACTCAGTTACCTCTTCAGACATTTTGAACATAATTTCCAGCAGCACACCTGCCTTACATTGCAAGCCTAACACTTGATTATTATCATACCTTTCTTATTTTTCAGATAGGAAATCTGAGAAAATACTTTGAGGTGTTTGTGTTTCTCTTAATTTAAAAAAGGACTGACAGAGAGGAACTGTATTTCAAAGGGTTTTTTTGATCGTTTTTAAATGAAACTCTTCTGCTCCTAACTCCTCTATCTTTGCAGAAAATCAAGAATTGTACGCATATGGATACCCCCTAGCAGCTTGCCGTGAATAATATACTGTAAGTTGTTTAGGAAAAATCCTTCCATGTCAGAAACCAGGAAGGCAGGCAAATTTGTGCTCAAGACAACGAAGTACTTTGTTTCTGAAGTCTAAAACAAAATATTGTACTTCGTCCCTGCAAAATCTTTTTTATTTTTACGGAGTATCTATTGCGTTAAAGGATGCTGTTCAAGTAATGTATCTTTTCAGTGAAGGAGATAACTTTAGGTAGAAAATATCCCTGACTAACACTGCTCCCAACATTTGGTAATATAGACAGCAGAGCTAATTTTCTGTCATTCAGGAACGTAGGCTTCTGTCATTCAGGAACTGTAGGCCTGCTAAACTTTTATCATCATCCCCTCTGAACACAGTAAAAATCACTGTTAGAACTGATGGTTTATTAGATCAAAGCTACCATCAACAATGTCAATTCTGCCCGGTAGTGTTAACAGGAAAATGTTTTACGAGTTCTACCACTGGGCATCCATTTAACTTCCAGCACCAGCTATGCTGTAAAATCGTGCACATAATTTATTTGGTGACCTGTGTGTGTGGGAAGCATTATCTAGGCGAAACTTCTCACAGTCTGACAAAATGCTTTGATTTGTACTGTTCAGATGATTGAACAAAGAGTTTAAGCAATCACCAACAATAGCTTTTATCTCCAAATGTGCTAAAAGTGTAATACTACATGAGAGCAACCTATTGCTTTAAGAGCAGATCTGATAAAATGGAAGTGATTGGATAAATATTACATTTTCAACTTGTACACATCTTGTCCATTAGGTTTAAATATTGCGTAAAGTTCATGTTTATCTTAAATATCATTTTTAGCAATTTCCCCATGCGATATTCCCAATACCCCCATGGTATCCACGGTAACCTCTCTGCTTACATATACCTTAAAATACACATTAATTCCCATTAGGTGAAGTAAACAGAAAACAGCCATTCATATTTCCTCAAGCTACTGCTGACTTTTCTTTTAGCTAGTATTCAGTAGTCTTTGAAACAGTTCCCAGTTTAAGTCCGCCACATGCATTGACAGGCAGGTATGTCACCAAATTCTGTTCGCTGTGTCAAGGAAAAACTGATTTAATCACTCCTTATAATATATACAGTATACAAATACAGGTGACTAATCGATTCCTGCATAATCCCAACAGTGCAGATTCAACAACTTATGGTATTTCTTTCAGTGCAAAGGTACCATTACTACTCTTGCATACTGTTACTACTCTTCCCAACGTTTAATCTATTCCTTCCCTATACTATAAAAAGCATTTTATATATAATAATGTGACACATGCTGCAACGCCTTCCAAAAGAGAGACTCGCCTCAGAGAGGAAACGTGCTCAGTAAAATATTATTAAACCCTAATATTCCTTTGTCTTTCACATGAGAACAGAAAGGGTTATTGCTTAAGAGTAAGAACTTTCAGCCCAGAATTTCTATTCTAATTTTTAAAACCATTCCGCCCCTATGGGCCTGCTTGGTACCTTTTTAAACTCCTTATGACACATTCACCTACTTAATAATTACCTTTCTACGAAAGCAGCCGATCAATGTATTTTCTGATGTTTTTACATAATAAACACTAGAGAGAAAAGCCAGCATGATCCTTGGGACACCTACTAGCTCCCACTACTCTTTCCCTATGTTCAGCATGTCATCCCCTTACTACATGGCATCGGGTACCACAGAAAGACGACATTTTGTTAGGAATGGCTGCTACTTGGAAATAATTGTTTAAAGTTTGCTACGCAGCTGGTGGGAGATTTCAGAGACCTTGCGAGACACACGGAGTTAAATGTTTAAGCTGTTTTTCCTATCTTGTTCTTCAAAACCTTAAACTAGAAAATCCCTCGAGTGAAAAGTCAGAGAAAGGCTGCCATCCCTTCTAGAGTTAAAAGATGCTTTTGTAAGATTTTAGGTCAGATTAACCTTTTGCTCACAATAGGGCTGGTTATTGGTTTTTATTTTTTACTGTCTTTAACACAGGTAAAAAAAAATCAATATGAAGCGAGACAAAGGGCTCTGGAGGCCCTGGCTACACCAGCTTTTGGTTTGGCTCATGCACAATCCTACAACATGCTGCGGCTGGGAAGGATTAGCCTGCTTGTGTTGAGTAAACCGATGATACTCAATAAACAGTTTCTGTTGTAAACCCCTTAGGACGTGCAAAGCCACACTAGTTGGCATTAGACCAGATAAGCTGCCGAACCAGCTGTAATCTCATTTAGACCTGAGCTGATCCTCCTGTCCTTTCATTCCACAGGATCAAAGCAAACCACTGAGGAGGCAGCTGTATTATAGCAGCAGTGCTTGCTGGATGCGGCAAACATTTCATAAATTCCTCTCCTTGAAGCAAGCCTGAACATAATCTACCCAGAGCCAGTTCAATCAATGGATTTCTGAATTCATTAGTCTTATTATTACAGGATAACTGTTTTCTCCACATAGTGTGGTAGACGTTGCAAGCCAACTTTGCAAAACAGCTCTTATTGCTGACCATTTCTTTCTGGTAATGCACCTTTGCATTTTTGCTGTGCCACATGAAAATGATTTAAATCTCTTCTACGCAGTATTTTTTTTTTAAAGACTGGAAATGAAACCAATTCACATATATTCAAGTAGGAAGCACCGATAATATACTAAAGTCTTCCAAGCGTAATTACTGGCTACCTGCTCGTACGCTTCCATGCATCAGTAATAATAACCAATGTTTTCTGAGCTTAATGACAGCAGATGATAATAGCGAAAGCTGAGATTATATCATTGTAGCAGCATAACAAATACAGACTAAAATTACAGATGAGAAAGGAGTCATTCTACGAAAAAGATTTCTATTTGCCCTTTACTCTGTATTCTGTGGAATTAGGAAGGAGAAATATTTTCATTGTTAAAGAAATAAATAGCCGCTCTTAAACAAAAACCACAAAAGCAACAGGTCTTTTTAAACTAAGCAAAAGTGAAACCCAAGGCACTGGATCAAATAAGACTTGAGGGTGCAACATTTGATTTCTGGACAGTCTGGAGTTTCCACTGTGAAATTATAGTTAAAAAATTTCAGAGTGTAACCTTAAAGCTTTAGAAGAACATAAAGTGTAATTCAGAAAAGGTGTCAGCCGTTCCATTTCCCAACACTGAAGTGAGCAATACAACATATACTCACAGATAAAGAAAGTAAAATTAGATTTGTAACTTACATTGCAATAGCCCAATATTATTAAAAACATTTGCACTCCTTTGATTTAGTAACTGTATTACCTGTTAACGTAAAGTCAAAATTTTCAGGTGCAGTTGCATTGGAAAAAAAGAATTATCCAGAGCAGAAGCGACTCTTGTGTCATATACAAGTCACGTTAACAAGTCTTGGATCACTCCTTTTTGGAGAATTAACAGTTGCCACAGAAACAACTTTGGCCAGAAAAACAGGGGAGGCCAGGTAACCCTGACACCTAAGGTAAAACCAGCAGTGTCTGTGACTTACTGCTACTTGCAGCCAGCATAAATATAAAACACATTCATGTACGTGAGTACAACAGACAGGATCCCTCAGAGGGAACTGCTCCAAGTTACGGAGCACAAGATCTGTATCATCTTTGCGTACACACATCCTAACCTATGCTATACAGATCTGTAGGACTTCTGTACCTGTTCATTAATGTTTTTAATCAGGGTATGAAAGAAACTGTTCTTGTAATAAAAAGCTTCAATAAAGTACAATACAATCAGATGTTTAACACAAGGAAATGATTTGTAACAGATTACAAAAAGGAGATGTTTATTGTGAAGCTTTTCTTAAGCACTAAAGCACAGATGTGCTAGAGCATGTTACAGGCAGCTGGCAAAGATAAACAAAAGGTATTTGCACCTCTCATCTACAGATGTGCAAAAGACCCCAGTGCACATCTCTTCCTCAATCACACAGAAGCCATCTGATGTGTTAGTTAATGATTCCCCTCTCTCCACTCCATTCTTCAGACATAAAGGGGTCCCATTTAACATAATCACTTAATAACAGCAAAGTGATGGGTATCAGAACCCTAATTCTTCTAATATTTGCAAAATCCAGCTCTTTGTAATAATAATAACACCATGATAGCAAACTGTAAAACTGTGTAATTATACTTTAATTGCATTGTGAGGCATGCATTAATCACAAAGTTTAAGTACCAAGGATGGAATTATAATAATTCTGTAAAACAAATTTAAGCTAGCTAAGTAGGTCAGAACCACTAGCATGCAACAGGAGACCTCTGGGAATTTATCAGTTAATGGCTATTTATGTGCAAATGAGTGCCCTCCAACCCTCCCAAATCCTGTGTAGCTGAAGGGTATTTCTGTTAACCAGGAGCATGCTTAACTGCTGAGGCATAAATTAAACCATTTATTGGAATGATTTTAATTCTTCTCTTCCCCCACCCACTCTTACTACTCTCCCTCCACCCTCACTAGCAGCAGAATTTACAGTATTAATTTACATGGAGATAGGACTGCTGAAGAGTTTTCAGAAATTACCCTCTTTCAAAGAAGGAAAAAAAACCACAAGAGCTAGAGAAAAACTTTCAGTAAGACAGGAGCAATGCAAATCTTCCAAAGGGTGGGCTGAGCTATTAGAAATTCTAGAAGTTCAATACCATGGCAGTACAGTAGAAATGCTTTTATAGAAATGCTAATAAACTCTAATGAAATTAAATTGTTTTATGTCCTCATACTCTAAACTTGGAGAAGACAGAGAAGCTCAAGCTGGATGTCATCAACTGTATTCTCTGTTGTAATTCTCATACTGTACAGATATCAGAAGTTCTCTTTAGAGAAAAAAAAATAAAACAACAAAAGTTTCTTGGTTGCAGGAAACATCTTAAATTCTTGAGTTTGACTTAAAAAATAGGAGCCATTTTTGATGCCTTAACAAAACACTCGGAGTCAAAATGTATGGAATTTTCACTATGATGTAAAATGTGCAAGATTTACAGGCAATGTAAATGATTTCTGAACACATAATCATAACAGTAATTCAGGGCAGCATGGTAATGCAAGTGTAACCTCAAGATTGACTCTTGGGGTTATTTATTTATTTATTTATTTTTCCCTAAGAACATACAGACATTTTCTAGCAAAGGCTAGAATCCCAGAATACTGAAACAGTAAAAGTTTGATTGTCCTAACATCAATTAACCATACCCCGCCCCCATTACCCTAAACAGGGCCATGTCTCCCCACTGTCTAATAATTACATTGTAAAAAGTCCCCTGTTTGCCTGAATATATTCCCTGTGACATTTGGATAATCACAGCTGTGCTATAGTTAATTATTATGTAACAAATAAGATGATCATGGTGCTTGCTGATGTCATCTTTGCACCTAATACCAAACTCCACGTAAATGTAACACACCAAACACGTACACACACAGCACTTTCTCCCCAGATAATGCCATTGGAGAATACCCCTGAATATACAGGTGTGGTGTGAATCGGAAAAACTCCCTTGGAGTAAATCTTTAGCAGCTTTAAAATATTTTAGGTAGATGCCTGGAATGCACACTCAAGTATTTTCAAATGCACACCACCAACAGCTAATCAATCTATTCCTGTCCAAGCAAACAAAGAATGCCAATGAAAATATTTGCTTTTCTTCTCCTTGTTGACTTTCGCTAGGTAAAACAAGGACACAAAAAGCAGTAAAAGAAAACCTCATTGTCCTGGCTGTGTAGTTGCTTGTTCCTCCCTTCTCCTGCCCCTCAGTAAGAGACTGCACACACTCAAGGCTGTGGTGCACGTTCCTGAGGCTGCAGGTGTAGTCACTGCATTACCATACAGAGAAGCAAGAGGGTCCTGCTCCTTAACATGGATCTGCAAGCACACACGTCAAAGCAGAGGCTTCCTGCCCCTCTGATAGCAGCCAGAGATTAACAAGCGAACAGAACTATTTGGCAAAAAAAGTTCACTCCTGCATTTTCTTTCGGAAAGAATCAGCACAGCTGTACTATCAGAGCCAGTGGCAGCCCACGGCTGCCTCTCCGTTCCCTGCAGTGAGGAGCTGCAGCCTCGATCACGTCTGTACCTTCCAGCCATTGGCAGGGTCTCAGCATTGCCCTAAAGCTTTAATTAACCCCGATCAGAGATAAACAGGGCCTTCTGGCTGTGAAAAAGAGGAGAGAACAGACAGTACCTCCAGCTCAGCAGAGAACTAAATAAACCACAAACTGTTTTTACCTTCCTCCATTTGCTCCTCTCTGTAACAGTGTCAGGAAGGGACCCCACGAGAACACGACAAGATGCATGATGCACACGCTGCAGAGTATGCTTGACTCTTCCAATTTCGTTTCTAGGGAGGACAGGGTGGCCCACTATTTCAGGATCATTTCTTATCAGGCACGTTTTCAGCGTTTAGTACCACTGGAAAGCAAGCTGGAGCTTTTAAGCATTGGCAATTAATGGCACTTAGACTTGCTCCGAGCCAAATAAAACACGACAACGCACACCCACATGCCCTGGATCAAATATTTTTCTTCAGAAAAAGTCTAAAAAAGCATTTTCAAAGTCATTTTTTGACAGATTTCCATACTTGAACATAAAACCACAGCACAACCTTCCACAGAGCCACTGTGGTATGCATGTGGTACAGGCCCCGCTCAGATAGCCTCTGGTCTGTTTTCTTTTGTACCCACCAATTTCTGGTTTCACCGAGGTTTTGTTCTGTAAGGAAAATCATGGAACACTGTTTAGGAGGCATCCTTACTAACCCATCACCAGCAGCAGCAAGCACTCCTTTATTTCAAGTCACAGAAACAAGTGAAAGGCTGGGGAGCACCCCAAGTCGCTAAAGGAGTTCATCTCAGCATTGATCAGCTTACAAAGACTACCCCGACAACTGGTTGTCCAACACAGTCTCTAACAAGTGCAAAAAAATAATAATTTGATTCCACAACTACTTTTTGCAGCCTGTCAGAGCACTGACATTTACAGCCTGCTCTAAATAACCAAACAAAAGTGCTTCTGCTACAAATGAAGGCAATTCCTTCTCCACTGCCGTAGAGAACAACAGACAACGTGTTGCCTTTGCAATATGCGTTTTCATACTGGGTAACTTCTAGCACATCTCCTTTCAATCTTTCCTAACTAAAACCAATTTCCTCAAACTTCTACAAACTTCCTACTCTCATCATTTACTTCTGCAAAGCTCCCCACTCTTCAGTTTACTCATAAATGCTCTGCAAACTGACACGTTCAGAACTGTGCACAGAACTACAGCTAAAAAAGGAACAAGCAGTTCCTATATTTTACCTGCAAAAGTTTTATTAACACACTTCACAACAATATTTAATTTTATTTTTTCTTTTTCCTAAGCAGAGTCACATCAAGCCCCGCTTCCTAACACCATACAGGCTGTGTGAACGAAAAAGGCACTGCCACAAAAGTTATCCAACAGGCAGATTTCAGTCAAATTTCAAATAATTACTTTCTTACAGCCATTATGTTCTTAGAAATTCATGTAAATAGCCATGTAAATAGAGGTCAAAATATATGAACTGTATACATCCCATGCTCCTTTAAGATATTAAAATCCACCTGAACTACCATTTACAAACAGTTTTGGTTTTCCTCCATATTCCAGGCAGAAATTGTGCTAGTGCAGGGACAAAATAATTTATCTTGCTGCCATCCGTGCTAGATGTAGGCAGCAAAACCTGCAAGAAAGGGTAGGATGGACAGACGGGTAACAGCTATGTCAGCTAACCAACCACAGATGTGGATAACATCACCTTTGTTTCTATCACCTCACAGTACATACATACATATCACGGTTCCTGATATTTGTTGACAGCATGGCAGCCATGTCAAGCTTTTCACGTGTTGTATCAGACTTCCTCTCTCCCAAATTGAGTAGTTGGTCTTCATTGTATTTCTTCTTCTTTATGAGTTCTCCGAGATACCACAGTAATTTTAAATTCTGTTTCTGCTGTCCATTTGAACACAGTGAGCTTGTATGGGGACAAAAATATGTTATTTCAGACAAACTCTGTAGCTCGGATGTTTACATCAACTAGTTGTGCTAAACAGTTCCTTGTCTTCAGTGATCCAAAGTGAAACCATTAAACACTGATAACACTTAGAACACCATTCAAGTAGCACTACATCTTTTACACTAATTAGGTTCTTTATGGAAATATTCCCTCTCATTCCCACAGACTCACAACATTTTGTGGTAAAACTGTTTGTGCTTGTAAGGCTGCTGTTTACTTTTCTCTTCCTTTTTTGTTGTAAGACCCAGAAGCAAGCAAACGAAGTTGTTTTTAAGTCACAGAAGAAATTTCATTATTAGCAAAAGCATCCCGGGAGAAGAAGAATCAAATAATATATACCCAGGCAGAGCACAAAAATAAACAGAAAACACAGAATACATTTAGGTTTATCCCTCCTCTTCATTTAGGCACTCGTTTCACGAGAGAGCCAAGTTGCTTTTGCCAGTAAGACAAGTCCCATAGGTAGCAGTAAGAAAAGCTTATCACTCTACTGATCCACTGAATCTTTCAGAAGTGCCCAAACCACTACAAGCCATGTTGTGTTCAACACTTGGGTGCTTTCCTTGCTTTTCACTTTCCGCCATTAAGACAAGTATATCCACTCGTTCAGTTAGCGTAAGGATTCTCTTTGAGTTCATTCAGATTTTTTCCTGCTCTTTAAAGGTCAACTTTCTTTAAAGCACGCAGCCACGAATTACTTCTCTCCAGGGATCACCTCCTCTCACGAGGCTAGCAATGGAGGGAAGAGTACAAAGAGAGGCATTTTTGGGGGGACCGGTGTCATGCACACACAGTTCAGTACAAGCAGGAGACTTGTCTAATCACTCTAGAAGACTACAGTGACGTGTGCTTGTCCCCAAACCCTCAGTACTTTATCACTCAGGTTTGTCATCCCACTAAGAGAAGGGAACGGAAGCGCAGAGGCACAGATGCACGCCGAACAGCCTCTCGTCCTCCCGTCCGCTTTTTCTCCACTCTCCCGTGCAGGCTGTCAGTAGGAGGCAGCATCGACTCTGACAGCGGCGGCTCGGCACCACAAAGTAGTTGGGAGCTCGCTTCATTCTTCTGTCATTATATAAGCAAGATGACACTGTTCTCTAATCCAGCCAAAGCTGATAAGTACCATCAACCTGTCACTTCCTACATTTCAAATTCTAACGTTGCAGCATCAAAGAGTTTTTACATTTCGATTTCTTTTGCTGGCAGCAGTCGGTAGCCTCTCATTCTCCCACGGTGTTCTAATGCAGCATTTGCACACCGGGGTTACTCCCAGCCTGAATAGCAGGTCATCCCCTACTCACTGAGCTCATCTGCGGCCCATGTGCTAGGCAATTTAGATCCAATCAGCCCTTATTTAGCTCAAGAGTAATGAGCAGCATAGTGACACAGACTTAAGCCTGACCCTCAGGACACTGCTCATCAAGCAGTAAAACTGTGACAAAATCATTCATCTTCCACCCGCTGGCAAGAAATAATACTCGCACTCACTGTATTACTTTTTCAAGATATAGAAAAAAAAAAGTCCTGAATTTTCATGATGTGAGACATTAATTTGCAGAAAGCTGAATTCCCTTAAACCCCCCTGTTGCTATGAGCTCACCAGGGGGAAATAGGCCTTAGGAGACTGAAACGGAATAAAGAAAATTGCTTCAGCTTTCTTTTCATTTTAAATAAGCCTTAAATCTGACAAGAGATATCCTAAAGAGAGAAGATATATATATCTTGTAAGGTAACGAAGAAACAATCAAAATTAAGAGATAAGAAGGCTACTTGTGTATAATGGTTTTATTGGTGAAAGTATTTCTTTGTCTAACATCCACAACAAAAAAAATACTCCGTATGAAGAGCCATTCTTACACCTTGTGCAAAGAATAATAGAAGGAAAACAGAGGGAAAACTGTTTGGGGGGAAAACTGCTTCAAAAGTGAGACACTTCCATCAGAAAACAAATCTGCACGTGATGTCCTTCAGCAAGGAAATATTTCTCTAAACAACTGCAGGGTCCCAACTGGCAGGTTCTTGGTACACCTGGCTATGATTTTACTCTTTATTTTGCAGATTTACTCTTTCACAACAGTAAGCCTTGTACTGCTGTCAGGTAGGCCACATAAAACCCACATGAATTAATTTTTGATAGATAAAATGGGTACAATGAACGAAAGACAGAAGCATTTCAATCTGCAGCACAGGGGACAGAGCTGCGTATCTTCGCAATTAATGTCAGCACTACACTTGAGTTGCTTTGGCTTTGTACCTGTAACGATATCAGCATTATCGGGGTATCAACAATCACAAGATTTCCTGACTGCTTTTGTTATTCCGGTTCGTTCTTAAAGTGATTCTGAGGCAGATGTTTTATTACATCCTAAACACCAATATGAAATTGATTTTAATCAATCAGCTCTCCTGTGACCTTCTAGTGATTCAAGGAAACTGACAGTGAGAAGTGGAAGTCAATATTCTTGCAAACCTGAACCGATGCGACGCATGCACAGAAACTTTCTGCAAGCAAAGGACGAGGTAGAGGGTGCACTGCAGCTACGCTCCCCATTTCATTCCTTCGGATAGTAATGCTTTCAGAGCAGAGGACCTGCAGTCAAAACACTGCAGTTTCAGCTAGTCATACCTGAAGTTCAGTACACAAGGGAGAAAGGTACAAAACATTAACTTTACACACAAAAAATCCTGAAAAAGCAACTCAAATCCCTAACAAAGTAGAGTGAAGAGTAAAGATCAATGTCAATTTTCAGAGCCACACCTTAATGCAGTAACCACAGCTAAGAACACATCCAGAATTCCCACAGAAAACTCTAAGAGATTACTCGAAAGGATTTAGACACAGCAAACCTTTCGAAAGAGTGCTGTATTCTAAAGCAGTGCTTGCTTCCTATACTCCGAAGTACAGAAAGGCTGAACGTTTTTACACTCATTCAAGCCTCAACTTTATTAGTACTATTACTGCACCTAAAAACAAACAACAAACCTTAAACTAATTTAGACCTTAGGTCAAATTAGCACAGCCAGCCACGCTTGCTCCCGAAATTTAAGATTTATATTATGAAGTCAGAAAGAACCATTTTCCATGTAGGTGAACAAAGGTCCTAGCAATATTTAATGACTTTCTAATGGTCATTCATTAAGCCTGGCAGATCTGTGAGCCAAACCAAGATCTCCTAACAGTTCAGTGGTTTAGTCACAGGGCTACACTCTGCTTATTTGGACATCACAGAAAATATACTTGTGGGATGGAATGGGTAAGAGAAGGCTCATGCTCTTCCAAACTGCTCTGGATACAGTTTTCAGAAGTTCAACATCAGAAAAATACATTTTACAAAGACTAACGCTAAGCCCCCTGAGGGGGAAGAAAAGAAGGAAGAAGGGGGAAGGACCTTTCTATTCTCCTCATGAGCTTATCTGCTGATTTACACGGTAACAGAGAGAGGGGGAGAGGCTCCTGTTGGTCTCGGAAAGCTTCCCACAGGGTGTTTTGATGGCAAGTATAACGCAAAAAAAAATTACAAATGACTACACATTTCCATAGCAAAGATATACTGGATAATCTATTCCTATCGCGATTCCTCTCACAACCTTAAGGCTTTAATATCTATAGCTAGAAACATCTAGTTCTGCCGTTATCCATGGCCCCACTATTACTGTAACTTTTAATTAGAGACATGTTTACCTGAGTATTATTCATTTAGAGCTTATAAAATATACACACTGAAATTTTCAATAACTTTTCAAGTCCTTCAGCATTGTACACATGGAGCATAAATACAGTACACACGGGGCATAAAATACCCACAAATTGTTTTCAAAATGAAATTACTGTTTATTACGTTATTAAGTTTGTGGTACTTTTCATTTCTCCTATGGGAATCAGTAGTAGTAAGTCTCCCTGAAACTAAGTAAAGATGCTCGGAGTACCAGCGGTGATTTTACACCTAGGCATGCACTTGCATTTTTATAATCCTGTACCTCAGTGCTAATGCACTACAAAAACCCAATGCCAGGATGATGATAATGAGAGAAAGCTCATGTCAGAGCTATACCTGATTACAATAAGAGACATTTTAACATGTTTCAAGCACTTCTTTTAAGAATAAGATATTGCAATGCTGGAACCTACTGTTTCCAGGCACTCAGCAAATTTCCCTGAGCTTGTGTCCATTCTTACAGCGAGTTCTCTCAAATCCATTAAATGTCTGTATTTTTATTAACTCAGGGTTTCTTTTTGTGTCATGAAGCACTCGGATGATGGGAAGTGCCAGAGATTTGGAACAAATGAAAGCACGCATGGCCAAGCATCCTGCATTAACCTTTTGTTAAAGAAGAATAAAATCAGGATCCTAAAGCATTGTTTAAAAACAGAAACAAAAAATAAAGGAAAAACTGACACCTGAGCTAGATGTTGAATGTTCCAAGTAAACATAGGAAGGAAGCACCTTGTACTTCATGGTTTTGGGGGTTCTTGATTGTTTATTGTTTATTTTACACATGCTTTTAAAAAGGAGACTGTATTAAAATACAATCTTACACTTCATACTGAATCTCACTCTGAAGATCAAATACATGGAAGTGCCAGCAAGTAGCATCTTGTTTCCAATTATCCACTCACCACAGATCAAAAAAGTAATAAAAACGAGTTCTCCTGACAAGTCAGTTATATTTAAATATATGGACACTGAAATAATCACAATGATAACCATTAATTTTTTAAAAAATAATGGCCTAAAAAAGCTCATTTAAAATGGCAAAACCATAGATAAATGCAACAATTAAAAGCTACCAGTACTTTTCTAGAAGACAACAAAATACAAAAATACCTGGAAAGGGTTATTTTAAAACACAGTGGTATAAAAATGGTGCAGGTGGGGGTCTCTTTTCAGATGCCTTTTAAGAAAAAAAGAAAAGAAGAAAACAAGCCCTCTATCAAAACCATGTATGCCAAGTTTTAGCCCAGAGCAAGTTTTCACAGCTATGATACAAACCCTTGAAAATAAAGGTTTATAATGGAAATGCTGACAGACCCTTAACCATAGCAGCATGAATACCTATAATTAAAGCAGAGCTTTTGGCTACACCTCACTCTGCAAATGAAAGATTGCTATTTTTACAATACTCTCAAATAAAAGCAAGTGGGAAACCTGGAATGTGATTCTAGCAACGCAATAAGATATGTTAAAGGGGACTGCTAAAACTATTTGACATTTTAAGCTTTAAACACTGAGGCATTTAGTTTAACGCACCTAAGTCAGTATTTTCATAATGCTCCTTAATCAGCAATAAAGAATGCTCCTGTGAGCCATCATCTGCGGTTAGCAGAAAATGGCACATGAAGTTGTTATTTCCTAACAGCCTAGAGGGAGCTGCTTCACTTTAATCAGTGATCTCACTTCCTTCCTACCTGTAAATTCTCTATTGTACAGTTATAAAACTATTAGCGTGCAATGTGCAGAAAAATTACATTTGTGAAAGGCCAACTACCTTGTATCTGCCTGAATTTTAAAAACAGGAGAGAAAATTGCATTGAGCAATTTCATCCTTTCCCACATTTCGAAACAGACCAGGTGTTATCAGTCTGGTTAAGCCAATAATACTTTCACCTTTGGTTAGCACAGTCATCCAAATTTTCTGAATGAAGAAAATATTATTAGCATTGTTTCACTCATGTGTTGACAGAGGACTATTTCCAGCAAGTCTGTCAAAGTGCAAGAGAGAACCAGCAACACTTTACTGTTTCCCATACCACCAAGATCAAAGTGTTTTATAAACAATACGGAAATTAAACTTTGTAATTGATGGGATAAATAGGCAGATAACCAAACGTATAAATACAGAAGCTGAAATAAAGAACAGTTAAAAACAAGGCTCTAACAATACCTGACATGCCAACCACTATTTGAGCATGTTGGTAATTCTAATATTTCAGCAGACCTCCTTTTAATAAAAAAAAGGTATGAATACTGCACTGTATATTGCCCATGACATCCTGAGAAATCTGTAATAGACTTCTGTGCCCTTCTGTCTGTGTTACAAAAGGACTACATAACCCTCAGGTTTTGGAAAGCTTCAGAACAATGTCAAGTTATGAAATAGGCAACTTTCACAAGTCTCCCTACTTCATCTTAAAAAGCAACATTACAAATACGGTGTATTAGCTAACGGAGAAAATGTCAAAGTATTTTTGAAGTCTCCAATTTATTCCAGTAAATACATTCGGTTGAACTGAAATAATAAATAATAAATCAACTAAACTTAGTTTCATGCTTCATCTTTTTTCAAAAGACTGCCTGAAAAACAGTTGTCTTCGGATGTGTAAGCTATTGACAGCTGCACTCAAACTACTAGACAATAACAAAGAACCTAGTTGAAGAGAGACCTTGCATATGGGCCTCACTGTTCCTATTATGCACTCTTCCACAGCTCTTTCCACATATTTCAGTCTTGCACATTTGAAGTAATGGCAGATCAATAGCTGCCTCTTAATATAAATATATAAAAAAAAAAAAGCAGTTTGGGCTTCAAACTGGAAGACTACCTCTAAAAGGCATCAGTAGACAAAAATATGCTTATTACTGAAGGGCACCGTAGATGCTGAAACCTGAACTAGTACATCAAAGCAAAACTGCTTCGAAGTGGTAAAATATGATTTCCTTCTTTTCTAACAAACCTTAGACAAGTATTTAAGACTCCATAACTGTTGTGTTTGATTGCAACCTTGCTGAAAGAAGAAAAAAAGAATTAGAATGAAGTCTGAAAAACAGAAAATTCACTGGGGAAAGAAAAAAAACACCACAAATAAACATTACTTCAGTAATTTAGTACAGATAATAGTTTCAAAATTTCCTGTGCCAAAAAGAAATAATATCTGAAACAGTGGCAACTGAACAACTTTCTACAGTGTCACTAATTCATTACAAAATATCAAAGACAGCAAACCTGTGTTAATTGAAATAGTAAGGAAACATTTCTAAAATTCTAAATGCAGCAGGGCATTGGCAGATTTCAAAATTTAACATATCATTCACAATCCTCTAAAGTTATCTTTTTCCTTTTGCTCTATTTCAGTAAGAAATTAGTATGAACTACAGCTTAACCTGAACACAAAAAACATTCCAGTCTATATCCACAGTCTAACAAAATAACTTACCTAAGTCTGGCTAGAACAACCTGAAGAAAATTCAGGACCATACTCAGTTCAGCTCCTCGACAAGCAGGCAGCAGCATAGTAAAGCCATCATTTAGTAACTTTTCCTCAGAAAGGCTCAAGTAGCAGCTGGTCTCAAACACTTCTTGGACACCATCAATGTATGTTGAAAGTAGAGTCCAGAGATTTTGTTTCTGTGTGTAGTCATTTTTGGCTACCAAAAACTCCTTTGCTTTGTCACGGAAAGCATTTGAGAGTTTCTCCGCTAGGACACTAATATCCATATTCTTCTCAACATATATCAAAAGGAAAGCAAAATGACCTCTCCAAATGAGAGCTCTCTGAGACATGGTGACAGAGGATGGGGTCAGGAAATCCAGAAGATCCAGCACTCTACTCACTATATCTTCTGTCTCTGCCACAATTGCTAGCATAAGAAACAGGTTAAAAAAGTTCTGCAGCCCCACTTCTGTCAGCTCCTGCATTCTTTTCCGATGGAACTTGGAATAAATTCTACATTAAAAGAAAAAAAAAAACACAACAAAAAACAACAAATCAAGAAAGAAAGTTTTGTAAAGCATTAAATTTTCTATCCACTTGATACACAAAAATTGCATTTTCCTGCTTTTAGTTTACAGGTACCCTGTAAATATCCTCTTTTCCTTCCCCTCATCTTCTCTTTTAGCTAATGGAACACATTATTACAATTTGTGGTCCACTGTAAGGTACAAATTAGAGTTTTCAGCTCAGATACAGCCTAACCTTCCTATCTTATCCAACCTCCCATAGAAAGCTGAGCACAGTGTGATGAACAGACTCTATTTTGTCAGTGACACGTTTCCTCCATACCATGCCTTCACATCATACAAACTCAGCCCATGAAGGCTACTGGGATAGGAAGCAATTTAAGTGGTATCTCTCAGTATTAGTGAACAGATCCTGTAGCCCAGCTTCTTTCCTAGCAACTGTTATTTCCAGGTGGCACACAGAAAACAAAAGAAAAAAAACAGGAGCCCTCCTTCCTTTAGATACCAATTTCTCTTCTTATGTTACACTACCAAAGTTTGCCTACTCAACTGTCACTGCAGTAAAACTAGAAGGAAGATTTTTGATGGAAAGCCCCCTTTCTCTGCAGTACTGCTCTTTATTGAAGGCCAATTGTATGAATTGAGGATTACAAATCTGGGAGAAAACAGGGAAACTGGGAGAAAACAAAGAAACAGGAAACAGGAGGCATTTGGGAGAGAAACCTCTACTGAGCAGAAAGATTTTAAGAAACATTAGGATGTATTGCTTATACAATAGTGTTAAGTCATACGCTGAGAAGCACGGCTACTTTGCAACTTTTAAAGTACCTGGCAAAAAGCAGAAATCTTTCACGCAGTTATCTTTCATGCTCAGATCTAGACTTTTAAATAAAAGTCACCATTCTTATGAGAGAGGAATAAGATGAAAATGGGTAGCTTAACTTTCCTTCTGTGCAATTAAAAACCTGGGTACATGCTTCACCTTTAATTTAAAGTGAGTTCCACATACAGTAGTTAAACATCCATAAAGGCTGTTTTCCTATCCTGTCACCTGGAAAAATAGTTGGAAGTGGTGCTGAGGTTATCAAATCTAGCCACCAAAAATTATAGCAAATCCAATTAATGTTGTTTAGTAGTAAATTACTACTGACAGGCATTTACGTTCTTCATGCATCAATTAATGCTTGGTTAGCTGCTGAAAACAGAGTTCATCCCAAAATCATAGCTGTAGGCTGTTAAATTTTGCTACTTGTGTAATTAATTTATTCAAGTCATAAGTGATGAATACTGGTTGAGCAGACTGACAAAGTGTGTGTTGTGTATTATTATTCCCCCTCTTAAATTAGACAAAGTAACAAGCTATAACAACACAAAAATTTAAGTCTAATTTGTTTTCAGTGAAAATGAAACAGACTAATTAAAATTACTAACCAAAGCAAGACACTGATTCTGCATATAACAATTTATTTGTTTCAATATGTAGTTGTAGCAATTTTAAAACCCAAACTTTACTGACTGTAACAACTCTTGAAGCTTACATAGCTAGTACACACATTTTCCCCTTCTGATAGCAAAGATAACCCTTCTCTTTTGGGAGAGACATACGACATAGCTCTATAAGGTCTGCATGCACATTTTATCCATTTTTTTATTTACATATTAACTTAATCTTAAAAATCAAAACCAGCAAAAAACTCCAAAACAAATCTAAGTCAGTTATAACCAATGAAAGAAATCTTAAGTGTTAGCACCTTTAATAATCAGTATGATATCATTACTAAAAGTTTTGAGGACTCAGTAAGTACACGCAATGTCACAATTTTGATTAAAAAAACATAAATATGTATGCTGTTAAATATCATGACTTAGCACCTCTCTTAATTAGTATGTTTCAGAATTAAATGAAAAAGTAAAACCCTCACAAAAAAATATTGTGAGAAATGTTGGCAACCGTATAAAGGAAAAAGGAAATATAAAGGGAATTGAAGGCTTAGCAAGAGCCAGGCTGTATGTTCTTAGACAACACATGGCTTACATGCAGCTCAAAACAGAATTTCTGTGCTTTAATTACATTACCTTACTGGCAACAGGATTGTACCACTGCATAGTTGCCAGTATACCATATTCCTGGCTGGTGGGATGAAACAAATCATCACAGGCTGCGGATGCCAAGATGACTCTTGGACCCAGCTATACACCTGTCACAGCCTTAGCTGGCAACAGAAACGAAACGGAACAACTGCCTTCTTCAGACCACGAACACCCCGGATCCTTCACCCCCTTTACTTTCTCATGAGCGCTGTACCCCACTTTGCTTTAGTGTGTGCCTCAAAGGGCCATGCAGTCAGACCGACTAGATCTCTTATAGCACGAGACAAGCCAAATTGCAGCCATACCGTCCTTTAATTTGTTTCCAAGGATGCACGCCACTGTTCTCTGCCTCTTCTTTCATCATCCGTGCCAAAATGCTGAGAAAAATGAGGTAACTGTTGCTGGACTCGTACAGGGTGGGGATCTGCTGTTCACAACAGCAACTTTTTACCAACTCAAGCATTGACAAAGAAGTTTTACTGATATTTGCCAGACCCTTCAGACCAAGCCACGGAACAGTAAAGCAACTGTTCTAAAAGAAAAAATAAAACACATAAAGAAGATAAGTAGCAATAAATGTTAATATTCCAAAGACAGTAAGATACAATCCTTCACACAAACAAAAGGGCATGTTCGTACCACAACTCCAAAAATAAAGACACATCAAAAATGTGCAAAGTGCTTTCAGAAGATCTTAAAATCAGTAGCCCTAATGAAGAAAAAAAGATACATTCTAATTCATATAGCAAATTCAGGCATACTGCCATTGACTAGTCAATTTTACAGAAGTATAGCAATCATGTTTGGCTAAAGGGGAATCAGAATTAATTGCTAAAAACTGAAGATGATCCACATGCAATTCTGTATTTTTATATATTCATTTACTTACCAGGTTCTTGCTGTAATAATCCCAGAGTATGGTGACAACAGATAGGTTCCAGTCCCAGAAACTACTCAAAGTCAAACAGCACTGAAGATACATTCGTAACTGTTCCTCTAATACACCAGTCTTGCAAAGGGAATAAAAAGTTTAAATGTAGGAGGGAAACATCACCATGTCTACATATAAACCCAATACTATCAGACTACTCAGAATAATTTCTTCATATAAACATTATTTCTCTTAGAATGACTCCAGAGGAGGGCCACAAAGATGATAAGGGGCTGGAGCACCTCTCCTATGAAGGCAGGCTGAGGGAGTTGGGGTTGTTCAGCCTGGAGAAGAGAAGGCTCTGGGGAAACCTTATAGTGGCCTGCCAGTGCCTAAAGGGGGACTACAGGAAAGATGGGGAGGGACTCTGTGTCAGGGACTGCGTTGATAGGATAAGAGGTAATGGCTTTAAACTAAAAGAGGGTAGGTTTAGCTAAGACAGAAGGAAGAAACTCTTTACTCAGAGAGTGGTGAGGCACTGGCACAGGTTGCCCAGGGAAGCTGTGGATGCCCCATCCCTGGAGGTGTTCAAGGCCAGGCTGGATGGGGCTTTGGGCAACCTGGTCTGGTGGGAGGTGTCCCTGCCCATGGCAGGGGGGTTGGAACTGGGTGGTCTTCAAGGTCCCTTCCAACCCAAACCATTCTGTGATTCTCAACAAATATAAAGTAAATGGCATCTGCTATTACAAACAATGAACTAGAATATAAAAGCTGACATACACAGAGACATTGTCATCCAATGCATGTTGTAATGCAGCCAGTAAAATAGTTCATCGTGCACCCTTTCAGGTGTCCACACAGTTGTAGACTTTACAGTAGCAGCAACCTCAATACTGGGGGCCTAACTTGAAACACAATTGCACGGTATAGGACCTTACAGAACAGTAAATAGGGCACTACACTGAATGCATAAGAAGTCAGCTGAATGTTTAAACCCTTCTGTCATATATGTCCAAAGGAAAGCTCATTCACCACTGATACAGAGGGAAGGTACAGCTATCTGGAGAGGTCATGCTTCTCTTAATAGAACAGAAAATGGGAAGATCTTTAATTTTTGAATCATGTCCCTTGTTAAATTCCTGCAACATTGCAATATTGATAACATCCCAGACAACTCTAAAGGAACAGCAAATAAGCCTCTGAACAATTGCTAATGAGTTCCTCTGCAGAAATAGAAACATTTTCCAAATGCTTCCATCAGTTCCAAACTTTGCAGACAAACCAAAGACAACCCACAGTAAAGAAAATAGGAAATTCCAAACAATTTGAACACAGTGAAGCATTCAGATTGCAATTGTGAGCTACTGAGAGCGGGACAGCTTTTGATGTCAGCAAAACTCGACTTGCATCAGAACTAGGACATAAGGAGCTCCCCACTCAGAATGAAATCATGTGTTTAATCCAGCCAGTTTTAGGCATCTACCTCAGGATGATAGTAAATATAACACCCTGGGAGGACTTGACTCCACTTGTTCTGTGACGAGAGAAAGCCCTGACCTACTTTCAAATACATCTAAATACTACACAGGCTTGGAAATCCTAAATGTGTATGATGAGCTAAAGAACGATACAAAGGGGAAGAAAAATAAAAGAGATACAAAATGGTTGGACTTGATGATCTTAAAGGTCTTTTTCAACCTAAATGATTCTCTGATTCTGTAAGATGAGACTTACGACTTAAAATCACAGCACCAGGAAAGAGAATGAACAAAACCTCATTCATGTCTCAGATAAATATCAGGAAGCTTTCTCTTTCAGTTCCAATTACATCGCTGGATCATGGACTATACAGGGTCCTGGTTTACACATGTCCCATGTTAAGCCAGTTCAGAAAATGGTTGAATAAAAAAAACAAAACAAGAAGAAATACAACAACAACACAAAACCAAACAACCTACCTACTGATGCCAAGCAAAAAACAACATCAACTTGTGTTATATTTTTGTTATATTTAATGGTCTTTCATTAAGTACCTGTTACTGAAAGACAGTGACTTTAATTTCACCCAAAATGGTATCTCTTATGGCTTACTATGTCTTAGATCTGTTTCCCCCCAAGTTTCAATACAACATAGGAGTTATAACTCATAAACTTATCTCTAACTTCATAAATCTGGATATACATTCCTGTAGAAAACATTATTTTCTACACTTTATTAGAACACTGTAAGCACTTACACCAACCATCTACAATAACTTTTAATGTTTGCCTTCTCTTATGAATAATTAATCTAAGTTATACACCTTCTAAAGAGGTATATTTTTTAAGCAAGTTGAAAATTGAAAAGGCATTTTCAGTTGTCATAGAAAATTACACATTCAAGACATTACATATAACGTATGGAAAACACTGAAGCGTCCATAGAGAGGACACATCAAGAGAGTAAGACAGAGAGAATAACAGTTCAAATACAATAAAAATGTCAACAAATGAAAGGTGATCATCAAGAATTGTTCTTAAATGACATAACACTACATATAAAATCAGTAGTGTCCCCACAATAAAAATAATCTCACCCAAAACCAAGGGACAGAACTGCAGCCATTTTCAACTGTGCTATTTTTCATGAATAAGAATCTGGATATAAAACAAACTGCAGATGAATATATCTATTCCTCTAGAGAGATCTACTCCATTACAAAAGATGACAAGACAAACAAAAACCACGCATACCCATTTTGGAAAGAGAATGCTTAGTCCTAAAATAGTAATTTGTGCACAGGATTATATTTATGATCTAATTTAACAAACAATGACTATTTCAATTAAACTAATTCAACAGGAAACATGGTATTGTGAGCAACTTCAATTTCAACCATTATTTCTCTGTCCAACAATAGTTTTAGAACGGCTTCCAAAACCAAGATAGTACTGAAGGCTTTATCTTGAATTTAATATGAAAGAGTTCTCCAGACTTCTAATACCCCTGGGATTAATGGATTCTTTCACTTCTCTTTTGCTTAAAATGGTCTCCTGCACTGCTGGAAACACTATGAGAACTCTTGAGGTAGTCAGCTTTTAATTTATCGCTGAAGGGAGGAACACCAGATACTATCAAAATGGTAGTATTATCTAAACACAACATTTTTCTATTATGACCTCCTACTGAAGTAACAAAATTGGTTTCCTAGAACACAAGCAGTTCTGTATTTCGTTTAGATTAGAATTAAACACCAAAGTAGTGAAGGTATAATAAAATTGAGGCAGAAATCAATCATGAAGCATTTACTTCCCCAAATGAGAGAAGGCTAGTAAGACAGACTGCTATCAGCCCTTACAAACAAACGAAAAACCCCTTTTGATTCTCACAATAAAAGTTCCTAACAAATTCATCTTATACTAATAACCCATTAATTTAGTCAGTTTGATGTTGCCTAGTATACAAATACAGATGTTAATATTCGTTAACATTCCTAGTACAGTAATTTTCATTTTGTGCAAACAGAATTGTAGACCACCTCTACCTTTGTCGTTAGTCCCAAAACAGAAATCCAAATTACAAAAGAACTAGGCAATACATCACATAACCAGTTTCCAATAAATGTCTCAAGTGTTGAAGATGTTGGTCGTTGAATATAACTGCTGGTTTTGCGATACAGATGGGAAATCTTTCATACAAGCAATTGTCTTCAACTCTATCTATCAAGATTTTTAAAAAAAAAGGGTGATTTCTGGCTGAGAAACTCACCAATCTGTCAACTGTTTGAAACTGAAAAGATATATCTAAGGAATCATAGAATGGTTTGGGTTGGAAGATACCTTAAAGATCATCTAATTCCTGCCATGGGCAGGGACACCTTCCACTAGACCAGGCTGCTCAAAGCCCCATCCAACCTGGCCTTAAACATCCACAACTCCTCTAGGCAAGCAGCACTCTACACTTGCCCAGGTATCCACTACTGCTCTTGCCTTTATTTACAGCCTACAGAGTACCTTTACTTCCCACCTATATATTGGTCCCCCCTAACCTGAATAGCAGCTTCACATCTTGCCCTTGTTCAGCTATATCCTTGGAGGCAAGGACTTCCTACCTGGAGACTGCAGCTGCACTGCAGCACCCCTCTGCCACCTTTACCTGGACATGGGGTACCTTCCTCAGGAAGTCTTTATCACCCCCAAAACCAGGCACATGCTGCATGAAGGTAGCTGAGGTTCTCTGCTGTCTGCACGAGGGCTGCCCTCTCCATACTAGGGATGACCCACATAGCAAACTGGAGGTGAGAATCCATGGGCCAGACTTGCTACTCAGCATCATGCCTGTGAAGATGGACCACCACAGAGGCAGAAGCCATGCATGCAGGGACAGCAGGGACCAAGAATCCAGAGCTCCACTCTGTTATTGACACAGTATTTACCTCACGAGAGAGGTGTGTTCTATGATTACCTTGAAGATTCATTGGTTTAATTCATTAGAGCTGTTCTCAGTTAATGTGACTTGAGTGTTCTGGTCACTTTATCCATCACCTGCACCATTGATATTTTCCTGAAAACCTTAGCTTTAATCACTAAGTTCAACCGTTTCACTGCAACTACCAAAAAGTTGCAGTTTTGACACTGGTTAGTCATTTTTGCATCCCAATATTGAGCTGTCCTAAGGATGTAAAAGCTAACTCTAATGTCTGCTGATCCATCAGCATAGGTGATGGTTCTTTTCTCTACTTTCATGATGCTCCCTTACCCTCAAAATTCATACCTGCAACAGTGGCTATTAAATCACCTTTTCACAACACAGAAATTGACGGTCATGTGAAAATAAATTATCAGTTACTGGTAGGAGAAAGATTATCAGTTTACATTGCAAATTTATGATACATACCTTTCTCAAACACACAAAAATATGCATATTTAACTTCATCTCAATTTCCCTCATCTGTTGTATATTTCCATTCACTTTATGTTCCTACCTTTACTGTCTATAAGCTTTTGAAATTAAGGAGCAAGAAGCACAAGTGAATTATGAAGTTGATGGACATCATTTGAATCCAGTGGTATTAAACATAACCAGATTTTAACCTCCCATACACTTAAAAAAAACGAAGGTTATAATCACTAATTCCTGCCCTCTCTTGTAAATGAGAGATTCACTACAACCATTTCTTCCAACACATTTTGCAGAGCTATTACTGTGCATCTCTATGAACTCTTCTATAGAGCACATGCTTAAAAGGATGGCTTAGGTAGGATTCACTAACAAGCTAAGGCCAAGCCTTAGTGGGCAATATCTTCAGTACTGTCCCATTGTTCATTTCAAATAGGAGTCTTCTCCCTTCTTCTTTCCCTGCTTGTCCATGTTCCATTTCATTACTGACTTCTTGATACTTCATTGTGCTTCCCATTCCGACTTTTCCTGGTTTCAGAAATACTCACTTAGCAGATACTTCAAAGATACAAGTGGATAACACAAAAAGTAAAAACTGAAGGTATGAAGCTGAGAGACTGACAGAAGAGATGGACATGCCTACTGGTAAAGGAAAAGCTCCCTCCTAGACACTGTCAGGAAAGTTGGTGTGCGAGAAAAGGAAGGGAAATGCATTTTTTAATAAAAGTATGTAACATGCACTCACATATACATATACAGATACAAATGTTCTCCAAGGAGCATTTCCTACAACAATTAACTCCATAATGGAAAAAAGGAAAAATTTCGAGAAAGGAAATAAGGTAGGTGACTCCTTGGACTGTTGGTAATAGTTGCAAACAACTTTGGCAAACAGGAGTTTGTTTCAAATCCAGCCATAGCTGCCTTTGGAACTTAAAACAGACATCTGCATCGTATTTCTGTGTCATTATTCAAATCTTCTGAACTCAACCATCTAGCTACCTTATTGAACTGTCTACAAATCAATACCTGTTTAACAAAAGCATCAAAAATGCTGTGTATTTTATGTATATTCAGCTTTAGGATAATATTTATTTTAAAATAGTAAGATTTCACAAGAAAAGAGGAACATTTAAAAAAAATATGTAACGTGTCCTCTTACTGTCGTCAGGTTGCTGACATACAGAACATTTTCCTACACAGGAAAATGGCTAATAAACTACTTCCGATATCGTTGCCTCATATCTCATCTAAATTTCTCTAGTTTCTCTCCAAGAATGGTAAGCATCCAATAAGTGATGTCATCACTATAGCTTTAACGTATATGCACAGTATGCATATTCAATTATATACCATGAAATCATTCCAAAAAATGTCAACCTTTTATTAAGCCAAAATTATATACACAAATGTTAGAGTTTACATGTAATGTGGTTTTTCAGCATTTTAATAGCCAGCCTATTGTATCAACTATCCTAACGACTACAAAATATCTTCTTGTAAAAACTGTAAGAAGTATTGATCCTTACTCTGCTTCTACCACAGCTGTCACTACTGCAAGAGCAAAGCAGTAATAGCAATAAAAAAGAACTGATTCCTCTTCTGCTTTCAGCAACAGAACTTTGCAGGATTTTTTCCATCTGAGACCAAATATAAAAATAAACATGTTTATTCTCATTTTAAGCATACACAAATTAAAGAAATTATTTTCATAGGTGTTGCTGTTACCACATTTGCAATTTGTATCACGCAACTTCATAACAAATTTACAGAGCTGCAACGTAATATATTTAAAAACATGATGAACAGCATATTTAAAAGCATTTTAAAAGGAGGTCAATTCTGACCTCTGGGCCATGAAGCATTGCATTAACAGTTCTGCAGAAAGAAAAATGATAAGGTATGAAATGAGCGCTCAGAAACTAGAACCTTATCAGTAAGAGTTTGATTCAAGCCTGTAAGACAAATTGCTCAGCAAGGCAAGTCACCTTCCTGCTGTGATGAGGATATAGCTGAATTTTCAATGCAACTGACTATCTCCCTCATCATGTCTCTTCAACTTGATATCCTTACATTCAGTATCTGGTTTACATTTTCTAAGCATCCAGTTCTTATTCTGAATACATCTTGTCTGAGTAGCCATATACCTACCCTTCCAGGATAATTATCTTTTTCCTTTATCTGACAATTTAGCATCAAGCACAACCACTTTAAAGCAAGTGTAACTGCTAACAAGGAGGGAACCGTATACTGCCATAGTTCAAATACGTCAAGGATGTTCATTTACCTCTGATAAAAACACTAGAATTCCAAAAATACACTTGTTACTTGGTCTTTGTTTCATGCACTGTCTTTTCCAGAAAGTATCCCTGACACTTCCCATGTTCATTATTTCTTCCTTTACACACTTACTTGAGCATCAGTGGATTTTTTAAGGAGTTCTTCCACAAATTTCCAATTGGATTCCTTCTGTTTCTGAAAAATAATGACTATCAGCATGAAATAGTATTTGTATACCTCACAGGAATCATTATGTAATAATGTGAAAATAAGAAGACAAGAAATTTACAGAAATATTTCATTTCATGACAGCATATTTAGTCACCACTGAAAACAGACTTTTTGCTTTATGAATGTAACTGATATCTGTCCTAAAAATTAGATCTAAACAACAACAAAAAACCACCAAAATTCACATACCAGAGACCCAAAATAAAGGGCATGCTGTTTTAACTGGTTTAAGGGACTCATTTACAATTCCAACCTTCATTTTTAGTAAAGAAGCAAAAACATTCAGACATTTTTGATTTCTATAAGTAATGTCTTAAAACTTGTCTTTAACATTCTCTAAAAAGGAAGAGATAAGGGATAAGAAGAAGGAAAAGGTACAATCTTACTTTTCTTGTTTTTATCTTTTCAGTTTATAAACTACTTCTAACTCATTTTTCCTATGACAATCACAAAGGATTGTTATGGCTAATTTGGTAAGGAGTTCGTCAGGTAGCAATGACATAGATACAAAAAAAATGCAGGGTAGGTCAAATATGGCCCACAATTCATATTTTTCAGCTTGGGAAGGCAGATGATTGCTCATTTGAATCAACTTGGCAATGTATATTGAAAAAAGAAGTTTTTCCAATTAAGGCTATTTCCCAGGAAAAAAATAAAAATAAAAGGCAACCCAGTCAACATACTTATCATTCTTAGCTACAACTAGATCACCCAGGAGTATCAAAAATCACCTCTTACACTCAGTTATGTATATAGCTTGTATAGATAACTAGATGCTTGAAGTAGTACTTTCTTCATTGTCCTGCCTTACTCATTCCCTCCACTATCACAACTGTTAATCCTTTTATTTTGCAGATATCTGTCCTTTAAATGTCGGTCCAGAGTTTATCATAAAGAGCATCTTATTCTTTGTTAATGGAAATATAACTACTTCCCAGCAGCAACACTACTGTCCTCTGTCCTTCTCCATTAACTACAGTAGTTAATGCCATGACTTGGTGACAATTCCACACAGGATTTCAGAGATTACTGAGAGAATTTTAAAGATCAACACTTTAAAAAGATACAGCAATATATATGCAATGCAATTTGACTACTTAGTGAGTTTACATTTTTGCACTACAAAAAAAAATAATATTCTGGAAGACTGCTGATGTTAACAAGTCACAGTCTATAGACTGTTTATGGGACAAATGTGAATCAAAGAACCGATCTGCAGAAAGTTAAAGTAAAGCTGTGATTTCAGAATTCAGAAACTTCAACAATATCAATTAAGGAGTTCCTACTGCTTTCTCTTCATCCTGCCCTCACGGTTTTAACATGCCACTGCTCAGCTGTTCTGGTACTTCTGTTTGTGGGACCCAGTGAGAACCAGATCAGTGAACCAACCCAGAGCTTTAAGAATAAAATACAGAATGGAAATGGGAGGAGGATCTGGCCTAGGAGGCCCCTAGAACAGGGCCACAAATAATTGTGCCAGAACAGCAGAGGGTATATCATGCCTAGGGTGGTGTAAACAGAACTTCTTAAGCTGTTATTGATGCCACAGCCTTTGTATCATGAAACCACAGCTGAAATCCTGTCAGAAGGAAAAACCACTGCATCACTGCTTTGTGTTTTGACTGCTATAATTTCGAGACTGATATTATGTGGTTACTTACACGGTCCTACTGCAAACTCCAAGTAAAGTTAATTGACTGCTCAAAGGCCAGATTTATCAGAGATAAACAGATATTAAAGAATCACACTAAATGGCTACGAGACCTCTGGATGTCTGGAGCAGCCTGCTCAGAACATGCTTTTAGCACTCCCATAGCCCAAGGGCACACGAGTTATATGAAAGGTGTTTATAGCCACAGTTCCAGCCCAGCTGCAGTATGCAGATCACCTTACAGGATCCTGGAGTAATCTAGGGCAAACTCCTGACACCGGCTGGAACCGATTACAAGAACGCACCCGGGTTCTACCCAGACTCAGGAAAGAACAGCACCAACAACCTGCTGCACCCTTCTTGCAGCCTCAATTGTCTCTGCCTTTTAACAGACGTTTCATTCAAATCTCACTGCATTTACATCCTAACAGTATTCCCTGCTACACTGGCAATATGGCATAGCAACTGTTTCAAAGCCGTTCTTGTCAGAGATGCCTAGAATCTGCATCCTTACTCCAAACCTGCTGGCTTACCATATCCCCCCTCCACCCTGAAAGAATCCTAAAATCAACAGAACCTGGAGACCTCACAGTAAGTAAAAGTACTCCTGAAACACAAAACTTAAGCTGAGACCCTCTGGGTTCTCGGGGAGAAACTTCTGCAGAAGAAACTAACACCTGACTACCTGTAAGATCCATCCTGGGCTTCTCAGCTGGAAGTCCATGTTTGCATATCTTGCTATGCAGTCATTTCAAATTATTCAAAGGCAAGAATTCTTAGCCTCGAGTAATTCTGCCTATATTTCCCTAGCCCACAGTATATTGAAATTGACCCCTGCAATGTTCAGAAGTGGCAATTTTTCTCATTGGGTCCCATCTGCTTTTTAAATCCTGCTTCTCAGAATAGTGAAGTGGAACCTGAATGTGGGGTTAGGGAAAGAGACACCGTGCATCCCTCAGAACACAGAGGGAAAAGCCTGTGCCAAAAATTTTCTAGTTTTAAAAGTGGTTTCATGTGTATGAAATATATATTCAATATACATGAATCATTGCATATTTGAAATTACATTATATGAGCTAAAGGGGAAAAATAAAGTCTGAAACCTATTTAGAATTTTAAAAGCTTTCATAACATCCTCAAGGCCGTGCAGACCACATTAAAAAACTGAAAATCTTCCACAGATGACATAGGCTTAGAGGCAGTTTTTGCTAGGGAGCACATGAATAACTATCATTATGACACATCACCCTCCCACCTCTGATCACAGTTAATTAAAAGAAAGCATGTGTCATGAAGCTATCACGTCAGATGTTTAACCAACAAAACAGGACTACACTGAGTCCTGATGTAATTCCACTGACTTCAACAAATTTATATCAAATTTTATCCTACTATCTTCAAAGAATGTTTGAGGATGTATTTCATGGGAAGAAAAAGAAATTATTACCATCAACTATTTACGACAGATTACATTCTTGTTGCTGACAGGTTTGCTTTTTTTTTTTTTTAATAAGCCCCAGTAGCAGCAGAACAGGGAACCCTGGACAAATAACAAGATTCAAAATAATGTGAGGCACTGCTAACAGTTTGAACATAAAGAGTATGGGAAACATCAAAAGAAGTGTGCACAGGATGGTCTCGTGATTTACAAATTGGGACTTGGAAATTCTCTTCTCCCAGATGGGCTCTAAGGAAAAAATATTGTTTAATCTTGGGCAAATCACTTCCTGTCACTGCATCTCAGATTCTTACTTTAAAATAAGAACAACAGGAATCTTTTTTTCCCATTCAATGACTGTTTGGCTTATTTAAATAATATAGTGCCTCGGGCAAAAAATAATCTCTCATGAGGCTAAACACATAGTATGTATCACTATGAGAGACGGGGGAAAAAAACAATGATCAAAGTAAACAGTATCACCGCATTTTGATTAGGGCATAAAATATAAGAAACCCAAGATAAATGTCTCCTCCACACTAGTTTCTGTATTCAACCTGGGAATAACCTTTTCTCTCCATCTAAGTTCCTCTAACAAGCAGGGAGTGTAGTAATTCTATCTTTCCAATGTCCCTCTGAAATATACTATGGACTGTGGTTCCCCCTGCTCCAGTACCTTGGGATCCTAAAGGATCTGTCAACCCACAAGTGGCAGAAACGTATGAGCATTTGTATGTTCACCAGAACTTCTCGCCAACAGAAACGGCTATGAGTTTTCTAACCAAGCATTCAACCACTGAGTTACTCTAACTTCCCTACATTTTTTTTTCTTTTTCAGGAAGTTTGCAAGATAAAAATCAATTAAAGTAATTTTTAATTAGAAAGTTTAATTTGACCTCGGATTGAAAGCATTCACAGAAGTACAACATGTCAACATTCCTTCACTGTTTATATACTAATGCTTTTAAAAATCTAAAGATTGAACAGGGGAAGAAAAGATAATTTATCAAAATAAATTGATCAGCCAATGTGATCTTACTTTTCCCTGTTCATAGGTCTACAGTTCATAAACATGTTTCAAGGTTTTAATCCTTCATCCTACATCAAAACAGGAAACATTTTTGAAATCTTGGTATATATTCTAGTAGAAAAAGGGTACGACATATACATTTTTAACAGACATAATTAAATTAGAAATAATAAAACACACTCCACAAGAAACTTAGATCTGATGCTTAGGAAACTGGGGAAATCCAGCTGAAATGTAAAACAAACACACAAAACAACAAACCAGCTACATTTCTGGGTCTTCAGCTATCTCTAGCTTCTAGTCATCTCCCTCTATAGTCAATTAAGGAAAATTGGCAGTTTTCATACCACTCAAAATGGATGAATTGCCTCAGTAAGTGCCCTTTTCCTTCTAAATTAATGATTACAAAGTTAAAACTAGACAGGATGAATCTCAGACTAAGAGACTGAAAAAAGAGTCGAGGTTTACATGCTCCAAAACTGCAGAAAACTAGTGAGGTCCATGCAAGAATTTGATGCACCAGTACCAAAGTGTAACCCCACATACAACTTACAGACGTGCAAGAATGGCATGTGCAGGTCTTACCTAGGCCCTTCTACATGGTAATGTCAAGTCCCTCACAACAAAATTCTCAGAAAAGAAGTCAGTAATCCTGGTCTAGCCTACTTTAGCTGGAAGGAAAAGCTAAGACCATGCCCTAAAGGTAAACGTCTTGCCACTTACTGCCAGGAGCTTGACTTTATCAGTTTTTAAACAGTGTCTGCCAGTATCAGACATCACAGAAAATTAAGCTATATGCATATATATATGCATGTCAACATGCCAATGTTGTGATGTAAAGAGAATACAATTAGCCAGACTAGAATTTATCCAGAACAGAGCTACCACTCCCCCCCCGCCAAGTGGCATTACCAACTACAGTTAATGTTTGAGGTTTATACTTCACAGAGTACAATCTAATGTGCTCAGTTCCTAGAACAGCAAACTCAGTGAAGCATTTATGCTACAGGCAGACAGTCTTAAAACACACACTACATCATTAAATATATGTGCTAGCAACTAGCCCAGATTTTTCAAGTTTCCTTAATACAGTAACCTACTGAATATCTGGTGTATGATATGAATATGTCAAGGGATGCTGGAATGCTTAGTGACTTGTACAAAGCGCTTTTTAATACTACCAACATTGAAGGATTTCATTTAAACAAACATGAAAAATCCTTTAAAACAACATCAACTGTTTTCTGCCAACAAAAATAACCAAACAAAGATTGAGACTTAAATTAAATATTATAACTTTTAGTTATTTAGAAAAAAGCATACTCACCTTTTCATCTAGATCTCCATTACGGTCAAACTGGTAGAGTGATGCCAGATGAGTAATAATCCACCAGCTAAAGCTCAATGGGTCTTTACACTGAACTGTCTCAAAAACAGATGTCCTTTCAAGGCTACTTCGTCTTTCAAATATATTCTTTAGATTTTTGTTCACCAGGCTCCAGAAACACTGTAGAAAATCCAAAAATAAACTGTTTCATAAAAATGGAACTGTGTTGAATGCTAAAGCCTACCTTAACAATGTTCTCCACAACAGTCATTTTTTATTTTTTTTATTATTTATTTATTTATTTATTTACAGAAAACAAGCAACACGACAGTCATTTAAAGAAAATAACAGAGACTAGCGGTCAGCATTACGAGAGAAAACCTGGAGCTATTTTAGGATGCTTTCCCTCAAATACCAGTAGAGAGCAATGTGAAAGTAAAACCTTTGGTCACAAGGAAGACTATAATATGACACTTCACAGGCAAAATTAAGAGCTTATGGAATGACAATGAAGAGATGATCACCAGGTTTGTACTCACATGAGAGTTCATATTAAAGTTCATTAATGAATACTTGATATGACAGATTTTTGAAAAACTCTTAGTCCCAGACTAACCTAGCAAAGAAAGAGGGACTAGTAAATAGCAGAGAATCCATCTGGAAGATAGCAAACTGAGGTTCAAATTCCCTGTTTTGTTCAAAGTCAGTCTGTTACAATACTGATAAACTGATTAATCTCTTTGGCTCAGACCCCTATTTATAGCATATTATGTCTTCCTACAGACTGTACCCATCTTTCCTAATTATGCAGAACCTCTCGGGAACTTTGCGCTTCCATTTCAACCACCTCAGCTGGGTGACACTACAATGGATGCATCAAAATCCAAGTTGTTCTTTTATAAGTAGTTTACGTACAGGTATCAAAGACAGAAACATGGGCTAGATTGATCATTAGTCTGTCTGTTCTTACATTTCTAATACCTGGAGATAAATCATTGTGTGATATAATACATAAATTGCAAACAATTAATAAAAATGTGTAAAGATGGTTTCTTTTCTGACACGTCCTACCATACAGCTTTCAGTCTGCTCCTTCACTTTCCTTAGCACAAGTAGATACTGAGTTTAACAGTACCTTAGGCCATAACCAAACAGTATACTGCAAACCTTGAGTCAGGACTTGATGCACATTAAAGAACGTGGCCTAAAGCATCACTGTGAGCACACAGTCCTCCTAAAGCAAAAATGAAGTTCAGTTCCATCGTCAGGTACGTGAACTAGTGCATTCAGGGCAGCCTGGGAACATTTGGCAACTGCACTGCATATGTAACATGAATGCATATGTAACAGTATTCTTCGATTACCTCTGTGTGAGACCCTTTATTTCTGAAGTCCAGCAGCTGAATAAGTAGAATCCACAATTCTTTAATGCAGATACAGGGATAATGGTGACTAGTAAGAGCCTCAGAAGGTCTCACCTAAAAGACAGTATGCAATACAATTATTCAGAGAAATATTATTTTTGAAGTTGCATTATATGTACCAGTATTTCCTGTTCCCCCCCCGACACACACACACACCATTTTTCCCCCCAGTTAAATAATATGGATACAATTACAGATTGGAAAGCGCATTATCCCATTAACAGTCCAAATACATCTCTAATACAACAAAGACTGTTTCCTGATTTTACATACATTATAGGTTGTACTATTTCTTAGTTTCTTCTAAGCCACTTTCAAACATTATTTAATGCAATGAAAATGGGTTTCTGAGGCCTAAATGAAAAGGAATTGCAATAAATACTGTTTTGTTCTCTGACAGTAGGGAAAAGAAAAAATGATTGATTAGATTTTCTTGATGTTTTCGGGAAGATAAGAGAAAGATTTCAAATGATTTAATAGCTATTATTGTTGTTATTTTTAACTGAAAAATCCTTAATGACTAGGCATAACGCTCCTAGAATATGTTTTTGTTGGCATGAGGATGTTAATGTTCCCACAACATTTCACAAAATCTGCTTTTCGGTAAATTTACTGCAAGGCATTCTTTTAATATGCAGAAAACAGCATATTTCAAGTCATGTACGTTATTTGATTACTATTCCATATTTAACAAAATTCACTCAGACTGATGCATTTCAAATGCAAAGCAGTCTTCTTGTGATTCATCTTTCAGTTTTACATTCCCTGAATTGTGAAACAAAATAAGCAAAACAGATAAAGGAAGTGCTAAATACATGAAAATTCTCTCTGCGCTTCAATGTTTTTAAGATCTACCAGCACTGTATTTAAAATAATCATAGTATAGACAAAACTTTTACTTACTCTGTCTCAGGACTTATGAATCTACTGTGCTGTATTCAGAGAGAGTAAAAAAAGGTGCAAAAAACTTTGCTTAAGGAGTGTAATTCAGGACATTTTACCTTCAGCAGGGACAAAATGCCAGAAATGTAGTAAGAAAAAAGTAAGACAAATCAGCTTAAACTCATTTTATCCCAAAACAATCAGTACTCCAAGTTTGAATAGTAAACCTACAGCCCTTTTAAGCCAATAGAGGGGAATGGGCACCTAGAGAGACCTATTCATCTAACACACTGCAGGAGGAAAAACTGTTGCTATACTTCCCTGACAAATAAAGGGAGCCTACGAGGACTAGCCAACTAATTCCTAGACACCTAAATTTGATGAGTTGAATCCTGGATTTTTATATCTTCTTGCTCTCCCTGCTCCATTCATGCACAACTGTTCTCGTATCACACTGGGATTTAAAATCATTTCTGGGTTTGGCAACCTAACAGTGTAAATTAAAAATTAAATCAAAATACGCAATGCCAATAACAGTAGAAGCTGTGTGAAAGAGACATTACAGAAGTGGGAGTGAATGAATAAAAACCGCATTCACAATTAGAAGAACAAGTATATCACCAGTCTCAACTTCTGTTTCAAATCTGCATAATATTCTATAAGTATACAGACTTTTTATTCATCATCCACCTTTAGAGTAATATATTTGCAATGACTGTTTTCATACAGTTCCAAATTAGATTTAAATACTGTAACACTTAATTATAAATATGATTTTATATGTATTTAACATATAAATTACATTTCATATGTATTAAATAAATGTAACAATTTGTTTTTCTCTTTCGATAACAAATCCTGCTTACCCCATGAAATTGTCAGGGTGGACCCAGGGTCAATTTAAGAATCTCATGAGACCAAGACTAGAATATTTTAAATAATTCTATTATTCACATTCCACATTTGCTACTTAGAGCTTTTCATATGCCTATGCCTCCACATGCTTCTAGCTAAAGATCTATTATGGGAATCCCTCAATAACCTGAATTAATTTTATGTACATATTATCTTGAGAACAATCATCAGCGAGACCAGTAAAGTCTATCAAAAATTCATTATTTAACTGCCAGCTTCCCAAAACTGAAGCAGCCTCAAACATACTCTGGTTATGACTCATCAGCAATGAGATCCCTCAGAAGGGAACAGCCTGCATATTGCAGATGCACTCTAACACCAGGGGATTTTATGGAAGTATTAGGTACACAACCTGTCTTACAAGTTAAGAGTTTCATGCCTTTTACCTTGAGTTGTTGCAGCAATTTGTACCTACTACTGTGCTTTTCTACAGGACAGCAGGATCTCTTCTGCAAGATATGCAGTATATGACCAGGATAGAGTATGGCTAGTAGTATCAAAGCAGGGCATTATATAGAAATCTCAGTTATCCTTTGTTTAACCCATATTGCTTTGTTCAGAGATAGTCTGGATCTCCTCTTGCAACATCAGGAGTTCAGTATCTTGGTAAGAATGGCAAATTGTAGTAAACTTGGGGTAATACAGCTCTGGTGCCAGGGATGTGCTGCTGAGAATAGAAAGAAGGGATATATATGTCTCTGCCAAATGTATCTCAGGGCACAATGAGCTCCTTGTCAAGTGTCTTGACACTACAACTCCCTAAAACACAGATTTGAAAACATGAGTATGAAGGATTGGTGCTTATGTCCCACCTTCCAAGAACACTCACAAATGCTACAAGCTGTGCTTCTGAATATTTTCAGCCCAAAGCTTAAGACATGTTTTTGTGATGAGCTGACATCGGCATCCATTATGGGTCTCAGCTGCATTTTCAACAGTTTTGAGGAACATTACATCCATCGCTGGATTATAGCAACAACTGCATACTAGAGGAGGAACCAAAGGCTACTAGAGAAGGCACCAGCTGAAGAGAGGTTTATCCAGCACAAGTCCAAGCTCCACTTCAGAAATCATTCTCAAATGTAACTAGTTTAAGATATGCAGCCCAATCCTAGGGAGAGCTGAAGAAACAGTAGTGGCAAAACAATCTTCTCTCTTTGTAATGTGGCTCTGTGGAAGTAGGACGAATCTGTCATTTTAAACATCTGGCATTTCAAAGCATCAAGCACAACGGTCAACAGATACTACTTGAATCTTCCTTTAAAAATTTACTCTCATCTGTTTGCCTTTTGAGAGGGGGAGGAGGTTGCAGTATTATCTGATAATTTAATAGATTAAAACGGATTTTAAAACATAAGACAACTCTCTCCAGAGATAGTTTAAAGAACAGTTATCAAATGCTGCTACAGCTATTTTCCCACTGACTCCATAAACGGCAATATGAAAGAAGGGGGAGTCCATTTTTCATGTCTGTGTACCAGGAAAATTATATATTATACAGTGGTCACTGCTACTTGGAGGTCTCAGTTCAGTCCTGTATTCACAGCTCACACATGCCTATCTAAAGAAGGTTTCAACACAGTCAGAGAAGATTGCACAGCTCTTTTACTAGCTGATATATGGAGCTATTATGAGTTTCTAGCTTTGGAGTGCTCAAAACAAGCAAGAAAAACACTGCAGCTAAAGAAGGAAAGAAAAAAAAAAGTTTTCCCTTGACAAACGTAAAAGAGCTGTCAGAGAAAGATGAGGTTGTGGAAACGGGAGAAGTGTAACAATAAATTGTAATATGACATTCTGTAAATGTCCAGTTAGCTTACTGCCAGGATTACAGTTATTCTTTTTGTTCCTGTTGAGAGTTTGAAAAGTTTTTTTTTTTCATCTATAGCTCTAAACCTTTTAGACTGTGCCATGTTTGGCATTAAACCTGGAACACTGAACTTATGAAATGTGGCACTCACTTCTGCTCTGTATACAGTGCATTTCAATAGTACTCCCTCATTCAACTGCCAGATGGTCATGAATAAATATAACACAATTTGAGCTCCTAACAAATAACACTCTTTAAAACATGGACATATTAAGCCATACATAACATTTAAAACTTAGCAGTAAGAAGTCATCTATGCATTGGTACAATATCTGATTCACATGTATCCTGAAAGAAGTATCTAACTGCCCATGTCCTATATAAAGGAAAAAAGTTACCTTTATATACTTGTTGATGGACAAGCTTATTAAATCAGATACAAGATTTCCACAGTGTGTTTCAAATAAACTGCTACTGGTTAAATTCTCTCCAGTTAGATTTATGAAATGGTTAGCATACACAACTTGTCCTAAAAAAAATAACAAAAGAAAATTACATCTATTTAGTTCAGAAAGACATGATTTGTTTCCTATCCTATATATCTTAAGATTGGTTTGCTGAGCTGTATGTAATTTTAATTTACAAACTCATTTGGAAATGCTCGTCCACTGTAAATTCAAGCTAGTCCCTTCATTACTACACAGAAGTCTGATATTATTCTGGTTGACAGTTGAATAGTTTGGCATTTTACAGCCTTTAATTGGCACAGTTTTGCAGGGAAATTAAGATTTATTTTTCTGCAGGTTCCTCTTTGTCACATGCCAGTGCGCATGTTCTGAAATCACAACATGTTTTGCAGATTTGCAAGTTGATGACAAACAATTCTAGAGAGGTCTAACACTTTCCTTAGGATGTGTTGATGTAAAAAGCTGGCATGATCATATTCCAACTTGAGCATTTGTAGACATTAACACAGATAAAAAGGTAAAGTTAAGAGGCTATAAGATCTTATCTCCCAAGCTTTCCAATGGTACTACTCCCTTGACATCATTGGAACAGAAGATATGTAGAACAAGACCGTAGCTTATTTTTGGAAATGCAGGGTGAAGCCCCAAATCCACAACATTGCCACTGGTCTCAGCAGCATGAAGTTCCCATTCAGCACGCTTTACAGAATGAGATGAGAACACAAGGAATTCTACAAGGTACACAGAATACAAGACAAAATAATGCACACAGACATGTCTTGACTAGTGAATTTTGTTGTTAAAAAGCACGATCTTTCTGTTACAGAAATTGATTACTATATTACTGCTCAGAACTTTACCTAGAAATAAATACAGAATTCTGGAGGACAAATTACATCCAACAGGCTGCCTATCCCTTCCCCAAAAGGGTAACAATCCCAATCCATCATAAACAGAAACCTGGAAGTTTTATAGAACAGCCAATCCATGCATTCTCCAGAAACAGGCATGCAAAACCAGTGAAAATGCATTAAGCTAAGGAAGGCTGTGTTCTGACTGTACTCAAAGCCCGTGAAAGCTAATCTGAGTTTCTATACCATTAGTTTGGCTAAACATACAGTGCATTCTTTCCAAACCTCAAGGTCACTTCAACTGTTGCAATTCCTTTATAGAAATTATATAGATAATTTATAATAATGAGGGGGTTTGTTGCAGTGGTACTGATTATAGGAGAAAACGTATTTTTGTGATTTTGCTAGCATGGAGATGAACAATATACATAATTATCACAAAGAAAATAATATTCTCTTCTGTATTTTAAGAATTTTTCTTCAGCCACCTAACTACTGCAATTGCTTTCTATGAGTTTTTATATGGTTTCTATAAACAACTACCTTTTCCCCTTTTAAAGCCCAATAAGTTGTTTTTTTTTTTTTTTGTCTTGGTTGGTTGTTTTTAAACAAAGTCCTCTGACTAAGGCTTCTTCCTTTGTCTAGTATTTTTTTAGTGTAGTATATGGTTAGCAATGTTGATTCTCTGTTCTGGTCCATCCTTTGAAACTCTTCCTACATTGTTTGCAGCGAATTGCTGTTCACTGTTAAAAATGCTCTTTGCAGTATATTTGCAATTTCAGAAGGTGTCTTGCTATTAAATATTTAGTACATTGCAAACATAGTTGAGAACAAGCTTTGTAATCTTGGTCAAATTTTGATAGAAGAAATCCCTAATATTATTCCATTTAATTTGAGCTACATGTAGGGGAGTTTAATGAAACGAAGTTACACAGGCCAAAACATTTCATAATATTCACAAAATCAAACCTACCTTCACCAAACTTGAATTTAGCCAATTAAATAAAGCTATGCTTAAGAACTACTACAAGTAGGAAATTATTCTGGACAAACTAAGATGAGTAATCATACATACAAGAATAAGTTAAAGAAAAACATTGTATACTTACTCATCATTTTTTCACCTAGTACATGAAGAATTTCCAGCACTAGCCAATGGATATCCAAGTGGAGGTGTAATAAATGCCATGATGGTGGAAAGATCTGTGATTAAAAATAAACACATTTATTTGTAACTTTTCTTTAACGAATTCTGGACACTGTACTAAGACAGACAAAAAATGGGCATATATTTTGCCTGCAGTAAACATTATGGATATCTATGAACAAATAGACTATAACATATAAACACATCATTCAGTTAAAAGAATAAAAAAAGAAATCTTCAAGACAATTCTCTCTGTAGAGGATGCCTGTGAAGCCTTTGATATGATCTAAACTACAACTTAAACAGTGTTGATTCAGAGTTGACAGATTAAAACTAGTTATCCTTTCCTTTCCAGGAAAAAAATGCTTTACTTTAGCAGTGTGTGTGCTATCAGGTAGCACACACACTACTAAAGTAAAGTATGCTCTTAAAGTAATCCCAAAATTTCACTACTCTCTTCCTTAAAGATTGATTGAAATTACTGCTTCTTTCATTAGCTCAACAGTGGCCCTATTGACAAACTAAATGAACAGAAAGATTCACAATGCTGCTGGTCAGTGGATCGTTCCTCTCCTGATATAAGCTTATGCACCCTAAGATTGAAATTCCTTTTTTCTTTTTGAAAGCATTAATTATATATATGCACAAATCTTAGTGGGGTAATACTTTACTTGCATTCAATACTGCAGTTGCTTAACTTCCATTTCTGTACTTTTCTTCTTTATATGCACACTCTTTTCCTATTTTAAATCACATTTCAGAATGTATTCTTAAAAAGTGCCCCTCCTACCAGGAAGTTCAGAAATTCTAGCCATTATCAAGGACATACAGCGAGGAATTTTTTAACCATGCTATGCTAACTCAAGCCTACATATTTACCTGTATTATTATTTCTATAAGGCAGGAATAACTGTAAAAGCTATTCAAATATAAAAATAACTTTTAAAAAACAACATAAAATCCAGAGCTCATTAGGTGTGCTAGCCAAGTATGGGATGACATTTAGTTTATAAAGTGACAAAGGAAGAAAACAAAAATCATAATTCCAATTTGAAGAAAGACTAATTTCTATTCAGACAAAATTAATCAAACAATACATACTCTCACAAAACAAATTTAAAATTATAAAAGCTATCAACCTTTGCCTGGTGTTGAATAGTGAATGCTGCCAGGACACTACTAGGGAGTTCACAAAGGTGACCAATATGCAGGGTCAAAGCATGAAGCTCTTCCACCAATAGTGATGGTAACTGGGCTTCTAGTTCTTCATATGGGTGGAGTACTCCATCATTATCCACTTTAGGGGGTTCCAGATACCTGAACACACACACACACATAATCAGAAAATGGGTAAGATGCAGCTATAAAAAGCTTAGAACATAAATTAGTAAATTGTGCACAAGTCTCACCTGAAGATGAAAACTTTCACATAATGCAAAAACTCAATACACTGACGCCTGATGCCCTCTGCTTCAGAGTGCAAGTTCGCAGCTTGACCTGAAGTAAAAGAGATCAATAGCTTAGATCAGATATGCCCACACCTTGACCCATGTATCGTGCATTCCCCACAGTGATTAAAACAGACCAGTAAAAAGCCACACTCTTCTGAAACCAACTTGGGAGGTGCCTGGTAGCAAACACCCAATTCCAAATGCTATCTTGCCAGAGTGAGCCATTCCTTATCTTACTATCTCGGGCACATATCTCCATATAAAGGCAAAAGAAAACATCCAATCCCTCACGAAATGTGACAGAGACAAGCAATCAGTGCTAGAACAAATCATTGAGCCCTTTAAAAAAATTAAGTATGAAGCGATTTCTTAACATCCTTTTCTCCTAGGGTAACACAAGCATAACATTACTTGGAAACATGCTTTGTAACTTCTCTTCCTAAGAAGCATCACATGTTGCACAGTGCCTTAAGATGCGTGAAGCTAAGATTCTTTCATTCACAATCCTGTATCCTGCCTTTCATTTGTGACTCTGTACACCATTATTTAGTTATTGTGGCTGCCTCGCACTTACCCTTGCTTCTCCACTTCTTTCCCCACACCCTGTTTTCTAGCTTTCAGCATTTATTACAGAAAAATAAAACTGAGTGCATAACAAGGTAAATATAGTTATAGTCATTTAAATACCCAATAACTACTGCCCAATAATGTATATACATAAATGTCTAGTAACCAGTCAGTCTGCAACACTTTACCTGATTAAGCACGAGGCAATCGTTGTTAAGAGCACCACAAATGGGAACGGTAAACAAGGAGTTTGAGCAGACCCCAGTGAAAAGTGTATAGCACTAGAGAAGAAACAGGGCAAAACCTCTTTGCTACCTTCTTCACTGGATTGCATATCCAGCGGAAGGCAATCCAATTTGCTCCTCTAGCCAGATGACCACTGGGGAATTTTCCCTTTTCTTTTCTTGCTCACTCTCTCCCTCGTTTTTCCATCCCTTCCAAGGTGACTGCAATTCAGATATGCCACTTGTTATGGACTCCACAAACAAAGTTTTCTGCGTATATGTCCATTTCAACATCTTTTGTGCATCAGCACTCACTAAGCAAGTACAGCAAATTAACTGGCACAAGTACCGTAATATTCCACTGTACAGCTCACCACTACCTCTGACAGAAGCATCTACTCTGGTAATGAACCACAGTTTTAGAGGACCAAATCACTATGTTCCAAAGGAAATATTTATAGATACTACTGCTGCTATGTAGCAATTACAATTATTTTATCCTAAGTTCTTTGAAGTTCTGTTTAAGCTAAATTTTATATTACGTTAATTCACTACAAAATCTTTTGCCTACATTGTCATAGATCACTGATCAATGAAATAAGTGGAACAGAACAGAAACAGTACAGAGTGTTAAGATCAGATCAGGCATTTTCAAAGAAAGGCAAAAAAAATAGAGCATAAGAAAAGATTTCATATCATCTCCACATTACACAGTTGTCCATAACACGTCTCCAAAGCTCATTAAGGTGGATAGGAAATTAAATGCAAGAGAGAAAGCCACCAAATCAGGAAGAGGAAGTGGATGAGGCAGCTACAGGCAGCTGCAAATGGCCTCACTTTCACAGGCCCTAGTTCTTATGGGAGACTTTAACCACCACAGTATGTGCCGGGAAGACAACACAGTTCAGAAGAAAAGGTCCAGGAGATTACTGCAGAACACTGAGGATAACTTCTTGATGCAGGTGGTAGATGACCAACAAGGAGAGGGGAGCTGATGGACCTGGTACTAACAAACAGAGATGGTCTAGTTGAAAATATTAAGGTTGAGGGCAGTCTCAGCTGCAGTGATCATGAGATGTTGGAGTTCAAGATCCTGCGAGCAGGAAGCAGGGCAAAACGTAGGACTACAACCCTGGATTTCAAGAGAGCTAACTTTGACCTCTTCAGGGACCTAATTGGAGGAATCCCCTGGGCCAGGGCCCTAAAAGGAAAGGGGACCCAAGAGAGTTGGCTAATACTCAAGTACCGCTTCCTCCAAGCTCAGGATCGATGCATCCCTGCGAGAAAGAAGTTGAGCAAGGGGGGCAGGAGACCTATGTGGATGGGCAAGGAGCTCTTGGGAAAGCTTAAACAGAAGAAGAAAGCATACGTGATGTAGAAGAAGGGACAGACCACTTGGGTGAAATATAGGAACATTGTAAGGGAATGCAGGGATGCAATGAGGAAGGCCAAGGCCCATTTAGAATTAAATTTAGCAAAACACATCAAGGATAACAAGAAGGGCTTCTTCAAATACATCAGCAGCAAAAGGAAGACTAAGGAAAATGTGGGTGCGCTGCTAAATGAGGTGGGTGCCTTCGTGACGGCAGATACAGAGAAGGCAGTTACTGAATGCCTTTTTTGCTTCAGTCTTCACTGCTAAGGCTAGCCCCCACGCACTACTGAGCCTAGAAACAAGAGAGAAAACCTGGAGAGAGGAAGACTTTCCGCTAGTTGAAAAGAGGACTGGGTTAGAGCTTATTTAGGCACGCTAGACACCCACAAATCTATGGGCCCCAATGGGATGCATCCAAGGGTGCTGAGGGAGTTGGCGGATGTGATTGCTGGGCCGCTTTCCATCATCTATCAGCGGTCTTGGCCATCTGGAGAGGTCCTGGATGACTGGAGACTTGCTAATGTGAAGCCCATCTATAAGAAGTGTTGTATGGAGGACCTGAGGAACTACAGGCCTGTCAGCCTGACCTTGGTGCCAGGTAAGGTGATGGAACAGGTCATCATGAAGGCAATCACACAACATGCGCAAGACAACCAGGGGATCAGGTCCAGTCAGCATTGGTTCATGAAAGGCAAGTCCTGCCTGAACACCCTCGTCTCCTTCTATGACCAGGTGACCCGCCTGGTGGATGAGGGAAAGCCCGTTGACGTAGTCTACCTAGACTTCAGCAAGGCCTTTGACACAGTCTCCCACACTATTCTCCTGGAGAAGCTGGTAGCCTATGGCTTGGACAGGTACACTCTTTGCTGGGTTAAAAACTGGCTGGAAGGCCAGGCCCAGAGAGTGGTGGTGAATGGAGTGAAATCCATCTGGTGACCGGCCACCAGTGGTGTTCCCCAGGGGTTGGTGTTGAGGTCCATCCTCTTTAATATCTTCCTTGATTATTTGGATGAGGGAATTGAGTGCACCCTCAGTAAGTCTGCAGATGACACCAAGTTGATGGGAAGTGTTGATCTGCCAGAGGGTAGGAAGGCCCTGTAGAGGGACCTGGACAGGATGGGTCGATGGGCAGAGGCCAATGGGATGAGGTTCAACATGGCTAACTTCTGGGTCCTGCACTTTGGTCACAACAACCCCATGCAACGCTACAGACTTGGGGCAGAGTGGCTCAAAAGCTGTGCAGAGGAAAAGGATCTGAGGGCACTGGTCAATGCTCACCTGAACATGAGCCAGCAGCGTGCCCAGGCAGCCAAGAAGGCCAATGGCATCCTGGCTTGTATCAGGAATAGTGTAGCCAGCAGGACCAGGGAGGTGATTGTCTCCCTGTACTCAGCTCTGGTGAGGCCGCATCTCGAGTACTGTGTTCAGCTTTGGGCCCCTCACTACAAGAAGGACATTGAGGCCCTGGAACATGTCCAGAGAAGGGCTACGAAGCTGGTGAATAGCCTGGAACACAAGTCCTATGAGGAGCAGCTGAGGGAACTGGGGTTGTTTAGTCTGGAGAAGAGGAGGTTCAGGGGAGACCTTATTGCTCTCTCCAGCTACCTGAAAGGAAGTTGTGGGAAGCTGGGGGTTGGCCTCTTCTCACAGATAACCAGCTAGAGGAAATGGCCTCAAGTTGCACCAGAGGAGGTGTAGGTTGGAAGTTAGGAGACATTTCTTCTCAGAAAGTGTAGTCACGCATTGGAATGGGCTGCCCAGAGAGAGGATGGAGTCACCATCCCTAGGATTGTTTAAAGAAAGGTTGGACACGATGCTTAGGGACATGGTTTAGTGCATGATATTAGTGGTAGGGTGATGGTTGGATCAGATGATCTTGGAGGTCTTTTCCAACCTTAATGATTTTATGATTTTGAGGTGGAAGGAACCCATGAAGATTACAGTTCAACTCCTGACGTAGGGAAACCCAAGAGTTAAATCGTATCTCCAAACATTGTACAAATGCTCTTCAAACACCAGCAGGCTTAAGGCTCTGACCACTTCCAGGTGGAGCCTGCGCCAGTGCCTGACCACCTTCTCAGTGAAGATTTTTTCCTTATGTCAGTCAGAACATCCACTGATACAGCTTGAAGCCTTTCCCTCACATCCTATCACCAGAGAGAAGAGATCAGCTCCTCCCTCTCTGCTGTCCACCTTTTTCATGAGAGGAAGCTATTTGGTTACCCCCTCAGTTCCCTATTTTCTAAGCTGAATGAGCCAAGTATCTTCAGCTGCCCCTACAAGTCATGTCTTATAGACTTTTCACCACCTTTGCTGCCCTCCTTTGAATACATTCTCAGGTTTTTTTGGGACATCTTATTTTGTGGAGCCCTAAACCACACACAGTACTTGAACTTGAACTGAGGCCACACCAAGTATAGCAGGATAATTACTTCTTTTGAAGAAGTAACTACACTGTGCTTAATGCACCCCATGATATATTGGTATCTGTGGTATCAAGGCACATTGATTACTTGTATTGAGCTTTCCATTAATAAGCCCCCCCAGGGCTGCACTCCAGCCACTTGTTCCCCAATTTATGTGTGGAGCCAGGTTTGCACCATCCCAGGTGCAGAATCCAGCATTTGCTCTTGTTAAATTTTATATGGCTGTACAATTCTCTAACCTAACAGGATCTCTCTAAGACCTCTCTGCCTTCGAGGGAATCAATAGCTTCTTCAAATTTCGTAATGTCCACACTAGCACTTAGTGTGCACTCACTGAAATGCGTGATATTGGTATCTTTGTAAATATATATGCACAAAGTTTTACTGAGCTAAAATTAAATTTGGTTTTAAACTATGACAGTACTCTAAGATACCAACAATACCCATCACCACAGTCTGATCATTTTAAATATTTTATCCTCACAATACCTTTCTATTATTAACCTGCTTGTACAAAGGGGGAACTGAATCATAGATGCATCAGTGACTTAATCTAAGTCACAAACAAATCGTGGTGCAAAGAGTAAAATTCAGACCATGTTTGCAAGTTCTACACCATGTAGCCTCAGAACACAGAAGCATTTCCAAAAGGAGTTCCCTGATCAGGTCCATAGAACTGCTTCAACAGGATACTTTTGTTTTTATTCAGTCTTAATCTCCTAAAATTTAGTCCAGGAATACAAACACACAGCACTTACACATTTCCCTTGGATTACCTCAGAGCCTCCCAAGCATTTATATCAGCTCCATGCCTGTTTTACATGCCTTCAAGAATTAATCCCTGCTTGAGGCTATTGAAAGAGTTATAGCAATGATTCACCAGAAAATCACTGCACTCCCTTTATTACATTATTAGAACCATTTTAGATAGAAGCATATTTAAAAATAATTATTTTTGTAGTTCACTGAAGTTACTAAAACTCAGGTAAAGTTTAGGCTGGACATCAGGAACAGGTTCTTCACCAAGAGCGTGGTCGCACACTGGAACAGGCTCCCCAGTGAAGTAGTCACTGCACCAAGCCTGTCTGAATTTAAGAAGCGATTGAACTGTGCACTTAGTCACATGGTCTAAAATTTTGGGTAGACCTGTGTGGTGCCAGGAGTTGGACTAGATGATCCTTATGGGTCCCTTCCAACTCAGAATATTCTATGATTCTATGAAAGTTAATGTCACATAAGTTTGGTTTTGTTCCCCTCCCCCCCAAAGTTAAGGTCACCTATGATCTACAGAACTGGATATGGAACAGTGTCCATATTCCCATACTTTTAAAAAACACTTTAACAGTACCACAGAAATATTTTATTCCACCACTTTATTTGAAAAAAAGCTTGATAATGAATTCATTCCAATTATTTAAATGGCACAGCATGACAATATCAAGCCAAAAAATATTGTGTAAAAATATTCACTTGTACTCTTAGAACACTAGCAATCTATCTGTACCAAGATACTACAAATAGTGTATTTCTGAGTAATTACTGAAATTCTCAACTTGCTAAGTAACTCAGCCTTCAAAGTTACAATATGCCCAAGGCTGTAATAATCCTTGGGAAATATACCAATCCTCATGCCCTAGTATTTAATTCAAACAAAGTGTTTTGCAGGGATCCCATTTCATCGATCCTGCTGACAAGTTAAATGAAGTTTGTAAATAAATCTAAACTATGCAAACATAACTAGTTTTCTTTAAATGTAAACCCAAATAAAACCGAAAAAAATCCCAGCCCACTACCTCTATAACTACAATAGTTATGGGTGTTTTTGATGCAAGTTTCCATTTTTAATTAAACAAGTTAATAGCTTTATGAAATCATAACTTAGGGGTGATAATCTTAGCTTAAGTCAAATAAATACAAGATTCCCCACTAAGGTGAGCAAGGTCAGGATCGTCCTGTGCACCTACCTATACAGGCAGGTCTGTTTCCAAACTGACTTACAACATTTCTGCTTTGCCACATCATCTATTTTCACACCACCTTACATCACCTGGTTGCCTACACTTACACACTTACTGCAATTTATGCTGGTTATATGTTGTTCTGTGGCACCCTCTATGAGCCCTCAATCAAGAACTCAAACATAAATGTGATAATAGTTCTGTAATGAAGAGGTAGTCAGATATCTACCCCAGCATCAAATGAAATGTGTTCAACTTACCGAAGTCAGATGAATTCATTTCTACTAGGTTTTCCAGTCTGTATATTTGCTGCCTAATTAAAAGGATACAAAGGTTTACAGTACTTGTTATAGGTAGAAGTTATTTACATACATTTTAGTAAAGTTTTAAGCATAACAGAGAGAGGTAAGAATTATTCTTTACTTTGTATTTCTGAAAAAAGCTTACACAAACATAACCTGGGAAATAGTATTAGTGGAAGACTACAAGCACATCTAAATATGTAGGAATGACAATAGAGTTTTCTTGGTTGTGAGACACGAAAAAGTAACAACAAATATAAAATTAGCTAAATAGCAGGGAAAAACAAACACAAACAAACCCAAAAGCCACTCCCTGTAAATGATCTTTCCATAAATGTAACAACTTCATATTTCATTGCAAAATAAACCTGAAAGTTATCCCTCATGGCATACACTAAATTCATCTCTGAATGAGCACTAGGAAATTCTGCCACCAGTTTTTCCTTCTTCCTCCGCAGGTTGGTCTGTTGCTTAATTTGAGCACAAAGGGTTAAAGGCAACAATTATAACAGAGTAAAAGAAGTGTCTCTAAAAGAGTTAAAACTTAATTCAGTTTTGGGGCAGAGGAGGAGGAAGAGCATTTTTAAGGCTGCTAACTGCCACTGGAAATGAAAATAAAGAATAGCTGTAACATCAGTAAGTACTCGGCCATATTCTGCAGCAACTGTTATTTTCAAGTGGTCTTCAAGCATAGTCTCCAGAGAGGCAACATGGTAATAAACTGAATACATGAAAAGCACAACTGCATAAAACAGACTGAAAGAAAACGTTGCTTAAATTGAGGAAGGAGCTCTCTGCCCTATTCCTTATAGTGTTAAAGCAGCAACTACTGAAAGATTCAAAAGCAGGATACTTAGATCCAACTCAGATCAAATGTTCTTATTAAAAAAAAAAACACTTTGGAAACTATTAAGAGCTCACAAGGATCCAAAGAATTAGGTTCCAACCTGCACACTAAAGGGCTACCACACACTAAAGTTACCTCCCTTAGCCCTTCCTTGCTTGCATAAAACCATGTCAGCTACCTAAGATTGAAAAAACCTCAAATGAAAGTAATCAAAACTCAATTTGTGTGAATTTTTCAGTTATTTCAACCACACAGAAAGAAAAGAAGTCTAAAACTGTAAGACTTTAGGAGGGGTGTGGTGGCCAAAGGTTAAAAAATAGACAGAAAGAAGATGCACAAAAAAAGGCTCTCCACTAAATTGACGGAAGATGTAATACAGTGGGCTCATAAAGTAAACCCACAAATGGGGCATGACAAGCATAACAAAGATGTCATCAGTTTAATAAGCCATTTTAATTTCATTTTGCATTTGCACCTCAACGACTGATGCTCATTAGTTGTTACTCATTAAATCATTTGATTTGCAGATAAATATTTGCAGCTAAACTGGTACTTCTGTTTACTAATCAAAGATACGTTGTCTTACAATACACATGTAAACAGTTAAATAGCTCTTACTTTGACTCACATCCTCAGTCACAAAAAATTACAGGTAAGAATTCTTTTTACTATGCAATTACTGTTTTTAATTTGTAAGTGTGCTGTATTATATAGTTATTTATTAAAATGTTAAATAATCTTCAATATTGTGGACACAAGTGAAAAAATTACTGAGTTGCCATTAGCATGGATTTGAACATAGATATTATCTGTACTTGGTAAGTCCAACTGTTCCCAGCTACCTTGTTCTCAAGAATCAGTATAACTTGTATTTTCCACATATGATTTCCACACTGGAAAAGGGAACGTTCCTGCCTTCAGTTGTCAACGGGTCTATAAATGAAAGCGTTCCATTTTATGACTGGACAAATGAACTGAAAGATAGAAGATCTTTGCAAAGGGACTTGTCACACTAAAAGACAGCTTAGCAACCAAATTCTCACAGCAAAGAGAAATCATCACTGCTACCAGTTCAGTACCTCTGAAAACATGTACAGTTTAAGAAATATCAACATATCATGCCTTATGTTGATCTCTATTACAGAGAAACGATAATTATAGAGAGGTTTATATTACAAAGAAGATCTGATTTCATTCAAGAAATCAACTCCATCACTGTCTCACCATGAAGTGATTTTATGTTAATTAACAGATCAAACTGGATGCTAAAAGGGATACAGTGTTTCTTTTCATTGTTATTCTATCTGCTTTGTTATCTTTTTTTTTTTTAAACCACAGTGAAGTACAACCTTGTGTCAAATGAGTAGAGTTAAATAATACTGTTTTTAATACACCTATCATCTATGCCTTCATGTTTCAACAGCCAGACCCTGCTAATAATGTTTCACATCACACTCTTGGTCATACTCTAAAAGGATGGAAGAATCTACTACAATCAAAGGAATGGTAAAATATATCACACATATTTGTAGAATCATACAAGAGCTCCTTTTCCATCCACTCTCTCTGTGTGCTGTACATTCTGAGGATTATCAGTAGCAAAGAAGATTATCAGTGATCTGTGTATTTGCATTGACCAGATTAAACATCTGCATTGAATTAATCACACTGAGTAACTGTATCTGAAGAGATTGCTGAAGCTATCCTAATCCAAACAACTGAAGAAAGTGCTGCATCAAGCATTTAAAATATTTAATTTGTAACCTCCACTCTTCCTTTTGCACAAAAAAAAAGACTTAAGATCTTCAAAAGACAATTTTAAATTATATGCATATCAGAATCTTATTCATGGAAAACTTCCACAATTTATTCATCTACTGCTAAAGCTAGAGCCTTCTAAATTGATCACAACACTGTTGTGATAACTATATTTATCAGTTTTAACTGGTGATGGCTAAGATTTGCTCCACGCTGCTTAGAAACTTATTAATAAGTTACGCAGTATTACAAATCTGATGCAAGATTTACTTCTTTCCTTAATCCCACCTCTGTCTTATTCATCACTTACTGTAGAGTTACATAGATGTTAAACTCTTTTCACACACATTGCATGACCCACAGTCTATTAGGATATTACTATCAAAAACTTGAAAAGTTTGTTCCATCCTTAAAGTAAACTGGTACGATTACAGAGAGGATTAATCACTAAATACACTAACATCATCATACCTGAGTAATCCAAAGAGAAATCCACAGGATTCAACTAGTGCCATTTCAGTAACCCACTGAAAACCAAACATGTCCACTACATCTTCTTCGTAGTCATTTGGAGCAGGATCTAGTCTCAGCAAAACCCTGTAAAAACAGATCCAACATGCCTCAGTAATAAACTGAAAGAATACAATACCTACTGCTAGCTTGTGTATTACTGATATTTTATAAATATACCAGCAATTTATATACTACATACAGGAAGGTGTAGAGTGCTCTCAGAAGAGAGGCTGTTATGCCCTTTTTTTTTTTTCTAAGCAACATAGCTTATAAAATATGACAAGCTTTAGCTTCAACAGTATAAAAAACATGGTCTAGTCACAGGGCACAATAAATTTTAGAAATAGAGGAAAATCAACAAGATACCACCTTAGAGAGGGGCCTATCTGAGGCACAACATACAGACTGGCCTTAACAGAAGAGGCCACTCACTACATCAGGTAACAGTCCACTGAGAGTTTATGCTTGGAATTTGTTAATGTATACTACAGGCCTAATGACCAATTATAGAACATACATTTACCAGTTTACAGTATACCATTTCAGTTATTTTTTTTTTTTAATAGAGAACACACTGATAAAAGCATACCAAAAAAAAAGCACACTTTTAGGTATCTGAATTGATAAGGGTCACAGAATACAACTTCATTATTATAACTTAACCTAACACTAGGCCATGACTACCCTTTGCTCTGGCTTAAGTAAAAAATACTAGAAATCAGAGCTACTATTTTACTCAAACTGAAGAAAATCATGCATCTGTATAAAGTGTAAAAACAAGTTTTACCTGAAGTATTTTCTTAATATACCAATTTCATAAACATGAAAGTATTTCCCTAATGCACTTAAAAAAAGATTTAAAAAAATTCACAGCAAGGTGTATAATAAAAACAAAGATTTCAAAAACTATTTCAGAATTTTCCCACTGACTTTCATAAAATACTTCAGACGAATTCATCAAGGTGCAAGAAATGTGTCTATTTCAAAACCAAAGAAAATGTTGTGGGCAAGCACTTGGTTTTCATTATATTATGCACTAAATTCATATTCTCCCTGAACTATGCACTATTACCAATTCAGTCCTCAATCAGAGGCAAAAAGAGCATCTGCTGAATAATCAGTCTCCCACAACATCTGTAGCTCACTTGGTAACTGCCTAAACATTGCTGGGTTCTGAAGCCTTTAGCAATTAAATCCAGTTACTCCTGTTCTGGGTAATGAAGACAGAGGAGTCCCTCACATGCAGGCTTTTCCAACAGTTTATAATCCAATTAGATAAGGTGAATAAAGGACACAACAGAATTATCATGACAGCAGAGACTTGGTAAACCTGTCTACATAGAAGCCCCTGAGTGAGTTTTCATATGAAATTATTTCTGTCATGGAATGCATTTGTTGTCAGTGTGGAATCCACTACTTATACATCCACAAGAACATAGACTCTCTCACTCCTGTACCTGACATTAATGTGAATGAATGTGCTCTGATCCAATAAAGATATGATAAATAAGGTAGGGATTGGGGGAGGCAAGGTTTTTAAACCTCTTTGAAGGCTTTACAGAAAAGCCTGTGGAAGTAAAAAAAAAAAAAAAAAAACTAATAACACAAAACATAACACTTGGCAGGAAAAAGCCACAGTAAGTAGGTTCAACAGTACAAAGGAAGTGGGAAAGAAAAATTATGCTTTTTCTGGAAAAACAAGACAACCCCTGCAGGATCAGCAAATTACACAGATAGCTAAGCTGGATCACAGACAGAAAGAAGGCATTAACTAAAGCAAAATTTTACAACTTCACAGAAAATACTTACTTGTTACACACATGACTTCTGAACCTTAAATCCAGAATGCATGCAAAGCTAAAGCTTTGAAAAAGATGGTATTAAAGCTCCAAAGTGTACTCCCAGAAGCCTCAGAAAGCTGGACAAAGCAGTTTGTTTCCATTACATGGATAACAGAGAAAGGGCCAGTATCCAGAAGAGCATACAACTGGAAAAAGCAGTGCTGCAGCCTCCACAGAAATTTAAAGGTTCTTGGATACTGTTGCCAAAGCCGATTTTGAAGCATCTGTCTAGAAAAGCTCTATCAAGTCTGCAACAATATCTAAAAATACACTCACAAAACTAGGGAACTGGACAATGAACGCTGATCAAAGCAGAGTATCAAAGAATTGCTCTCCATGCTTCGGTACACCACAAAGCTGATCTCAGGATCATAAAAGCTGAAGAATAAACTCATTTGGAAACCCTGCCAGCATTTCAGAGGTACCAAACAACAGTGGAAATAAATTTAATATCGTTTTAATATGCTGTAACTCAAAAAAACCAAACCAACATACCTCTTAAGAGACCCACTTGCTAAGTAAGATTCTGCAGAGAAGATTCTTCCTCCACTTTGGTTGTCGAAAGCACAGGAAAAACAAGAAGGCTTTGAATTCTCATTCTCCACCTCCATCGCCATCTCCAAGCTTTCAGTGAGAAGCGGGGGTGTGAAGGAAGCCATAAAGTCATTGTCCATTGTTTCCATCTCTTCCAGAAAATAAACAGATGATATTAATTAATTAAGACACAACAACAACAGTATTTCTTATGATAAATTTCTCATTGTTACAGCTCTCCCTAATCCTTCAGGTCAAGCAAGGACAATATCAGCTTAACCACATCAAACTAAGAGATACCACCACAAAAAGACACTCATGGTTCCATGCCCTGCCATGTAATTCTGATTTGTGCAACTTGTATCTTCCTGAACATGTTGGCACTGGGGAAGATGATCATCAAAAAGCTAATCCTAAAAAGAAAGACAATTCATTTTCTTCTGGTTCAGCTCTATATATTGACTAGTTATGATAGGGTCTGACTAGCAGTAGGGTAAAATAAGTGGAGGGACGCAGTACAAGGAAAGGAGAATGGGCAAGCTACTTTCAGCAACACTTTGTTCTGTGGCCAGAGCAACTGTACCAAGAAAATACATCATGCATTACAGGCTCCCAGTTGCCCACATCTTTAAGGAGATATTACAGTTCAAGTTCCTTCTGAGAAGCAATAAACATACACCGCACAATAATTACTAAACCTTGAAATGCTAAAGTTATAAGGCTTAGAAAATGACTGATTGTTACACAACCAACACTGAAAGTTTCTACAGAAATTATGACCTCCCAAAAGTCTGACTGAGGGGCACAGAAGCAAAAACAAAAAGGGAAACCACATCCAAAAGAAGCACACTGCACCCTCAACACCGGTGAACCGGTTTACACAAGACAGTGGAAGAGTAGAACTTGGCAAGAGATAACACTAAGTTCTACAATGATAAGAAGGGAATATAATTAAGATTATTAACTCTAAATAGTTTTTAAAATAGTCTACATTAAGCCTCATGGCCAGCAGGTTTTGGTACTGTTCTCACATAAGTCAACTCACACTGCAGCCAGAGGATGGTAATGCAGAAGCTGGACTAGAAAGGAGCTCAAGTTAAAAAAAAAAAAAAAAACAGCCGAGTTCCTGTCCCACTTCCCTCCCTCATTCCCGCTCCTGCAGAAACACGTAGGCAAAGGGACGGCCCCAGCTCAGCCCCACCGCGGGTTTCCAGAGCAAGCCGGCTGCGTTCCAGGCATCGGCAGAAAGCACCGTAACGAAGCACACGGAGGCAGACACGGCCCTTGGCGATCACAGCTCAGAGTAGCCCCGCTCCCCTCCCGCCACCTCCCCGCCGGGCCGTGGCCTCGTCCGGACCGGCCCTGGGCGCCGCGACGGCTGCGAGCCCGCAGCAGCGAGGCAAGACGCCGGTGCAGCCAGCGGCAGCCGGGGCCGGGCCGCTCCATACCTGAGGGCGCCGCCGCCGCCGCCGCCGCCGCCCCAAGAGCTCCGGGCCGCTTTTCCGTACGGCCCGCGCGGCTCCGCCGGGCCAGCGCTGCGCAGGCGCCGGGGCGCCCATTGGCCACCGGCTGCTCCTCCTCTTCCTCCGCCTCCTCCTTCCCCTTCCCTCGTTTCGCTTCTCCCCGCCTCCGCTCTGCCTGGCCTCCGCCATGGCGTGTTGGGGGCGTCCCGCCGCTGGTGGCCGGTCACGGTGCCCGCTCCAGCCTGCGCCAGCCCCAGCCGCTTCCCGTTGGTGCCCGTGTTAGTGCCCGTGTTAGTGCCCAGCGGGCTCCTCAAGGGGCCGTGGTCACATAATCACAGAATGGCTTGGGTTGGAAGGGACCCTAAAGCCTATCCAGTTCTAACCCCTTGCCATGGGCAGGGACACCTCCCACCAGACCAGGTTGCCCAAAGCCCCATCCAGCCTGGCCTTGAGCACCTCCAGGGATGGGGCATCCACAGCTTCTCTGGGCAACCTGTGCCAGGGCCTCACCACCCTCTGAGTGAAGAACTTCCTCCTAACCTCTAATCTAAATCTACCATCTTTTACTTTAAAACCGTTCTCCCTTGTCTAGTTATCCAATTGAGTGAAGAGTCGCTCTCAATCTTTTTTATAAGTCCCCTTTAAGTACTGAAAAGCTGTGTTAGTGGCCAATGGGCTCCTCACTGGCTCGTTTCTCAAAATTCAGTGCGGGCAGCCTGCCAGATACTCGTCCCTGCCCTCCAGCTGTTGGTCACTTCCCCTTGGTGACCCCAAGCCCTCTGCATTTGCTGCTTTGCTAGGCCTGCCTGGCATGGGATGGTTGTTTCTGGCCACATCTCGTCGGAGACAACTGCCTTCTAGTGAATCACGCTGCCACTTCTAAATCTTCCAGTATGTGTACAATCTGCTTTTTCTGATTCCTCCTAGTCTAGCTGTCAAATTTCTATCCCAAAACCTCATTTTCCTCCTCTTTTTTTCTCTGCCACCTCACAGTATTCGTCCCCATCCTTCCCAACAGCAAGTGGTCCCAGTCTTTTCTGATGCCTGACAAACCCTTATCCATCCCCCCCATGTGGGTCAGGCGCTGCTCCTGGCTCTAGATCAGCAATTTTCATCAAGCATGGGAAGTGTTTAGTACATTTGAAACCCAAGCTGGGCATTGCTGTTCTCATTTACCAAAGACTTCATTGGCTGTGGCAGTAACCACAAGTGTAGGGTTCAAGGAGAAAGTCCTAAAGCCTGTACCTGGTCTAACCTAGGTTAAAATACATATTGTGTACTTGGTGGCTTCTGGGTCTTTTCAATATTTATTGCATTATTTCGTGTGTCCCAATTTCATTTCATTTCAAAATGCTTTTCTGGTTTTGCTTGTGTGTGTAAATTAGCAGCGGTGCCTGAAACTTTTGTTCCTAACAAGAAAGTTACTATAAAAAGTTTTGCCATTGCTGCTACAGCTCGCTGTGAAAACTCTCTTGAGATTAAAAATGCTTCATTTGCTCTTGTGTATGCAAGAGTCCCTCATTTCCTTCTCTAAATTCCTGTCTAATTAAAAAAACAGTACATCATGGTTAAATAAAACTGTACCCTGGATAACCCTGATTTCCATATGCAGATTTATCTGCACTGACAGCCCCCTCTCCCTCTCTTAGTCTTTCTATTTCCTCTCTCTCCCTCTCCTTCTCTCTCTCTCCCTCATTCTCTTTCTCCCTCTTTCTCTCCCTCTCTCTCTGTCTTTTTGTCTCTCCTTATGTCTATTGCATTGTGCCTGAATAATTTTCAGGGCTTTTTTTTTTTTTTTCCCTTCTTGCACGCACATGCTAAAATAACTAGACAAAGATGCAAGGTGTTTGCTGCAGTCCCTGTCTCTAGGAAAAAATAAAACAAGAAAGCTCATGATTGCAATGCCACCTCTTCTTTTCCTTTCTTTTTTTTTTTTTTTTTCCACTCATGCTCGGTGATTAAACTTCCCCAGGATGGGGAATGAAAAAGAGCTGGAATTGAAATAGGGCTGAGGAAAAAACCATTGCAGCAGCTGCAGCCAGTGGTGTCTACTGCCAGATGTGCTAAGGTTCCTGGGCTCCTTGACACTAAAAGGCAGCATAAAAATATTTGGAGACAAAAGCTGCATCCTCAGTGATGATTCTCTTTATTTAACATGGCAGCAGGCACCGTGTGTGGGAAAATCAACATGCTGGATGTTGAATTGGACTTTCCTCCTTTCTAGGATGAAAGGATGTTATCTATCCCGTGCCAAGAGGGAACTGAGGTAAGAGAGCTGATCCAGCTCCTGCTTTTTCATCATATATTTTAAGCATCTTTTTTGAAACAACGTATATATAGATGTTTATATATTGGTATGTTTGTATATTTGTGTATTCGATTTCAAGTCAGTAAGTGGTACAGGGTTTTTTTTTCCTGTCTTCACATCAGCCCAGAGAAAGTTAATTCACAATATATATTCAGAGCTTGTTCCGAAGGGTCATTTTGTGGATTTTTTTTGAATACGTTTTTGTTTCCAAAGAAGACCTCAGCAGTGACATCATGGTCGACTGCTGATATTAAAACCGATTTGCAAAGTCTTAAAGAAAAGGCACTAACTTTGCAATATGAAATTATGCTTAGAGATTGTTAATGCTCTATTTTTTCGTTGCATTCTCAATATTGGAAGTCTTATTAAAGTGATAGTGAGATTTTTTTTTTTATTTTTATTATTTCTAGCACAGAAGCGATGAATGCTGCATAATTAAGTACAGTATTTAATTTGGCTGTTGTGAAGCAAAAGAATAAGGTAATAATTTTTATTGTACTAATCAGACTCAAGATGTTCTCTGTGTTAATTGGGTTAAAAAAATTGCAGTACTTATTAGAAATTCTAATTTCACAATGCAGCACTGACAATAAGCTCAGCCAGTGAATTATTCACATCTTTAATTTGCTCTCTTAATGACAGTGTTCTGTAATCAGAGTGCAGAGACTGCTTCCTATGCATTATGTATGATGTTCAGGACTTAAATGCAGGACATTATGAAGCCTCTCAGTGGCTCAGTAATTAGTTTTCCACAAGACAGGGCTTAGATATTCACAGATAAAAGTCTACAGTTGAGATAATGTTAAGGTGGTGACTCATGCTAACAAAAGCAGGGAAGTTCAAATTTAATGCTGAAACTACTCTCCATTCTCACTCATTGTGCTTAGGTGGAGGGGGAGGGGAAGAAAGTCTCCAAAACCAGCCCGCGATGGTGAGTACACGTCAGGCAGCCCAAGGGGACAGGCTGGGGTTCATTTCACTGGATATCCCTCTTTTTGGCAGCTTTTTTAATTTGGAGGATGGAGGTGGAGTTGTGCTTTGTGGCTTGTTTTTTAAAGGTTGAGCAAAGAGCAATAATGTACACACCATCAGAGACAGACTGTCTATAGTAGAGACTCCTTGTATTTTAAAATTTTGGATTTTATCTGAAGCACAAACGTTCGTAACTTCTGTCAAATGGCAATGTTTTGAACGGGAGCTACTTTGTTGAGTGCAGAAACTTTGAGAACACCTGATGCTCTCTATATTGCTGTTGTACCATTCTCGGTTGTCATGGTCTGTACTGTATATGCATTTTACAAAACACGTTATTTTTCTAACAGTTCAGTTCTCACCATCCAAAACATGATATAAAATGCAAGTTTGTTCTTTTTTATTTTTTTATTTTTTTCCTTGTGTCGTTTGCCTGGTGTTAAATCGGATGATTTAAATGTAAGGAGTTTGCACAGTTTTGCAATTTCCCTACTTATATATGCTGCTTACTGTAGAGTGAAACCCAGGAATGTTGAAATGAAGTTGGAGAGTGTTACTTTTTCATACTTAGTGGCTTGTCAGACTGGCAGCCTTACATTTATCCTGAGGTCTCACAATAGAACAACCATAATTTTTTATTGGAAACAAAATAGGCTGACTAGAAGTCATTTAATTATCTTGTGTACTGCTCTGAAGTAAACATATTCTCATGCAGTGTTTACGGGATTGTTGTTCTAATGATTAAAGATGATCTACCATTAAAAGTTTTAGACTTTAAAAAAAAAAACACACACAAAAAAATACAACCGAACGAAACCAGACAACAACAAAACCACCAAGAACGACACAAAAGATCCCACTCAATAGTAAGGTACAGATACAGGGTTAAGAATTTGGGGTACATCTAGAATTTTGAAGGAAAACAATTTGAAGCTAATTCCTTTTGAAAATTTCCATCAAAGACTACATCTGGAATTCCATGTTATTAGCAGCTGTTGCTAATGTTGTCTGGCTCTAAGGCCATGGAACCAGTTAATAAGTCACAGCTCTTGGCAAGCAAAGTGCTGTATGGTGCTAGATGTTAGATTAGATGTTATGTTTATGCATAGTCCAGTCCTGAAAGTAATTATTGTTGAATTGTTGAATAAAGAAGCTGCAGACTAGATCAATGTAGCTAGATGATCCATAACTAAATGATTGCATCATAATCCAACTGATCGTCTTTATGAAGAAGTTGACTGAGCCGTTTGCAGAATATGACTTTCATTCCAAGTCAAGGTCCCACGTCTAATTACACTGATGTATGGTATCAGTAGCATACGGCTGAAAAGGACTCCAAGCATGTGTCACGCCCACCCCCTCACTCCTCCTTCAAAGCCAGGATCAATAAAATTTATCTTTCTTAATGGATGCTTGCTGACTTTCTCCTTAAAGATTTGTTATGATTACTTACCTAAATAATCTGTTCCAGTGTTTCACTAGCCTTGCCATTAGAGTTTTTCCCAATTTCTGATTTGAAACTTAACTTGCTAAAAGTTACTTGCACCTGCTACTTTTTGCACTGGGGTTACAGGGAATTTATTTTCCTCCTTGCAGAAGACTTTTGCGTATTTGAGATCCTTAATCATATTCTCATTGCTTTCTTCTCTTAACAAATCCCAAATTGTTCTTTTCTTCCTTATCGAAAGATTAGTTAGTTTTCTCTTGTAAGTCAGATCACTATTTCATGTTGCTCTCATCTGAAATGCACTTCTCCAGATTCAGGCATGATATTACAACTGTTATATAATGAATTTCTACATTTTCATTTAAATAAAGGTAATATTCTCATTTTTATTTTTAAGGAAGGCTTAACAATATGACTTTCATGTTACAGGTATAAGGGTATTTGTTAATCCAAGATACAATCTAGAACAACATGAAAAGATACACTGTGTGTTTGAATAAGTGTTTAGTTCACAGTTTTATGCTCCAATGAGTATCCTTTAGGGATAAATTATCCAATAGCCATAACTCTCATGCTGAGTACCTGGCTTTGACCTGATTAATCATGTCCAGATGTGGGCCATCATACTTAAAGCGTAAAATCTTCAGTGGATTGTTTCAGAGTGCAGAAGCACTACTGAAGTGTCAAAATTTTAGACTGTGCCCTGTGCCCTGCTGTAAAACATCTTGGTGGCCAGAAGAAGTTAAAATCTGAATTTTTCCACATATTCTGAGTTGGATTGGACAATCCCAGTTTGAAACAATAAAAGTATCAGGTGAGAAAACAATTTATGGAAGTAGCAAGGGCATTGGTGGCAAATAGAAATTAAGGTAGTGCAGCAAAAATGAGTGGTATGCTTTAGATTAAAAAAAAAAAAAAGCTAGAAAGTTAGCCCATTCTAACTAGGCTAACAAACTCATTTTACATCTGAGTTGTGTATGTATGAAAGAGCAAACTGTGGTTTACCCAGGCTGTTGTGGTAAAATGAAGGTCAATTCATTTTTAATTCTGTGTAAGGAAAGGCCCGCTATCATTCCTAGGTCAGAGGAAGACAGTTCATGCATGCTCGAGTTTCTGTGGAATGGCAGGAGAAAATCACTTCTGAAGCCACCATGGAAGGGACATGACTGAAAAATTAGAGATGACTTGATACTTACATGATGCTTACAGGGGATCAGCGCTAATATATACTGATCTTGAAGAGAGAGTGGCTATCAAAGAAAAGTTTAAGGGCCCTTATATGATTGCACAGGTATCTAATTCATATGTTTGGAATGTAACACTTTTACTGTCCTCTTACTTCCAGTGCTTAGGAATATCGCAAGTTTTTTTTGAGTGTTCTGATTCATATTTCTGTACTTGTTCTAATATCAAAAAGCCAAGAAACTATTTTTAACTCAGTGCAATTCTTACTGATATATGTAATAAAAAGTTGAGGAAAATCAACACATAATATATTTACAGGAGTGCTATTTTCTGCTTTTATTTATATTGCTCCAGGATCAAGCACCATTATAAATATTAGGTTCTGAAGTGGTATGATGATTTAAGTATTTCCAATTGTCTTCTCTTAATCTAGCCTAGTAATGCAGTCCTTTCACATGCATAATTCCCATGAAAATCAGTGGGAGTACAACATTGTAGAAGGAATAATGGATACATATGTCAGGGTGTGTTCCTTTTGAGTCATCATTTTAACTTGGGTGACAAAGAATAAGACTAAGCAAAAGAAACAAATATTCAGGGTGGATAGAAAGTGAGTTATTGATAATACTTTGAATTTCAAATTTATTTGTTTCTCCACTGAAAGGTATAAGTAAATAGAATGACAGTAATCAGAATATCTGATAGAAATCTCAAAGGCATTTATGTTTACCAGTGTTTTCCAGGAAATATTGCACAAGTAGATCATAAGCATTCCGTTCTGTAAAATTCCATATAATTGACTCAATATGAAGAATACCAACCTATATATAAACCCATGTATAGGTTTCGTAAAGTACAATAGTGATAAATATTCATACTATAATCTTAGTTTGGGCTTTTTTGCAAAGTCAAACTAGAAATAGCATAAATGTGCTGTATGAGTTCACATATTCAATCTTCTATAAAATGTAAATCCATAAAATATTACAGTTCTTATCTACATTCACAGAAGGCCAGAAAAAATAGTAGTAAGGATACTTAATACTGCACAAAAGCATCTTGCTGCTTCAAAACAGCTTCTCTTCTGTCTTGTCATCTGCTCATATTTTCTGTACTCTCCATGTCCAGTGTTCTCTTTCAGTGTTCTCTGCAACTTGCTCTCATGCTAGGAATTATTTCATATTGCTCATTAAAAAAGATTGCTCCAGCTTCCATTGTTCACTTGCTAAATTTTCAACCATTCTTCTCAAACTTTTCCCCATGCTTTGTTTGAAGCTCAGGAGGCTTTTACTATTCCCAAAGCATCCCTCCTTAAAACTCCCTTTTGTTATGTTGTTACGAGTTGGCAACAGGCTGCTGATGCCCTTGAAATCTCTTCTTGTCAGACTATCTTTTTTCATTATTTTCTCATAGTATCCCATGTCTTGTATCTCTATGTTCAGATTGTAAGGTCTCTAGTGAAAACATGTTTTTTCCTGTGCTTGTAGAGAAAACCAGAAGGAATCTTAGGTTCTGTCTTAATACAACAAATAATCACAACAGTAGTAATACAAATAATGCACACTGCATGGTTATTTAAATTGCTACTCTTGATCCCTAGTAATACAGACAGACTTTTAGACTTCTAGCAACTTATTTGCAATTGAATTCCATCTGGATCCTGGGAAATTGTCAGGTTGGTGCAGTAGGAAACTAAGGAAAAAAGGGACTGAATACAAGCAAAGCAAAACTTATCCTCAAAATATTTCAGAGGGTTCAGTGCTCTCTGTTTATTATCTGTGCTTCTCCTATGTAATACTCCTTCGTCAAAAGGATACTAGGCCCAATAACATTTGTGCTGGAAGCTTTTTGTCTTTTGGGTACATTAATTGGTTCCTACAAGACATACTCTGTAGGTATGGCTGAAAAATTGTATCAGTCCAAATGCAGACTGAGGGTTGTTTTTATTATTATTATTATTATTTGTTTGTTTATTTATTTATTTTCCAGAAGAAACAGCTTTGGCTGAGAGCGGCTGTGGTGGAGCAAAAATTCTCTGTAGAAAGGAGAGATCATAAAGTAGGGTGGGAGCATCATGGTGCAAAGAGGGGTCAGGATGTTGAAAGGCAATGCAGCCTGCTGGTGAGCTGGCTGGCAGAGGGGTCCATGAAGACAAAGACAGATATGGAAATGTGACTGAAATAAGGAGGACTCTTAGAACCATGAGCTCTTGAAGATAAATGTGTGCAGGCTTTAAAATCAAGGTCGGGCTGGGAGAGGACTACAGGGACCAGGGAACATCGACAAGGAGGAGCCTGTTCAAAGAGTGTGGTAGAGAAGATGATGCACAGTTGTGGAAGGAATCAGTGCTTTAGAGATGTGGAGAGATACATATGTTCTAGATGTTGGAGGATGGATTTCTGGCCATCTGCATCTTGGTGTACTGTATGTTTGTTGATATCTCTGTGGACAATATGAATTTTAATGCAGGTTCTCTCTCTTAGTTTGTCATTAAAGCATGCTAGTGGCATCTTATGCTCATTTCATATGATTTGAAGTCTCCAGAAGGCTTCTAGATACTCTAGGGAACTTGTACAAGACTTGAACAAATGTCTAAAAACAGGTTGGTATGAAGAAGTGTGGAAATTAACAAATGTTTCCAACTGTCAGTGAAATGAAGTTCTGTTGAGCATCTGTCTAGTGAGATTTCCTGAAAAAAGGTAGAGAAAGAGCTGATTTTTAAAATGGAACAGGAACAGTCTGTTGAAGAGGTCATTTAGTATGTGGCCTGACAAAACATCTTTTACACAAAACATCTTTTTATAGCAGTATGGTATATCTAGAATTGCAAGGGAAATTTGTAAAAATACTCATTCTTACAGAGTTCTGTATTGAGGTCATCAGATTTGAATTGAATTCCTTATTCAATATCCAATTTTTTTTGTTATTTCTTTTAGATCATCACTGCCCCGTTCATCTTTTGGACAATGTTATTATGATTTCCCATTGCTCTGTTTTTCAGAACTTGGTAACAATACAATTATATAGTGCTGAAGCTTTGCTTCATCCATTTGTATTTCATCAGCCATGATATTTATATCAGCATGTGGGATGACATTATCCAAACTGTGTCATAGAGCTACTTTTTAGCCAACTATACTAAGAACATGCTTATAAAATTATTTCCTACTGTCTTTTTTTGTTTGTTTTTCCCAGAGAAAAGTGAATGGTGAAGAAAGGAAGTCCTTTTTACCTAGAGGGATTCCGAAACCTAATAGGAACCAGTGAAAATAAATGTTCTAAAAAATGTGAATGGAAATCAATACGGGTTTTCTGAAGATAAGGCATTAGCCAGTAGATTATTAGTACAACTATATATAGATACCACTTTTCGTCAGTTGATCGCAAAGCTTTTGCCAAAGTAAATGATCTTAACCTTCATTTTGCAGATGCAGGGTTGTAAAATGATGTAATCTTTGTTTTGACAGCAAGCATTTAAATAAATTTGGCTGGAATAGACATTCTGGCTGAAGAGTTGGTAATAGCACACTTGAACATGACTGTACAAAGGAATTATTCTGAAGTATCTATCATGGATTAAAAATGAAAAGTTTTTTTCCTGATAACTGGTATCTAGCCTTCAAAGAGGTAGGTCTATATAGTAACTGAAAATAATGCTACTGTTATAATCCCGCCTCTAGATGTTCATGCTATAGTCTGGATATTATAGTATGTATAGTATGTGTTTCACTATCATTCCTGCAGAGAAAGGTTCTATGAGATAGGAGGTCATGATGGTGTCTGATGACAAGATCTGAAACCTCCAGAGGCAAATTTCTTCCTGGGAAGAAAGCAGAGGAAGCTTGTCCATCTGCCACTGGAGTAATTTTCCACTTCAGAAGGTGCCTTATGTTTCATTCTGTCTACAGTATGTGTAGTAAACACACACACACACACAAGCTGCAAGGAATTATAATTTTCTTGGAGATTTCTCAGGTTTGCTGATGAGAATTTTGCACTGTAGTTTACCAGGTGCACTTATATGACTTAGAAATGCATTAAACATTAAGTTGTCCTTATTGTCAGTCTGACATGTAAAGTTTAAGTTTGGAACAATGGAATTAGAGAGTAGTGAGAATAAATTGACAGCTGTCTCACTTCAAGCTTAATCTGTAGAAATGAAAATACATTATCATGAAAACTGTACTGGTAAATGTGGTCCACATTAACTAGTGGGCATGAGTAATGAATCATATATAATTGCTTGTTGTACATTCTAATAGACTTAACAGGACTTACCAAAATACAGAAACTGCTATTTCTGAAAAAATGAACGTGATACGTATGTATTTTATAACAGATTAGATCTAATAATTTCAAGTAAATTGATAAAAGCTGTAAAATTGTGCTAAAATTGTATTTTAATCACCAGTCAACTTTATCCAGTAAAACAACACACCAAAGATATTTTAATTTATCGTCTGCTCAGGCCAAGGAGGTTGTCAATAAATGGCCATGTTTTGTAGACTAAATACCAAAAAAATAACCTCTCTCAGTTCAACAAAGAGTGCAAATACAAGCTGAATCTTCCATGAGGTTGTGGCAGTCCCATTGCAGAGAAAGTAATGAGAAATGGGCCTCTCTTCTCTCTGTTCCTTTCAGGAAAAAACACATTTTCAAAGGTCCATTGAATGAATGGTATTTGTGTTTCACCAAAGGACTAACAGTAAGCAGCCCTCACAACTCTGAGCATATATAGAGATCACTTTTACACTTCGAAAGGAAAAACTTTTGTGTTGTTCTTGTTGTGTTACATGAGCAAATATAGTTGTAAAAAAAACATACAAACAAGAAAAAAAAAAAAAAACGAAGATCTGATCATTTAATTAATTGACAAAAATTAATACTTTTATTCCAGTGTGCTGGACAGCTGCTCATTGTAGCAGCTGTTAGGATAATCAGATATTTGAGATTTGAAAGTAGATTCTTCCTACAATACCAGAAGGAAAAGAGCTCCTTTTTGTTCTAAGCATAATGGACGCCAGTGACAGTATTGTTGGTTGAAGTGATGCAAATTTTTTTAGACTTCACGTGGGGGAGGTATTAGCCCATGTAAGTTGAATCTTTATTTATTTATGTATGTATTTATTTATTTTTAATAGAAGGTATGATATCATTAAGTATACAGAAATAATCAAAAAAAGGCAAGCAGAAAACTTCCCAAGAGACTTGGTAAAGAGAATAAATGTTATTGCTCTACTGCCATTCAACCTCTTTGGTATTTACCAGTGGAGAACACCTCCATATTGCTCAGTAAATCAGATGGATTACAAAAATTGACCTTCTTAGAGGAACAGAATGGCTTGCAGAACTTGTAGCGAAGATACAACATATTCAGCCATTTAAAAACAAACAAAAAGAGCTCTTTTTTTTTAATTCTGTCTTCAAGTTCTGAATATGCATTTTGAGATACTTCCAAAGTGGAGTAGCTTTCTGAACTTTTATTCTCTGGAAATTGTTTCTTATTTATAAAGCTTTAGAAATCACTTTTCTGATTGCTTTTGAATATTTTGATCTTGATTTTTAGTATTTACTTAAGTCATACATGATATATTCACAAGAAGGGAGAGCACATTTTTAAATAAATATTGCCAGTCATCTTTACTAATAGAATCTTTTGTAAATTAGCACAGTGATATAGCCTTTTTGAAATCAATACCATATCATAATACTTCTTAAAGCAAGCCATTAATAGCACTGAAATCAGCTAGATGTACCAGATAATCGTGGCCACACAAAAGCCACCTATCCATTATGAGTAAACAGTATGATACACACAAGATTTTTTCTGTGTGTGGTCACACAAGATTTTTTCTGACCCTAAAATGAGGGTTAATTAAGCTGATTATGTCATACTTGAAATGCAACGACACTAGCTAGGGTCTCAAAAATAATGCCACTGTATTAACATATTATTATGTCCAAGTCAATACATCATACATGTTAACACACCAGTTAAATTGGTCACAGCTGTGCGCTGACACAGTAGTGCTCACTACTTCTGGTTCAGGAAGTATCTTGATCCAATCAAGGTTGTGGGATATCTTGTGAGTACTCTGCTGCAAACATGAACTGCAGTCATGCTATTTTTGAATAGTAGACTTTGGAAACTCAAGTTTCAAAAGATGCTTCTCAAAATTTTAGTTGATATGGTAATGTAGTCGTCTAATTCAGTAGTTTCAACGGTGTTTATGAACTTGCTTTTATTGCAGCTCAGATGTAAAGACTGTTAATAAAGTAAACTTGTCTTGCAAGGCATAGTATGATATAACAGTTTGGTAGGAGATTCTTCTATTTAAATTCTGCTTTAAGTGGCAATAATAACAGAAGCATTATGATCCATCTCTTCTTAACAGCAGTGCTCTCCAGCTGCTATTTTCAACCTATGTGCAGGATTGTGTGATGGCTTCCAGAGAGATCTAGTAAATGGAGATAGTGGTAAATCGAAAACATACCTTACATCTTAAAACACATGCTTAACGTCTTAACAGGATGTTGTTCATGAACATGTTTTGGTACATCTGCTCATCTGTTCCTCCCCTTAGACAGTACAGAGAGGTCAGTTATGTAAAGAGAGGTGTAGGACTGCTTCCTTTCTGGACCCTATATGAGTCACCAGCAGTGTAAACCTGTGATGAAAAATAATATGAGGACAACATAAAGTCCAGGAGATGAACACAATTTTAGTCTTACACAACACAGAATACAAACTGTTGCTAGAACATGCAAGGGAAATTATTTTTTGCTTATTTTATTTTTGTTATTTTCCTTCCTTTGGCATCCTCTCCTGACTGCTGTCAGAGATGGTGTCACTGGAAGGATGTTGAACTCGTTGGACTTCTGATCTGATCCCAGTCAAATGCTCTAAAGGCAACTGTCTGTGTTATACCAATCAGCTGATCCAAAGGATAGATAACTAACTTCCTAATATAAAGAATGACAGTGTGGCATAGTAGCAAAATGCACATTTCCTTATACGTTGTACTCTAGATATCTGCAGCACTTTTTGGCAGAATGCTAGCAAGAGTAGAAAATAGTTAAAATACTTCTTACCATATTTTGGATATCTTTTATATGCATGACGTTTGATCATCAAGAGCAGTGAGAACTGGATGGTTTGTCATGGAGAATAAAACTCATGGAAGTTAGCTGCCTAAACCCCAGAATATAACCCAGGGAATCAGTGCTCTCATAGCTGCCTAAATGTACATGTGCCTTATATTCAAGACATGCATATTACAGTGATGCTGAATTCCATAAACACTTACATTTAGTATGACCATTTTCTTCTCTTTAATAGCTGGAGATAAAAAAGGGCGGGGGGGGGGGGGAAATACAACAAAGCCTTCCTCTTTGGAGGTGTCTGAAATGTTTTGGGAGACGTACTTAGTATGCTGCCAGTGCAGGTGGGCAGCACTAAGATCTGCGTAAGTTTCCAAACATGGCCATATCTCAGTTTTCCTGTAGCTGGTTTTAGTGATCAGGTTGTAGTCTGAGGGGAAAGACTGGAGAAGGGGGTGGGTGGGTGCTGGGCCTGTTGGTGCTGAGCCACTGTGAGCCAGGAATGCCAAATTTGTAGGGCAGGGGAGGATCAGAGAGAGGGGCTGATTGCACTGCAGAGGGAAGGACTGGTGTACTGGTCTATTGGTATACCTTGAATAAGAGATGTTTGGTTTAAGAAATGGTTCTGTTAAGACTACATGCACCCTGATATCCTATGGGTTTATATTTGTGAATTGTAATTTTAATTGAATAATACTCAGACTGCAGTATAAACTCACTGTTTATTAAACAAGAGAGGATCAATTGGAAGGAGAAGAACTGCTAAGTAAAGGTTGTGTTCATTTCATTCTCTTTTAACTAGCTGACTCCCTACCCAGCTGCCTGCTTTTACAAGGTCTGTAGGAATGTCATATCTGTGAGACCTTTTCCTGTGCATTTAAGTCAGGTGGAATTGGTTACTGGGAGTGATCAAGAGGAGCTGAGCAATGCAGAGACCTATAGTGTTGTTACAGTACTGATTTTTTAGGAAACCATATGAAAAGGAAATTTTCTTTGGTCTTTGGTCCAAGGAGCTTTCTGTTCTCTCGGAGTCTACAAAATGCTGGTAAGCCTGGTGTCTTAGTAAAGACATGGTGTTTCTTTCATTTAAACTCATTTAAATATACTCATTATTTCTTATTCACAGAAGTCTGATCCATATCCTGAAGAATCAAGTCAGGTGCCAGGCTTCTAGGAGTGACAGCTTCCAATGGAAAGCTATTACAGCTTCTTCTCTCTCCTCTTACCCTAAAAAACTCCACTGCATACTCTGCATTATTTTCTCATTCTTCTCCATTCTTCTTTTCTCTATTCTTGTATGGACTATAGTATTTACTGTTTTACCCTTTTCTCAAACAATTGTTTTATGATGGATTATTAACACTTCCCTTGTTTCAGATAATCCACTCCTTTCCCTCAATACTTGATGGCAAAAAATTCAGAAATTATTGCTAGTGAGACATTTTGTGTGCTTTCTAAAAGCATCACTTTCAGGTTTTTTTTATGCTTTAGAAATCTTTAGAATTTTTGGTTAAAATGATGTCATTTCATGTTATCTCTGTGTCATCAATTTTCTCAGTCTAGGAAAGTAAAACAAATAGGAATATGTCTAGCAACACGAAGACATAAATAGTAAAAAGTTGACAGTTGGTAATAGTATTTTGCTAGAATCATCTTTGATAACAACTCCTTTGATACCTGTTATATATGCCCACGAATAGCCACTGAACTAACACAAGACATCTGCTGCTTTGGCTGAATTTAAATATTCTGATCTGATAACCTTGTAGAGAAATTTGCCAGTCGCCTAAAAGTGAAATTCACTTACCTGTCCTGACCCATCAAAGAAAATCAGACTCCACGCATCCAAAAATATATGCCAGTGGATCCAAATGTAGGACCAGATTTTAAGTGTTGACTGTTTCTGTATTGCTATGTTTTATGTAGAAGTTTATAATTCAGAGGTAAAGAGTACTTAAATTATACAGGTAAATGTGCAGGTACTGCCTACAGTGTAGCCCTAGAAAAACAAGCAAAAATGACTGTTTGTTTAAAAATAGATATACTGATAATTGCACGGACAGTATGTGTAGATATTGTAAATAAGTAATAAAAATTTACATGCAAGACCTGTTCATATTACAGATTCTTCACATTTTCTAGAATTCTTTACCTAAGGAATGCTTAAGCAAGTGTTCCTTTTACAGTATCACAGGCAACAAGTCATTTTAAGGAAGTATTTTATATACTATACGTTGAAATTCGTTTTCCAAGATAAAAAAATTGCACTCTTACATAACAATGAATTTTCTGTGATAATTTTTGCAATATCTTTTCCTCTGATTGTTGTCGGTTGTGTTTGAGTGAAGCTTTTACCCTAATTCAGTTTATTCTATAAATAAAAGACTGTCATCATTCTAGAGAACGAGGTAATCCAAGTTCAAGCTCTTTGACAATGTCCATTTGAAAAACAATGTTTTTCTGGTCTCTTCTCTCAGTAAAAGTGATTAACTAATAAATGTTTTCTTCTCTGGAAATCATTGAGTGAACTTAAACATTTTTACTGCTTTATTAAAATAAGTGCAATTTAGATTTTATTGGAGAGCTTGTTGGATTTAATGAATTGTAAACTTGCTATTATTTTTCATCCTATGGCTTATGAATTTCCAGTTATTTATTAGAAATGGTTTTGACCTTATTACTTTAAGAAATAAGATTGTATAATTGCTACAATTACTCTTTTTTGTTCTTTGAGCTTTTTTTTCATAGCTCTTCCAGCCTGGCTTCTTACTGCAGTGTTGAAGATCAGTATATTGAAAAGGTGATAACCATAATCTGTACTAGGATTTTACTTGCTTCAGATGCTTCAACACTGAGAAACAAATGACTACTTTATTCTGTCAAAGTCTGTTTTTTGAATCAGAAGGGAAAGTGAAAACATTTTTTTGGAAAGTTTGTTCTAATTGGAAATACTTAAATACAGGTTGATTTTTCATTCTTGAATATCATTAACCCCTGTATGTGACGTAATTCTATATGAAGTTAGAATATTTTCCTAAATCCAGACAATCAAATCTTCTACAGAAAAGTAAATAGGTCTGATGGCTTGTTAAAATCTCAGTTGCCTTAATACCGTAACAGCTGGTGCAGACTTGAGACCTGATGTAGGATTTCCTGGGGCTGCTTCTTGAAGGGACTTTGATATTTTTCTGTGAAATTTGCATGGGAACTTCAGGACCTTTGAGACCAAAGTTGCTGGATTTGATACAGAGCTGGAGGAAAGTCAGTATGGGAGCATGAAGGAGAAATTGTTTGAAGTGCAGCTTTAAAGTTGCTTGTTTTAGCAATTTTGGGGACTGACTGAGACTTATTGCAATGTTCTTGGAAAATAAACAAAGCAAGACCTTATTGTTTACAAGCATGTGTGCATTCAAGAATATATCCTAAGTATATTTGTAGGTCTGTGTATGTGTGTATATGTCTGTGCATAGTTGGTCACATTATTGTTTTCTAGAGGGCTTTGACACTATTCAGTTTATTCCTCTGCTTGATTTGTTTAGATGAATAATAATAACTTCATTCCAAAAGTAAGGGAAATGCAGAAGCTTTTTATATACTTAACTTCATGTTTTTATGGGCTTTCTCTGTGTGTGTGTGCTTGTGTGTTTATTCCTTTTCCTTACCATAGGAAAAGTTGTGTTGTAGTATGCTTACATTTTTCTTTTTGTTTAGATTATTTTAAATGTTTTTACAAGATGCTTGGGTTATGATCTTGTGAGCCAAGACAAACATGTTGATCTTATGTTGCTGCTGATTCTCAAGCTCTCAGCTTTTAGGAGAAATGAGATATGGGAGAAATGAGATATGAAAGATTCTCAGGTAAATTGCGTCCTCTGTATGTAGTTGTCTGTTGTCTGATCATGAATGAGAAATATGGTAATCTGTGCAAACACTAAGAAATAAAAATGGTAAGCATATCCATGAGGGGAAGATGGGTAGTCCCCTAGACAATTACTGTATGAAATCTGAGTCTTGCACATTTTCTATGAATGACATTGGTGGCTATTTTGGGTCTTTCTTCTTTTCAGATCAGAAGTTCTAGGGGGCTGAGAAATCTGTCATATCTAATATGCCATTTTTCTGATTTTAAATATTTTGCCAAAGTTCCCAGCAAGCTTAGGAATTTGACTGGTTTTTCCTTATCCTTTAGGTGTCTCTCTTTAACGTATTATTAGGAGTTTTGGGTAGTCTTTTATTTTAGCATTTGCAACATATTTTTATCTTTTTTTGTTTTTCCATTTCCACCTACTTACTGACTTTACATATACAACAGCTTTGTTTGTCATTGGGTTGCTGTTGTTGGTGTTGTTTTTCACTAGGAGCTGTTCTGTACGTGTTCATACTTTGTCTTTTGTCTTTCCATATATTTTCTCTTCAGATCTGTTAAAATAGCGTCTTTGAGTTTCAGGTTTGATGCCAGAGGTTGCATCTTCTTACTTTACTGCCTCCTATGTACTTTGTGCAATTTTTTTTTTGAATTGAAGGAAGAAAGCTTAAATCTTTCTTTGGCAAATCTTTCTTTGTTTAATTTTAAAGGCAGGCAGAAACTATTTTTTTAATATGTTGGCTGGCATAGCTCCACTACTTATCCTTAAATTCTTTTTTTTTTTTTTAATGTATTTTTTGTTATACCAGAAATTCCCTCCTTATATGTTACTTGTTGCAGTCAGCCAAACAGACCTTCTTCATTTAGTAACCAGTGAATGTATTTACAGAGCAGTACTATCTCCCTGTGTAATGGTGGATTTCATCCTGTATACCTGAGAATAATGGAACAGGTGTCTTAAAGAGTGTGCTCTGAAACACAATTTGCAAAAGCACTTATAAAAGTTTATTTATAATTGTGTTCTAAATGGTATGTATGTAATTAATAGGCTGGTATCATACTGAAAATATGGTTCTTGTTAATACTGAATAATTAAATTTGGTGGGTTTTAGTCTGAATTCATGTTTTAAAGTTTGCTTTGGTTTAAGCCAGAACTGCCTTTTTTTATTATTATTTTTTATTTTTATTTTTTGACTAGTCTGTTTAATATCTGATTGATCTCTGGTTGAGACAGGTAAAGAGAAGATCTAGATGACCTTTCAAGATACCCTTCAGTGTTTAGCTTCTCATTCTATCATTGTATATAATTGTTTTATCTAGATTTGTCTTCTGTTTCCTCATAAATAATGCTATTTTTTTCATTTGTGTAATAGATTGGGTAACTAAGATTCTTTTAATATATGTCCAGTCTAACTCTCCTCTTCTTTTACCTTTTCTTTGTCATTCTTGAGATCAGGTGACCGAAAATCAAAAGTATTTTCAAAGACAGAATGTACCATTAATTCATTTTATAATCTCATATTTTTCATGTTGTTATCTGCACATCTTTCTAAATTCACAAATGCTAGGAAGTTTTAAGGCAGGCACTCTATGCTATTGGTTGCATAAATTAATAATTCCAATAAAACTGAAGTAATCTAAGGTATATATTTACAAATACTTCCTTCTATTTACAAATACATCTCTTATATTTAACAGCATGCATGACCTGCCAGTAAAATTTAAAATCATCTATTGGGTTTCTTGGTCTACAAATGTAGATCAAATCTTCTTGTTGAAAAGTTAGAAAAAAGATGAAGCATTCTAAAAAGTCTATAGCCAAAAATCATTATTTTATCTATATCTATAATATTTACATGGTTATGTGTAATCAGAACAGTGCAAAACATGGCAGCTAGGGACCAAATGACTGATTTCCTTAGAAGAACTTAAAAGAAGGGAAATAACAATAGGAAAAAAGGTTTTGTTTTTGTTTGTTTTATTTCAGCTGTGCAATTCAAAAATGCTGTTGGCACCATGTGAAAGGATTTGAGTCCCACAACTGGGAGATCACAAAATATGGAGCTTTTTGAACACAAGACAAGAGCAATGAATTCACTCTGATTCTCTGACTGCTTATAGCTTTATTATTGTAATCAGTGCCAGGACTTCCTGTACTTGAAACTTTCTTTCACATCCCACATCAAGGGAAGCCAGGAAAAGTTTGGTATTCATATAGCCATGCTACTTCTAGAAATCATTATTAATTTTTCTGTCTGGCTTTGTGGGAGATGGCTGCCATACAGCTTACAAGTGCTGCTGCCTACTGAAATATGGAATATGCATGCAATGAAGAAGCCTAAAATGTGGAGGATGGTCCCCATGGCCACACTACTCTGTGCAATATGGTAGAGATTTGCGTTAGCTACCTTTGCATTAAGCTAAGAAAAGACAAGTATTTGCAGCTACCATTAAAAATGTAGTGAGATTCTGATGTTCTTTAAGTTCTGTGTTAGAGTGGGACTTCTAAAAGTAGGAAAAAAAAAAAAAAGAAAAAGCCTTATAAATAATGTTGTCATGTATGTAAACAAGAACAGAAAGTACAAAACTGAGGTCAGTAGTGTTTTCATTTCTCTCTTCTATTTTGTCATTTTTGTTAGTGAACTAGGAAATCAATAAAGACTAATTTCATTGGCAATGATTAAGAAGTACATAGGAGGGAACACTCAGGATGTGCGCAGTTGCTTTCAAGGGCACATTGTGCAAAATACACTTATAAAGTGAATTGAATGATTCTTTTTGTCTAATTGGCTCATTTATCATTCTTCGGAATACTAAGTGTACAAAAGAAAGTTTGTGGCATTGGATATACAAAAAGTATTTTGTTTATTTCAGTTATTTTCACACCCTCATAACGAATGTGTGTATGGTAATCTGAGCCCTTTCATAAAAATCAAAAATCATACTAAATGTAACTCATAATGTCAGTACAATACAAGGATTGTCCTTATAACTCCTTGATAATGAATAATGTTAAAAATTAAATGTATTCATTAATCTGTGATGTAGCTTATCTGAAAGAAAAATGCCGATTTTTGCACCTACTATAGGAGAGTAACTAATCAGCATCTACAAATGTAGATGGATTAATTCTGGAGTTGAGAATGTGGTTACACATTGAGCACCAGGCAACAGAAAACACTCAAGTGTTGGCAGGAAAGAAGAAGAAAATTTTGTTAAATTTCTCAAAGTTAATGAGGAGCCAAACGTGCTTTCAAGCAAAGCATCTGGGCCAACTGATCCTGAGGTATGTAAGACCACCAGGAGGAAATGGTGGGTGATAATAATAGATGACTGTTTTGCAGGGAATGGAGGCACTCCTCTGCCAACCTGACTTGTCATTTAGATAAGTTTTCTGCTTGTCCAGGGATCCATGAGGTCCATCCATAAATGGATAGGGGTTATTCAGTCTGGAGAAGAGAAGGCTCCAGGGAGACCGTATCGTGGACTTTCAGTACCTAGAGGGGGGCTACAGGAAAAAATTTAGCATGTGTTTGTGGTGAACTGGGGACCCAAGAAGAAAAGTGGCAAAAAGGAGTTATAATCAAAATATGTAGTACTATAGGCATATGTTTCCCTGAGTACTATGTAGATAAGCAAAACTTCAAAAAGCATTAAATTTAATACAAGCAAGAAATTTTAGAGATGTTGTTTCAGTCTTTGTTCTCTCTCAGTCTTTTTTCTCTCCATTTTGTCTTGTTATCTTTTTGATCCTTTCTATTTTGATTTTATCTGTATTCCCTTGCACGTAACACTAAGACCTTTGGTGATTAGATTGTCAAATAGTTCTGGACAATGGGATTCTGTTGAGCAGACTGTCATTTCACATTAAACTAAGCAGTATGTAGGTACAAGGAACATATTTTGTTACACATTTATTGTGCTACATTACTAAGTTATAATGCTACCTTGACACCTGCGTGTTCCTCTACCAGATTGTCTTTTTAACTCATACATGGTAGAGACTGGGAGCTGAGAGTTGGTCTGGCTATTAATTATAGACTGAATTATTATGTTGGCAAGACCTAAAACCTGTTGTATGGAGTCCAGACAATATTGGTTAATGCATATCATAATTCTAAACACGGAACTCAGACAGAGCTGAGCTGTAACGCTTACCACTTGAACAATCTCTGAGAACTTCATAAGGTATTCATAACTGTGTTTAACATGGGGTCAGGCTTCATTAATTGATGTCCCCTTGTGGAAAAATGGATCTTTGTTTAGCTAGGAAAAAACCAGACACTTTCTTAAGAGTTTTGGAATAGTCAGTCTGCATGGCATTTAGCAACAGAGAAGCAGCATTGCTCAATCTTTATGAGTAAAGTAGGTTGATGTTGAATGATTTTGGGGGAAAATTTCATCAGTATAATCCACTCTCATAAGACTGATGATGTTGGATCTGCCATTTCTGATGCCCTAAAATCTGCTGCCACCAGAATTTCTTTTCTTAATGTCAAGGACTGCTTTGGCAATGGGACAAGGGTCATATTGTGGATCTGAGGGAAAACAATTTTGGTGCCAAAAGAGATGAAACAATTGGTGCATAAGGTCAATTGATGTTCTTGCCAATTGCTGCATGGCATTAGACCCTTCTGAGTCTTTCTTTAAAAATCTTCTTTAAAAAATTGGAATACATTAATCCTGTCCTTTACTACCTCAACAGAAAGGATGAGTAGCTCAGAATATATCAAATCTGAAATTATTTTTCTCTTGAAAAACAATCTGAGATTTTGTTGTTGTTGTTGTTGTTTTAATGGCATTTCTGCCTTTGAACAAAGCTACATTCTACTTCTATGTCTTTCTAATCTGAGCTGATAGCAACCTCATGGATTTGCTTTAATTTGCCCTATAAAAGTAATTGAGAACGAGTTATTTTCTGTTCAAACATACTTACTTATGAAGAACAAGTAAAATGGCATTGTCAATAATATAAGAGAAATCAAGCTGTAGAATATTTTCTTTCTTACAGTATTATCTAGCACTGAGCAAAAGCAGCAAACAATAAATCCTATTGCCATCCCTAAGATATTATTGCTGTCTTCATGGTAGGTGAATTCCGTCTGCTTCCTTTGCAGTACTCTCTCTCTAAGTTGTTTTCCTTCTGATTCTGTTTCTTTCACATTCACCTCTACTAAGGCAATACCTACCCAAATTCTTCAATTCCTGTGTGCCTGCTAAGGATCTTACACCAAATCTGTAACATCACTTCATTTAATCTATTTTTAACTTAATATTTGCTATCAGTTTCAGTGGTGAATTTGGTAAGACTACAGGAAGAAAATTGGTGGTATAATTAATGAAATTTTATACATTTTCATACACTCTAGAAATTGGTAGAGGACTGTCTTCTTATAGGCACCCTTTAGAACACTATCAAGGTCAGGTTTATCAGGAAAGTCATCTAGGGCACTAGACTGGACATACAAAAGAGGAAGTACTAATAGTGATATTTTCAGTTGCTTTGACTGCCAGTTTGTAATGCCAGAATATTCTCAGTGGCTTAGCTTTCTTTAGTCATGGGCACAATACTGAGCCAGAATCAAGCACTCATCTGGAAGTTGGCAATGGATTTTATTGGCTTGCCCATTTCTTTTGATAAGAAGGGCTTTGTCCCTCAGCATAAGATGTAGTTGACCTTGAGTTGTCAGGAATGCTGTTAATGCTGAAGAAATGACTGACAAACAGCAATTATGGAGAAACATGTGGTTGTTGCTATTCTTATGCTCTCATCAGGTATTGTTACACATATGAGGTCAGACTGTGAAAGGCAACATTATGGATGAAACAATGAAAAAGAAATAGCATTATTTTCAAACTCTTTATTCATGACTACATACATTTTCTATATGATTTGCCCTTTCCATCGCAGTGACCTCTACCGATGAAAAATATTAACAAAAAGGTAACAACTGATTGCTGATATAGGAAGTTATTCACAAATACTAAGCTAAAAACAGGCAAATAATTGTATGAGCTATTGCTGGCATCACAGCAAGTATAAACGCAGATCTAGTTCTCATATTTACTAGTATAAGGACTCCCTGCTGAAAACGTACCAGATGCAGGATTTTCTCAAGGTTAAATGTGATTATAGCACACACACATACAAATTGAAGACAGAGATTAAATCAAAAAACAATGAGATCTTTTCAAAAGGTAGTATACTACTGTGATTATCCTCTCTACCTTTAAGATATGCTTGTGTTTTAAGTCTTTATACAGTATATTCATTCAGAAGCTGCATTTAAGCTGATATGTCATTGAACTTGAAGGTCTGTCCATTTTATTGTATTACCTGCAGAAAACTTAGTTTCATGTAAAGGATCTACAGTTTACTTCTATGTCAGCAGTCAGAATTCTCTTCTTTTTTTTTTTTGTTGTTTGTTTGTTTTGTTTGTGTGGTTTTGTGTTTTTTTTTTGTTTTTTGTCTTTACTGACTGCTTACACATCTGAAATGAGATAATAAAAATCACAGGAGGATATTAATGAAATGGAAGCTACTGTAAAAAAATGAAATAGATATGAATAAGTAACATTCTGTGCTCCATACTGAAAATGCATTAGATTGAATTTACTGCTGTCAAAATCAGTGACTTCAAAACTTCAAAATCCTACAGTGAGGTGGATATTAAAAAATACTTTTTCTTTTTAATACTATGGGTTGATGGTTTAACACAGATGGATAATAAAGGACTGGTTAGATTGTCATAAGCACTTTTTTTTTTTTTTTTTGAAGGCTGTGTCTACCCTAGCAATTTATTTTGGTGCAATAAGAAATCTCCAAATCCATTTGTCTGATGCTGGTTCAGGTCTCCAAGTAGCTTGATGCACAAAAAGAAAATTACTTTTCCAGGAAACCAATTCAGAAGTCCTGTTTTAAGCATGGTCCGGTGCTAAAATTAGACTGCCTTTTCTGTAGGGATTTAAGGGAGAGTATCTGGTAAACCAGTTAAAATTAGGTTGTGCTAAGTCATTGTCAAATTCATGAAATGGAACTGAATGCATAAACTGATTCAGGGTGTTCGTGCAAAAGGTTCATTTTAAAATTAATTTCAAACAAAGCAGATCCTACCATATACTGTACTTGTTCCCAGCTTTGGCTCAAAAAGGACTGAATGCTATCCCCATTCAAAGAGTAACACCACATCGTGCTATCCAGAAGTTTTTCACAAGCCTCCCCCAAAACAGTGCTATGCCTTCAAGGCATAACTACAGCTCACTGGAAAGCTGTTTCATTAAAAAATGCTCATTGAAAGATGCAGTTTATTTGAAATGGAAATGTACATAGTTTCATGGATTAGAAGCCAGAAGGGAGTACTGTGATCATCTAGCCTAGCATACTGTACAACAGAAACCTCATGGCTGTCTTCAGTTTCTTCTCATTTGAACTAGATCATATCTTTCTAAAGATAAAACAAAATTCTACCTTGCATTTTAAAAAGCATACTTCAAGGATGGGAGTATCTTTCAATAAGGTACTCCTTATAGTTAATTATGCTGTTAATTCTAAGTTTTCCTGTCCTCAGTTTCTAGCCCCCAGCTCTTGTTATGCCTCTGTCTTTGAGACTGAAATGAGATTTATCTTCCTATGTATAAATTTATAAACTATAATCTTGTTGTACATTATATGAAGGAGGTGAAATATCTTGATTCCGTCACTTTAGGTCATGTTATTGAATGCTTTGACAGTCATATTCTGCATACTTACCTACTTATCAGCATTTTTTATTTTATTTTTTTTCCTTGTGGTTGCAGAAATTGATTGCATTATTTTAATACTGAAGTAACTGATACTAAGTAGTGTCTATGTTCCTGCTTGAGATTCCACTGTTTATACATCCACATTCACATTCTTTCTTGACTGAAATTAATAAGTTTGGAGCTATCCAGATGGTTTAAAACTGCAGGGAGTTCTTTGCCTGACAGCTTGTATTGTAAGCTTTTAGGTGCTTGCAGTTTACAGCTCTATTGTCACCTCTGATGACACTAAATCAGATCTACAATAAGTCTTGCTGAGGGCACTGTTGTATTGTTCCTTGGTCTGAAGTCCTTTTTAGGCCACTAGTTCTGGGAGAGGTTTTCATTTCAAAAAACAGAGAATCAAGGCTACATTTCTGATTTTCTTAAATGCAGTCTTGGTTCTCTGCTTTTGGTTTACTTAAATAAATCACAGTTTGGGGTTGGCTTATCCAAACAGCAGCCATAGGGGAAAATAGGCAAAATAAGGAAGAAGGGGAAGGACTGGTCTGACAATGTAAATGATGGTTGTGTTGCCATATCCATTCTGTGTGAGATGTCAGTGGTTAAAGCATTCAGCCTGATTGTGGGAGATCTTATCTTTCTTCCTTTGCCTCAGGACAAACAAACTTACACTTCCTACTGCCTAAAGGTATGAGAATACTTTTACCAGGTGGACAGGGAGTGATTTTGCTGTCTGACAGTGTGAATATCTAAGTGTTTCATGTAAAGCCAAGCAGATTCTTGAATTCAGCCGTGTACTGGAGAATATCTTGAAACTCCAGGTTAGGAAATTTATCAGCAAATATCATATTTTTATGTTTTTATTCCTTGTCTTAACTAGAGCAAATAATCACTTTGACATAGGAGGTCTCACCTAGTGTCTTAGCCATGGAGACAGGACTGATGACTTTGTGTTTTTTTTTTTTTTTTTTTTTTCAGTTTTTCTGATTACTTTTAAAAAACATAGAATTTCCTGTTTCTTGATTTTTATTTTTTTTTGACATTTGTGTTCTTTCTCTTGGTGAACAGTAAATATTTATGCATTTTTATAAAACATAAAAACAGGGCTATAATTTTTAAACAATGATTTCATTACTTTTAAACTTCTTTTGAAGTACAAGTGTGCCATCTCTGAGAATTTTCCTTGTAGCTTATGCCAATAGTACAGACAGGCACTGAAGTGAAGATAGAAAAGGGATGATTTGCTTAAGATAAAGTTACTGTGTGTGTTATGGAAAAAATGTTACCTTTCTAAAAGACAGTATCATGTGCCAGTAACAAATAATTTTTTGCAAAGGAACAATATTTCCCAAAGAAGGATGTGACTAGTGTGAATATAGAGCCAGTAGTGTTAAGGGCCTAATTTTAGTTGTTTACAACTTTCTTAAGTTTGAGAATTTGAAGCAAAATGTTATCTGATGATGTCTGCCTCAGTTAGCTTGTTATTGCAATTACAACTAAAAAAAAGCCCAGTCATTTCAGGCAATGGAGAAAAAGAAAAGAAAAAGAATAGAAAAAAAAAAAAAAAGCTATTTTCACTTTAAATGCCTTATTACCCATGTGCTCTGATGTGGGACTATCTTCTATACCTGCAACATGACTTTGTTCCCCATTCCCATCCTTCAACATTTTTTAGCCTTTGGGGTACTTCCCCAGCATACTCTTCAAGTCTTAAGTGATTTGGAGCTCAGAGATCTCTTGAATTAGGATGATTTTTTATTAAGGATTTTTATTTTTAATAACCCTTGGTAGATTTTTGTTTCCCTATACATTTTTCTGATAATTTTAAAGTTAATTTTAGCAACCATGATTCTGTGGCCAAAGATATAATTGAATGACATGTCTGACAAATTATCTTCTTTTTGTTTGATTCAAATCTCCTGTTCGCTATTGTCATCTATTGTTTCCTACTGTTTTTTATTGGTAGAGACAGTAAAAAAATACTTTCCTGTTCATGTTCTTAATGCTGCTTCTAATATATGGATTTCTGTATGTCCCCTTCACTTTTCCAGGCTAAAGAACCCTGGACACTCTTTGTACAGAAACTGTGTTGACTTTCATCCCTTGTTTGTCCTTTTCCACACCTTTTCCACTCATACTGCATACTTTCTGAGGTAGGAAGGACCACCATAATTATACACAGTATTCAGACTGGAGCTGTGCTATTGATTTATTTTGTGGCGTTATCTTTTTTGTATCCCTCATAATAATTTGCAATTTTTCTCTTTGCTTTTTTAGACTTTTAATAACCATGTTCCTTATATTTCCAGGGAGTGATCTGGTATAACTCCAAAGTCTTACTGTTGAGTTAGGATACTTCAAAGTCTATCATTGTATACGTAAAGCCAGAGTTATTTTTCCTTTGGACTACCAATTGTTATTTGTCTATGCTGAATTTCATCTGCCTCTTTTTTTATGCAGTCACACCATGACATTTGAAACAACCATTGCCTTTACTATTAAAGTGAGAAAAATCTGTAATCTTTCACCCCTTTTTCAGATCATTTATGAACCTGTTAAACAGCGCAGGTCAAAATATACAGTCCCAGTGGGACTCTGCAGCTTTCACAGTGAAAACTGACAATGCATTCCTCCACAGCTGGTTCCAGGTGGCTCCAGAACAGACCCACTGCCAGCCAAAGCTGAACCCATCAGCCAAGCTGATGATTCCTCTCTTAGAACATATATAAGATAGGGCAGAAAATATCTGATGGAGGGAGAAGGATGGAACCAGGAGAGTGAGAAACAACAAAGGGAACCAAGGTCAGAGAAGGAGGAGCAGAAGGAGATAATCCAAGCACTGGAGCATGTTTCCTGCAGCCCTTGAAGAACCCACACTAGAGCTGATTTTCCTGACAGGAACTGCAAGCCATGGAGAGCTCACACGGGAGCAGAGGAAAAGTATGAGTAGGAAGTAGTGGTCAAAAGAAACCACTGTGAACTGACCATAACCTGCCCCATCCTCCCTTGCACCACTCAGGGAGATAGAGGAGTCTGGAGTGCAGGCATGAAGTTCAGCCTAGAAAAGTGGGGATGAAATGGGTTTTAATGTTTGGTTTTGTTTTCCATACCAGAATTAGTGATTACATTTTTGATTTAGATTAAGTTAAGTCTGTTTTTCCTGCAGCAGTAATTTGTAAGCACTCTCTCTGTCTTTATCTTGACCCACAAGCTTTCTCATTCCTGGGTTTTCTTCCTGATTTCGCCCCATCATCCTGAAGAAGGAGAGTGAATGAGCAGCTGCGTGGGATTTCAGCTGTTAACCAAGGTTAACCTAATGAGTTACCTTTGCCTTCTACTTGTTACTCACAATTAATTCATACAGGTATTTCCCTAGATTAAATTGCATGGCAATTTAGTTTTTTTCAAGCAGCTTTGATAAACGACCTAGTTAGTGCAAACTGGAAATTCAGAAAAAAACTCTCTGGTATATACACACATTTATTCCTTTGGAAAAAGTTAATAAAACTGTAGGACATAAGTTTCTGTAACAGAGTTCTCTAGTACATCAAAGTTATTCATTTGTCCACTGGCTCTCTTTTTAGAATACCAGCACTTTATTTAGCACAGACATTGTTCTTACTTGCCTGGTTCTCCACTGGGCTACTGGGAAATCCCTTTCAAAAGTCTATGTCATGGTAACTACCTTTCAGTCCTGTAGGGCCAGAGGACTGAAGTTAGTTCTGAATTAGAGGTTTTATAACACATTTAGTTGTGTTATTCTTGAATCATTTAGAAACTTTTGGCAAGTATTAATTACTGGGCAGGGAATTTCTCACTTTCCGCTTTGATAGTTTTGTTTGTTTGTTTGTTTTCTTATTTTGTTCCAGAACTTCTTCCAGAACTTTGAAAATTTTCAGAAACTTTGAGTTTGAGATAGACCCCTTAAAATGTTCAATGCAAAACAAAATTCTGGTAAGCAAAACTCTTCAAGCTCTTCCACGGTGGTTATGGATTTAAAACTTTATTTTTTTTGCTATATTCTTTGAGTGTTCCTTTTACAACTTAATACCCACAAACCCTTTGTCAGGCTCCCTGATCCTCATCTAGTTGAAAAGGCATTTGTTATTAGGTTTTCTGCCTTTTGCAAGTTGCTCTTTGAACTTTTGGCCTTCCTTACTGCATTTTTGCACAAATTATCAGAATTTTTGATCTTTTTTATTTTACTCATTTGAATATAACTTATTTTCTTGAAAGATAACTTGCTATATGGTCTCCCTGACAATGGTGTGGTAACTTTTTCTTCATCTTTTTGGTCCTTTTGATAGTGCTATGCATTCGGTCTAACACAAGGCCTTTTAACAGTCTCCTTAATGACTGCATGCATTCTGTCTTTTTTGGTGTCTCATTTAATCTCTTTTTCATAAACCTAATTTTTATATAGGTTTCTGTTTTGAAGTCAGGCATTGGAGTAACTATTTAATTTTATTTGTTTGTTTATTTTTGCAAGGTGGTTGAATCTAAATATATGATGATTGATGTCATTGAGCAGATCCTGGAAAGTAATATTGTGAACCACGTTGTTTCCCCTGTTCATGGTCAGGGCACGAATTGCTCCTCCTTTTGCAGGTTTTGCCACTAGATGCAATTATAAGAGCTAAAATTTAAGTGTTATAATCATGTAGCAGTGTGACATCCAGTTATCTTCTGGAACTTAGAGGAAGTGTTCCCATTATTGTTTCCTGCTTTTGCATTTTGAGCCCTTGTGTCAATTGCTGATTCGCATAACCTGTTTTTCTGATTTGACTCAAAAACTTCTTCAGATTTTAGCAATAAAACTCCACCAACACAGCTGGTCTTTCATATGTATTTTGGAGGTAGTATTCACTGAATTGTCTTCTTCCTTCTGATATAACTTCCAACACTTACGTAGAAACATGTATGTTGTTTCACTTTCATGTTCTTCTGTACTCTCTTTATTGTGATTGTTCTTCAATGTTTTTGTTTGAGTTTTGCTCTTCTATTTCAGATCTCTAGCCTTGAAATTTCTGAAGTGAAACTAGCCTAGGTCTGTTTTGACTTTAGTAGAAGCTCTGTGGTACAGGTTCTTTCTGTCTCTAGTTTTTAATATATCCTTCTTCCTTATGTCATTTTTTCAGCCATGCATGGAGACTTCCTCTCTGCTCATGCCAGTAGTTGGTACTGAAAACATCTCAGAGAATGCTGCTGTGGAGCTTCTGGTATTTAATTTCCTTCAGACCTGCAGTCATTTACCTTTGGCACTTTTTGCTTGCTCTTCTCTGAGCCACCGAGAGTCTCTTAGTTCATTGGCACTGGCTCTTTTTTGGCACTGGGTCTGTCTGGTTGCTGCCCTCCTGCATCTGGAAGCCAGGCAACCACCTGGCACTTCTGGGTATCACAGACTTAGCTATGCCTCATCAGGCTGCCCACTACTCTAACTTGCCTCCTCTTTTCAGAGCAAACTGGTTGACCTGGCTGTAATGTACCTTTCCTTCAATTAAAATAAATCATCATCATCTGGCTTCAGATTTCCATTTGTTTTTGTCTTACAACCCTTATTTGTACTACTCACTAGTTCTATGATTGTATATTTTCACTGTGGAAGGGTAAATTATCTATATAACATGTATCTATGCAAAAATGAAGATGAATGACAATAGGTGCTGTTACTTGAACTTTGATAAAATTTATTTTTGTATGCATTTTGAGCAAATGCTCTTCTCAATAAGTGCCCAAACTGTGATAATTTTAACTACAGAAAATCCTGTATAGGTAATCCCATTCTAGTTCTTTGATTAAAAAAAAAAAAAAAAAAATCTCATCTATTATGCAGTTTCCTGGAATAACCAAGTACTGGTCCTGTTTCCTATACCTCTGCAGAGCTGAAGCAGACTGGGGCTCCCTGGTTATTCTCTGGTTCACCTAGCTTCTGAGAAGCAGTATATAAATGAAATCAGTCATGCAGCTATTCTAATGAATACTGGAAGTTGTGTAAGAGCCATCAGATATAGGGCACAAAAATGGTTTAAACACATCTTCTTTCCCCTATTTTCATTTCCATGCCTCTACTGAGATATTTATAGTTATGGGTAACACAGTAATATCCAGAATATTTTGTGTAGTTCCTGCTGTTACATGATTTATGATGATGTTCATCCCTATCAAGCTCACACTTATATGCACTGTTATTTATAATTAACTTGTTTAACAATAACAGCTTGTTTTCTGGGTTAATATAGAAGTATCATCCTTTGATAATGTACGTAAAAGCTCCTAATTACATATGTTAATATTTTGTCTGACCAAGTCTGTATAAATAAGGATGATCAAAGATGACAGTATTCCAAACATGGCTGCTGGTAATGTATCAACATTTTTCCCTTGAAGGTCACGTAGCAAAATCGTCTCAAATTAAAGTAATGCACATGAAAATTAAACTATGTTCCTGAATTATCAAAGCCTAACTGAAAATGACACTTTTTATTTATTTCTTTTTTTTTAAAGCATTAATAGAAATTTAACACTTTCTACAGGGTTAGATATGAGGGTTGAGATAGGGTGAAGGTAAATCACATACTATGATGCTGATAGTGAAGACCCGTTAATACCTGTAATCTATGGGAAACAGGCATCAAGCGTATCATTTAAACAGAAATTTCACCATTGTATATTCTGTTATTTTCCTTCAAAATTCAAACTGTGCTGATTCTTCTATGGCAACCATCCCAGGAAAACAGCAACATGCATGTCATGAATTTCTGGTGTATATTATACTTCCAGTGCCATATCAAGGAGAATGTGTGATGCTAGCAAGATGGCAATATTCCATAGAAAAGTTAACATAATATTCATGTATACATTCATAATAACAAAGTAGTCTAGCAGGGGAAATCTAGGCTAAATGGACAACTGTTTTTATAAAATCCTGTGAAACATGGTCTATATCAGTACTTCAGTCTTCATTTTACAAATTATTCAGGTGGTTCTGGGAACCATATTGTTTTGAAGATAAAAGTGGAAATGTGATTGTACTGTCTCTGAGATACAATTTTTTTTTTTTGTTATTGTTGTTACTATATGGTACTATATGGAAGGATAATTCATTATCTTAGAAGGAAGGGTGAATCCCTTACTTCTTTGAATAAAGCATTACTAAAATAATCATATTTAAGCATCTTTCTCTCATCTTTTCTTTCAGTTAAAACCACAGACTTACACTGTTAAGTCGACAAGTTCAGTTATACCATCCTCTGTTTGTTGCTCCATGAAACCTAAAACTAGTTTTATTTGACATAACATGCAGTCTGCCTGTTTCTTTAATGCTTATTCACTTCTTGTGTATCTGTTGTTTGAGCTATGATACAGTAAGCCCTAGAAAAATGTATCTCTCTCTCTCTCTCTTTTTTTTTTTTTTTTTTTTTTTAAGATATAAGGGTCTGTGAAAATGAAAAGTAATCCTCAGTTTTATTTAGGGTTAAATAAACATTTCATTATTTATTTAGCAACAGCATTATTGCTAACTTTCACACCATGGATTTGAAATTTATACCTCTGCATTTATATTCAACAATCAGTGAATGAAGTATGGACAGGATAAAATATATATATATCTTTTTACTCTGGAAGACATTCCTCATTATATTGTAATATCTTTAAAGTAAGTCACAGTTTAGGTCTAAACTATTTGACAGGTATCTATTTTACAGGCATTTCTGAATATAATCAATGTAATTCCCGATAGTTACATTTCTAGTAACCAATTTGCTGACTTATGTTCTTGTCAAGATAATTTTTATATACACCATATGTTCTGTGAAATTTTTCTTTGCCCAGGTGAGCATTTAATCTTCCTTTCTCCCTGAAGGAATTATCCACGTCCCTGAGGTCAGAGGATCCTCCACTTATTTTTCCCTTCTGTCAGACCTTCTAGCCTTAAGACCTCATGTCATAATGATCATCTTTTCAGCAGAGGGCAGCATATGGCATTCTCAGAGTCCATCAATTCCACTGTTTAATTGGCTGTAGAAATCAGTATTGAGCTAAAGGTGATTTTGAAACACTGCCAGCTCTTCTTCACTTTTAGGCAAGATTCAGATTTTGTTATCCTTTGAGATTGTATAGAATATTTCTCAGGGGGATGAAGTGTAGTAATAAATAATTAAAGAAAATGAAAGATTTATTTATTTATTTTTATTTTTACAAGCAAGCGATACTTTTCTGGTTGGAATTTTCTTACTAATGCTAGTCAAGTTTGTAGAAAAGATTATTTTGCTCCAATAAATTAAATAGATGATAGAAAGCTGCATATCAAATAGTGTTCCTTTTTGGTAATTTCAGGACCTCGTCTTCATAATAATGTTAAATCTTTTAGGGAAAGAAGACCTTGGCAAACCATTTGATACAGGGTATCTAACAGCCTAACACTCTGAGGCACTAATTCTGTTGCACAGTTGTTTCCAAAGAAAGAAGCAGTTTCTTTTTTAAGATACTTTTTTCCCCTCACATTTTGTACAGAAAAACTATCTTTACATCCACATTTTAATACTCACATTCTATATTTTTACTATAGAATATAGTTAATTTCTTAAAATATAGATAAATGATACTGTAATCACCTAATCCTGCATAAGCTTCAGGATGATCCTCTTCCATTTTTTTTTTCCCTCAATGGTGTTTTCACCTATTCTATACGTGGAAACTTTTTTTATTGATCAGACCAGATGCAAATTATTCTAGTGTGATGTTTAAATATCTTTGGTTTTGAGCAGCTACTTCTTTATTGGCCTTAGGATGTGAATTTATTGCCTTGATAGTTAGATGTCAAAAAAAACAACTCACTTGGAATATGCAATGAGATGACATTCCTCTTATTGATGGTGATGCGTACTTACTTTCTCTCTCTTCTTCTCTTTCTCTCTTTCTCTGTTTCTTTTTTTCCCTCTCCCCCTCCCCCCCCCCCATTATTCCTTTCTAGTTTACATAATTTCAAAAGTTCTGAAAGTGACAATTGATTCTCTTTGTATGTTGCAGAGGTTTGTCAACAGATTAAAAAAAGTTTGACAATTTTTGCAATATCACACAGCCTCTGTTTTCTGAAAACTGTACACACAACTGTATGTAAATCAAAGGTATAAATCATTTGATGGCTGCCAAGTATCGTACTACCATCGTCATTATCATGAAACAGGTGTTTCTGAGTTAGTTAAGAAAAAGAAAAAGAGTAGTCATTTGCAACTCTAACTAGTTAAGCTGTCTCTGACTTAGATGACTTTTACTGTAGAGAAGACCAAAAATCTATTGACTCAAAAGTAAGGGAAAGATATTCTAGAAATATAAGCATTCCTTGGTTGACATTTAAGCCAAAACCTTGAAAGAGGCTTGAATTAGCTCTCACTATTTAGAGGGCTAGATAGCATTTTGTTGGTCTAATAGCAAAATTATTTTGTTCTAAGTGCTTAAACTGTTCATCATAGACTGGGTATTGAGCTAAGCTTCATGAAAATATAGTTTTGGATATGATGGTTAAGCCTCAAGTGAAGTTTCATTCTAGCCCTTTCTAAAAACAGTTAAAGCCTGAAACAACCATTTAAGTGTTTTCTCATTGTCATCCAATCCTGATTTGTGCCATTCCACTATGTTGCCTGTTTATTCTATTTCATTTTTCATACATACATAAACTTTCATATATATTTTACATACATTTCTATAAAAAGTGTCTTGAAACCCTTTTTAAAAAAAAAAAAAAAATCTTGTTCTCATTTGTTGAAGGAGCATAGTAAGGGGAGAAGCTCTCCTCCTTTGGTATCCTCCTCAGACATCTGTATCCTTTTTGTATGAATTTTTGCTACTGTGTTACAGACTAACTGTGAAACACACACAGAAGCGAGCATGACAGCCTATATAATTTAGAACACTTAATTTATCTATTATTACTCATCCATTGAGTGATAGCATAAATTTAGGTGATTTTAAATGTAAGATAACCACCCATTAAGTAGTTAAACTTCTAAAATTGTATGTCTGAGATATGGCTTGGCAGCAGCAATTTACTCACTAAAAATACCAGAAGATCTCTCTGAGGACTTAAGCTTGGACTTCTCTCTGAATGCAACCAGTATGTCTGGTACTTAAGTAAAGAAATCTTGAATCCTTCAAACTATTGTTTCAACATGTATTAAGTGGTTATGCATCTGCATACCCTGGAAAATGTGCTCCTAAACCAAGAGTTCAAGTCTTCTTTCCTGACCTTGAGGTTAATATGCATTCTGGAAGTGCTTTAGAACAAGCTAAGGAATTCATTGAAGTTATGCTGGCTAAAAGACTCTCTCAAGGATTTTTTTCTGGCTTCTTTTTCTCTTTTGTCAGAGTAGAGAGCAGCAAGTCATTAATATCAGATACAGGTTTTCCATTTGCTATAATGCTCCAATCACCATAGAGTTCAGACATTTTCAGCTATCATTAAAGACTGGTTTAAGGTTATTTCACACTATTCTAACTGTTGAAAAAGGCTTAAGCAGGAGCTTTGCATTAGTTTTATTCCTGGGAGTGACCATTCCTGGCAATTAAACAGAACCTTGAAGTAGGGATAGCTATAAGGATCTTATTGAATTGTGAATTTCACTTTGCATAGCTGTGTCACATTTGCTTTAATCCAGAACAGCCACTGCGTCTCTGACCTCTCAGCCCTCATGCTCAAGGGGAACATACAAAATACCTTCAAAAGATAAGTCTGGAACTAAAATTCATAACTCTACTGGGCACTAAAAACCATGGACTCAACAGAGACATTGGTTTTATGGCACATTATATTTTTTGCCACCCCAGGATAACCTTTCTGTGCTGCACAGACAGTAAATTACTTCTCTCTCTCCCTCTGTCCTGTAGGAGTAAACAAATGTATTATTTCCCTTTCTGTTATTTCTCCACCCCATATTTATGAATTATATTTTTTAATTGGCAAGTTTGATTAAATTAAAATCAGAGCAATGTATCTCAACTTTTATTTAGTTTGGAAGACTGATAATTCCACGTTAGATTGGAGAAAAGTCTTGCATGCTTGAAAGCTTGTCCTTTTTCCCTCAAGTATTTCATTAAGTCTACTAGAAGATTTCATTTAGTCAACTAGAAGTAACTCTTCTTATAAACTGTCTGCATTTATACTGTTAGAATACATGGCTGGAATAATACCACTTAATTCACAGTAATGTGCTGATTAGATACAAGTATTTCCTCCTTTTCAGTTCCATAAGTTTTATAGCAGTTTAGTCTTTTAATAAACAGGTTTTTTTTATTTTATTTAGTATTTTCTATTTATTATTCCCACATTATTGTATATGTGGTTAGTAAAGCATTTTGATATCAGTCCGGCTGAGGAGCAGTGTGCAACTATCCTTGTTTCTTATTTTCCAACAAAAACCAGAACAACTACAGGAATACAATGCACTTGATAAATGTTCCTGTTTTCAAGATTTAACTCTATCTACAGAATTTGCTAATTTCTGAAATTTCTTGGTGCTCAGTGATGTCTGCTGAAAATGTCTGATGTCTGCAAAACTCCGGGCTGTATCTGTAACTGAACTCTACTTGATTTTTAGTAGTTATTACTGTTTTGATAGAAACTGGAAAATGCTGAAGTGTTGTTAGTTTCTATGATAGTCCTTTTAGCATTTGTGAGTACCAATACATTTTAAAAGCAAAAAACAAACAAACAAACCAAAACTCAAAATATTGTGCCAAAAATACAATGAAGTGTGTATTGTTATGTACTGTTCATTTCAGTGATTCTTCAGTTAAAAAATAAAAATAAAATCAAGAGAATACACTGTCTCTGCAGGTCTGAGACATCACAAGAGATGCTTCTGAATACACCCTCATGGTTTGGTGCTTACTTTTATCTGGGAGTAACAATGCCATAAATTCAGATCTTGGCTCTTTTTCTAGTGTTATAAAACTTCACTAAAATAAAGGAAAGAAAAAAAGAAGGTATGGTATCTGGACTCGGCATTATGACATAGCAGCTGAGTAGCCTGCAGCATAGATCAACTTTAATTGTGATCTTGTCAAGTTTCATAAACTGGTGCAAAACTGGACTTGGTCAGCATATGCTACAAAATCTGTATGGTAACTGTTCTTAATTCAAAAAGTGGTGCTTGTAATTCAGCTGCTTTCCCATGTTTCCTCAAAAACTAAATAATGTCTCACTACACAATTAATGGTGATCATTTTTTTCTCTGTGGAAGAAAGCCAGTTCTTTTTATTTAAAAGAAAAACTCTCAGCCTTTCGTCTCTTCTTTCTAGTTCTCTTATAAAACAGCAGAGACTTCTGAAGAGAACTTACTATTGCTTCACATTTAATTCTTTTTTCAAAATTTTTGCAAATATTTCTGGTGGTAATCACTGTTATTTACTGTCTAATACGATGAAAGCATGCTTAGCTTCAATCACCAAAGAAATTTGGAGTAACATCTTCCTTTTCATTTTTTTTTCCTGTATGACTATAAACGTTAATATAATCTTTTTTATTGGTGTGTATGTGCCTACATAGCAAAACTACAGTTCAGAAACATAATTGTGTATTGTGTAATAATTTCAGGAAGCTACTAATTTGTTGTAGGATTTATTATTCATATTTAGAATTTAAATTGAAATCTCTGATATAAAAAACACAGAACACTCTCAAGACTAGTAATTTTAAAACACAGTGATCATCTGCTGCTGACCTTGAAAGGATTCGGTGTTATTCAAAATACTCTTTGTTGTGATAAGCACTTAATAATAGAAACAGTGCTGCCATAGCATAGGTCTGTATTATAGATTCTTAAAAAAGCCTAATCTGTTACTGAGAATGTATAGTATAGAAAAATCTTAGTTTTTCATTTTGGAAAACTGCAACTTCAGTTGTACAATAGTACTATATTTGTCACACCGAGAAGAAAACCTTAAATCCATTTGAAGTAATGCACTCACAGTTTCTTTGAAGTACCAGGGTTTAACTATCCCTGTTGCTCAGTAGCTGGAGCTAATACACTTGGTTGGCTTTGTATTTTCCAATTTCAGTGGAATGGCAAGATTTGGAAGTCAGGATTTGGTTTCAGGCTGTGGAGAAGAGCAAATGTGAAGGTTGTACAGAAGTTTTGATCTTTACAGCCTGGTCAAGTTTTCCTTGTTGTCACTTGGTCTTTCTCCTCCTTTGCTCTCTCAGCGTTAATATCCTTGTCCTGAGTCTGTTTGTCCAGATAATTTCAGTTGCACATGAAATTCCTTGCCATATTTGTTTCTCTGCAATCAGCTGTTCCTCAACAATCTGTTTTTCTTCTGGTTCTCCTCTTCTCTGATCTCTCCTTCCCTACATCACTCAGGTGTCTCTCTTCATCTAATGCCAAACCTTTCCAGACTCACTGTCTCTCCTGACTCTTTTTCTAGTTGCACTTCATGTTACTTGAACCGACCAATTTTGTGACAGCTCAGGACCCAATGAGTCATCCTAATCAGTCAGTCAAAGGCCTTCCACATTCATGTCCAGTTTCACTCATGCTGAACAGCAGTCATTTGAAGTCTATTCTCCCATCCAACAGCCACACATCAGCACAGCACAGATCCTCCTCTGTGCAATTTACCCTCAGTTTGTACTTCCCTTAGACAGTATAGGTGAGACAGTCTCTTTGTATGGATTGGGACATAGGAAAACTGCATTATAGGTGAAATATAGGATCGGTCTTGGGAATTACTCTGCACAGGTGGAATCTTTGAGCTTTCAACTCATAAATGCTTCTCCTGAGCTTGTTGTGACTGCAGTTTTCAGAGCCTTATTATGTTGTCCAAGTTTGGGTAAATGTTCATCTCATGCCAAATTTCAGTCCCTTTTCCATACCCCATTGGGTGAGATCCAAATGTTTTAATGTAGTGCTTGAAGTTTTTGTATAGGTAAAATATGTAAAAGGTAAAATATGTATAGGTAAAATATGTAAAATGTTTTCCCCATAGACTTTGTTTTCAGGGTAATTGGGGTAAAACTATCCAATACGAGTCATGTTTTTAACTTGTGCTCTAAAATTAAAAAAAAAAAAAAAAGTTTTATATTATGCTTTGCTTCCATAACAAGTTGATTCCTTTCCTTTGCTGCCATTCTGTATATCACAAAGAAATGAAAACATTAAGTCGTAGACACCCCATCTCCACACTATTATTTCTGCTTTGCTATTTCAATATATTAAAGGCCATCCACTGATGTATTTTCTTCATGTGGTGAATGAAATAGTGTTCCAAACACTTTTAATCTGAAATATGGAAGACTGCATCAACTGTGACGTTTCAGGAGAGGACAGCATGGAAGTCCTCCTCAGGGTTTTCAGTTCAACAAAATCGTTTTAAACTATCATTTAAAATGTGAATGCATGTTAATAGTGTGTTTGCCTAAATTACTTGGTGCATTTTTACTGATGTTGCTTTACTGTCTGGCTCACAGAACCTCATTACAAATTCTCACTTTTGTCTTGCCTGCAAAATCTGTTTTTAAAAACGATTACCTCACCTCTTCAATTCCTAGTTTCATTCTTAAAATTAGGTCTCTTTTACTCACCATGTGTCTGAATTTTTTTAATAGTGATGTATTACACCTGCTTTGGTTTCCTCCAGCCTCATTAGTGTGAAGGTATCCAGTTAGTACTTGTACCTATAAAATATTCTTTAAATTGTTGACTTTGCTTTTGAAGATGTGTTTGAGTGTGTTTACTGATTCCGCTTTCTAGGATGTATTTGTAATTTCTTGGGAGCAAGAATCCTGTCAATTGGTATTTTTGCAGAAGGGAAAATTATTAAAAGTAGAATTCTTCTGTGAAAATATACATTTGCAGGATTACCATCTGTTTTCAAAAACAGGGTCCATGTTTTGACTTCTAAAATTATACAAATTGTGTGTGTGCATTTTTTTTCTCTCCAGATTGTCAATCAAGTGTTTTTCTAAGTATCGTCTTGATGTCACATATGGCTAGTTTTATATTTGTGGCTGAAGCTTCCTAATGTATATATAAATAGCAGAAGCTTTCAATGATTATTGCTTTTTATATTTTTTCTCATTTAATCACCCAGCATTTTGTTTTCCTCTTTTAGTAATTGTTAGCATAAGCCACTAGTACGTAAGAAATGCTTCTCAGACATGTTTGCATTGTGTTGTCTGTATATACTTTGTTTTCTGTAATTTTATTTTTGTTTATTTTTTTAATATTGATTGGTAGTCAAAAAATTCATCTGCAGAGTGGCTCCAGTCAGGTCAGGACAAATTTACTAATCCTGTCAGCTTAAAAAAATGAGGAAGTTCTGAAAATCTCTACGTCATTACTAGAAAAAAGTTTGGTTTGAAAAGTAGTAAAGTGAATGCCAAGGAATTAACAGAGGAAAGGAGTATCTCTAAAACATTTTTATCAAAACCACAGTGGAGTCAGTTTCTTACTGAAAACTATCTATCTTTACCTCTGTCTGTTGGGGGTTAAACCGCTATTTTTTTCTTTTCCTAAAGTAATGCTCTTACGATCCAGGGCATTCTAGGTAAAGTAATATTGATTGCTAGTTCTGGAAATATTTTATTCTGCACAAATTGTACAGAGTGGGCTGCATTATCAATGCCATTTTTTTTTCTACTTCTCTCTGCAGTCCCAATTTCTCTGTACACCCCCTAGACTTCAGTTTACAGTAAACATGGACTAACTACATTGCCCTAAGCTGTTTGTGCCTGACTGGAGAATTTCTTCCAGTGTTTATTCTTAAAGATCGTGACAAAAGGACTGCTCTGTCCACCCAGACGGTTTGCCAAGTGAAATAGTTCAATGAACTAGACAAAAAGAGGTTGATGAACCTCTAGACTGTATTAGAATTGTTATTAGAAGATCTTGGTTGATATACATTCTGAATAATGTTTAGAATACACTGAACTGTAATGTAATTTTCTTTTTTTGACTCGATCACCAGATAAGTATATAGTCCATACAAAGTAGAACTACATTAGCAGAAGAAACAGCAAGACAAGAAATATTCAACCTCATGCATTGTCCTGGACAATACTTGGTGAAATTTTCATCTCCTTACTTGCAGAAGCTGAAACTTAGTCTTCCATAATGTTCATGTTTTCCCTTCCACTGATTATTAAGCATCATTTTATAGGGCTGTAATCTGATTGCTTAGTTAGACAAAAGAAAGAAATCACAATTCCCACTACCTCAATCCTCAGTGTTCCAAAAACCACCAATAGGCAGACAAGTGGTGTCCCTACTATATATGTAGCTAAGATTGAATAGGAACTTTAGAAATTTAGGCTACATATGTCTGGATTAAAAATCCCTCAACTCTGTGAGGCTCTGTCTATGCTTCCGGTAGCAATCTGAATCCAGAAATGCTCAAACATAGTTGGTAAGGATTCCACATGATACACTTTACTAGGCTTTCTCAAAAGTATCTAGCTGGTATCTCAGTCAAGATCTGATTTATATCTTTAACTGCAGATATGTTAACTATATATTTTTTTCGGCCTGGCAGTGTTTATTAAAGATCATAGGTTTATATTATTGCGGACTGTAAGATATGAGATAAACTTTTTTTCTGTTGCACCTTAATTTGCACTGAATATTAAAAAAAGCTGTAAGTGTGTGTGTGTGTGTCTGTGTCTGTGTCTGTGTTGGGGCGAATTCAGTCACTGGCTGCTTTGTCTTAGTTCTGGATTTTCCAAGAAAGATGCAATTGGAAGATATGGCTTAGTAAAGACAGATGTATATCTTCAAAGTTTGGATTGATACAATGGCTTATTTCTACGTATTTGTATGGTCCCCCTGATAGTTTCTAACTGCTATTTTAAAAGACTATTTGAATAATAATTACTGCAAACATTGCAAGCATGTAAATGAACATGACCACCTATAACATGCAAAACTGTATTATCTCGTCCATTTTAATGTTAATACTTCAATTCTGGTAGCGTGCAGATCTTTACACATACATAAAAGAGTGGGAATATATCCAGAAAAGTTAGTTGGAGTTCTACCACTGTTTTCAACTAATAGCACATCTACTTAAATGTTACCCTTGTTTCATCGCAGTTGAAACATCAGGATGTCACTTAGGATGATTTTGTTACTTGCTACTGTCATATTTTTAAAGCCAGGATCTAGTGCCTAAATGTTAGCATGTACAGAATAAATTTTCAGCCAGGTATGAATATTGCTTAATTACGGTACCTGCAGTACTTCTCAAATGTATAATCTTGACCTTGCCATCTTTCTATCATTCATTAGGCAATATATGATTAGATCATAAGATTCTCTTTTACACTGATATCTAATAGGATATATTACTGATATATAATAAAAAAGGAAATATTAAGAACAGGTACAAATATTTAGATTGTTTAGGTTGTTATTAAAACTACTCAAGTAGTAATCTTCCATTTTGATATCAAATACTGAAATTTTTAAAAGAATGCCATTTGACCTTCAGGTCTAGTGAACAGCTTCAGATTAGCAAATCACTAATGAATAAAACTAGTGAAACTTAGATAATAAAACCAGAGAGGACAAATGAGATAATTATATAGCTAAAAGTGCATAATAGGGTACATTTTAGTTTCTGAATTTGTGTGTGAATTTGTGAATAAAATCATATCACATAATATTACTTTGCTTTTAGATGCTGTCAAACAGCATAATACTCTTAGCTTCCAAAAATAATACAATTCTTTTTGCTTTCTTCTTTTTATTTTAATATTGCTACTAAATAAAACATTGTAGGATTTTATTTTTTAACCAAAGAAGGCGAAAATAAAATGCAGCCACCTCTGGGTAAATTCTTATGGTGAACAGCAACAACAAAAGAAGATGCTTACACTTTTATCCCTTGTGGATTTCTTTTTAATATTTCAGAGCAATGAACATATGGCTGTTACTATCAGCACTGGTGTATTTGCAGCGATGCCTATCAACATCCACCAGAGAGCAGGGCAGCTCTAAAACCCACATCTTTCATGCTGTGGAAATTGATGGAGACAGCAACACAGCCAGCTTCTTGGCCAAACAACATGGAATGCAGTTCATTTCAAAGGTCAGCGCATATTTAAACTTGCTTCATTACTCCCACCTTTATGCTTGAGATTTTCATTTTTTTAAAATCAGTTTACCTAGAGGTTCCTTTAGAGACAGAAAAATGAAAGTGCTGAATCCTATTTTCATTTGGGGATATCAAGCTTTTTATCAAATTATAGAGGTGGCGTTTCAGAATATTTCATATCTGATCAGAAGGAAAATCCAAAAATAATTTTCTCTTTATTCAGGAGTCTTTCAGGCACTGGGACTGTTTTATTTATTACTTAATATTGTGCTCCAGTCAATCATTTTGAATTCAGACAGGAAAATGGAATTTCTATTTTTAAAAGGAAAAAAAATGAGGAAAAATGCCATTGGAATAAAGCAGATTTTATTATTTTTAAAAATACAAATACGTCTTTTCTTCCTATGCTACCTATTTTATTTTGTTTTAACCACAGTACATTAACATGAAGACACGTTTTAAACAAAGGATCTTATATAAAATCTTATATTAGTTAATTACAAGCATTTATTTTCAGAGCATTTCTACAACGTTTATCTTTGAGCTTGAAGAATTATGTCCTTGTAACAATCAAGGAAATGCTTTTCTTTCTTTCAACTAGTACCTCCATGCACATATTTTCTATATGTAATGTGTGTGTATTAGTGTTTATATTGCATTTAGCTTCATTTTAACTTTCCATCTGAAGAAGGTTATTCCCGAAGTGTATGTTAGTACTTGGGTATACACTCCAAATAGAGGAAACCTGTTCGTATCTTTCAGTTACAGTTACTGGTCTATAAAACTGGACATCTATACCAATGACATAGTGTTAAATTTTTCTTTTGCTTCTATTTTGGAAGCATCTTACATCAATTAAAATCAATCACAAATCAAAAATCAATCACAAATAAAATACGAAAACTTTTAATATGTTAATCTACAGCAGCCTCCATTCATGGACCTGTAAGTTCTTTGCCAATTTTAATGAAATAAGTCTTGAAGTGCTCCTGTTGCTTTTATCTCTGCGTTTCAGATGTGAAAGGCAGAAGTAGAATAAGTAAAACAATTTGTTCAAGATCCACATAGGAAGTCTGTGGCCCAGTGAGAAATGGAAAATACATTTCTGAATTTTCAGTTCTGTGCTCTAGCTGTATCAAATTATCCTAAGAGAGAAAATGTAAAGAGCTTATGAAGAAGAGGCAACACATTGTATGTTCCTCAACAGCCATTATGGTCTACCCTACTCATGAGAAAGAATCACTGAAGGGCTCTGAGGAAAACTGCACTCAGTTTTCTGTTGGAAGAATAATGATGACAGCCTTCCTCGTGTGACACCCTTAGCGTATAAATATTAAAACCACCACAAGCTGCTATAATAATCAAGTTAATTGAAAAACAACAAACCACCCAACACAACAACAAATAAACAACGAGGCATTGGACAGTAAGTATTTCTATAAAGGGTGACTTCCATGATTGGGTTGCTTAGGAAGAATTTCCCCAGTTTTTGAGAAATATGGAGGTATTTATTACAAGGGGAATAAGTGATGGTTTCCCTTGCTGTGCAATCTGGGCACTGTTTATGGCTAGGTTGCTGGAAATAAAATTGGTAGCATAAGGGAGCCAATCAAACTGTATTCTTTGTCGTGTAGTATTCATCCAGGAAAACACCTTTTTTATTACAGTATATAAGAAAAAGCAAAGGATGGAAAGAGAAATGCATTAGACATAGGAAGAGTTTTTCTCCTGGCTTCTCTGTGAATTTCTGATTTACAACCTGTTGTGTAAGCAGCAGATACCTTTCTTAGCATTCTCATTTTACATATGAGGAAAAAAAAGCTTCTGTGGTATTTAAAGCTTATGGTCTTTAAGCCATGAGGAGCACTGGTACAGTATTAAAGATTCAAATATGATTAAGCTTAATATTTTTTCAAACTTTTTGTTGGCTTGTAGTAAGCTTACAGCATGTGCTACATGATAAGACAAGATGATACTAAAACATTATTTGGAAAAATAAACCTGTAAAACTTGATAAAACTTATTGTTGCTGAAATTCCTGAGTAGTAGGGAGCATGAGTAGTACTGCAGTTAGGACTTATGCTCCTGTTTTAGGTTTCAATATGACAAAGCATTTGAAACATATACTTAAGTTCAATCCCTTTTCAGAAAAAAAATCATAATCATGGGCCTAAGTTCTTTTGAAATAAATGGGATCTAAGCATATGCTTAAGTGCTTTACTGGATAAGACTGGGCTGTTGAATGGGGTTCTTAGTGGGGAAAAAAAAAACACAGTTTTGTATGAGAAAAGTGACATCAAAGACTGAAAATGGTATCTTTTAAATATGTTACTGTCACCACAGGAAACAGGCTCCTGTAGAAATGGTAATTATGTGTAACTGTGACATCCTTGCTTCAGCATGTTAGTTGCAATTTATAGTTGCAGTTTAAAGGCATAACTTCCCTTTGGCATAAGTGTACGTTTTTACTATGATACAGTGAATAAAGACAGTGAGTTAAGTGTGTTACTTTGGAGTGCTTCTTCTCTGCCGTTACTTATTAATATGCAGATGCTTGGCAGCACAGTAGGAAAACTGTAGCTATGGAAAAGGCTACCGAGGAGGTACCACACTGGAATGCACTTCTTCGAAGTGTAACTCTTGAATGATAGACAGTGAATAAAATCCAAAATATTAAACTCTTGACATCGATTGCCATACTATTTTATTTCACATTCTGCGTTAGATAACTTACAAATATAAAAAGCGATGTGAAAAGATCTTTATAAGCTTAAAGTGTTGTCAAAATTTCTCTTAAATTTAAAACCACTGATAAAGTCCCTGTAATTAAAACACTCATTAGATACTGTGCAGATACCCTCCACAATGTAGGAGAGTCTCATCAGCTCTAACCTGACTAAAATATTTTGCAAAGAATTGCTTACTTTGGTTCTGTTTTGCACGTCAAGGTGCTAGAATTGCATTCAACAAAGGTTAGAGAAGACAGAAGATATTAAATATATGTATATATCAGAGGTATACATTGGAGTCAAATGTATGTTAGGATTCTCTCACACAGTTGTATTTTAAGTCAGTTTAATTCCCTTATTTTTATCACTTTTGTAATGTAGGCTAGATGAGTCTTGTTTCTATATAGCAAAAAAGATTTCTATGGTACTGCTAGGTGGCAGAAATAGAGGATACAGTGCCAAGCACTTCAGTTTCATTCTCTTGTTTCCTTCCTCACTCTTCAAGACAGAGGTTGTGGAGAAGATACAGACTTCATAGCATTTCTTTAGCCTCAGAAGGAAAGAGTTGGTAAAAGAGTAAAATTTGAAAAAGGAGTATGTGCAAACCAAATGTGAGTCACTAAGAACACTTTTTGGCTATATAACGCCTCATCCTTACCTTCAGTGGAGTCAACCAAAAACCTCCCGTTGACTTTCAAGGGAACTTAGAAGAATGATTCTGTATAAATGTACCCAAGTAGCAAATATCAGTAGTATGTAAACTATGTGAGACACTCACAGGAAGCAGAGAGAAAAATCATATATTTGATCTGTCATCCATTTTTCCAAAGTGGGGTTTCTGTATTCTGTTGCACATTTTGCCCCTTGTAGAAGATACAAAAACATGAGGAAACACCAGGGAAGCTACACCTAAAATCAGTTTACACTCTGTTCATTTAAAGAAGCAAGGCTTTTGTAAAAATAGTTTCAATCGACAACTCCCGTAGCTGAGACTTTAAAAAGAGCACCAAGTTTCAGTGATTTTACAGAAGTCAGAAAAAAGGAAAACAAGTTTTTCTCTGTGTGTGTGTGTTTGTTTAATCTGGATTTGTAAGAGATTTGGATTATGGTGTATCTGAATCTCAAAGTGAAGCTTGGAAAGCTGGATAGTGGAGGAACTGAAGTTTACCAACAATTATATTACTGTTGCATTAATTATTGAAAAAAATCTGTTTAATTTCTGGATCAGTTTTGAAGACTTTGATAAATACTCTTCAAATACATTATCTGTGTGTGTAAGTATAATGCATATAAGAGAGTGTGCTTGGTTAAACACACCCAATAGGTATTTATCCAAGTGTATAAATACAGGTATGTTGCAAATTTAATTTACAGCAACGTTTCCTAGCTATATTGGGTATTTATTCTTCAGCAGCAAAACTCCCAAAAAAATATTATATAAAAGGTACATGATATTTGCAAGTTATATCTAAGATTCTTTCTCTTTTTTTTTCTTTTTTTTTTCTTTTTTTCCAATGCAACCAGTTTGGAAACACCTGCAGTGAAGTTCAAGGTCTTGATATTCTTAAATTTGTATAGAAATTCTAAACAAGTCTTGCATTAAAAAAAAAAAAAAAAAAAAAAAAAAAGAAATGAGGATTTGAAATGAATTATTCTGTATTCTGATCAGGACTGAAAAATTGATTGTGTGTCTGTATATATATATATTTAAAAGGTGAAGTCAGGCTGGGCAGCAAACCCCACTTTTAATAAAAATGGGTTTAATATAGGTACTCTAAGAATGAAAACAAGATCGCTGAATGACATTTTGACTGTGGGTAAGGTTAGTTTCATATTCTTTCTCGTTCTCTTTTTCTCTTAATTTCTCTCTCTCCTCCCTTCTTTCTCTCACCCTTTTTCTTTCATTCTTTTTTTTCTTTTTTGATCTCTTGTTTTTTTTTCCTTTTTCAATACAACGCTTTAATTACTTTTTAGTAATTTCATGATAATTTCTAATTCTGTTTTCTGTGGTCTGTATTTTCTTTATTAAGCTGCTTTGGATATCAGTTTCTGATTTTATGATAAGTCCCTTCAATACTGTTGTAACTTTAATAGTGGAAGTACATAAAATCTAAGGAAACTAAGGAAATGCCTCTTGCTGGGCAGGACACTGCCTTAATAGATCCTATCCGAAGCTAAGTATTAACTCACATCACCATACATCACCATCATTCTGTGTGCAGTTTTGGGTGCCACAATGTAAGAAAGATATAAAACTATTTGAGAGCAGCCAAAGGAGGGCAATGAAGATGGTGAAGGTTCTGGAGGGCAAGACATATGAAGAGCAGCTGAGGTCCGTTGGTTTGTTCAGCCCAGAGCAGAGCAGGCTGAGGGGAGGCCTCATGGCGGCCTGCAGCTCCCTCACGAGGGGAGCAGAGGGGCAGGCGCTGAGCTCTGCTCTCTGGGGACAGCAACAGGACCTGAGGGAACGGCATGGAGCTGGGACAGGGGAGGGTCAGGCTGGGTGTTAGGGAAAGGTTCTGCACCCAGAGGGTGGTCAGGCACTGGGACAGGCTCCCCAGGGCAGTGGGCACGGCACTGAGCCCGCTGGAGTGCAAGAAGCCTTTGGACAATGCTCTCAGACACATGGTCTGGCTTTTGGGTGGTCCTGTGTGGAGCCAGGAGTTGGACTCGATGGTTCTTGTGGGTTCCTTCCAGCTCTGGATATTCTGTGGTTCCATGATTCCATGACCTTGCTCTATGGGCAAGTGTTTTGAATCAACGATTTCTCTCAAGTTTCACAGCACATCTTTGGTATATTATATTTGCTGAAGAGTTAGGTCTGTGTTAATCATTTGTGACTTTTTTCTAGTCTACTGCTTTTATTTATCTGGAAAATTAATCTTACATTTAAATTATGATTTTAAAATTAATTTTCTCCCAGTGTAGTATTTGTTACAGAAGACAAAGTAATACACTGAGCCTTTTAAGTGGAAAAAAAAATGGATGCCTATTATGGATTTTGATTATTAAGGGAGTTAATTCCTTTGCCTTGGATTGGTGTGCAAGAAAATCTGGTTTTTAGAAGGCAGGGTTTTCTGGAGTTGAGACAGATACTTTTGTTACTGTGCCTTCTCCTCTCTGCCATCCCATGAAGCTACTGAATTGTCCAGGAAGTATTCCCCATGTGACAAAGAGGAAATATCCCTGATTCACACTCAAGTCTAAAAGTAGGAATGACTGCATTTTGCTAAATCTGTGGGTAGAAGCACACCCTAGTTGGTGCTAGGTTTGTTAATGCTTCAGGTGATTGTTTGAGGATTTGAAAATAGTATCAGGATGTTTAACAAGACACGCTACAGCCAAAGTGTTCTCTGTTTTTCATTTGTTCACGTGTGACATCATAACTGATTTTGCTTTACTATGACAGTTATTAAGTCATCCTCTTTTTAATAAAAACTGTTATTTTTTTCTCAAATAATCTGCTTCTGGAGTCAAGTTTTCTTTCAACAAAAGGCATATTAGTCTTTTTATAGCATAAAATTAATACCCTTTTAGGCCGTTTATTGAAGATTGCAGTGTTATTATTTTGTACTACCGTAGTAGCTTCAGTTCTTTTAATCTCAGCTAAAAATTCTCTTTCATTTCTTGAGTGAGTTGTAGATTTAGAAGGACTGTACATCATTTCCATGGTTTTGGCTTTGCTGTGTATCACTATTCAGATGCATATGTGACAATGGCTTATGCATTCACCCTTCTACCAGGTGAATGCTCCTATGCTTGAAAAGGGCTTTACAAAAAGGCAGAGAATTATGAGCAGTCATTAGTTATTACCAATTTATGCTAATATACTAGGAACCTAATCATTTAATCATTCTGATTGAAATGATAGGCATGATTCACAGGAGATGTAAATTGGTATAGCCCTATTTAAATCAATGAAACTATACTGATATATGCCAGATGAGAATCAGGTCCCTCATCTTGATTTGAATAATGTAATGGTAGGCTGACCAGACCATTAGAGAATACAGTTAATAGAACAATCCTATATTAAAACTGGAATGGAATATGGAAGCTAGTAATCTTTTAAATCTTTTTAAAAATCTTTTTTCCCTCTATTTACCTGTGAATAGACAACTGTTAGGTAGAACAAGTTTAAGCTTTGAAGTTGGTAGTGTAATGGTGTATTTAGCAAACAACCACAATGTAGAAAAATATTGGAAAATATTTTCACATGATACTTTAAAAAAAGCCAAGTTTTTAATGATTCTTGAAAACAAATTATTTTACCTCTGCAGCTGCACTCTCTTTGTCCTTACACTTACTTAGTGTGTTGTTAAAATACTAACTAGAGTGTAAAAGAAAGGTGGATAAAAATAGAAGAACACTGCAATTCATCCAGTTCTTGTTAATGAAAGATTATTCCCTACTAAACATATACAGCGTCATTTCAAATTCTGGATGCCTGTCATTGTAAGAAAGTAATGTAAACATGGTTGCAAGTCTTTTTTTTTTTTATTTTTTATTTTTTACATGAAAGTATCTTAAATAAGAGTTATGAAATTGCAAACTCTCCCTGGAACTACAACAAATGTTTCTTCTCATTTTATGCACCTCTGGGACTGTAGCACTGGAAAATGGATGCAAGAACCCATAAATTTGCCAGATGCTTGGTACTGGGTTCCTGGCATACATTTAATCCTTCACTATTTTTGTCCCTGAAAGGAGAAAAACAAATATATTGGAATTTGGTTTCATTTAAAATATATTACTGAGTTAATATATGCATGTATGCATGTCTATTTTTGCAGTGATCACCAGCGTTGTTTAGCAAACTGATGTCAATACCTCCTATGTACATATATTACATATGTGGAATGGTATGGAATGCATGCTGGGCTAATTCATTTATTTCTATCAATTTACTATGGAAGGTCCTCTGTATCAAAGGAAGGTGGTGCATCAAGAGGCATTGTTCATTGTTTATTAGGATCAGTTTGATTTTAAGAACTTTGATGTCAACCATGTTAACTCACAGTTTCTTACATCTTTTAAGTTGCTTTGCAATACGTATTTTACTCTGAGATTAGTTTTGAGGCTGCATTAATAGGATGTTTTATCTTATACAATGATATAGTTAGAGATTGTAATGTAAACAAGCTTAAGGTCTGGAATCTGTATTTTAAGAGGAAAGAGAGACTGGAAGGGGAAGAAAGGATTGCTCATTGAAGGACTGCTGTCACTGCAATGTTTTATAGTACTTCTCTTAATTGTTTAACAATTATAATATGTTCTATTTGTGTAGCACACTTCATTCAAGACTGCAAAGACATTCAAGACTGGACCTCGATCAATATCACTAGATCTGCGAGATCTGTTTTCAACAAGTTTTAGCTAGGTTGATGTTTGCAATAATTAAAACTCTTTACAACTTTGAATTATATTCAAAGAATAGTTTCAGTCAAAATGAAGTTGGGAGAAGCGTAGGAAGTTTGCATGGTCCTGTCTTCAAAATGAATCAACCTAGCAGAACAAAAATAAATATTTATGTTAATATGCAAAGTTTTTACACTTTCATTTTAAAATGAAACTTTATAAAATAAAAATAAAATATAAAAAATCAGGTACTAAAAATAGATTAAAAAAAACATTATTTGTTTTATAGGAATCACAGAGTGGCTGAATTGGGAAGGGAACTCTGGAGGTCATCTGGCCCAACCCCCCTCCTCAGGCAGGGCCCCCTTGAGCAGGTTGCCCAGGACCATGTCCTGATGGCTTTTGAAGATCTCAAAGGAGGAGAACTCCACAACCTCTCTGAGCAACCTGTGCCAGTGCCCTGTCATCCACATAGAACACCAGAATTGCTACCTGGTGTTCAGATGGAACCTCCTGTGTTCCAGTTATTTCCCTTTGCCTCTTGTCTTGGCATTGGGCAGCACTGAAAAAAGCCTGGCTCTGTGCTCTTTGCACCCTCCCTTCAAGTATTTGTACGGATTGATGAGATCCCACCCTGAGCCTCCTCTTCTCCAGGCTGAACAGTCCCAACTCTCTCAGCTTCTCCCCAGAGGAGAGGTGCTCCAGTCCCTTCATTATGTTCATGGCCCTACGTTGAAGTCTTTTCATTATGTCTGTGTCTCTTGTACTGGGGAGCCCAGAACTGGACAGAGTGCTCTTGGTGTGTATTCACCAGTGCCCTTACCCAGAGACCCCTCCCTTTTTGTTCCTAATTTTTGGACTGATGACCAAAGTAAAACTTGTTTGGTTGTTTGTTTTCTCCCTCCATCTCTGGATATCTGGATTATAGATTGATAGTGATAAATTGTTTCAAAACCACATTAATGGCTTAATAACAGATTCTGGAATGAAGTTCATATATCCTATTTGCTATGCTTCTACTTTTAACTGTTTACAGGGAGATGATGCTGGTGTAAATAGAAATAAAACAATATGTTTTAAAGAGGAAGTTCAGATTAAGTCCTCAATTGACTACCTTAAAAGTAATAGCACAAACGTAGGGAAAGATTTCAGTGGTCTGAGTGGATGGTAACTCAGAAATATTAAGTTAATGGCTTCTTTGGAAATGTTAGTTGAAGTAACTAGTAGTTTCATCAGTGTGATGAAATGAAACGTTTAATAATTTTAAGCTACCTTGTGCTAAATGGAATTTATAATAATCAGACTTTGCATTTTCTTACTGCTTTGACTGGTATACTCAATGGATATCTCTTCCTTCCCATCAAAAAGGTTTTCATACTGTCAGAGTCTGTGTATAGAACTTAAATCATCATCATTATAAATTGTTGTTTCAAGAAATTTATTCCTCTTGCAAGCTAACAAGTGGGATTATCCAACATCCCCAAGCCGGGGAAGAGATGGTTATGACACGTACCTCAAAAGTCAGGGTACACGGAGGGTGCTTTTTTCTCATGGACTATCATAAAAGCAAGATCTTCGCATCTGATGACTTAGTGCCAACATGAATGGAGAATCTGGCCCCAGGGTTCTGTCTGTAGTAATTTAGAAAGTAATTCCTGAGCCAAGAAGCCTAAACTGCTTTCCTTGACATTGGTTTTCGTATACTGTAATCTTCCTGGAGAGTCTCAAAGTGGTTTCAGCATCACCTGAGAAAGCTGTTTCACAGTCAGGATCAAAACCATATATGTCTTTATTGATATATGTTAACATCTTCAAAGACTTGCGTATGTCCCCATCTGAGACACGTGTTTCTAAAGAGCTTGTGTGAGTGTGTGTATTATAGCAACCACATAGACACAGGCAAACAAGCACCTGTGTACACTTTCACTTGCACTTCTTTTGGGGACTAGCACAGCTCTTTGTGCCCTCTCTACGTGTGATTAAATATTAATTAGGCTTCTAATATAAGCAAGTGAGTTCACAGGCCCGAGTACCACATAAATAATGCATGAGGTACCCGAAGGCTCAGCTTTAGAAGCTGATTGGCCACCTTGGATTTGTATAATTATGAAGTTTCATTATTAACAGTAGAAGCAGTGGAGAGATTTGCCTAGCTTGAGGGACTTTGAAAGCATAAGCTGTCTCATTAGGGAAAAAGGGAATAAGGCATAATATGCAAACTTGTTAGAAAAAAAAAAAAAGAGGAATAAAAATTAAGCATAGCTCTTTAATGGGAGTATTTTCTATGTATATATAAACATTTCCAAGTGTATAAAAGGGCAGAAATTCAAATAGGTGAGGTCTACACTACAGCTATTTAACAGTTTTGTTTGTAAGGGTCTCACTTAAAAGCATTAGTTCTCAGTATAAAACAATCTTTAATATTTTACAGAAAAATCCACAGGTAGCTTAATGGGTTCTGCAAAGTGAGAGGTACGGAGGTGCAAGAGAATGAACACAGTCCAGGGTTCTTGCTAGAATGTGTGTTGTGCATGCAATTAAATCTCAAGGTCAAACAATTTACAGACAATTACTTTTCTAACATCTCCAGAAATGCCTGCTTACACGTCTTTAATTTTAAATGATACTGATATTCCAATTCTCCCCAAAGGTTAATGCTGACTAAATCCAGCTGTGACCTGACACGATGCGACAGCACAGTGCCTAATTATCCTCTGGATAGTCATTTACTTTAAACCATTAAAGAAATAGGCTGAGAGGAAGATTTAGGACCCAGAAAAAATGTTAGCCTGACTTCTTTATTCTTGAGGATGGGATGGGCTGAAAAATAAAAATAAAATCTTGCTAAATGTTAGCCATTTGCTTTGATGGCAGAAAATTGTTCATCCCACTCTGTTTTTTTTACAGGTTAAATTGCTAACTAGTTCATTTTATCCATTGCCTACGGCTGGCGCTAAATGTCAGTGACAAATTTTGTACTTGTCTTGAAGAATGAATTAAGTTATGCACAAAAGCTATAGTGCTCTTTTTAAGATGAGTGAATTGCAGAGGGAAAAAAAAAGTTGCTCGTTTGAAAAAGGATTATTTCGATTAAAGGCCTTTTCTATTGTAGTGGAAGACAGGTAGTGGTTTAAGATAATTCCGACAGTTACCTCCCACAGAGGCTGCAGTCCTTTACTAGAAATTTCTTTAAGAGCACTTGTGTCAGATTATATACTATGATTATTATCATAAGACCATTTGTGACAGTAAAGGGGGGAAGAATTACAGAAAATGGCAACTATTATTCATTAACTAAGGTAAAACTGGTCTTTCTTCAGCGAGGTCAGCATTCCATCACCGTCACACAAACCTTTCTATGGTTTGTAGCAATGGCAATTAAAAAAAGAAAAAAAAAACAACACCAAAAACACAACAAAACCCACAAGTATATTCTATGCCAAATGTTGGTAAGAAAGAACAGTTCGTTCAGCAATTTATATTGAGAAGACTTGGCACAGACTTTACAATCCATCTGGTTTTTAGTTATCTGGCTCTGGTACCACCCCATCATCTATCAGTGAATAAAAAGTATCTAAGAATGATTGCTATCATCATAGTGTTTGAAACTCTAAACTGTTTTACTATCCATAGGCTAACCCTAAGGGAGCTCTTCATTATAATATTTTACTTAGTTTTATTTTCATGTGCGCTATATCTGTGTACCAAAAATCCAAGGCGAGCTTGAAGTTAAGACTAGACTTTACGGCCACATCTGGTTACGGGGGGCTTTGTTAGAAACTCAACATTTCTCACCTCAGTCGTGTGGTATAACTGATGCTCTCTTGTGCTTATAGTACCTAATTTTCTCTGGATATAATTATTACAACAGAGAAATAATTATTTTTAATGTATTATGTGGATTATGGCAGTGCCTGGTATTTCTAACTGTAAGCAGGGTACCATTGTGCTGCGCATTGTACAAAAACACAGATCTGAAAGAAATGTTGTTTTTAGTGGCACCCACAGGTTTTGGCAGATACTTTTCTCCTCTCACTGTGTGCATAAATATTTTCACTGATACCAGCTGTAGAGAGTGATATGGTAAATGCTAATCTCAGTACAGTCATAGCAGTCACAAATGGAAGTTAGATCTGTAATTTCAAGTTGAAAGCTGGAATGAAAAATCTCGTGATTATGCACTAGTGCCCTAAGCTACTGAAATATTCCCTCTTCTTTTCTCTCTACACTCGCACACTCAGGCAAGTGGATAAGGTTTCCTCCCCAAGAGAAAGAAAAATACAGATTATCATTTTTCTGGTGATAACAGTACAGCTCCTGAAAGACAATCTGACTGTAGAAAGTAATACAGGCTGAGCTGTGTCTCACCTAGCTGTAGACATATAAAGCATAGATATCTCAGTCTGACCTAGTCATCTTTGCACCACTCACTAGAATATGAGAGAAAAAGGTGTTGAATCCTAGAATCATCTAGGTTGGTAAAGACCTTCAAGATCACCAAGTCCAAACACCAACCTGACCTAATGAGTCCCATCACTAACCCATGTCCCTTAGTGCCACATTGATGTCTCTTAAATACTTCCAGGCATGGGGAAGTTCCACCCCTTCCCCAGGCAGTCTGTTCCAATGCCTGACCACCCTCTTTGTGAAGAAATTCTTCCTGATATCCAACCTAAACCTTCCCTGGCACAACTTCAGGCCATTTCCTTATGTCCTGTCACTTGTCACCTGAGTAAAGCGATTGACACCCTCCTTGCTGTAGCCTCCTTTCATTTGTAGAGGGCAACGAGGTCTCCCTTCAGCTTCCTCTTCTCCAGACTAAACAATCACAATTCTCTCAGCTGCTCCTCATAACTCTTGTTTTCTAGTCCCTTCACCAGCTTCATTGCTCTTCTCTGCACACACTCAAGCAGCTCAATAGTCTTGTAGTGAGGGGCCAAAAACTGAACACAATATTTGAGGTGTGGTCTTATCAGTGCCACGTACAAGGGGACAATCTCTTCCCTAGTCCTGCTGGCCATGCTATTTCTGAAGCAGGCCAGGTTGCTATTGACCTTCTTGGCCACCTGGGCACACTGATGGCTCACGTTCAGCTGGCTGTAGACCAGCAACCCCAAGTCCTTTTCTGCTGGGCAACTTTCCAGCCACTCTTCCCCTAAGCTGTATTGCTGCATGGGTTGTTAATGACCTAAGTGCAGGACCCCAGCACCTACCCTTATCGAATGTCATTCGATTGGACTTGGCCTACTCAGATCCCTCTGCAAAGCCTTCCTGCAGATGGACTCTACCACCTGACCTGGCATAGTCTGCGAACTTACTGAGGGTGCACTCAATCCCCTTATCAAGATTGTTGATAAAAACATTAACTGGCCCCAAAACTGGCCCCACTACTGAGCCCTTGGGGATGCCACTGGTGATGGGCCAGCAACTGGACTGAACTCCATTCACTATGGCTGAGCCTGGCCATCCAGTCAGTACTTCACCCAGCAAACTGTACACCTGTCCAAGCCATATGCAGCCAATTTCTCCAGGAGAATGCTGTGGGAAACAGTGTCAAACACTTTACTAAAATCCAGGTAAAGCAATGTCCACAGCCTTTCCCTCATTTAGTAAGGTGGTCATATTGAAGGAGATCACATTAGTCAGGCAGGTTCCACCTTTCATAAGCCCACACTAACTGGTTCTGATCACCTGATTGTCACATACGTGCTGTATGATGATATTCTAGATGACCTGATCCATACCCTTGCCTGGTACTGAGGTAGACTGACAGGCCTGTAATTCCTTGGATCTTCCTTCCTTTCCTTCTTGTAGATTGCTAACCTATGGCCAGGTGCATTCCACATAATTTTATGCATCTGTTTATGATGAGGCAAATTATTCTGTAAAGGTATTTGGTTCTGTTCATTAACTCTAAAGAGAGCCTAAACTTGATCTAAGTTTTAGATTCACACAGGAGGGCACATGCATCGTACCACTTATAATTTTCCTTTCCCTAAAATTTTCACCTCTGCCCTGCCTGATCACAGATGAAAAATTCATTTCCGCTCCCATGCATGAAAAAGGGTCTGTCAGTGTTTTTATGAAGTATATTTTAAGTTTTCTCAGTGTTTTTTTTTGTTCATTTGTAAATACTTACACTTTTGACCTTCCTTTTGATATGCTAGTTGGAGCACCTTCAGTCCCATATTTTTGGCTTTTTTTTTTTTTTTTTAAATCTTGAATCACTTATATAGCTCTCTTCTGAGTTTTCTCTTCACACATTCTTTGTAGTGTGAATAAGTGTTGTAAAAGTGGTCTCACCAAAATGTTACATAGGGAAAGACTATTCTTTGCTTCTGTTCCTTGGTATATGGCAATTTCCTTAACTGTTAATGCCACAACACTGCATGAAGAAATTGTACAGAGACAGATATTTATAATTTCCTGTAATACTATTTTTTGAAGAAAAATCTTCATTCTTTGCTCCCAGTTACCTGTATACTTGCATTAGACTGTATAAATAACTGTATTTGTAACTGTACATTTTGCAGTGACCATTCAAATGGTCATTTGCAACTGTTGCACTCTACTCATTGTTTGTCATCATTTGATGATATGAAATACTTGAATTAAAGAAGCTGCTGCATTTTGAAACCTGTCAATGAGTTAGATTTACTGCATTTTAGTTACACGGAGTAACTAAAGGTGACTTATATAAATGTAAGCATTTTATCTAAGCCATGCAGGCAGGCAATGGAGAGAAAGAGAGGCGTCGTCAGAGGGCAATCCATCTCACTGACTCCAGTGGAAAAGCAGATCAAAATTTAAATAAAGCAAACAAATAACAAAGAAAAAAAGGACAACCCAAGCCAAACCCAAATTATCTTTGCACATATAACTCCTCCAGAAAATGAGAGAGAAGACGAAAACAACTTGTTTGTAACAGATCGTGGTCATATTCCATGGACAGCATAAAAACTCTAGAAGCAATTCTTCAAATACTGGTGTATTTCTCTCCAGTGACCGTTCTAGGTCTTAGAAATAGCTTAGACTCAATATTTAACTTTGGGATGGATAAAATCACATGGGATGAATATCAACCCATGACGCTTGCTATTTGAAAATGTGTTTTTTACACTTCCTGTTTTATTTATGTGAGAACTAGGGGAACATTATTTAAGAAAATATAATGGTCAAATATGTTAAATTTTATGTTCAACTCTTCAGGGTATGAGAAAGATTTCATTTCCATGTTTATTCCTGGAATAGAATCCTAGAAACTGTATTTTTTTTCATTATGGCCTTTTTTCATATCTTAATTATTGTATAGTCCCTTGGTAAATTCAGTCTTTTACTAAAAGTTGTAATTACGTTCAGCTGAAACCTCCAGACAGGGCTACAGAACTTTCTGCTGAACCTTATTACAATTCCCAGGGCAAATATATACTGATGTATAGTTTCTTATCCAGAGATCTTGCCTCTTTGAGAGCACTTGAAGTAGAAAAAGATATACTCATCAAGAAAATATTTCATCGCTGTTAAAGCTATGGTTTTGAGAACTGTTTTACCAGTAATATTACTACATATAATAAAGAACTTACAAATGGCTGATGGGTGTGAATATGCTTTGTTATATTATATACATAGCAAAGAAGTGACTCAAAATGTTTGAAATATTTCCAATGGATAAACTTGAACTACTTTTTGTAAATTAGGAAGGCATTTTATAATAAAGAAGGCATATATATGTTTAGCACCAAGAAGTTGAGAGCTTACCTCTTTTTTTTTTTTTTTTAATTTATCTGAAGCTAAATTAATAAACTAAAGTTCTCCATTTGCTACTTCTATTTAGCAATTTACTCTGTGAACTTCTGGACTAAAATCAGTGGGACAGTACCAAGATGCATACAAGATGTAAAGCTGTGTATTTAGGAAAAAGCTTATTGACTGATTAAGTGTGCAGAATAGAAACAATGTTGAGGACAAAACAACAACAACAACAAAAGGAATAGAATTCAAAATAATCAAAATTGTCAAATAATCAAAGTAAAACCAAATAAGCTGGGATATTAGAAATAACACACATGTTCCTGCCACAGGTTTCATTGTGTTTAGACCGTATCAGTGATTTCCGATTTCCATTTTTTAAATTGAACTCATTTTCTCATCCACTGAATAGTCTACCCTTCAAATCCATCTCTCCAATTCAGAGACTGGTGAATAGTCTGGTGAATATTGCTGAGGAGGACATTGTCTAGACCATACACAGGCAACTGAGTGGGTCAACACTATTGTGGATCTCTGGATCTCTTGTGAAGAGTTTGTTGATATCTTAAGGAGCACCATGGATAAGTCACTGATTTCTTTGTATTAGTTGGCCATGCAAGCACATTACACAAACATTCTATTGTTTTATTGTCCCATGCTATACCTGAGGAAAGGAGTGTGTCTCCATATTTACCTTGGTCTTTTCTAAAGTGGTGGTTTCTGTCATTTTCAACGTTTTTTTTTCTTTGTCTTTTTTTTTTTTTTTTTTTTTTTAATGGCTAATAATCATTAGATTTACACTTTCAGAACACTTTTCCTGAGGTTTCTTTGTCAGCCCACTTTCCCCTCAGAGTCCATTTGGATAAGCTACATCTTCCCTTGCCGTGGCCCTCTAAGGAAACTTAACACATGCTTAGTGTCTCCTTAATGCATGACCAGTTCAAAAAAAAAATCCACACTTCCCCCAGTCCCAAAATAACATGGCCAAGCCTATAGTCATCTTTAGCCTAAGTCTTTATTGTTGTTTCAGTGACACAAGAATCTACGATTTTGAATAGGTTCTTTCACAATGAGAGAAAAATAATTTTTATTTGTAATCAAAATTTAAATTTCATACTAGTTTTCTGCTTTTTAATTGTTACACAGATTTGCATAGCCCAGATGTATGACTGGGGTTGGGGGGGAGTGTATAACAAAGTTATTTTGAGCTTGTTGGTTAACTCCAACTTGAAGGATGATGAAAAGGGAGCCATCGTTGCCTTGATAGTTTTTTTCCCATTATTTCAAATTCACTACAGCCAGGAAAGGACACATTCGGATGTGTTTGGCAGATTCCTAACGGTAACAGAAGTATACATGCAAGAACAAAGTCAGATTAGTTTAATTTTGCTTTTTTAAATACTGTCTTGGAATGTGCGATGTTCTGAAGCTAAGGGCATTGCATAAATAGAAACTGTATTATGCTGTGGTATTTATCAAATACTCCTCATCTGCTGCACCACCCCCATAAATCCACTGAAGCTTTTATTATTCAGGGGTGGGAAGGTAGGCAGAATGGAGTGAAAGCTACAGAATGATTTAACACTGTGGGAACTTAATCAATAAGACTGTTGCAGAGAACTCCCTGGAAAGAGTGTTGTTTTCCATCCAGATGATAATGAGGCAGACAAACAGCAACCTCTGGAGGAGGAATGTTGGAGCAGTGACTCTGTGGTACAGCTTTGCTAGTCGCTAATTAATAGTCTGAGGCCAAGGGGATACCTTTTTGTCCCTCTGCAACTTGTAGTTTCTCAGTGGCTTGTCCCACATGCCACTTTCACTATAGGGGTCTCTGTCTGCTGAGTGAGATTCTGGAATTTTATCTAGATTTAAAAACAGTGCTGGAAATGCAGGTTTACCTTTCTTCTCCCGCCTTTGTTCTTGGCATTATTAGTATATTTATACTTTTATAGCACTTAAATATTAGCACCTTCCAGCCTATGTCAAAGGAGTAGGTAGTGAGATGCATTAATTGCACAGTGCTATAAAAAATACAGGGAAAATTATTTGGTGTATTACAAAATATTATCTCTGTGTAATCTCTTATTCCCTGTGCCTTACATCCCAGTTTCAGATAGCTGAACTTATTTTGGTGTTTTGACATCTGTGGTCTGACCAAAAAAAAAAAAAAAAATCATCAAAAGCCAAGCTGAATAACAGCATAAACACGACTATTACTCGTGATGTGCAAACTTAAATAATTATAAGTGGTGTTAGCTTGAAGAGGTTGAGAATACTTGTTTCATGATAGTTAAGTTCAATATTGACTTTTTCCTCACCTTTATCTATAGTCCAAAACAGAACAGGGATCCTCTTTAACAAGGTTAAAGCTCTGACTGAACTATGCCATTATATCTGTATCTTTGTGAGACACACTCTCATAGTCCTTTGGTTCTTCCAGCCTTCAAGGTAATGACGTACAGAAGTATATGAACAAGAAAGTATTATCGCCGTTACCAGAGAAGAATTTAGGCAAAAGAAAATTAAATAGTGAGGTCAATGTTGGCCATAAAGCAAACTAGCAGGGAATTGAATCCAGGTTTGCAAAGCCCATTCTATGGGAGCATTCAAAACCACATCATAGGTAGGAATGAATTTGTGTGTTGTTATACTAGAGCATAGGTAAAAACTGCTACATTCAGGTTACATTTCTCTTAACAGTCAAAATGAGCTGTAGTTAGCAGAAGTCCTTCCAGGTTTTCCAGTCTAGAGGTGTCACTTCAACATCATCTAACTTCCATGGAAAAATTTACTTAAAGATTCTTGAAAGATTTTCTTAAAATGCTTTCCTAAACCACAGTTGCCATAATTTATCAGTGCAAAGAGCAGAGCACATTAATAAAATTCTCTGTATTGATGCCAGATAGTTGTTTCTCTTGCATTTAGTTTTGGTTTAGATTTTTTTCCTAATTATTCTATTTTCCTGACTCTCAATTGTCTCATCTTTGTGTTAAGCTTGTCACTACTTATGTAATCATCCAAAGCACAAGTATGATAGCAGAGAAAGCCACAGAGTAAGTGTACCTGTGTGCCAATGTGTTTTCCCCAGTTTCACAACAAAAGGCCCTTGAGACTGCAAATGCTCATTTGATTTTTGCTGATCTGAGAGGTCTGTGTCATCTTTGATAATTGACCGCAGCAGATCAAGCTTTACGTAAAAAAATCACATTAACTAAAACTCTAAAGTACTAAACATTTTAAAAAGACAAATTTAAGCTTTTCAGAGGTAATGTTTTTGGATTGAATTAAAAAAAAAAAGGTTATAATCACTTCATCTACTAATGAGTGAAGTGAATCGCAGACTGTGCATTTAGATGGGTTCAAAAATGTCTCTGCTTTACCTAGAAATTCAAATGATTTATTTAAAGGTGCCTAGAAAAGTTGCTTTGGATACAGAGTTCCTAAGGAAATTAGGCATCCATTCCTCCAAGCAACTTTCAGAATCTGAGCCTAAACAATGCACATTTATAGTATAATTTGTAGTTAATAACTCTGGCATAATAAATATATAGCTGGTATTTAGAGAATACTAACTGTATTGGGCAATGTTTTGGTAGCATGGAGACTGCACGGGTGGCCTCTGTGAGCAGAGCCCAGCAGCTGCCCCAGGTCAGATCAGAGCCAGCTCCAGCCAGCTCCGAAGGGACCTGCTGCTGGCCAGAGCCGAACCAGGGAGAGATACTGGTTGGGCCTCTGGGAGAGCAGATTTAAGAAAGGGAAAAAAAATGCTGAGCCAGAGCAGCTGGAAGAGAGGAGTGAGAACCAGCCTTGCAGACACCAAGGCCAATGCAGAAGGAGGGCAGGAGGTGCTCCAGGCACGCAGCAGCAGTTCCCCTGCGGCCTGTGGAGAGGCCCCTGGTGGAGCAGGCTGTCCCCCTGCAGCCCATGGGTCCCACATGGAGCAGATCTCCACGCTGCAGCCTGTGGAGGAGCCCCCGGTGGAGCAGGTGGATGTGGCCTGGAGGAGGCTGCGGCCCATGGAGAGCCCCCACAGGAGCAGGCCCCGGGCCGGAGCTGCAGCCTGTGGAGAGGAGCCCATGCAGGAGCAGGGGGTCTGGGGGGAGCTGCCGCCCGTGGGGGACCCGTGCTGGAGCAGTTTGCTCCTGGGGGATGGATGGACCCCGTGGTGGAACGGAGCCATGTGGGAGCAGTTCTTGAAGAGCTGCTGCCTGTGGGCAGCCCTTGCAGGCTCAGTTCAGGAAGGATGGCATCCCGTGGGAGGGACCCCACGTGGAGCAGGGGCAGAGAGTGACTGTGAGGGAGCGGTGGAGGCGAAGTATCAGGGACTGACCGCAGCCCCCATTCCCCATTCCCCTGCACTGCTTGTGGGGAGGATTTAGGAGAGGGTGGATGTGGGAAGGTGGTTTTAGTTTGCTTTTAGTTCTCACTGCTCTAGTCTGTTAGTAGTTGGCAATAAATTACACTAATCTCCCTTATGCTGAGTGTGTTTTGTCAATGACGGTGATTGGTAAGTGATCTCCCTGGTCTTATCTCAACCCACAAGCTTTTTTAATTGTATTTTCTCTCCCTGTCCTATTGAGGATGGCAAATGGAAGAGCTGTGTGGTGGAGCTTAGCTACCTACTGGTGTGAAACCACCACACTATGGCATTGATAGCATTGTTTCCTTGGCTTTCTGTTGGTACTTAAGTTTTGTGTTGGTCTCATACTTTCATAGTAAACTGTTTGGGGCAGAGATCTTTAGGTTAATGTCTAGGGTAGCACGTAGTGCTTTGCTTTCCCTTTTTAGAGCAGTCATGGTTAAGAGACTAGATTTAGTACTTTAAGTGTTTATCATCCAGTTCTTCAATTCTTATTCTCATCAGTGACTCATGCTACAAACAGGTTCAGTATCTCCGTCTTATGAGAGGGTTTGTTAGTACTTTTTACAAAATAAGAGGTATCTTCATAACTGACAGAAAATATCAATACATTTTTATTCGTCCGAATACTGAAAATTGTAGTGTAAATTCAGATTTAACTTGGATTTCAGCATAGCGTTCTCACAATTAGCAGAAATAGCAGACACCAACTCAGGAGTCAGTTCTGGTAGGCACCACAACAATATGTGCATGAGCGCGCATATGCACGTACATACACACGCTCTTTAATTACAGTCTTCGTCCTAAACAGACATATCTGTATGCGGCTCATGATTTACAATTATTTTTGTTTGTGAACCATTTGTATTTTCATTTTCTTTGGTGTTTTGACAGGATATAATTATTTCTGAAATATATAATAGGATCAAAGCATATTTCATTATTAAAAAATTATTGCATTATATTAGTGCCATCCTGACTGCATGAAAATGTTAAACCAGTTTTATTTTTTTCAAGAGTTTTTTTTTTTTTTTTATCATGAAAATTTTGTGAAATTAATTGTTTGCTTTCTCCTGACCTCTGAGGGGTCTATAGCTTCAGAAGATATCCGATAAAGGATGATGACATGTAATGAGAGCAAGATTTAGCTATTAAACTTCCTTGACTCACTTTAAATATTGATTAGAGAAACACTTCTGGGCAAATATTTATATTGAACAATAATATAGTTCAGTGATTTTTTTTTTAAACTTTCTGAATATCATTATGTCTTCAGTAATTTAACCTAGCAAAATACATTGTTAGCAATGGGTTATATGAAAATGGCCTAGATAGATGACACAAAAATTGAAAATATTTTTTTTCTAACAAACATCATCATTCATAATACATAAAGGTGCTCTGTGTTGCGGAGTATGTATCTGGCCTTTCCCAGGGTTTGGGACTGTTGTACCTGTGATATTGGCTTCAAGCCATTTCTAATATAGTACTTACATTGTGACAGATACTAACGAAACCACGCTGTTTCTAGATAAAGCTGATATTGAATACATATATAGGCAGAAGACGTAATTTCCTTATTCACTTTTTTAATGAGCTCAAGGAGGACAGAACAACCTTCCTGTATCTGTGAATAACTCCTAGATTTTATTAGTTTTTTCAAAAATAAAAAAAAAAAAATTGCATGGGTTTGTTTATTATGTATATAACTGTAACCGCTGAACCTATGTGAGTAACTGAATGACGCTTCCTTGTAGGGCAAGAAAATATGTCAAAAATTCTCAAAAAACTCTGAAGAGTCTAAGTAACATCAGCATATTTGCCTTTTAAAATTCCATCCTAGCTTTCACTCAATCAAATGGTGAAGAGTCCAACTTCTGTGTCAACCACAGAGGGACCAAATATGTGCATTATAAATAGTGTTTGGATATCATTTGAGTGTATGGGCTGTTTAATGACTGTTTTTCACTACTTTAATTACACTGAGCCTTTGGTTACTGAACACTCCGAGCATTCACTGAAAGTTTAAGGTATCCAGGTCAGAGAGCAGTGTGGACCTGCCCTACCTCAATGAAGCATGCTCTTCTCAGCTGTCACACCTTGAATGTCTTTTATGGCTTCCTCTGTGCTTCTGGTCCAGACTGAGGATGGAATCCTGCAGAGGTACTAGAGAAGTATGTGCTTGCTATGGGCATACACAGGATATAAATCTTGACAACAGAAGTAGCTGAGAAGGGAAAAGACAGTATGATGCCAGTTATCTGGACATACCTGGCATATCTGTTGATCCTTGTACCAAAATCAAATACCTACTGTCAGATTTTTTTTTGCTTTCAGTGGGAAAATAAATATAGATTTATATTTTAAAAGACATTGTCAAATATTTCCTATTAATCAAAAAGAGTTAAAAGGGTAATTTTTTACTTAGAAAAATAATTGTTTGGCCAATTTCTCAGGTAGAGGCCATGTAGAGTACCAATGATGCTTCATAGATTTCAAGAGAGCTGCTAATTTAGGAGAATTAAACAGTTTGGTCTGTTGGCTGTAAACACTTTTTGAAATAGTCAAATCAGCTTAACCTTATTTGAGGTTGTAATACATATTTCACGACTGTATTATCAATGCATGCCATGACAAAGACGAGTTTATTTTGAAATGTTATCTATATGTCTGTTATTTCAGTACATTTAGATGTTGTAAATTTAATTTGAAATTTGAACTGAAGTTTAATGGTTAATTCTAGATTTAAGGTAATAATTTTATGTCATTTTTGATTGCTGATGTATAATATTGAGATTCCTTCATCTTAAGACTTACTCGCTTTTAAACTCTTGCTGCAGCAGTTTCTTATTGCTCTAAGTCATATTGCTTTCTGTAAGGTAAGAAGTAATGTAACTTACTCTAAAAGATCCAGTTACTGAAAATAAGAGGAGTGTATATTCCTCTATTTAAGAGTTAGGATCTAAACCCATATGGTAGTTTAAAACAGAGAGGAAAGAGAGGCTCTAAATAATCTATAATAAAAAAACTCCCCAAATGAACCGAAATTTCAAAATATTTAATTGTTAAACTAGGTGAATAGGTGGTTTTTTTTATCTCAAAGGCTGCAGAAACAGATTCTTAGTATTATTTTCTGTCTGCTAAAATATCACAATCAGCCTGAAATAATGTTCTAGGATGTTCATCCTGTTTTCGTCAAAAAATGATCTAGCCTTAGGAATTAGTCCACAGTCTGGCTAAAGCAAATTTTTTTCTTAAACCAGTGAAGGCATAAACAGCCAGGGGTTTGTGTGTGCGCAATAGCTGCTTTACTGCTCAGTTATTATTGCAACTTAAAATCAAAAACTTATACATATGTTTGCAGAAAAAAACCAACCTCTGTATGGAATTAAAAGAAAGGCATAGTTTTTATTTTTCTCAGGAATGACATTGATTCAATTATAATTCATCAAAGAAGGTATTTGATAACAAAGCAGGTGCATATTACTTATTGTATTTCTGACTAAATGTGAAAGTTCATTCTATTGCTAGTACAGCTGAATCATTTTTTTCTGATCATTGTTTGCAATCTACTCTAAACTACAGTAAGACTTTTCTTCACTATACTATTGATTTCTAATTTTTCTGTTTAGGCCCTTTTTTTCTGATCAGATATCTTCCCAAGTTTTTATGACTGCAGTACACTGAACATGATGATGACTAAGTCTAACAGATACCTCACTTTTTTTTTTTCCTTCTCTTCTTTCTGTACTTGTTTCTGATTTGTAACATTCCTACAATTCTATTCCTACAGCAAGCTATTTTCATGGATATCTAAGATGGCATCTCTTCATCATTTAAGACTGGATTTTTCTTGTATCCAAACTGACAGATTTTCAAAACTTTGGGATTGGTCTCAAGTGGTCCTGGAGACATTCTCTCCACAGTTTCCGTTTTCATCTGTGTAATTACATGCTCCAGACTATTTATTGTGAAAGTAAGATGCCATTTATTTGATTCTTGTCTTAAGAATCTTCTTGTTCAAAATATCTTCCTCTTTAAATGTGCGATGTTCTCATCCAGGCACTAGTATCATACTTTAGTAAGGTTTCTCCTTCTGGCATAGAAGCTGGGGAGCCTTCTTTCTTGGTGCTATTAATTTTCTACTAAGTAGACCTTTAAGTTCAGTTCTGCTCACCTTTACTTACATTGTTTCCTACCTGGATGGTATGCTTTCAGTCAATGACTGTGTAAGGTCTTTTATTGGTTATCTTGTCTCTTCTACCATCTACAAGTTTTTGGTCCCATGTGTGGGAAGCTATAGCTGTGAATGGCCATTGCCCAAGTACAATTGTACTTGGTAAGTACCTAATTGGACATAGTGAAGAGCAAATGCAACTTGGATACTAAGAATACAGGTTTCTTTGTTCAATTACATAGATCAGAATGATTCCTTGAGAAAATGTAAGACCACAGGTAAAATGAGGTAAAACATCGAAAGTAAGTGAGAAAAATGGAAAAAGAGAGTTGTTAAATCACCACCCATTAGAAATTCCCTGAGATGTGCAGGAAACAGAATAATGTTTAAGCAGCACTTCCACCGAGTAACTGCAATAAATGGATAACTCAGAAGAAAGATATTTAGAGGTAGTTTGATTTCTTTTGATAGGCTTAGAATCATTTGATGTTTTTCAGTTCAATCAGGTAAGAAAACTAGTTGTATTTGATAAAATTGAAGAGCATTCCATTCCATATTCCATATTTTAAACAAATACTTTTCTAAGCATAGAAACAGTGACAAAACTCAAAGTATTCGCGAGTTATTTAAAGGCAGACTTAAATATTGCAGCTTGGAGAGCTAATTGAGTCCTTCATCTGAAACCCAAATAGGTCTGGGACCTGGGACAAAAAAACTTTGGAAAGGTGGTGCTGACCAATCCAAATTCAAAAATAATTTACTCTGCTATGTAAGTGTAAAGTAAGACCAGAAGTTCAGGGAGAGTAGGCAGTTCCCTCATATTGTGGATATGATAGTGGATCTGCAGTGCTGCAAAAAAGACAGTAGGCAGAAAGAAGGCCCAAAGAAGCACACAAATGTAGTCTCAATAAACATCAAAAGTCCAGAAAAAGCCGGCCATTTGAGGAAAAATTATTTGAACTCCATCAATTTTCAACTGCATTGAAAGTGTTTTCAGGTTCTCACAGGGCATCGCTATATGAGTGCTACTACCTCAGAGACTATCTTCACAAGAACAGTAGTGGACATAACAGTCAAATACGACTCAACATCTCAGCTTGGAAGAAACAGGACATTGAGTAATTTACAACTGAACAACGAAATAATGAGTCTGTAATATTAATACTGTGGGAAAAATGAAATAGAAAATGAAAGGGTTGAGCCTTTTATTTCATTCATACACTTTTTCATTCAAAGTGTACATTAACAGTATATATTGTTCGCTAGATAGAAAATAGGACCTGTAATGGTACCAGGAATGAAATCCCATAATAAAAGAGTTGACAATCCTTTCATCTCATCTCTGAGTGCAAGTCTGGCCTTTGTGGAGGCAGGGAACTGATCAAGGAAGACTTTGCAGGCACCTTCTAGTCTATTCTAAGACTAGAGAATAAGCTCTCAAAAAATTCAGAGTATACTAACCTGACTTGCTATTTCAGTAGTCTGGTCTAAGGTGAAATATGGACTGAAATTGTTAGTCATGCACACATTCTGCAGAGACTAATTAAAATCATTAGTAAAGCACAGGTGGGACATCGTTTTTGGAGTCTCTGATATTGTTGAAGGTGCAGACCTGCATAGAACTATGTCTAGAGGCACTGGGATAGTGATACTTAAATTATTAAGAAAAAAATATAGTGATAAGGACACAGAGGTTAGAAACAAAGCCCAAGAGAAAACAAACAAACAAACAAACAAACAAAACGCAAACAAACAAAACCACATGGATATCAAGTTAAAAATAATGTTAGAGGCAACCTTTTCAGCCTATTGCATATGTAAAAAAGATGATCAAGTTGAAATAAATATTATTGTTGATACAACATTTAAAAGATATTGCCATGGAACTAAAGCTGGAGTGTATTTGATGCTACTAGCTAGTTCTTCTAGGCTAAGACCCTCACATTTCCAAGATTGCCCTTTTGGAAGATAGTGTCATTAAATAAATACTCATATATATCAAGTTTATTTTCTCTGACACAGTAAATATAACATCTGATAATGACCGAAAGCATAGCAGACATAAATTCAAACATGTTATTAGATTAAACATTCAGATTATCACCTTGAGAACCATACACTGGTCTGGGGTGCTGGTTTAACAAAGGGAATGGAATCAGACTCTGACAGATAGAGGACACAAACCACAGAGGACCAAGTCAATCACCTTTAGTTGCCACTGGAAGGTTTTTTGAACTAGGTTTATGTGGCAAGGCTTAGGTAGCAGGGGGGATGTAGGGGTGGCCTCTGTGAGCAGAGCCCTGCAGCTGCCTCATGTTGCCCAGGGAAGTGATGGAGTCACCATCCCTGGGGGTGTTTAAGGAAAGGTTGGATTTGGTGCTTAGGGACATGGTTTAGTGGGTGACATTGGTAGCAGGGTGATGGTTGGACCAGATGATCTTGGAGATCTTTTCCAACCCTAATGATTTTATGAATCTATGACAGATCAGAGCCAGCTCCATCCGGCTCCAAAAGGGACCGACTGCTGCCAGAGCCGAACCAGGGAGAGATACTGGTTGGGCCTCTGGGAGAGCAGATTTAAGAAAGGGAAAAAAAATGCTGAGCCAGAGCAGCTGGAAGAGAGGAGTGAGAACCAGCCTTGCAGACACCAAGGTCAATGCAGAAGGAGGGCAGGAGGTGCTCCAGGCATGCAGCAGAAGTTCCCCTGCGGCCTGTGGAGAGGCCCCTGGTGGAGCAGGCTGTCCCCCTGCAGCCCATGGGTCCCACATGGAGCAGATCTCCCCGCTGCAGCCCGTGGAGGAGCCCCCGGTGGAGCAGGTGGATGTGGCCTGGAGGAGGCTGCGGCCCATGGAGAGCCCCCGCAGGAGCAGGCCCCGGGCTGGAGCTGCAGCCCGTGGAGAGGAGCCCACGCAGGAGCAGGGGGTCTGGGGGGAGCTGCCGCCCGTGGGGGACCCGTGCTGGAGCAGTTTGCTCCTGGGGGATGGATGGACCCCGTGGTGGAACGGAGCCATGTGGGAGCAGTTCTTGAAGAGCTGCTGCCTGTGTTAAGCCCCCGCAGGCTCAGTTCGGGAAGGATGGCATCCCGTGGGAGGGACCCCACGTGGAGCAGGGGCAGAGAGTGACCGTGAGGGAGCAGCGGAGGCGAAGCGTTAGGGACTGACCACAGCCCCCATTCCCTGTTCCCCTGTGCCACTCGGGAGGATGAGGTAGAAGAGGGTGGATGGGGCGGGGGGAAGGTGTTTTGAGTTTGCATTGAGTTTCTTGCTGCTCTGGTCTGCTAGCAATAGGCAATAAATTGTATTAATCTCCCTATGCTGAGTTTGTTTTGCCCATGATGATAATTGCTGAGTGATCTCCCTGTCCTTTTCTCAGCCCTTGAAACCTTTTCATTGTATTTTCACTCCCCTTTCCCTTTGAGAAGGGGGAGTTAGAGAGCAGTTGCACTGGAGCTCAGCTGCACAGCTGAGTAAAACCACCACAGTGCAGCCTGTGTATACATTTGATGGGTTTCATGCTGAGGTCTGTGAGGGTTCATATTCTCTATTAATGGTAGTTTCCAAAAAAATGTCCTTTAAATGTGACAATCAGTTTTGGATTAGACATCTTTAATTTCTCCTTCAGTTTGTCTTTTTTTTTTCTTTTTTTCTTTTTTTTTTTTTTTCGCAGTAGGCATGCAGTTAAAATTTACATTTACAGTTTTGATGAAAAAATTGTTAGAAGTTATATCCTAGGCTTGGTTGGGCAAAAAAGATCCGTTTTGTAATTTTTAAATCCCTCAACTCTATATGGGGCCACCTAAAACAACAATTTGTCCAATCTTAGATCATTCAATAAAATAAAGCACAATGATTTTGATTGTCGTTTTAATTAAATACACAACACAAGCACTGAAATATTGAAGGGAGCAGAGGCTTCATTGCAGAGGTTTCGCAAGTTTCACCTGTAAGTGCTGAGGCAAGGACTCAGAAGCATGGCTGTGTACAGGCAGTGTTGTGAGTATAGTGACAACCGTACATGCCCATTGTTTTGCATCATTAGTACAATGCTGAATCTTTAAAAAAATAAAAAACAATAATAATAAAAAAAAAGCCCACTAGGAAATGTAGCCTCCAGAGTCCAGTCTTTTTTATTACTTTTTTTTTTTTTTCCTATTTTATACAGCACCTAATTTAGGCCACAGACAAAAAGAAAATGTATCTTGAATATGCATCACGGGTTCCAAAAATGAAAAGAAATTGGATTTGGATAGCACTTACTCAATAGACAGATATGATACATGGTAAGAAGGTGCACTGTCTGCCCTGTGATAGATTAAACTACTTTGTAGGAAAATTACTGTGAGCCAGTCACCACCACCACCGTGGCTAAATCTTTAATAAAATTCTCTTCCATATTCAAGAGCGAGGTATGAAGTACACAATAAGCAGAGTGGAGTAGAGTGCCATTTATCAAACCACAGCTAGGTCTGTAATCTCCTGCTTTATCCTTTTTTAGTATTTTATTTGTCTTTATTGTTGCAAGGAAGCACATTTACCCAGGGCAGTGGGCTTTCGGTCCTGATAAACCTTTTGTTTTAAATTCTACCTGTATGTTTTTTCCTCTTTTTTCTTTTTCTTTTTCTTTCTCTTTTTCTTTCTCTTTTTCTTTTTCTTTTTTCTTCTTTTTTTTTTTATTTTCTTTCATTTTCTTTATTTTTGGATCAGATAGCCATCCTGTCACTCTATGGGAGTAATTAGTTTGTTTTGTTTTGGTGGTCCCTTGCTTGTTACATGTTCTTTCACCCTTCCCTGCCTGACCTGACCTTACCTCTCTCGTCTTTACAAAAAGAAAGCCAAGCCTCTAGGACATTTTAAAAAGAATACTCAAGCCTGCGGAGAAGACAGTCTGGGAAGTATTGCATAATGCTTTTTTTGAGACTATTTGGCAAGATGGCAGTGTTGAACCATGTTGCAGTTGGCCCCTGGGTGGCACTACATGGTTAGAACTGGGACCAACAAAAGCATTTTCAGATAAAGGAAGAAAACATAATTGAAGCAATTTTCTTTTTTTTTAAAGTTGAAGACAAATCCTTAAGCTGAATTTGTTGATATTTACTGAATTAAATACAAATATCTGCATATAACTGTTTTCCTCTCATTAAATCTGACGGCAAAATGTTCTGTGTGTCTTGTCTACCTGATAATATCTGGATCACTTTGGGCAACATGTTGATATTAAGTACAGATGCAGTGGAATGGTCCTATGGGTAGAAGTATGTGACTGGAACTGCTTTGTGCTGCCTGAATATGCATACTACCAGTCTGTGCTGCAGCCCTGGGGGTGATTTTTTTAGTACTATTATAACCCTTTTTATTGTTTGAATAGCAGTTTTATGACAAAACATTTATATTCAGCCTGCCTTTGTACTTGACTGAAAGAGAGCAATCACTGGGAATGATAAGGCAACAATGGTAATGATAACTGCATTTATGGAGGCTTACAGAATTTAAACGGGCATGCAAAAATAGACTCACAATAGTGCTCTACCTGAGCCTGGGCTGGTTTGGGTATGTTTCTTGTGCCAGGCCCATATTTGCTTATTGATGGAGATGTTTCCTTTTTTTCCCGTTTTTCTCCCTTATGGCATTTCTTCTGTATGAATCTTACGTATGTGTACATCAAGTTTATCTTACCACAGAAAGATGCCATAGTGAGCTGGAGGAACATAACCATTTTTCAAAATCCACATCTCTGAAAGTGTTGCTCAAACTAAATATCAAGTTCTCAGAGTTTGTGGTTATATGATCTTGCAACAGAATGACCATTACTTGTCTTTCAAGGTCCTAACCATCATGAAAAATAGGCAAGTCCTTCGATCTCCTTTGAGGAGTGAGGCGTAATACTGGACACGGGAGAGTAATCCAACAGTGTAAGAGCAGCCAGTCTCTTGCCTGAATATTTTTAAATCCGAGCAATTCTACTTTTTTCTTCCATTCCTGTACTGTTTTCTCCCCTTTGAGGTTCACATACACATACACACATGCACTTGTGTATTTCCACAAGTAATACACTTGTGTATTTCCTTAAATTCCTTGCTTTTAGAAGAAGTCAAGAAAACAACAAGAAGGTTTTTTTTTTTTTTTTTTTTTTGTAGTGTGTGTGTGTGTGGGGGGGGGTGGTGCTGGCTCCTGGGTCTCTGAATTTTGTGTGAGCGGAGCAGAATTATGCCTAAGTCTGGTTATACAGTAGCAGTTAGTGTATATTATAATGAAAGGAGACGTCCACTACTCTTTGTTCTAAAAATATTATAAGGCTACTGTCTGCAACACTTTATACAGTGGCTGCTAAGTAGACTTACCAATATTGGAGGCTTTCTCACAAGGAAAGAGACAGTCCTTACGGAGTTAGAATGACAGATCCAGCCTATATTTTATATACATATTTTCAATATTTTAAAATATTTTTTTCAGCAAGCTATTTTATATAAAAATGTCTCTGAACTGTCTGTTTTTATAAGACAAAGCAATGGTTTTTTTTAAAACAGAATGAGCATCTGAAAGGCTTTTAAAATTATGAGGCGTACTTTAAGATTTCATTGATCACGAGAACTGATAATCTCAACATACCTCAATTTCTTTCATGCTGTTGTTTTCCTATTACATACTTTCAATTCTTTCTCCACTTATATTTTAATTTTCTGTACTTACCTCCTTTACAAGTTGACAGTATACAAAATATGGGTAGAAAAACCTTGTGAAAACCAAGTGACTCTAGAACTGTAGGAAGAGAAAAATAATTTTAGTTGTTAAATGTGTTGTAATATATTCATGTTTTATTTTATTCATGTATGTTGTTTTGCTAATTCAAGAGCTCTCTTACTAGGCTGCAATTTTTATATACATGTATATGGTCATTACATGTTGGACAGTTTATGTGTTCTGTCTGTTCCATTTAGTTTTTAAATATGTTTAAATTCATAATTCAAATTCTTTTTTTCTGCAAGTGAAATACAAGTAATGCAAACATTAACTTGCTTTGCCTAAGTTCCTAGAGTGTTTTACTGGAATGCCAGATTCAAAGATATGTCATTTTCTACTAAATGTCTTTCTAATTCTTTTGTGCAAATGATACCTTTTCCCCAGGCCCAGCTACTTAGTGGATATTATTGAACAAGTGTCTTTTATAGGATCTAAAAAAGTGCAGCATTATGTGAAAGAAATTTTTTTAAATGTGCATGGACTATTTAGGAATATGCTTAGTGAATATTAAGCAAACACCTGAAGTTCCTGTGCTGCTGCCTAGAACCAGCACTTCATTACCTATTACGTGCAGTGACTTTGAATTTTTTATTAGGTACTGGTCTCTTAGCCTGTAAGGCTTGTGCATGATGTATATGAGAGCGATTTCCAGCAGAGAGAAGCTTATCACAGATCCACCTAAAAGGTAAGGCTATTTTTTTAATTTTTAGTTCATATGCAGAACAGCTGCCTGAAGAACACCTGCACACAGAACAGAAAAGAAATTTGGTTTAGGGGTTGATTATACACATTTTACCCATACCAGAAAGCATGATGAGTTTCAGATAAACCCAGAATATATAAATGGCAAGAACAAGACTATCAGAATATTCACCCCCCTATTTTTTTACTACTCTATATTATAGTGCTTTTTTTTATATAATCTTTTCTCGTCAACTTGGTGAGGATAAATGAGGATAAATAAAGAAACTTGATGAGGATAAAGGTGAGGATAAAGCTTTAATATATTTCAGATTTGTTTAGTTTTCCAAATCTGTAGTATTCACATCCAAGATTTAGCAAAGTTGAACTATAAATCTGGCAGACAACATACACAGAAGAATCATTGCCATCAGCATTCCTTATATTTGCTAAGGAAAACAAATGAGCATGAAGAAAATAAAACAGAAAAGCAGGAGGAGCAGGAGGAAATTGTGAAGAAGAATTAGGAAAGGCAACTAATAATAAGAAGGAAACAAGCATAGCAGTAGAAATACATTGGATACTATTTCATTAAAAATAGCTTACATGGGCTTTTGAGGGTGAAGGACCTTATCACTTAGCTCATGAGTGATAAATCTTAAGACAGTAGGTTGGTAATTCAAATCAGGTAATTCAGGAGATAATTGTGTATTAAGAACGCCTGGTATACATAGAGAATGGGGATGATATGCTGATGAAGAGGGACAGTTAAGATAAACAAATTAGGTAAAAGTATATGAAAGATAAGAAAGTTTGAAACCTAGGACTAACAGGGAATTTCTAGGTCAACAAGTCTCTTATATTAGTGTTACAAACTTGGCACATTCCATCTGAGAAGTTTTTTCTTTTTCTGATAGAAGCTTTTTTACATTTCCATCCTATTTTTTTTTCATTGCCAATTTATAAATACTTTAGTGCCAAAATTTGCCTTTCAGAGGTTAACTTCCTTTCAGCCAGATGTTTTACCTTTCAAAACAACTTAGTGTTATTTCTTCTTAGTCATTCCTTATCCACCTTTCAATTTCACTGCTAGCCTACAGATTGTCAACTTTAACTAGCTTTTTCATGTGTGGTATTGTTTTAAAAACCTTGCTGAAAGCCAGAGAGATATTTTATCAAGCAGATCGGTTATCTTATTGAAATTAAGTTATTGGTTTAGTCTGGCATGATCTTCATGCACTTAGTTTATGTTGCATTTTAAAGCTGTAAATGTCTCATTTTCTTGTTTGTACCAAACCACAGCTGTTAGTGATAATGTAATGAAATCGTTGCTCTTGCAAAGGAGAAGCTTTGTCAGCTATGCTTTCTGAACAGTGAATTCAGGTCATGGCATTTAAAAAAAATTCTTTGAAAGTAGTCTATTTTTTGATAATGGGGCCTTGATCTATTTCCCAATCAGACTGAGCATGCATATCATGACAAATCTATCTTTCATTAGAATAACTTACCTAAATGAGTTATCTAAATCCTAATCCTGCTTCTCTGAGGTGACAGGAGCAGCTGCTTGAGCACCAGGTAGATGTCTCTCCTGATGTAGGCCATGAGGCCACCACTGGTGTTATGAGAGAGCAAGAAGGGGGCCCTTGTAGGGAACAGGGGAGCAATATTACTCATGAGTGCTGAGACAAAACCAAAACTCAGATCTGACAAAGCTGCATGGTACTGAGAATGTATAATAATAGCAATAAAACAAACCCTATAAAAGCAAGTTGAGAGTGAAGAAAGCCATCATTTCTTATGAGTTGTGCTCCAGCTTTTCTCTAACTACTTCAACTTCTTGGACATCTATGTAGAGACTTAGGGACAAATAATTTATTTGATTAATTAGTTTCAAAGAAAGTTTATTTGAAATTCTTATTTGACTTCTTATAGACTTGCTGTATAGGTCTCCGTACATGCTTAAGGTATTTAATAATGAGAATATTTCCCAGTTTCAATTGTTTTCTTCAAAACGATAGCAATGTTTCAGAGAATAGAGAAAACATGGACAAGAAATCAGATATGAGTTGAACAATTTGAGCTGGATGCTTTCAAAAGGTCTAGCACACAAATTAATGAATGCAATTTCTACAGAGGTGGTAAACACTGATTTTTCAAGAATTTTTTTTCACTTGAAATAAAAAAGGAGAAATAATAGCATAGAACACTTTTTTTTTAATTGAAAAGTATTACTGGTAGTTCTTTATGTCTTAGTATTTTTCTTTTTCTATGAAAACTAATAACTTTTTGAAGAAAGAAGATATTAACACCTTGAGCTATACAATTAAAATTTACTTAAAGCTTAGAAGAGCTGATGGTAGAACTTGATTTGGAATTCTCCATCAAAATGATCTTTCAATAGAAATAATTCATGCTATTAAATTAGAAGTGGCATTAGTATGGGACAATAGTAGCAGATCCCTAATTTAATTTGAAAAAGCAAGTTTTGACCTTGTTGAAAGTAGACCAGTAAAATTCACAGAAATGAAGTTTTTTTGGAGGTGTAGCTTATAAAAACCCCAAATCTCTGGTGATAATTATTAGTTATTTTGTACTAAAAATTTCAAAATCAATATAAAAGTATTTGGAGTAGTCTGAAAGTACTGTATATAGGTATCTGTTTTTTTTCATAGTTTATTCAATAAGTTAAGACAGATTTTTTGATTATTTTGATAGGATAATATTTTGAAATCTACTTTTTGAAATACTTTTTACTGTATCTGCCCAGAAAATGTTTCCTAGTGATGTTTGGTTTATACACACTATCAGCTGATCTTTCAACACATCACCTTAACTGGAGTGTTTATTAGTGTCTACATCAAACTTTAATTAAGCAGAAAGAGCTGAAGTTGTTTCTGTTTCTGTTTGTTAGTTTGTTTTTCTCTGTGGCAGTGGTACATAGCTTGTAGCCAAGTTGCAGATTTGTATTTTATGAAATGACTGAAGCTGGTTATGAAAATTCTTGTTGTGGACTTCTGATAAATGCCTTCATGAGCAAATAATATAATTTTCAGTATATTATGCTGTGGCTCCTTCTTTTTGCATTTTTTTTTTCAATATCAAATTGGGGGTGCAATTAAATATCAAGGATATAATGGTTTCACTGATAGGAATTGGTGTTGTGGAGACCATATTTTAGCATTGTATTTTAATAACAATTGAGTCTTTTCCTAAAATCTCTTTCTTTGTTCAGCATAACTTTAACATGTTGGGCATGTCTCCTTTCATCACAGCAGGGGACACTGTGTATTTGTGGGATAAACTAGTTCCATATTAGCAATGTGAAATCTGTTTGAACTTGTTTGCATATGTATGCCAGTTGATAGTGCCTTTTGAGGAAGTGTTGGAGAATTGTGTCAGTAATAGTTTTTTTTTTTTCCTTAATAGTTAATTCATTTCTTGCAGATATGCTATTCCTGTTACACCTAAATACTATTCTTATTGTCTATGTATATAGGATATCTGATAACAGCACATCAATAAATAAATGTAGAAATTAACAGCTGGTATTAATGAGTAAAATGCAAGCGCATTCACAGTTGGCTACTTTAAAGAAAATTTTGCAGGATTGCTGTGCTGAAAACTTGTAGTTTTGTTTTAATATGCTTGCATAAGAGTGCACTCTAGACATTTTCTAATGAGTTGGAGCCATTAAGCCTTAGATTATGCGAGTCTCTGTGTTGCATACTTAAAGTTTAAAATGTGGAGAACTTGGGTGTGAATCTGCATCTAGTGAGCCAGGTGCTAAAGCTCCCTACGCAATGTGCAGTAAGGGAGCTTATATGCTTCAGTGAACATACGTCAGGGAACTGCTTAGTCTGAGAATCTCAGCTAGGTTTAGGTATCGAGTCCCTCAGTCCTAATTATCTGCTGTAGTTCTGGACATGGGTAAAAGCAGAATGTGTTTATGTAGGTCTTTTTATGTCACCGATTTACATACCAATATTTGATCAAAGTCCTACTTAAGATGTCTCACTCGGTTTGTAAATCTTACTCTTTCCTTTTTATTTTATCTAAATATGCTTGCTGATAAAAAATTTCACTTTAAATTACTCTTTTATTTAACATAAGAGCGATCTTGACTACTTTACTTATGAATGGTCCACTGTGCCTGTGGGAAGTGACAGAGATGAGAGTGGATGTCTACTTTGTTATTTAGGTAGAAAAATACATTTTTCTGTTTGAAAATTGTAATTTGTAATCCCATCTAAAGAAATCTGCACTGTATTTGGTTTCCACTACAAATTCCTCTTGGCTTCGTGGCATTTTTAAGGTGTATCTTATTCTGAACTACTTAGAAATAAAAAAATGCAGACTCATTTTTGTCTGAGAAGGACAGGAGAGATTGTGCAGGGAGACTGTTCAGAATCTACAGTATTGTGTGCTAAAGACTAGCAAAGAAATAATCCACCTAGGACTATATGTGTATATATATATATATATATATATATATATATATAACAAACCACACAGCAAGATTTTCTATTACTATAGGGCTCAGCTTTAAACTATTTTTAATGTTGGCTTTTGACAAACAATGTATCTGTCTCCTTCTATGATGAGGAGACACAGCTCAGTAATAAAGAATACTAATTTCTCTGTCTTTCTTATTCATGCCTGGGAAGAGATGTAATTTATAGAAGAAAAGTACAAATCACATTATGAACTACTTAAGAATTTCAGGAAAGGAAACAACTTCTGAAAGAAAATACGAAAAACACAATATAGTGACTAACCTTTTTTCCAGCAGTTTAGATGTGAAATTGCCTTTCTTGAAATGGGCATATAAAAAAACCTGTGCAAACATCTGATATCTCATAGAAATGGTTTTAAAAGGAACTGACTACTTCTGTCATGAAACCTGAAGGAAGTTGTTTGTGAAGGTCAAAAGATGACATGAGCATTTCCCATCTGGGCTATTTGAAGGGAAGTCTACCCTCTTGAAATTGAGATGGCATCCATGCTGTTATTAACCTTAATACAAATTCACTTACACATTTGCATTGTAAAACATGTGGTTTAATCACATTAATAAAGTATATTGGTGTGGAATTCTGAGAAGGCTGATATGAACTGGTCTTTCTTATGACATGACTATATTGGCATCACTGGGCTTTGAAGTGGCTGTGCATGAGCTTTCTGAGGTATAGTTGGGATATGCTCCTTTGAAGCACAAGGTTCATAGCATGGGAAAAATATTCAAGAGATCAATTATTACTCCTGATTCACAATGTGTTCAAGCTGTCTTTATTACTTGTCATTGAGACAATAATTTGATTTGACAGGCAGATTGGATGTTATTAAAATTAAAGGATTTCTGTTGCCTTCTTGCACATGTGAGGCATTGTTTCTAAGATCTGCTTTGTGAAGAGAACCAAGAAGACTGTGTCACTGGTTTGGTCTGCAGGTAGGGGAGTTGGAAAATTGCCCAGTTTTATAATTGGTTGGTGAATTAATTGTGTATAACTGTCCATGGTGAGCCTTTACTGAAGGAATGTGTCTTTCACATTATTAATGCTGATACAGTGCACCTTTTTCAGGGAAAACAGAAATTAGCAGCTTAGAGGGAGGGTTCTGTTGTGTTATTCGTGCTACTGCTCTTTTTATTTTCTAGTATGAGCCTTGCACTACCAGTTAGACCCTTTTTTACTAGATACTGCATGTTCATATAGCCAACAATAGGCCTACATATAATTATGAAAACAAAATTAGAGGAAAAGATTACAGCAGAGGAGAGTAGAAAGGCAAATCATGTATAATTGCACTATGCCTTCAGGTAGAGTTTACAAGCTTTTTATGAATGAATAAAGCAGAAGAAAATCTTATTTGGAGTGGAACTGTTGTTGGGAAAAGATGACTTCATTATTGTTTCTACTTGGTAAAAAATATAGACAAGTAGTGATCTGTTCATGAGCACATATCCAGTTTAGTGATCTTTAGATATACTTTGTAACTTCTCTTTCATTAAGTAGTTGTATTTGTACAAATATATAAAGTCTTTTTATTGGAAAGGTTGCCACTTTTATATAACTGCTATGATTTTAGGCATACTTAATGTCTTTTTCTGGTCTTTTGGTGAATGATATTCAATTTCTGCCGAAGTAAATTGATGAGGGACAATATGAGCCTATATTTTACACAAGTTCATGGTGAGCCTTTACTGAAGGAATGTACCTTTCACATTATTAAAGCTGATACAAGTCCAATTGGATTTACAAGTCCAATTTTAACATACCTGTTTTCAGATATTTAATAGCAAGAGTTTAGAGAACAGCTGATCCTTGAAAGTCCTTCCATAAACATCCACCACTAATTTGTAAACTAGTGGTCTTAAGCTGCTCCTTTGAATTTTAAGAAATATATGTAGTAATAAGAAGTGCATATTACTAGGATTATGTAATGTTTTTTCCTATCAAACAACACATTTCTATTGTGCTCTAATGCTAACAATTAACATGTGGGTTTTTTTCTTTGCTTGTTTGTTTTGTTCTTTAAAGATGAGCAAATGTTAGTAAACATACAGGTAAACCTACCAATTAATTAAGTCTACATGCAATTAAGTAAATGTAAATTGCCATATGCTCAATACATTTTGTAACCCTGAAGACAATAATTACCATACCCAGCTCATAATGTCCTTATTTTTAAAACAAAACAGTTGGGATATTCTCCCTGGCTTTTTTTTTTTTCTTAGTTGTTGTTATTCAACAAATACAGAATGCAAGACAAGTACAAAATATACCTGAGAGCAGAACTATTTATTCAAATTTACAAATATGTACTTAAAAGTTTTTAAGGTCCTGTACTTGCAGATCTGGATAAACAAAGAACTGACTTTCAATCCATCACATAGAGTCTACAAAACTGAAGGTGAGGTGATTAAAAAAAGAGTTTCCTCACCTTTTGAATTACACTCAAATGAAATTTTGCAAATGGAAGAAGGAAAAATAATTAATAACTCGACACTGAACCTTCACTTTCTGGAGATGCCATTTCTTTCTTATTCTATCAGGCAATCCTGCAATGTCTGAAGGGCAAATATATAAAAATGTGAATGTGCTTGAAAAAATAAAATTTAAAAATAAGAGAGTGAAAGGAAATGTTTTAGAATCTAGCCAGTCATAAAAGATGACTCATCAGATTGTGCAGCTCAAAACATTTTCATCTTTGTCTTTGAAATGCCCTTAGTCATTTAATGATTTTACTTCCAAGTCTCTACATACTTAGTCTCTATAAAATACTGAAATACTGCAAATATTTAAATATCTATGTGTAAACTATATATGTATATTGATATCATTTTGTAATCAATATTATGAACTCTGCAAAGTTAATTGTAGTTCTTGCTAATTTTTTGTATTACTTTGCATATAATGAGTTTTACTCATTATGTTTAATAACTCATTCATACATGTGTTGTCCACCGTTCACTATGATTCTGATGGATGGAAATAAATGATTCACGTGGTCATCTATGCTTTGGCTCTGCTTTCTCAATGGCTTCTTTTAGGTGGTGTGTATCAGTGTTAAGCAGCAACTTAAGTCTAACACAGGTAAAGATTTTTCCATGTGTAGTCATGTACTATACAGCATTCCATCAATAGTTACCCTTTCTGAGAAGTAAAAATACAAGTGCACAAAGAAAGAAAAGGCTTTCCTAATTACATGCCACTAAAGATACACAAGTCATTTCAACACAGTATGAAGCATTTCACAGACCTGCTTCTGCCAATCAAGTTTGCTATGGTTCTTATCAATGCAAATGACAGTAACAAGGAGTTAGATTTTCTGAAAACTGGATTGAAGAAGAGTTATGTATGTCTCTAAATTGGAGAGACATGGATTTGATGGATAGACTACTCGGTGGATAAGGAATTGGCTGGATGGCTGCACTCAAAGAGTTATAGTCAACGGCTTCAAGTCCGAGTAGAGATCAGTGACAAGTGGTGTTCCTCTGGGATTGGTATTGGGGCTGGTGCTGTTTAACATGTTTGTTGGTGACATGGACAGTGAGATTGAGTGTACCCTCAGCAAGTTTGCTGATGATACCAAGCGTTATGGTGCAGCTGACACACTGGAGGGAAGGGATGCCTTCCAGAGGGACCTTGACAGGCTTGAGAGGTAGGCCTGTGTGAACCTCATGGAGTTTAACAAGGCCAAGTGCAAGGTTCTGGACCTGGTTTGGGGTAATCCCAAGCACAAATACAGGCTGGATGGAGAACGGATTGAGAGCACCTCTGAGGAGGACTTGGGGGTGTTGGTTGATGAGAAGCTCAACATGAGCTGGCAATGTGGACTTGCAGCCCAGAAAGCCAACTGTATCCTGGTCTGTATCAAAAGCAGCATGGCCAGCAGGTCAAGGGAGGTGATTTTCCCCCTCTGCTCTGCTCTTGTGAGATCCCACCTGAAGTAGTGTTCACCTTTGGGGCCCCCAGCACAAGAAGGACATGGACCTGACCTATTAGAGTGAGTCCAAAGGAGGGCCATGAGGATGATCAAAGGGTTGGAGCACTACTACTATGAAGGCAGGCTGAGGGAGTTGGGGTTGTTCATCCTGGAGAAGAGAAGGCTCTGGGGACACTTTACAGCATTTTTGCAGTACCCTAAGGGGGACTACAAGGAAGACAAGGAGAGAGACTCTTTGTCAGTGAGTCTAGTGATATAACAAGGAGTAATGGTATTTAACTAAAAAACGGTAGATTTAAATTAGCTATAAAGAAGAAATTCTTTACTGTGAGGGTGGTGAGGCACTGGCACAGGTTGCCCAGAGACGCTGTGGATGCCCTGGTGTTCAAGGCCAGGTTGGATGGGGCTTTGAGCAATGTGGTCTAGTGCGAGGTATCCCTGCCCATAGCAGGGGGGTTGAATTAGACTTTAAGGTCCCTTCCAATCCTAACCATTCCATGATTCTGTGATATACTATATTTTTAGGACTATGAATATTCCTTTCAGCGTGAGGAAGAACTATGTTCATTTGAATTAGGAGGAGATAGGAGGGAGACAGAGCTGGTGATCTGATTGTTTTGTAGTTTAGCTTCTGAAGAGAAAAGAAGTAAAAAATAGCAGTTTAAAGGAAACTGCTAGGACAACTATTAATATTTTAGTATAAACTCATTCCAACTAAAAATATTTTTTTATTAACTTCTTTTAAAAATCTGCTTAGAAGAACCCTACTCCACAGACATTTGAAAAGAAGATGGGTTATCCATGTGTAAGATTCATAAACAGCTTTAATTCTTAATCTTTACCCTTTCTGACTCTTTTGACCTACGGTTTGCCCAAGTTTAAGATGAGATCTTCTACCAGTGCTGACAATGAAAAAAAAAAAAAAGGAAGCACAACAAAAACCTGAATATCAACAAGAAGATTCACATTCACAGAGGAATGCAATCAAAAATGATGCTGCAAATCAAGCCTAGAATCAGACCATCAAAAATTCAAAAACTTTTAGCTATTTGCAATTATGGTGGTAATTGCTATTTTAAAATGTTTTGCTTCTTCCATAGAATCTCCATGTTGTTAGCTAAAATTCTAGGTATTTTAAATCACAGAAAATCTTCTTGCAGCTGATGAAGACTAAATATTATAGGCAATCAAAACAACGTATTATCTACATATTTTAGCTGATTAAAAAAAAGTAGCTTTTGGAACTTCTTTTAAAAATCATTTTGCTACATAGTAGTAGCTAATTATAACATACTTTTTCATAGACCCAAATGTTACTGATATTTCTATTAAAGCAAAAGGTGTTGGATTTTTAAATTTTCTTTGAGAAAATGCCATCTTAGATTCTTTGCTATGGTATTTTAGTCTATGTAGTTATTCCTTTTCTTTCTGTTGTGAATGTTTATTGTCAGTGTTTTTTGTCAAGTTTTGATTAATATATGTAAGCAACTTATAAAATACATAAAATTTTAAAATACTGTAATTTAAAGACTGACATATTAATATTACTTAATATGAGGCCATTAAATAAAAGTAAATGGCTGAAAGTTATATAGAGAGTGTAGGAAAATAACTACTGAAAAATAATGTACAAGTAATTTTGGTCCAGATTAATTATTATAATGGGCAACTGAATTATAAGATCTTGCATCGTATTCTTTCTTGTAGTAAATTATATCTTGAATATAAGAAAGAGCTTTTATTTTTATTCTCTGATAGTAATAATAATCTGTGATCTTACTTCTTTTGCTAAAAGGCTTGTTTAAGTCAGTTTTTGAATGATAGGTTCTGTAAGGAAAGGGAAAATTCAGTCTCATTTATTCAAAAATTTTATTTAGAATTTTTCTACTAAATCTGTTACAAGTCAATAATATGCCATGATTTTTAATGAAGTAAAAATTCATAGGCACTCTGCAAGTTGTTTTCTTTTAGTAACATTTCATTTGCTATTAGCTTGATGTCTGAAGAACAGATGTTAACAAATGGTTTAAATTAAGAATCTCTTCTCAAGGTAAGGTTGTACAATGTGACCTTGGTCTACATGACCGATACCTGGCCAACTTAAAGGATTTTTTTTGAACAAGTATTTAAGAAAGAAAGCAAGTGACTACTTTTATAGAAGTTGTTTTATACACACTATGTCTGCATGAAGCAAATGCAAAGATTGGCGAGTAAGTGATGACACAGCATTGATACAACTGCAGTAGGATCAATGAAGTTGGCAGAGCCTTGGGTGGAATTTTTTGAAGTTAGAGACAAATTTTTAGCAGAATGCCCTGACTCAGAGACCTCATTTACAAAAGAGTCAGAATGTACCACTGTATTAAAGTACTCTGAAATTGTGTAAGAATATTTTGTTTTGACTGGGTTTGCAACAAGAGAGGAGCTGGAAAGTGTTGGAAAGTTTAGAAGAAAAGAAAATCTTTAAACATCCAAATAACTGCAGCTAACTTGATATAAAATGGAGATTTTGATTAATCTGTTAAATGTCTAATTTTGTACTCACTGATTCATACCACTGAGGCCAAGAACTTCATAAATATTTAGCATCTTTACTAAGCTTGTGTGACAATTTGAGGCAAAATGAAACCTCAAAAAATGAGTAAAAAAGGTTCACAGGTTGAAACCACTCTGAGTTGTTTAATCTGCAGTACTAAATTATTGAATCCCTCAAGGAAGAGAAATATTATACTATTATACTGTATAGTATTTGGAAAATGACTTTTTAACATTAGAGCAAATCTGCTAACTTTGAGCATGTGATTTTAATCAGGGCATGAATGTTGAGGATTTTGTACAAATAAACCACCCTGGTGAATCATTGCATAGGGTCACTTGATAATGCATTTATTTTTATAAGGTGTAGGATAGGTGTAGAAAAGTTAAAGAGGAAGAAGTCTGTCATGGTATTTTGAGTTTTAAGCATATGTTTTCTGAATACATAAGCAGCTTACTTTGTTCATAATTAAAATGCATGCTAGAAAAAAAGTAAAAACATATTTCGATCACCTTTGTAATATGGCTGTGTATTTAAGAACAGACCTGTCATACATCATTTTACGCATTAAAAATGAAGCCATTTGAGCAGGGGTCTTTGTTTTACAATAACTATAAACTTGAACTTTATTATGGAAGAGGTACTACTTAGACTTTTTCCCTGTACAATATGTCTCTAAATCTGATATGACATGATATTGTAGGAATAAAAAAGCAGTCATGATTTCAGTTATAAAAAGCCTGAAAGTAAATCTGTGCTATTGCAGCCACATTCAGGAAAAGCACCAGTCATTTTATTCAGTAGCATTCCTGAGCCAGCTGATAGATGAATCACTTTTGACAGTAACTCACTTTTTGACCTATGTGGCAGAGAGAATGTCACAGCAGTAGGAGAGGTTTTGTGATAATTGGAAAGTGAAGGGGACTTGGTGGTGCAGTCGGTTAGTGCATTAGCCTTTCCCCTCTGGAGACCTTGGTTCATATTCTGCCTTAGGGTCAGTAGTGAAAATTCATGCTTTGGTGTCCTGCCTTTGGTGTTCGTATGACAAAAAGACTCATGTTTAGAAACAAAAATTGTCTTTCTTCACTATAACACACTGTATTGGAAAGAATCTTAGGGCTGATGTACATTGGCAGAGAGCTTAAACAGCCTTTATTCCTACGATACGTGTCTATCAAGCCCACTTTTTCCAAAAGCCGTTCACTCAAGGTGTTACTAAAAGGGAGAAAAGAAAAAACTTCACAGATGATATGCATGAAAATAATGCAAATAATAAAGGAAACTCATCCATAGTACAAAAGCTACACTGATAAATTGCCCATTGTTACCTGGTCAACTCCTGCTAATCTCTCATGTTTCTCTTAAGGTGCTTTACTTGAACCTCCCTCTGCCAGATATATTTAAGTGCCAGAGAACTGCTATTTCATATGCAGCGGAGTGGAGCAGTGATGACATTCAGTGATTAATTAGTTCAAAAAGTACACATTCCCTAAAGGTATTCTGGGAGCCACCTTCCAGACCTGTTTAAAAGAAACATATTGCTTGCATTTACAGCTGGTGGTTAGCTGAATATAGATTGGTTATCAACAGTGGACTGTCTTTATTACATGTGTAGTGCTTACTTTTATTGCCTTGTAACAAGGATGGTACAACTAATTGTGCCTAATGATCCAATACAAAGAGCCCAAATTTTGTGTTATTGACTTCTGCTATGTTTATCTTTTCATTTCCTTTAAAATGGACAACTTCAAAGTTACTTTAGGGATTTGCAGCAATGTATGAACAACTTAACTTTCAAATCCTCACAAAAATGTTAGCTCTGTTTACAACTGTGAGAGAGCTTCCCTCTTTAAATATGAGTTAAATACTCAGGATGGGTCCTGCCTGAGAGCCTAGGTGACCATGTGCAGTCTGTTCAAGGATAAAAAAAGCATCAAGGAAGTGAGACCCACAATTTTATACCCTTCTTCTAGGCAATAGGCAATCACAATTATGGCTCCATCTCTGGAGCAGATGACAAGAATTATCAGCTAACCACAGTGATTTCCCTCTAGCTGGAGGGAAACATGGAGTAGAGATTAAAACCCGATTTTTCTTTTTTCCCCTTCAATAGGAACAAAAAAGATAGAGTGGGGTAAACAGAGAAGAAGCAAAGGATTAAAGGATAAAGACAGGACAGAGGAAGCTTGAACAGTAGGCAGCAGACAAGAACAGAGCTGTCATTTGACTGATAAATCATTCTCTTAATCAACTGTGCCAGCCAAAGAAACCCTGAGTAAGCAGCTACAAATGAAGAAACTTTAACTGCTTTTTTTTTTTTTTTCTCATTTGTTTCCATTCCTCCATCACATACCTAATAGTTTACATTTATAATTTTAATTGCACTATTTTCTAATAGGGTGATAGAAGCCTTGGTTTAGGACTTTTCCTGTTGCTGTTTTCTTCATGGAATGCCATGGAATTTATCTGAAGCCCTGAATAAGAAGCAGAAGCAAGACAGGATTCAACTGACTTTCTCATGCATTATGATGTTCACTTAAGGGAATAACTTAAGATAGTCCTTCTCAAGGTACACTTGCACCTTGCCAGATCAGCAAGGTCACTCTCACACATCCTTCACCTCTAATTACAGACCAATATCAGGGATGCCTTTGGGACATCAGCTTCATATCCTCTAAAGGACAATGATAACAGTTTCACAGCCTCAGAAGAGAAAGAGTACTTAGAAAAGTCCTTTTCCTTTTCTATTTCCATGCAAAGGTGAGACTGAAGTAGAAATGAGAGTTGAGGCTGAAATTAAATGGAAGAAGGATAAGACCTGTGTTGAGATGGAAGTGAAAATTGAGTATTCTAAGTTGTAACACGGTTTTGGTAAATAAAAAAATACTCAAACTTCAAATAATCTTCGAACTGGTCAAGTGAGTTGGTCCAAAACATTGTTTTTCATTTTTTTTTCTTTTGTATACTTATTAATTATCAATTCAGAAATGTGAGATAAATACATAAATGAATCTGCTCATATTTACTTTTAGGTATGCTTATGTGTTAAAACAAAAGCCTTACGAATAACTCTTTTCATAAATAAAACTGTTCTGCATTATATACAGCACATTATCATCATCTGCTTATGCTGTGCCACATTTCAAGTAGGGTTCCAAAGGAAGTGAAAGGTGTCTAGTATGAACAAGCTCTGCTGATGTTAAAGTTGCAGGTAGAGGAATAGTAACACATTCTTATTCTGGAAGCCTACATGAATCACCTGATGAGCTTTCTAGGACAATTAGTTTTGCTTAGGCTTTTTCTCTTAGAATCCAGACAGTATTTTTGCTCATGTAAATCTTTAATGTTCAACAGTGTTTCTCACTAATAATTGGCTATGCATCCTAAGACAATTGAAATATGTCTATTTATAACTATGTTGTTGTAACTATAATATTTAAACATGCATTGCAAGTCTCATTTTTAGAAGTTCTTTTAGCTATTATTTTTAACTATGGAAAATGAAAGGTAAAGGTAGTGCAGGTGCAGTAATTGGAATAGAGTGATCAGATTTCTAGATGCTGACAGAAGTGTGTATACTTCTAGACTTGATTTTGACTTGAGAAAATAATCTGACAATTTATTTTTACACCACTTTAGCAGTGATGTGGATTTATTTATTTTTTTAAAGTTTCAGTGTTGTTAGGTATGATGCACAGAAGCAGGGTGAGAAGGTGATTTCATGCTCTATTTCTCCAGATGAAGTTTGGTGCTTTGCTGACGAATACTGACATGTAAACCCAAATTGCAACTTCCAGGTCTAACAATGGTAAATACAAAAGTTGTTCACAGTATTCATAGATATAATTTTATAGGCCACACAGAACTTTTGAAATGAGCTGATATTATTAACTTTACATATATATATATATATATATATTTGTTAGACTCCTAGGATGATGTCTGGTTTCTGTTCAATTTAAATAGATTGCTTACTTTCACAAATTTGAGTTATATTGAAATAAAACAATTTAAAAAAAAGAAAAATCGGTGGTCACGCACATTTCTTTTGGAATAGAATTTTCTTGATTGTCTAAAATTAAATAAGCTTACAGTATTTGGCAGGATAGAAAAGGACAAAGTCATCTAATACATGAGCATAAAGAAGTATCAATACTTTTGCTTTTGAAATCTGATTCACTCTTTTATCTCTATTTCTTAACCCAGAATATTTACCCCAAATAATTGTTTTTGGTTTTGCATTTGTGCAGTAATCTTGAAAGATCAGGAAGTTGTAGAATAAGGAAATTGTATATGCCACTTTACTACCTGTTTACTATCTCCGTTTTCTGCCTTTGCAGAGGTGGATCACCTTGGGGTGATGCTTTTCACCTCTTGTCTGTCTGTTCTGTCTGTATCTGTCCAGTCTCTGCTCCAGACATGAAAAATGGTTTATAAAATAGCAGCTATTTCTGTGTACAAAAAAATTGGTATGGGTTCTTCTTAATATCCAAGCCTTTTAACCATGTAGGTTCCCCCTCCAGACGTTTCATGAACGTCACTGTACTTTCTGCCCTGGGGACAGAACAGATAGGAATGGAAACCACTCCAGCCAGCTATCAGTCAATGGTAGGTCATCCTTACTCATTAATCATTGGTTTACTGTAACTGGCCTTCGTCACTATGCTAGAACTTTTTTTCTACATATATTTTAAGACAAGATGGTTGCACTTTAAGTAAAACAAAGAAACAAATGCTGCATATTTTTAATGGAAAAAGACATCTTTAAAGAAAAAAGTTTCATCCTGCTCCCCTCAAAGTCATTAATGGCTGTGATTCCTGTTCCTTCTGTATAATCTCAAGAATGATTGTCACCTCATAATATAGTGAGCATTTTATTAAACTGTTTGCATCTGGCCAGATATATAATTTTGAGCTCTTTCTAGTGTTTTATATTTATCCTTAAGATTGTTCCTAAGGTAGCTCTCTGAATTTGGAATCCAAAAAAAAAAAAATATGTGATTACTGTGTCTCATATATTTAAAGCACAACTTTGGGGTATGAGAAAAAATGCTAGAGAATGGGAAGATGAACAAAGTTATCAATTTGATAATAGCAACACAAAATGTTTAATAATGTATCAGATAACATTTATCAAAAGGTTTATGTAGCTGCCTACATTCATAATGAGAAGCTGTGGAATAACAGCCATAATCACAGGTTTATGATAAAGTATCTGAGGCTTCAGATGTTCAGTCCAACAAGCACTAATATCAGAAAGTGAATAAGTAGGTTTACTGAATAGTGATAAATGTAATTATGGTACTCTGACATATAAACTTGTTTCAGAGGCAAACTTGTTTCAATTAAGAATAATGGAATACTGCCTGATGAAATGAGATCACGGCACTGTCTGTTCATTACATAAAACAACAGACTGCAAATAAGAATATTAAAATTTAATGTGGAAATAATAGTTTTATATTCCTCTCTTTGGGTAGAATTCTTAGTTGCTGGGAATTTAGATATGGAATAAATCTGGGTGGGTAAGTAAGGGAGCAAGGCTTTGAGTTGACTTTTTCTTCCAACAGCCTTTATAGACTTTGTGGCAAAATGTTCCCAGTCATAACTCTCTATGACATCAGGGTTGTAGCCAGGTTATGTGACTACAGCCAAGTGTTGTATACCTGGCAGGTTTCAAGAAGTACAGAAAAGGTGTTAAAGATGTGTCTCACTTTTGAGAAGTCTGTATCAGGAAAAAATTTGGCTAGTGTTGCAGGTATTTCTGACTGTGTTTTGCTTCAACCAGAGGTTGACACTTCAATTCTTCATGCATTTAGAACTTTTTGAAGAAATGATCCCTTCAAGATGACAACTCTTAAAAGGATAAAAGCTTAAGAAAATACATAACACACTGAAATATGCACACATATAGTACCTCATCTTGCCTAGTTCTCCATGAAATGTCAAAAGAACCTCCTACTGTGATATGTCTGTGAGCTCTGCAAGACTGATTAAATTTCTATATAGTATCAATCGTTGCATCCTGTGAACCATAAATTATAAATTTTCTGTTCTACTTTATCACTCTATAAATGGGTTTAAAACTTTTTTTTCTTAGCCAATACAAAGAACAAACTGTGACTCTCATTTTATTTGTGGCAATTTTATGCACATGCTCCATGTTATGGACATGAAAACTGAAACAGAGTGTAAATGTGGGGTATATTCTTTATATATGTGTGCAAAAGAAATGGATTAAGAAAGTATTTGCTACAAAAAATAAATAATATTGGGATTTATTTCTCAGTTTTGTAATATCCCACAGGAAGGAGACAAACTTCTTGTAGATGCCAAAGACTCTCTTTGGGAGCAGAATAGAAAATATTCAGGCTGTGAGAGGATACAGTTTTCTCCCTTGCATTTTTACGTAGTGGAATGGCAAAATACAGTCAGAAGATTGGTGTTAGAGATGTTTGTGCTTTGTGACAGAAACTAGTGTTAAAAGGGCTCGTGGTCATTTCTCACACCACTTCAGGATGTGTGGTTTCTGTATAGAATCTCAACTTACACATTTAAATCATATTCAATGTTTTTGACCTTTTGGCACCACACACCAGGAGGCTAATGTGAGGAATCTGTTCTTCATGATTTGCCGACTGTAGTTTAAGTCCACTATTCAGAGAATTTCAGGAATATGAGTTTCAAACTGAGATGAATGTAATAAAAATAACTTTATTCTCATTCTCATGTCTGTTTCACACTCTCTCACTCTCTCTCACAAGGTTTTGTACTGCTGCTCATCACCATTGCATCTGAGTGTCTTCCAAATAAAATAAATAACAGTAGCAAAGCCTCTAGTGAACATCATGGGGAACATCAACATTTAGAGGCAGGGATTATAAACCTGTGTGCAATACTGTATGAATGTAATTAGATTGCTTCCAGACTGGAGCTGGTTTACATCCAGCTTCCTGAGAAAAATGTAGTTGAATCCATTCAGGCCTATATTTACAGTATGGACTAGCTTTAGACCTGTTGCTTCTTTCACAGCAGGAGTAGGGTTTGAGAAAGATGAGGGAGGAAGATGTGCTTGTGTGACAACTCTTGGTAGCTTGTGATAATTGTGCACAAATTTTTTATTCAAGTTGTGAGTCTCATGGTTATGAATAAAACTGTGATTTGTTATGGAATTCCTCAATGTAAATAAGCATAATTTTAATAGCAACTTTTCTAAATGAAAAAGTGGGAGTAGAATTACTATTTTTAATATAAAACCATGTACTTCTATTTTTTATCTGTTTATTTTAATAGTTTCTTGTATCTTTAGTATTGTAGGTATCCTGAACAATATGCTGTTAAAACAAGAGCAAACATAAGTTGATCATAACAGAGTGGCTTTCGAAAATGCAATATTCATTTGAGAATGGATCATAAACAGAAGCCATTAGTAGAATTTTGTAAGATATAAAGAGTCTGAAGTAAAATGTATGAATAAAAGTGGTAATCGCAAGAATTTTTAAACTGTAAGTGGTGAATATTGTAACAATGAAGTATAAAATAAACAGTTCTAAAGATCTTAAAATCCGAATCACATTAAACCAAGTGCTAGTAAATAAAAGTAGCAAAACCTCTCCCATTAATGGAAACACGCTTAGATCATATAAGAACACTGGTTGGCAGAGTCCCTTGGGAGGCAGTTCTGAAGGGCAAAAGAGTCCAGGAAGGCTGGATGCTCTTCAAGAAAGAAATCTTAAAGGCACAGGAGCAGGCTGTCCCCACATGCCAAAAGATGAGCTGGCATGGAAGAATGCTGGCTTGGCTGAACAGAAAGCTGTGGCTAGAGCTCAGGAAGAAAAAGAAGGTTTATAACCTTTGGAAGAAGGGTGCAGGCCACTCAGGAGGACTACAAAGATATCGTGAGGCTGGTCAGCGACAAAATTAGTACGGCCAAAGTCCAACTTGAGCTCAATCTGGCTATTGCTGTTAAAGACAATTAAAAATGTTTTTATAAATACATAAACACAAAAAGGAGAACTAGGGAGAATCTCCATCCTTTATTAGATGTGGAGGAAAACATAGTGACAAGAGATGAGGAAAAGGCTGAGGTACTTAACGTCTTCTTTGCCTCAGTCTTTATTAGCAAGACCAGTTGTTCTCTGGGTACTCAGGCCCCTGAGCTGGTAGACGGGGGCAGGGAGCAGAATGAATAATCCACAAGAAAATGGTTAGAGACCTGCTACTCCACGTAGATGTACACATATCTAGGGGGGCAGATGGGATCCACCTGAGGGTACTGAGGGAGCTGTTGGAAGTGCTTGCCAAGCTGTTTTCCATTACAGCAGTCCTGGCTATCAGGGGAGGTCCCAGTTGAATGGCATCTAGCAAATGTGACGCCCACCTAAAAGAAGGGCCAGAAGGACGATATGGGAAACTACAGGCCTGTCAGTTTGACCTCAGTGCCAGGGGAGCTCATGGAGCAGATCATCTTGAGTGCCATCACACAGCACTTACAAGACAACCAGGTGATCAGTCCCAGTCAGAATAGGTTTATCAAATGCAGATCCTGCTTGATGAACCTGATCTGCTACAACAAAGTGACACACTCAGTGGATGAGGGAAAAGCTGTGGATGTGGTCTACCTAGACTTCAGTAAGGCTTTTGACACTGTTTCCCACAGCATTCTTCTGAAGAACCTGGCTGCTCAAGGCTTGGACGAGTGTACTCTGTTGGGTTAAAAACTGGCTGGGTGGCTGGGTCCAAAGAGTCGTGGTGAATGGAGTTAAATCCAGCTGGAGGTCGGTCAGCAGTGGTGTCCCACAGGGCTCAGTACTGGGGCCAGTCCTCTTCAATATCTTTATCAATGATCTGGACGAGAGGATGGAGTGCACCCTCAGTAAGATTGCAGATGACACCAAGTTGGGCAGGAGCGTTGATCTGCTTGAGAGTAGGAGGGCTCTGCAGAGGGATCTGGATAAGCTGGCCTGATGGCCTTCCAAAACCTATCCTTTTGATATCACAGTCTGCTGCTACATCTGATGAGGAGAATGTAAAAATAATTTTCAAATGTTTAATGATATTACTGTTATATTTTGAGGGTCTTTTATCTAGGCATTATTTAAAATCCTATTTTATTTTATTTTATTTTATTTTGTCTGGAAAATTTGAATGAAGTGATTTTAGAACTAACAATGGACAGCAAAGGGGGGTGTATGATCTTGGACCTCATTAGCTGCTGCTGCCATTACTCAGAGGAGTTGTGTTGATCTAGACCGACAGCTAAAAGAATGCAAAGACCATAGAGTGATATCTTGGGCATTAGGTGGCTCATGACTCTGTGCTTGATTTTGGAGGGGAGCAAGAAGGTGCTCTGCTCTAGGCATCTAGGAAAGAGGAGATGGATTAATAACACTTTTTCAGAGTTCCTGGCAGAACTAAGACTCCAGAATGTCAACCAAAAGGCAGAATAGTAATGATATATAGGTAAAATTACTAAAGCTTCCTTTTTTATATATATTTTTTCCAAGTGGTAAGATCTTTTCTAGAAGCATAATGAATTGGTCTGAATTAAAAGCTTTATTTTTTTTTTAGTTAATTATTATTAAATATATAGAAGGATTCTATTTTAAAGGTTTCACATATGGTATTAAGTTTTAGGATTTGGAACAAACCCATTTCAATTAGTAGATACTTCACAGAGTTGCATTCTTCCTTTTAAATCCATTGGTTTAGTTAAGTAATAAGATTTTTATTTTTTATTTTTTACAATATTCCTTAAAAGAAACAACTTGTTCAAAACCTAGGTTCAATAGAAACCATTAAAGCAACAGAAAGCTTTTATTCCAGAACCTTAGAAACAAAAGTAAACTAAGAGGGAAGTAAAAGTCCCAGAGGTGCAGAAAATGGCTCAGAAATATGGAGTCCTCTAACACATTCTTATTTAAAGAAAACACAGAGAGAATCAATATATGAAGATGCCAACCTATCTGAATCCTGTGAATGATTATCCCAGCAGAAAGATAGCTCTTCTCACCTCAAATGAAGACTCTTAAGGAGCCATTAATACTTTGAGTCAAAAAAGATAGAAACAGGTGTGAAGGGCATAGATTTTATTCAAAGAAAAAGGCAGGAATTTTATTCTTGAAAATCTGGGAAATATCCAGTGCTCTGGATTGAGTAGACGAAAGATCATGGACTTGCCCAGGAAAGGGTCAGTAGAGAAAGCAACCATTAAAGGATTTCAGTTTTGGATTACCAATGTCTCTCACATATTCCTCCTTCTCAGGTAATGGACTACCTGCAGAGTCCTTCCACTGTGGCATCAGCTGGGATAAAAGTTTAACCATGTAGATGTTGGCCCAGTGGAAACTGGGTTTCAGTAACCCCTATATATTGCACGTGCACCTAGACAGCTGCCAAAGATATAGGACTGTACTATTCAGACTGAATTACAAAGATGCAAATTTTGTATGTCTGCTTTTTTTTTTTTTTTTTTTCCTTACTCAACTTAAAATGTATCTTTAGTTTCTGCAATTCATGTTTCTTGGTGGCTCAGCATAAGTCATCATAAAAAAATGGAGACTTCATGTCAGACCTTTGATCTAAAGACCCTAAAAACAATTGAAATGTTGCTCCCACGTAGCAATGTTATATTTCAGTAAGTTAAATTACAGGAATTAATAGAATTTAGAATGGCAAAAACAAGGAAATAAATAAAATGTTTCCTACCTTTCTAAATGTTTTTGTAACAAAAATGTTTTTTGTGCCTATATAGAATAATTTAACAAAATTAAACTTTTGCGAAGCATCGTTATTAATAAGTTGATAGCATTAATAATATGTTTTAAGAGACATTAATGCTAATCTCATATTGTAGGGACATATATAAGAATTTGTTTCTGTGAGAGCTTATTACATAAATAGGCAAGACCAAAAGGAGTAGGGAAGGAAATAAATACATGGAAATATCAAATGACTTGCATGTTGGAATCAGTAAATTTGCCCAAGTCTCCTGCATCCCAGTCTGGATCTGTACCTATTGAACCACTAGTAGATGACAATTCTGAAATAGGTCACAGAAGCGTTCATACTAGGAGTGAGAGGTGATGATAAGTGAGGTAATTACAAGGTACAGCTATTTAAGTCAGTTATCTAACTTCTAACTACCTCTAATTATGCAGCAGCTCTATTGCTCTATGATGGGTGAGTTAATGTAAATACTTTCAGCTAGTCCTTAGGAAACTTTGCCTTGCAGAAATCAAGCTGCTGCTGACTCAAGGTTTCATGAAGACTGGTGAGACAAAAGGAGGTCGTGATTTTCTATAAACTTTTAAAAATCCTTCATTAAGCTGCACCTTTTCTCAAATATTCTAGTTGTATTCTGATTATACTTCACAAACCCTGACATTTGTGGTTTGCTTTTACAGATCACAGGGTCTGCACATAGATTAACTGTGCCCATAATTACGTGAGTGAAGTTCGCAAGCACAGCAAGAATTTCAGCTTTCCCATCTGTGGCTGAAATTCAGTTACTGGAAGTGTTCTCCTGCACAGGTACCCACTGTTAGGTCACTCAACAGCCCTGTTGTGGTTTAGTCACAGCAGGCAGCTCAGCCCCACACAGCCGCTCGTTTACTCTCCCCAGGAGGAATGGGGGAGAGAATTGGAGAGGTAAAAGTGTGAGAACTCAGGTTGAGACGAAGACAGTTTAGTTGGTCAAGCAAAAGCTGTGCACACAAGCAAAGCAAAACAAGGTATTCATTCACTACTTCCCATCAGCCAGCAGGTGTTCGGACACCTCAGGCAAGCAGGGCTCATCACACATAACAGTTCCTTGGGAAGACAAATATTCACTCCCAACATCCCCCGACTTCTCCCTTCTTTACTCCAGTTTCATTGGAGAGCATGATGCCACATGGTGTGGGATATCCCTTTGGCCAGCCTGGGCCAGCTGTCCTGGCTATGTCCCCTCCCAGCTCCTAGTGTACCCTCAGCCTCCTTGCTGGCAGGGCAGCACCAGAAGCAGGGAAGTTCTTAGTTTTGTGTAAGTACTGCTCTGCAACAACTAAAACATTGGTGTGTTATCACCACTATTTTCATCAAAAGTCCAAAACACAAAATTGTGTGAGCTGCTGGGAAGAAAATTAACACTGTCCCAGCCAAAACCATGATCAGCTCTATTTTTTTGCTGCTTAACATTTGGTTTTATCGCTTTGTTATTTATGGAAGTCTATGACAGCCAGGTTCATGTGAATGCTGGAAATAAGTATTGTGCTTTTATTCTTTATAAAGAATGTATCCTCTGTGAGTATCCAGCCTCCTGTGTTAGGTTTCTCTGAGCCAGCTGTAGAAGGAATCATAGAATCATAGAATGGCTTGGGTTGGAAGGGATCTTAAAGATCATCTAACTCCAGCCCCCCTGCCATAGGCAGGGATGCCACCCACTAGATCAGGCTGGCCAAGGCCCAATCCAGCCTGGCCTTGAACACCTCCAGGGATGAGGCATCCATCGCTTCTCTGGGCAACCTGTGCCAGTGCCTCACCACCCTCTGAGTGAAGAATTTCCTCCTAATGTCTAGTCTAAATCTATCCTCTTTTAGTTTAAGACCATTCCCTCTTGTCCTATTGTTATCTACACGAGTAAAGAGTCCTTCTCCATCTTTTTTATAAGACATCTTTAAGTATTGAAAGGTCACAATGAGGTCTCCCCAGGGCCTTCTCTTCTCCAGGCTGAACATCCCCAGCTCTCTAAGCCTTTCTTCATAGGAGAGGTGCTCCAGCCTTCTGATCATCTTTGTAGCCCTCCTTTGGACTCTCTGTAACAGATCCGCATCTTTCTTATTCTGGGGGCCCCAAACCTGGAAACAGTACTCCAGGTGGGGCCTCACAAGGTCAGAGTAGAGGGGGACAATCATCTCCCTCAACCTGCTGGCCACTCCTCTGTTGATGCAGCCCAGGACCCAGTTGACCTTCTGGGCTGCAAGTGTGCGCTGCTGGCTCATGTTGAGCCTTTAATCCACCAAGGAAAGCTAGGAACGTACTAGGAAAGTATTGGTAGTAGGAAATCTTTCAATGTTGTTTCCTGTATCAATATGTCTCCCCCATGTTCCTCTTCCCAGTCCCCCTTCTAGAAAAACAACATTAGTTGTTCTGGAAGATGCTGGTTTGACTCGTTGTCTCTGATTTTGTAAGATCTCCTGATGTGGGTTTCAAGTGAATGCTGTCTCTTCCTGTGTGCCAGTATATCCTCAAGATAGCAAAAAAGAGACTGGAGTTTAGCTGAGCCTCAATAGTAGTTGGCTTTCTTGTTCTCTGTAGGGAACTCTAGAATGGAAAAGGCAGCCAGTCATGCATGCTGTAATTTACATCTGATTGATGAAGGGTTTAGATTCACAGGAAAAATTTGCACTGGAACTCCTACGGGCCTAAAACGGAAACATTTTGCCACTGATACCCATCATCAATTTTTTTCTTGATCAGTCTCATATCTTTCCACATGTCAAGTTCATTCTCAGAAATAACCCTTAAAGTCATACACATTAAATTATGCTTGGTAGTTCTTGTTTCTCCTGTTAAACGATCAAGTAAGCAAGCTAAGTTGTATCTGAAAACATGGTATTTCTAATAATTAGATAAATAAACTTGATGGAAAAGAATACACCATACAGTATTTTCTGTTCTTGCAAAGTCAATTATTATTATTTTTTTTTTTTTTAGAATGGACAAATATTTGAACATATTTATTAATTCACTAATGTCTTCTGAAAAAAACACAGACTTTAAACAACAACAACAACAACAACGACAACAAAAACACAATATCAAATAAAACCTTTTGGGCATCTCACAAAAGAAGAAATTAGTATTTATTAAAGAACTGAATTAGGCCAAAAAGGTATTATCAGTAAGTTCTTAAATGTAAATATATACAAAATCAAATAATGTAAAAACTTACTATGTTGTAAAATATGCTACATAATTTATATTACTATCATATCAAACATATAAATTCTGTGATTAAAAAAATAAATATCAGGTGTGGTTTCAATAATGATTTATTTAGAACAGTCCCCAGGAAGCTTCTCGGCAGTGTAGGCAAAATGTATTTTTGTGGCATATGGCTGGGGTACATCACTGAACTCTCCACTGGATTTTTCTGCGCTCAAATTTCTGCATTCAAGCTTGAATATAAGAATCATAGATCATAGAATCATAGAATGATTTGGGTTGGGAGAGACCTTAAACATTGTCTAGTTCCGACCCCCCCTACCATCGGCAGGGGTGCCACCCACTAGACCAGGTTGCCAAAGGCCCCATCCAACCTGGTCTTAAACACCTTCAGAGACGGGTCATCCATGACTTCTTTGGGCAGCCTGTCCCAAGATAGACTCCCGAGGGACACCACTCATTTCCAGCCTACAGCTGGCCATAGATCCGTTGAACACAACTCTCTGGCTGCAGCCATCCAGCCAATTCCTTATCTACCAAATAGTCCACCTTTCAAATCCATCTCTCTCCAATTTAGAGAGCAGGATGTCATGTGAGACTGTGTCAAAGACCTTACAGAATTCCAAGTAGATGACATCGGTCAGTCTTCCCATGTCAACTGATGCAGTCACGCCATCACAGAAGGCCGCCAGATTGGTCAGGCATGAATAGCCCTTGGTGAAGCCATGCTGGCTGTCTTGGATCATCTCCTTGTCTTGCATGTGCCTTAACACTGCTTCCAGGAGGATCTGCTCCATGATCTTTCCAGGCACAGAGGTGAGGCTCACCTGTCTGTAGTTCCCCAGGTCTTCTTTTCTACCCTTTTTAAAAATCAGAGTGATATTTCTCTTTTTTCCAGTCACCGAGGACTTTGCCTGATTGCTGTGACTTTTGAAATATGATGGAGAGTGGCTTGGGAGCTATGTCAGCCAGTTCTCTCAGGACCCTGGGATGCATGTCATTGGATGCATACCCCATAGATTTGTACTTGTTCAGTTTCATCAGGTGGTCTCAAACCTGCTCTTTGCTTACAGGACTTTGCTCGCCCAGCCCCTGCCTAGATGTTCAGGGACTTGAGAGACATGGGAAGTCTGATTGGCAGTGAAAACTGAGGCAAAGAAGTTGCTGAGTACTTCAGCCTTCTCCTTGTCTGTTGTTAACAGTTCTCCCTTCTCATTTATCAAGGGGGCACACTCTCCTTGGCCTTTCTGTTCTGAGCAATGTACCTATAGAATCCCTTCTTGTTATTCCTTGCATCCTTTGCCAAGCTCGGTTCCATCTGTGCCTTAGCTTTCCTGATCCCATCTCTGCACATCCAGACAGCATCCTTGTACTCTTCCCAGGCCACCTGTCCCTGCTTCCACTGCCTGTGCATTTCCTTCTTACACCTCAGTTTGACCAGCTGGTCCTTGCTCGGCTATGTTGGTTTCCTGCCTTCCCTGCTTGATTTCTTACACATGAGGATGTAGAGTTTTTGTGCTCTACGAATTTTGTGCTGTAAGAAAAGTGTCCTAAAAGAGTTGCCAGTTCTGATCGGTACCTCTCTTCCTAAGGACAGTTTTCCAGGCGATCTTTACCACTAGGTCTTTACACAGCTGGAAGTTCACTCTTCTAAAACTTAGGGTCCTGACTTTGCTCTTTGCCAGGCCCATATCCCTTGAGATCATGAACTCAGCCAGGGTGTGGTCACTGCAGCCCAGACTGCCTCCAGTCGTAACCTCTTTAAAGAGCTCATCTGCACTTGTGACCACCAGTAACACTTCTCTGGTTGGTTTGTCTAATACCTGGACCAGGAAGTTATCCTCCATGCACTCCAGGAGTCTCCTGGATTGCTTACAGCCTCCTGTGTAGCTTTTCCAGGAGACATCTGAGCGGTTGAAATCCCCCGTCAGGATGGGAGCCAGTGAGTGCAATGCTTCTTGTAGCTGAAGCAGGAAGGCCTCATCCACAGGCTCCCCTTGATCAGGCAGCCTGTAGTAGACCCCAACCACAAGGTGTCCTTTATTGGTCCAGTCCTTAATTTTTACCCACTAGCTCTGAACCTGATTTCTAAAAAAATTCTTTTAAAAGAAAAAAAAAAATCTATGCAATTGTTTTTCTTTCTTGGCTAGAGGAAGATTTGCCCCAGGAACCCTTGCAACCACCACTAGGCAGGTTTTGTTCTGACATAGCATGTGTCACACAAGCTACACATCTAGAAGCTTCTTGAAATTAAACATTTGAGAATAGTGGAGTTTTGATTTCTGAACCTCATTATTTTTGAAGTATCAGGACATAGTGAGGGGAAAATTACTATGAAATATAAGAATAATCAGATAGTATTGTTTGCAAAGGCATACAATATATTTTTCATTTAAATGTGTCTTCAAAATGAAACACCAGAAAATTATAATTCCTTATATATATTTCCAGCATAGCTAAACAGGTAAATATATAAATTTGCCATAAAACTTATTAATGGACATTTGTTTACATATTTTTATCTCAATTATCTATGCCCATAGGACCCATTCAATCAATTTTTCACTAAGTAGTTTTCAAAATATAATTACTCTTATGGGTAGGTCTATGAACAGCAGTGTCATTTACACTATAGTTCACTAATTGCACTTCTAAGCCATTATAATGAATTATACTTGTACATTCTTCAAGAAGATCAGTTAATGCTAATCACTTCTATCGCATATATCACTTAGAAGACATCCATCTATAACAGCCTTTTCATTTACAGCTTCATTCCCTTTTAATTTTCTTGCATTGTAAGATATGGCCATAAATGTATAGCGTGTGCTCACATAACCAGTTAGCCTTGTAAACTTAGTAATAAACGTCAAGTTTTAAAATTTAGAAGCTGCATTTTTCTATTTTTGAATAAATCTAAGATGGAAATTATTGGGTTTGTGATTATTAGATGCACACTTCTGAAACAACTGTTCAGGAATTACTGTCTACAATTATAACAGAAATATATTCTTTTAATATGAAACTGTATACATTTATCATTGACCAGATTTGTTGACCCAGATCCTTCTGTAGTCCTGACTTTTGTGCCCTAAAAAGAGACAGAGGGGTATGTCCTGCAAAGTAAGGAACCAAGTTCTTTTGTTCAACTAATCTATAGACAGAATGCCTAGATGCAGACAATAAAAAAGATTCCTTTGCAGGATGAGAGTTGTTGAAATAATGATCTCATACTTGCATGAAATCCTTCTGACTAGTTTGACAAGGAAAGTGTAATTTCTTAACATGTGGGAAACTTTGCTGGGGGTTTAGTTACAAGAAGCCCTGTTGTCCCAAGTGTGAAAAAAGAGTTGTCACCTCTTCTCTCCTTGTTACCATCAGAGGATATTAAGACAATGTTTCATGAGTAGCTTACTGGAATTTCTAAGAAGTTGTGGTAACATATGTTGCAAGAATCTGAAAATAAAAGAGACATGCATGAAAAATGTATTGATGTATGCATGCTACATCTAGTATAAATAATAAGCACTAACTGATATCATCAGCGTAGATGTTATAGTTGGAATCCTCATAAAATTTCTATGTACCTCGGTTACTCCTGTCTTTACTAACATTTGAATGTTTATAGGGGATAATAGTGAATGAAAATATTTATGTATATCAGAAATAGAAAACAAGTAGTTTTTTTTGTTAGGTTTCCAAGCTGAAGGAAACCATAAAATATACAATCAGTTTTTCAACTCCAAAGTTGCAGCTCACTGTAAAATAAATGTTAATGATTAAGAAAAATGGTCCCTCGTTTAAAAATATACTTTGAAAGAATGTGAGATGTTCTATGTGGAAAAACTAAATATATAAGAAAAAAAAACACAAAGGAGATTTATAGTGTCTGAGTATATAACTTCTTTGAGAGGAATCACAGACATCAGCAACTGAACCAGCTTACTTTACAGATGGAGAGAAAAGGGCCAATAGTGCTGTTTTTCTTCAAGGGTGGGGAGAGTGAGGGGTGGGGTGCACTTAATGCCTCTAGTGGGACGTTCATCTTGCTGGCTGACTCCTAGACTACATTCTCTCCAGGTCTGTGGAGGAGTAATAATTGGTAGGAAATTCAGATGGCTGGTGAAACTCCTAGCCATTAATAGAAGATAAGAGGAACAATGAAAAAAAAATAGGTTTCATAAAAAAAAGGAAGAAGAAACTATGTGAACTGATACTGGAGATGTCCTCCACTGGAGGACACCTAGGAGATGAGGTAAAGAAGCTGTACAGAAGACACTGTATAGCAAATTTGGTTGAGAGAGGTACTGCAAGTTCCACTAAAACTAGGAAGTATAAATTTAATGTAGCTGGAGTCTGCTTGTCAAAAAGAATGAGCTGCCCTGGAAAAAACACCCAAAGAGGATCTTTTCCATGAACTATCTTACAGCAGCCAAAGTATGAAATGTGGATATTAGATTGTAAATCAATTTTATGGGAGCAAGGAAAAATCCACCATTATTCTTGATGTCAGGAGAAATCTGTATAACATCAAATTCTTAGAATTTATACTAACATCTTGTCCTTGTGGACCTCTTATTTTTTTTTTTTATTAATTATGAGATGTAAAGATTTTTTTTTTTCAATGTTACCATCTTGGAACAATTATTCTGATAAAAACATCAAAGCTGAATCATTCTACTGGGTACTGTAGTTTTTTTTTTTTTTTTTTTTTTTTTTTTTTTGGCTAAATGCCCTTTTAGGTTCACTGTGTAAAGGCAGGCAGTTTTATTCTGAATAACAGCCCTGAAAACAGCCCTACCAGACAGTTATAGTCATTAAACCAAAGTTGCAGTACTGGAACTCTGTTTTTATTTTCTCTGTAGTTCATAGGTCTAGTTAGCATGGAATCATCATAAGAATAGTTGAAATAGGTCATATAAAAGCACACCTAGGCTAGTGTGTTCTTTGTAACACTGATAGTGGATGCTTAAGAGAGACAACATGAACGTTCAAGATTGCTTTGAGGCTAGTATTTCCAGCAAACAGTGCTTTATGGGTTGCATGAATGAGAGGTTGCAGTTGGACTGCTGTGTTTAATAACTGCCAATGTACCTATGCTCCATCAACTGATATAGTCCTTTGTGGAAACCACTTACACTTTTGGCTTCTAGAAATTCAGAAAAGAAAACTGCAGCTCCACAGCATAGTTACGCATTGTAGAAAGCAGTACTTTAAAAAATAAAAATAAAAATAAACACCCAAACAACAACAACAAGAAAAACACAAAAAAGACCTGCTACTGTTTGATGATGTCACTGAGTGTTTTTAGTTTTAGTTTTGTGAGAATTAATATGTTATTCCAACCTCCTTTTTTTCCCTCCTTTTATGACTTTGGATTTCTATTATATTACCATGCAATATAATATGCACTCTATGTTGAGTCCTAGTTTGCTAATTTTTTGTCATTTAAAAGCAGTGCCATTCCTTTGAATGTTCTTCTTGTCTTTCTATACTTTTATGACTTTTTTTTTTTTTACTGTAAATTCCTTCCTTTAATTTTTCTACTTTCTGCATGACCACTGCTATCAGCTATCAGTTCATGGAATTGAACTGTCTAACTAGCTTGGTGGATGAGGCATGAGCAACTGATGTCTATCTTTTGTAAGGCTTTTGATGCTGTCTCCTCAGAGACAAACTGACAAAGTACAAGTTAGATAAGTGCACAGTAATGCAGGTTAAAAACTGGCTGGACTACCAGGCCCAGAGAGTTATGATCTGTGGCACAAAGTCCAGCTGGAGGCAAGTCACTAGTGGCATACCTAGCAATGTTCATCAGGGTTTGATAGTGGAACCAACACTGTTGAAAACCTTCATAAATGACCCAGATGATGAGGCAGAGTGTACCCTCAGCAAGTGTGATTCTGTATGGACAGAATAATGAATATATAACAGAATAAGAATAAATAAGAATATAATAAATAATATGGACTGACAGGACAAGTTGAATATGAGTCAGCATGATAACTTTGAAATAATGAAGGTCAACCATGTAGTAAAACGGTGGAAGAAAGTGTTTATTTATTTATTTATTTATTTTATGTTCAGGACTTCTGGTGCTGCACCTAGAGTACCATGTCCAACTTCACACTGTGTTACGGGACTCATGATATAGAAGAGCATCTGTGAAAAGTGAGTTTATTTGGCCTCAAGGAAAGTAGGATCAGGTTGGACCTTACAGATGACTTGAACAGTGGGATATTACATTGTAGGCAAAGGCAGACTCTCAGAGGTACACAATTAAAAGATCAGAAACAGTGAGCTGCAAAAATGGAAATTACAATTAAACCGTGAAAAGTTTTTGTTTATTTGTTTTTATTTAAACTGTCAAGGGTGATCAAATACTGGAACAGATTGCAAAGGGGAAATTTTGGAATTTCTTCTTCAAATACGTCAGTAGCAAAAGGAAGACTAGGGAAAATATGGGCCTGATGATGAATGGGGTAGATGCCCTGGTGACAAAGGGTACAGAGAAAGCAGAGTTACTGACTGCCTTTTTTGCCTCTGTCTTTACTGCTAAGGCCAGCCCTCAGGAAGCCCAGACCCTGGAGACAAGACAGAAAGTGTGAAGAAAGGCAGATTTTCACTTGGTTGAGGAGGATTGGGTTAGAGATCATTTATGCAAACTTGACACCCACAGATCCATGGGCCCTGACAGGATGCATCCACAAGTGCAGAGGGAACTGGTGGATGTTATTGCTAGGCCACTCTCCATCCGCTTTGAATGGTCATGAGGAGATGCGCCTGAGGACTGGAAGAAAGCCAGTGTCACTCCAGTCTTCAAGAAGGGCAAGGGGGACCCAGGAACATACAGGCCATTCAGCTTCACCTCCATCCCTGTAAAGGTGATGGAACAGCTCATCCTGCTGGTCATCTCTAAGCATGTGGCAGAAAAGAAGGTGGTCAGTAGTCAGCATGGGTTCACCAAGGGGAAATCATGCTTAACCAATATGGTAGCCTCCTGTGGTGGAATCACTGTCTGGGTAGATGAGGGGAGAGCAGTGGATGTTGTCTAAGAATTCAGCAAGGCTTTTGACACTCTCCCATAACATCCTCATAGGTAAGCTCAGGAGGTGTGGGTAAGATGAGTGGGCAATGTGGTGGACCGAGAGCTGCCTGGATAGCAGAGCTCAGAGGGCTGTGCTCAGCGGTGCAGTCTAGTTGGAGGCCTGTAGCTAGTGGTGTCCTCCTCGGGTCTGTACTGGGTCCAGTCCTGTCCAACCTCATCATCAGTGACCTGGCTGAAGGGAAGTTTGCTGATGTCACAAAGCTGGGAGGAGTGGCTGATACATCAGCAGGCTGTGCTGCCGTTCAGAGGGACCTGGATGGGAGGAGAGGAGCCTCATGAAGGTCAACAAAGGCAAGCGCAGGGTCTTGCACCTAGCAAGGCATAACCCCAAGCACCAGTACAGGTTGGGGCCTGACCTGCTGAAGAGCAGCTCTGCAGAGAGGGATCTGGGAAACATGGTGGACAACAAATTAACCATGAGCCAGCAATGTGCCCTTGTGGCCAAGAAGGCCAAAAGTATCCTGGGCTGCATTCGTAAGAGTGTTTCCAGCAGGTCAACAGGGAGGGGATCCTCCCCCTCTGCTCAGCCCTGGTGAGGCCACACCTGGAGTATTGTGTCCAGTTCTGGGCTCACCAGTGCAAGAGGGACATGGAACTACTGGAGGGAGTCCAGAGGAGGGCTATAAAGATGACTAGGGGATTGAAGCATCTCTCATACGAGGAAAGGCTGCGAGACCAGGGCCGGTTTAGCCTGGAGAGGAGAAGACTGAGTGGGTATCATATCAAAGTATGTAAATATCTTAAGAGAGGGTATCAAGAGGATGGGGCCAGACTCTTTTCAGTGGTGCTCAGTGACAGAATAGGAGGCAGCGAGCACAAACTGAAACACAGGATGTTTCGTCTGAATATGAGGAGAAACTTCTTTACTGTGGGCATGACAGAGCACTGGAACAGGTTGCCCAGAGAGGTTGTGGAGTGTCCTTCTCTGGAGATATTCAAAACCCGCCTGGATGCCATTCTGGGCAACATGGCCTAGGTGACCCTGCCTGAGCAGTGGCATTGGACTAGATGATCTCCAGAGGCCCCTTCCAACCTCAACCACTCTGTGACTCTAACTGTCATCCTTGGAGATATTAAAAATTCAGCCAGATAAGGTTGTGACAAACTTGATCTGACTTCAAAATGGTACTGCTTTAAGTAGGAACAGATGATCTTCCAATCTGAATTGTGAATCTGTGCTTTTTCTGTAGCTATTTGTAGTCAGCAGAAGATTTGGTATGTGAAATAATGTTGAGTCATCCCATTGTTTTTTTACCTCAATATTTGCCCCATGTTTAAGATTAGGTTTAATATAAGATTAGATGTCCTCTATTCATTTTGAATATTGTTTGCTGACTTTAAATAAATAATTCATTCTTTAAATTACCTTCTATTTTATTCCCCATTTTTTGCTGTTTGTTTTTTAAATCCTTTGGTGAGGAATATGTATCTAAGAGATCACCTGAATCATATGTCGTAAGGACCTCTAATAGATTTGTGAAGTATTCATTCTTTTTACAAAAGCTCTGCTTTCTGGTGTTCCAGGTGTTTACTAACATATTCATCATTTTAATTTCTCCCAGTTTGTATGAAAAAGAAGTCAGACTTTCTAGTCTTCAGTTCCCAGATCACCTCTAGAGACATTTTAATGAATTGCTATTATATATGCCATCTCCCCTTTCTTTGTACCAAAGCAGATTTAAGTGGTCATTTACATTCCACAGTTAATAGACCAGCAATTTTATGTGTGAGCTCTTTTAAAACTATAAGTTGTTACTTCAGACTCATGGTGATTCATTACTATCCTACTGATCAATTTGTTCAAAACACTTAAGTTACGTCAATTTGAGATAATTTTTTAGACTTCCCCAGCAAAGAATGACAAATCTTGTGTTTGCTTCTATTGTGAGCAGGGGATGTTGGATTCATGGGGTGAGTGTTGATCCTGCTGAACTCAATCTGAGTTTTAATTTTAGGAATGCAGCATTCAGCATTGGTATATATCTGTTGATAAATACTGTGTGCTTTGAATGCTCAATTGTTTGCATTCAAGCTAGTTATATCTGAGTAACAGTACAGGAAAATTGAAAGCAAATCATATTAAGTTCCAAATATATTGTTCCGGGTGTGTGAGTAAAGGCCAATAACTATAAAAATACTGTTAGGTATTAAAATGTTGGATTTTGTGAGAGTGTGGAAAGTGAAAGTTACATTAGTAACCACTCAGGACTGGGATGTTTTGAATATATTCCATTCTTTAAGACCACTTAAACAGTTAAAAAACAAAGCCAGGACATTTAGTGACTGAAGTGTATATATAAGTATATATATAAAGATGGAATAATATAAGCAGAATCTAAATTAAGCCTAAATTTTGCATTGTGCCCTTTCTGCAGTTATTATCAAATAGCAAGCTGTGTAAAATACAGAAACAAGTTGATAACGTACCGGCAAATAGCCTACAAAATAAAATGAGTAATTACAGGTTGTACTTCAAAATAGAAAACAGGGTTATTTTAAAGTAATATTTGACACTGAGTATTGTAAGACCATGTAAAATAAGACATTAACCAACAAGAGGAATTCTAGTAGATCAGTTTATTATAAAAGACAAAAGAAAGAGGTTGTTTGGAAATGGGCAAGAAACATTCATATGTGCAAGAATCATACTGCAAGCAAAGGATGCAAAGGAATCAGACCTGTATAATCTGTACATCAGTCAGCATGGAGGCTAGTACAGAAGTATAAGAGCATTGATTTGAAACATCTAGGAGAAATACTAGGGTTTGTATGTGGTTTCATCTTGTCTTTCTCAATCCAGTACTTTACCATCTCCTTCCCAAACTGCATACCATTAGCACTTCTGTATTCTAATCTCTCCCTTGCTGCTTAAAATTATCACTCCTTTATTTCAAATATGGCTTCTTATCCTCTGCTCCACTAATTGGCTTTATTACCCTCGACCCCTTCTTGCCTCCACTGCAGGCAGCTTGACATTTTTTCATCAACTAATCCCCACTTTTCACACTCTCCCCCCACCCCCTCGCCCCCCCACATTTGCTTCACTTTCCTCTTCTGGTGTATTCAGAGCTGCAGAGAGCTTTTCAGCAGATATTCAAACCCCTGGAGAAATTCAAAGAGATCGAAACACAGCACAAGAGCTAGGGGTGTTTTCTTCTGGGCTGCCAAAAGCATAAGGTAACATCCAGAATGAGGTCACTGTACCGTGATCTCATTTTGAATCGGATTTGCTGATGGGGCATAGGAAGCCTGGTAGGGAGAGCATATTGTTTTGCTAGTTAGTATTACATCAACAGACTGTGAAAATACATAGGCATTTACTTTCACTTCCTGATTTATAAATTTGTGTGTTAAGAATATAAAAATTATGAGGAGATAATAAAGCTTAAACTAGGCATGGAGTGGATGTGCCAAGTGTAGCAGGTACGTACAGAGTTGCCTGAACAAAATGAAACATTTGAGAACATTATTTTACAGGATAATTGTAGATGCCTGCAAAGAATACAAATGATTTTGGTGCTGTGGAAAAAAAAATAGAATTGGCAAGAGTGGGCATGGCATGAGCGGGTACTTCAGACACTTCCCTGTGTAAGGTGCTGCCAATAGGCTGTTTAGGAAGAATGCAGCAGTCTAGTATTCTAGTACTCGCTCTGATTTTTTTTTTTTTTTTGCCACCTCTTACCAAATCAATATATATTTATTCCTATGAAAAAGACATTTTATGCCCTGAGAAGCCTGCACAATGTCAAAAATAAAATATAATAATAAAATTAAAAAGGAAAAAAAGATACACTGGAAGGCCATACCTGGTATCAATTAAAACTTTTCTCTTTGAAAATGACACCACTTATGCCTCACCATTGGTAGCATTTTGACATAAGGAAACTGGCAGGACTTTGCCATGATTTGAATAAGTTAAATAGCTGGTGCATTAACATTGAAACTGGTACAAAAACATGAGGCAGACCAGGAAATAAAACACATGTAGGAGCAACAGAAGAAATAGCAGGGTGTGATGAACTTCACTGGTAAACTGACTAACTAGTGAGTGGGAAGAATTAAAAGTCAGAGAGAGAGGAATAAACCTGACTGTCAGGAGAGACAACACGCTGCAGAGCTCTGGAGAAAGAGCAATATTTGCAATGTACCTTTCAGATTGTCTGAGTGATCCTCAGCTTCAGTGTGCGCAGAGCTAAACCCTGACAGAGGCAAAGTACTTGACAATAAGAATATTTGCTCTTGTGATTAAATATTATCATCGTAAACACAGGGGAAGCAGCAGAGTTAAGGTTAACTTTTTGGATTTTTTTTTTCAAAACCATTTTTGCAAATCTTGTGCCATTATTTTTGGAATGAATAATCTCTGTTGACTGCATGGGTTGTATGCCCACCAAATGTTGCAACGTGTATGTCAGCAACTCAATTTAAACAGCTAATCATTAATTTTTATTTTTATTATATTAGGAGGGTTTATTATATATGCATTTTAAACTGTCTTTCTGTGTCATACATCAGCTTTCAATCTTAAAAAAGATAGCTCATGAAAATTTTTGTTTGTGAATAAGAGCTAGTGCCGTTGCTGTAAAGAAAACTACTCAGTATAGCAATGCAGGCTGAAAAAAAAAAAAAAGTCCAACAAAAATACTTTCTGCCTGAAATCAATAATAAAATAAGTTCATTTCGTACAAACACGCATCTAAAGCTTTCATGACAGTCTAAAAAAATGTAAAAATGCCTGCAGAGGATATGAGTTTATTGAATTTTCTTACTTTTCTGTTTCATAGACTCCATCCTAACCAGATGGTATAATCTGATTGTATCAACCTAGAAGTATATAGGATTTTATTTTAATGTTAAAAAGGTCAGTGGCTTTGGAACTTAAATTCTTTCTGTCTTCTATACTGCACTAGAATCTCAACAGTGAAGTATTACCAGATAACTTTAATAAAAAGAAGCTGAATTTTATAAACTAAAATTTACTTATTCATTTCCAATATATACAGTTAAATTCTTTAGATGAATGCTACCTAAGTATATGGCAAAGCAATATATACTTTATTGAATAATGAGTGAAATTTATATTAATATAGTTGATATAGCCATAAGATTTCTTTCAGAGTATTTTTGCTGTATAACTGTTATTGAATATTACATCTTTTTATCACTTCAGATGCTATTCGAACATTTTAGTGCTTTAAACTAGCACTGGAAATATTTTACTCTTCCCAAAGATATGTTCTGTTTTCTTCTCCATTGAACCATTTTTGGTATGGGATTTGAGTTAGATCTTAAAATTTGGTGACAGGTGTACCATTTGCTGAGCTTTGCCAGTGTCTTCAGGTGGTCTGCAGTATAGATTCCTTCTGAAAGATTTTTTTAGACTTTTATGATCCTTCTTGAAGTCTGGATCACATTAGACATAAAGGCTTAGGCATTTTCAGCACCATGGAAGAAGTTTGCAATCATTTTCTATAATACAAACGGGCTTATTTAGCACTCCTGTTATGGAAAAGACTCTACAATAATAATGCTACTATTATAATACCATTTCTGTAATAATAGCACTTCTGTTATAAAACACCATTATTATAGAAATGCTATTATAAGACAAGCTCTGTTATTTAGAATTGCTTCTGCAATAAAAGTACTAAAAAAGTCTGCTTGTATTACAGAAAATTATTGCAAATTTTTCTTGCCTGGCAGTGAAATTTTTCATTCTGAATCTTGTCTGTCGCTGCTGGAAAGTCATTCTCATATGTACTCTGAAGCCTATGTGAGTTACTCAATATTGTGTATTTAAAATAGGGAATTACTGAAAAGGCAAATGGAAAAAAGACCAATCTTCATTTATCCGATTTCCCATGTTCCTAATTTGTCATTCACTTTTTGTCATAGACCATAGCTCTTATTTAGAAAGTGTATGCAGGCCTGTAGTGCACTTCTTACTGTTGTGTGTAAGGTAGGGGAGGGGGAAGGAATTAAAAGATACTGAGAAAGGAAACAAGCCCCCCCCCCCTTTTTTTTTTCCATCCTCTGTTCATTTCTCTAAGTTTGAGTACAGTTCACAAGAAAATGCTTCCAGTGCCTCCATTTGACTTTGTATTCTATTCTAATGCTCATAACATTCGATAAGAATGAAATTCAGTCCACTGAGAAAAACCTCGATTAAACCCTTTGAACCACTTAAGCTATTAGGTTCAGATCTTCTTAATCAGCACTCAACCCAAGTACCAGCCTGCTCTGATTATCACCCCACTACCCACCGCAAGTTCACAGCTCCGAGTCTATCCTCCAGAGCCATAATGAGTAGCTGTCTTTTGGGAGAAGACAGAACCATGCAAATGTAAATTTTCTAGTTCTGCTCCCAAATCACCCATGTCCTGTGTTTTCTTTTAAAATGTTTCTTTTTTGCAGCTGTAGGTGTTATATTGCTCTCTCCACTCCTACACTGCCTACCCACCAGTGCTCACACACACACAGCAGAATTTCTCATTGGTAAAGGACTATGAAAAAGAAGTGGATTTATTTCTGAGCATAATCCTTGGGAGCTCTTTGCATAATGGGTTAATTTTAGTGTAAATTACCTAGAACTGAAAAGATTTTACTTTGGAAAAGTTTGAGTCATAAAGTAAACTTTGTGGCAGGGACACAAAATAGCTTGTTCCCACAAGGTCCTTTCAGATGTTCACATCCTCCCCAACATGAAGAATTTCGCTTTGCAATGCCCTTGCAATACTTTAATTACATTACTTATGTCTTTTCTCCTTGACAAAGACCATCTAGTAAGAAAATATTCAGCTTGAAGTATATAGTATATGGACCGCATAGATTTTTTTTTTTTCCAGCAGAATGTCCAGCTTCTAGATTTTTGATTTTTGTCATATCTAGTTTTTGCCAAAAGCAACAAATCTGGAAACCTCAGTCCTAAGATTCATCTTCATCCTTCCCTGCCAGCGTAAGCAGTGTAGCAAGAAAGTCTATTTATGATATAATGAATATGATAGAAGAATATGTATTCTTCTAGGCATATTTCCATTGAAATTGTGCTTTTAAAAAATACAAAAACCAGCCATACAAAACCAGCCTTGACTTTTGTCTTGCAGTTTTCAGAGTGTCCTGTTGGCCTGCATTTAGAGCCATTAAAAATGACTACTATATGACTGTTATTTGGATATAACTTTTCCAGTAGCACAAGGGGAATATTAAATCTTTCTCATTTAAAATTTCTCCTCACTCTCCTTGTCTTCACTTTTTTTTTTTTTTTAATAGTAGCATGAATGGCCTCAGTCTAGAATTTTCTTTTTAAAGCATGTTTTTAATCAATTTTGCTATTATTTAGTGGGGAAAAAAGAGCTATTGGGTTTTGATGCTGTTTTGCACTCCTGTAAATTGATAAAGGCTTTGTTTTTACACTGCTAACTACATTATTCAGTCCATAGAGTCAATTAGTGCCTTTGGGTACCATATTTTCTTGAAAACAGCATACACTTTTGTGCTTATTTGTATCTCCTAATGCTTAAGTGCTTGTATTATCTTTTGTGTGTTATTTTTCAGTTGATAGTTACCAGTACTTATATTGGGTAACATCTGCTGTTTTGGTTCTTCATTGCAATAGCTCCCTTAAGACTTTCAGTACAAAAAGTCATTTTATTGTTAACAGCTACAGTACCACAAAGAGAATCTTATGGTACCAGTGGAATGGTACTTTGTTTCTTTGGCAGATCAAAGTAAAAGGCTGTTGACAATTAGTAATTTGCTTGAAATGTAGATTTTTTTTGTGTGTGTGAGTGAAATGACTTTTTTTAAAAGGCAGAATATGCCTGATAGTTTCAGCTGAAAAAAATCTTTGAGCAGGTAAAAAAATCAGATACTTATTTTTGAAAAAATTAAAACAAAAATGTTCTCAAGAATGCAATAGCAATAATACCACTTTTAATATTAAAAAATTAAGCATTTGTATGTTCTGTTTCAAGTATACATTCTTCATTCAAAATGATGCTTAAACAAAGGAGCTAAATAACCCAAAGCAAAATACATTTTTTTCTGGTCTGAACAAAGTGTGAATATTTCAAGTTTTCTGTTGTACTCGGAAAAAAAAAAAAAAGAAAGAAAGATTGATTGGTCAAAACAAGATGAGCTTTTCCATCGTTATTTGTTTATCCATCAATTCCAAAAAAGAAAAAGATATATATTTTTTTCAATGACTACATGTAATGAAGCCTTTAACATTATAGCTATGCCTCTATAGTTCTCAAGTATGCAAATGAAATACTGTTTTTTTGCTTTCATCCTTCATTCCTGTTCCAAGTTATTTTGAATACTGGATGTTTTTGATAGGTTTATGTATAATTTCATACCTGTCCAGTTTATCCTTTAGCTTCACTCAGTGTACTGAGCATACCCAGTATAATCAGATAATGAAGAAGCCATAATAATATCCATGATTATCAGAGAAAATTTATTTTACAAAGAAATTCATATATACAAATATGTGAATGTAATTAGCTTCATACATAATGCTTTGGATTATAGCATTATTTTTATGATCTAGAGAGAACAATTAAGCTGCATGACCTTTTGTATTTGGCTTCTTTTTAATACTGATGCTAGGATCATTTTGCAACTCAGCTGTCTCTTGGGCATGTAGGGTAGGTGTTTTCCATAGCATTCGTAATTCACTACTTGCTACAAGCCCCAGCGGAGTCCAGTAGATAGAAAGAATCAACTTTGTGTTCAAATATTTGTAGTGAGAAATAAAATGGTATGAGACAACTTCTATTTCTGGATCACCAAAAAGTTGAGGCATTTCTGTGCTGAAGACTGCACTCTTTCAAGTCCAGCCTGAGTGGTTGAGAGAGGTTTCTTTTCAGCAGAGCTTGATTCTAAAAGTGCCAAATTAAGCTGGTCAGTGATTATGCTTCCTCAAGGTTTAACTTCTTTTTATGATGAACTTGGCAGTCAGATGTGTGACGTATTTCCAGGACCTCTGTGTTCCCATGAATGTATTCACAGTCCTCTTTAAGAAACAAAGCAGATATCTCTGATCTAAATGTCATGAAAATTCAGTAATACAGCTTTAGGTTCTCTGCTAAATTAGATCTCATAGGTATGTTCAAAGCATAAACATGAAGAGGAAGCAACCATTGACTGCTTTCACTTAAAAGAATTGTAGTAGTAGTGTTGCTATCCACCTTTTTCATAACAGCCTAGTGACTTGAACTTGTGCATGTGAACTAGAAAGCTTGTTTTTTTGCCCTTCTCTGCTGACGGATTCCAAACTGAAGCATTTTACCTCAAAGGAGAGTGTCCTACTTAACAGGCTACTTGGTAGGTTGGTTGACATCACTCTTCACTCTTACACAGCATTTTAATTTTGGGCATAATAGTGCACTAACATGGTCATGGGGCTTCTGGACCAAGGTTGTCTACTGCCTTTCCCATTTGGTCTTGTTGTTAAGCAACTAAGTAAACCAAAAGCTTAACATAAATGTTTTCTCAGCCCACTTATCTTTATCTGACACCCTCATTTTTTGTCCAGGTAGGTGTTCGAAGTGAGAAGAAATATGGAGGATCTAAAAAAAAAAAAAAAAGGCATCCCTTTAAAGAGAAAGTTACTTGAGGAAACCAAGTAGACATGGACAACTTTGGTAGATAACAGAAAATATTTGACCTGCATGTGTTACATCAGAAGGAAACTGTGCCTTTTCTAAGCGTAAGTGCAAGTGATGATGGAATTTCCAGTGAGGAGCAGCTGTCCAGGATTCAGCCTCATCTACCATCTCAAAACAAATTTTACCTGGGTTCTGTAGCCCAACACGTAGCTTAAAAGTGGGACTGTTATGGAGCTAGCCTTGAAACATGTAGATGCAAAAAGGAGCAAAATCAAGCGAGCTAGAAAGAGAACAAGCAGGTAGCAGACTTGATAACCGTGACACAGGACAATTTTGTTAATAAATCTGCCTATTCCCTATATCATTCCTATCATTCTGTTTGATCCACAGCATGATTGATAGGTAAGAGCAGCCTCTTATCTACTGGTCTGCACATGAGGCGTTGTATGGTCATTTGCTGTGGTCAGGGTACAGCTGTATTTCTTTGGCTCATAAAGAAACGGCAAAGGAGAGAACTGTGCTGACTTGCTTACTTTTCCGACAGGGAGGTAGATTTTGGCTAGGCATGGTTAACTCTTATGAAATACTGCTTTTGTGGAGGTGACAGAAACTGAAGGGAATAGGCAGACATAATGAGGCTTAAATTAAATATGCTTATGTTCTTTGGATCCAGATTGTTCTGCAATAAATTTTTAAAGATGATCACATTGGTAAACACATAGTTCACTGCAAATTGTTTCAAGTCCTCCCTGGTAAAGTGTGGTCCAGTGCTAAGCACTGTGTCAGATACTCTTTGTCTAGCAAAAATGCATTTTCATAATCGCATGTTTAACTGCAGTACATTCTAATAATGCTATCTCAGGAAAATTTAAATAATAGTCTAGAATTAATATATACATGTTCCTAGTCAGTTTAAGTAAATTGAGTACTACTACTTTACTCCAGGGGACAATTTATTCTGTTCCACCATATAGGTCTCTTTTGTCTGACATAGCCTGCATTTCTGCATATGTGACAAAGCCTAAATGAATTCTCCAATGGTCCTATCCAGGAGCAGTATCAAACATCTCTAGCCTGTCTAGATTTTTCAGTTCTTTGACTTTCATTTTAGGTATCCTTTGTAAGATACTTTTTTAGTAACATTGTCAACTTGCCATTCTGATAATTTTAAATCCCTTGCATGAATTCAAATTCGTGCTTTGATTTTCTTTTAGGGATTGAAATGTGCTGTCCAGCTAGTCTGCACTACTAATGATGATCTTTTTGGATTGTCATTCAGAACTGCTGCAATCCAAAAAAAAAAAAAAAAAGAAACACCAACTTTTTGTGTAATGGGACGATATTTAAAAGTCATAGTAACTGCTGTATTTTCAGGGTGGTGCTTGCTTAGCTGATTTTGGGTCTGTGCTAGTGTGCTAGGTTGTTTACAGTTGATACTGGTCTTCTATAAATAAAGACATGAATCTTTTTGTGCTAAAGCAATTTCTCTTTTAGCAATGGCTGTAATGAATAAAGCACTGATCTACAATGTCGATCATACTGCTTTATAAGAATTTTGCCAGGTCATTCCTTTGGACTATTTGTAAACAACTTATTTTTTGCATTTGATAGTGTATTTCCTCAGGTGTCCATTTTTCCACTTCGGTGAGTTTAAATTTTGGTTCAAAACATGGCCAGTAGTGAATTTCCTGGCTATTGCAAGTCATTCTTGTTTAACTTTATGTACTCTTGGGGTAGACATTTAGCTATTGCATATTGTTAAATTTAAAGGAAAAGCACCATCTTCTGTTTTTCTGAAGATTGCTTGCCACACGTTCTTTTAGCTGATCTGGTTCTTTCTGCCTAAGTGGAACGTTTTTGCCTGAATTGTGGAGCTGTTGTGTTGTAGCTGATGCCTGTTCTAGAGAACTTCTCAATACCCAAGAAGTCTTCAAACTTTTCTGTGTTTGTTTTGATTCCTTGACCCTTTAATAATATCACACTTTTGATGTAGACAAGGCTTTGCACCTGCAAATTACCGCTGCAAATTTTTCTTTAGCAGTTTGCTATCTACCTACACCTCTTGTTTTGCATACATCTTTAATTGAATTTTGCTACCTTTTACTTTTCTTTTAAATGCAAGTAACACTGTATGTGACATCCCACTGGCTCAGTGCTCCAACGCCGAGCTTAAAGTTAATAAATGTCCCATTTACTTTCAGGTTGACAGTCTATTTATCTTCTGTTGAAATGATGGACAATACTGCTGTGAAAAATTCATCCAGGGAAGTCATGCTATACGTACCCTCTTTGCCTGTGCTGTGCATACTTGGTTGGGAGCTGCAAACTTTTGTGCACTGATATGAACCACTGCATGTCTTTCATCTTTCATCTGGCAGATATTGTGCTATTTTTCATAGTCTGTTTTACTCTGTGGTCTCTTCCGAAGTGGCTTTGATTTTGTGCCATTATGCTTTAGGTATCTTTTCTGTAGTCTAAAATTTCATTCTTATTCATAATATTGACCATATCCATAAGGGTTATTCTTAAGGAGATGATTGCTGCTGCTTGGAAATTATGTTTACAATATTGTGTTAATTCTGGTCTCCCAGTTGTATATATTGCTATGTATATCCTTGTAAACTAAACTGGGCTGGGTCTTGGGCCAGAAAGCTCCTATGATAATTCTTGCTGTTAAATTATGAGCATGGTCTCTGTTTTGTACCATCTGCAGAAGAGTCAAGGTCTCTTGTTGAGAGAGACCATAGGTTCACTGTAGCACTGAGTCAAGGTCTGTTCTTAATTGGCAGTCTGTATGTGGCCAGTCTGGTTTTGGAGATAAAATAGAGAAGCTGCATGGATGCAAGTCACATGGTGCAAGTTGACTATGGGGCTGGAAAGGATCCCTGGTCAGCTGTAATTCCTGGCCTAAAAATAGCCTTTGAATTCCTTTTTCCTCCTGTCTTTCCCTTTCTAGATTTTAATAACAATCTAGTCTTTGTCAGGAACATGATTAGTCAAGATTGACAACATTTGAATAACAAACAAGTTTGTTTGGAAAACAAACTCTTTACATTTTCTTTAGGTATCCTTAGATTTACTCTATCTTCCTCAGAAAAGACAGTACTTGCATTTTTACTATGTAGTTTCATTGTTACCGTCTTTTATCTGAGCTAGCTGAAAATTACTGAGCATATGAAATGCATTAAAATCTGCTGTTGTCAGTAATAGTGTTATTTTCTGATGATCTTCTTTGACATGGATGATTGACGTTGCTTGCAAATGAAGAGTGAGACAATTTGATTCTCTTTCCTTATTGTTTTGATTTAGTGACCTGTCAAAAACTGGACCTTCTTGACATACTTTTAACTTAGTAATAACTATTCTTTTCTCTAGAACTATTTCAAATGGTGTATCTCATATCCTTAGTTCTTTACTTCTGTGTTCTTCCGCTAGCATTTACTCTTTTTTGCAGTTTCTGTTTACAATAGGGTACTCAACAAGGTTCTCCAAGCACTGAGAATTATAATATTCAGTTATTAGTTACAAATAGTCTGCACAACAGAGCAGCCATTCTCCAGATTTTTTCTTCCCAAAGTTTTGAACCAAAAGTACAGTTCCTAAATAATACAACCTATCTGAAATGTACTTTCTGTGTGGGGTTGTATCTCAATAGGTGTATGATAAAATAATGAGAAGTGGACTAATTTGCATTAAGTCATGTTCCAGTTTGGGAAGGCTGGGAAAAAAACATAGAAACTTGCTGCATCACTGCACCTAAACTATAAGCAGATCATGAGTTTTAACTCCTTACAAAATAAAATAGAAAAAAAATAGATTCATCAGAGACATTTCTTACACAAGTTCCCTCTCATCAGTTGCATTTGAGAAGTGAAATGATGTACTAATCCAAAATCTGCTTTAATTTGAAAAACTGTAAAAACTGAATACTTATGTCTTCAATACAGATGTTCCTAGGTTAGGAGCATCACATTCCCAAGTTCACTGTATTGTCAACACAGAGAGATAGACATTTTCTGAGGGGAGTAATTTTAAGTATGGTGGCTAACCAAACCATTTTGCTTCACCATCCATAACCAAGCTGAGTATTATGCAACCCTAGCAGAGCTTGCTATCAGTAAGAAAGAAAGACTTTATCAAATCCAGCCTTCCCAAGCCTATCTAATTCCAAGAAGCAAAGGAAGCACAAGAAAGAAGATTCTACAGACTCATCTATTTCCTTGGCATTTCCTTTGGGACTGGGCTTAGTTTTAGACAGTTAGATGTCAAGATCTCCTAGTCATTGGTATGCTGGATAAACACTTTTTTGAGTTCCACATAGGCGTTTCATTCTATATTGATTTCATTTTGTAGACTGCAAAAATGTATTCCTTGCAGCACATATTCTACAATAATAACATATAAATAACTAAACTGTTTGCTCATCCTTTTGTGACTCATCCTTTTTGTGAGGTACTAAAGACTGAGTGAGGCTAATGTTAATGCTTATTCTGTCCATGAGTTTCTTACAGCTCCTCCCGTACTCCTGTAGGTTTATGTTGTATCATTGCCTACTCTGTCAGTTTCCTGGATGTTTTGACTCATCTGTGTGAAGGACGACTTGTCAAAAAAAAAACCCAAACCAAACCAAACCAAGCCAAACCAAACCACCACCAACAACAAACAAAAAACAAAACAAAAAACAAAACAAACAAAAAACAAAGTAGCAACCCCCCCCTCCTTCCAAAACATATATTATGGCGGAGGCCTCAAGAAACACATTAGAATACAATTGTTATTGACGCATGAAGTAAAGATGTGTGACCATAATTTCACATCCCTGGAGAGGGATGGTCAGTTCAACGAAGTATGAAAGATATGGGTGATTCATCACTCCTTGCCATTGTGCATGTATTTTTATCAAGCCAAATAACATGATACTGCTATTTAGGAGCAAAAGTTAGGACATGTAGTTGCTAAGAGTTTGATATATGGTAATTGCTATGTGATTTATCAATAATTCTAAATATTTTATTGTTTTTCATCTCTTTTTTACTACAAATGATGTATTGTGAAGTAACAAAAGTAGGTTAGCCGGTTACTTTGTTCAATAATAAATTTCCTTTCTGGGTTTTCTTTCATGGACAGTTGATTTTCCAGTAACATAAATGGATGTTTGAACTTTTTATTGATAGCTAAATTATTGTACACTTAGTGATCCTGTTATTTTTGCCAATGCTGCAGCAACATCTGGTGGTATGGTGAAAGCTGATCAAGTGAGGGTTTCCTGTCTTCTGAATTTTGATAAGCTTTTATATCACCATGGGGCATCTCAGGAATGCACTCTGCGGAGAGTTATGCAAAAGTTGTTCATTTTGCACCTGCTGCTCTACTATAGTCTGAAGTCACGTCATAGTAAATATATTTTTGCTACTTTTTTCTTTTTTTTGAAACAGTGCTTGTATTTAGAGACGTTAACAGATATGGTTTGATAAGCTATGGATAGCCCTGAGCCCTTTTCTCCCCCAATGAACACACCATGTAATTTTTATGCAGTTTGTACTCGTATTACGAAGACACTCTACAGAAAAACAATTATGCTGACATACCTGAGTTCTCTTCCTTGACATTTTACAGAAGCATACCAATTTTTTTTTCAGGTTGCAAGTGACTTCAGAGACCACTGTGGCTCATCCTTTATGGTTACTTAGGTTGAAAATGATTATACATGATTGCATCCCAAAATTGCTTAATGTTTGAGAGGTTATGATAGATCTTCTATATTATTTAAACATTTTTCTAGCTTCCTCTCTACTGGGAAAGCTAGAAAATTATTTGATATTATTTAAAGATCTTAAAATGAAGAGTCCAGACCAGTAATGATTTTGGAGATATCTATTTCTTTAACTCAAATCTCATTTGATTAAAATATTTGTATATATGAATAAGATAGTAAATAGAATACTGTGAGTGAATCAGACAATCTTCAAATCTTAATGAAATATGTTTTCATGATGAATTCTTATTAAAAATTCAGGTTTACTTATTGTCAGGAAGATTCACACATAAAATATAGTTTGAAGTCATTACATACTGTCTCCAGTATTTACACCAACAAAATTCACTGATTTTAGTGGAATTACACCTGATTTATGCTGGTGTAATTTAAACTGGAGTAAGTCTCATAGAATCCCAGTAGTAAAAAAAAATGAGACATTAAATTACATGTAGTAATTAGAAGAATAAATGAAAATGTTTTTTACATGTTGTCAACACACTGAGCATACTCAAGGTCTATAACATTTTCAAGGAGGTAATTCAAAAGAGCCACTAAAAGATAATGTCTACCTCCTAACTCTGCTTGATTACAGAGGACTTGCATATAAAAGAACTTTTAGAAGTCTGAAAGAAGTCAACCACAGGTGTTAGATGAAGAGGAGACATACACACCACCTATCTTGGGTTGCAGTTCTGCGAACAGCTGAACAAAGCTAAAAGCTTTCAATGGCAGGTTTCTGCTTTCTTCACTTCCACTGCCCTCACAAATGGCCAGGTGACTCCTGCCTCCTTTTGGCATTGAAAGCACTGGTTCTTGCTGGATTTTTAATTCAGGATATTCAATTTACTAAGTATAAAGAAAACCATCAGTTTTTTTTTTGTTTTTTTTTTGTTTTTTTTTACTCCTTTTTCATTGCCTTTTTTGGTTGCCTTTGTCTTAGTGACTTGAAACTCACCTCCTAAAGGTCTTCTGGTAAGTTGTTCAGTGGTACCTTGTTTTTGCACAAAGATGCTTTCCCCTTTCTGCAGGAGCTGGCACTGGAGTACATTGCCTTATACAGAACAACTTAGTTTGCTGTCTGCCTGTGAAGTAAAAGCTCTTGCTGAGTTTTGGCTGGTAGTAACTTGCTGCGCTCTAGTGATGAGTAGCTATCAGCAAAATTGAGGAGCTTCTGGTTTAGAAGAATGATATAACTGATCAGCTGACTTGCCTCTCTGTATGGCATTTGCACCTTACTCCTTGGCCATGCATCTGTACCACCTTCTTCTTGCCTTGGTAGGGCTGCAAGCCTACTACTAATTTCTCACCCTTCTCCCCACCCAAGCCCTTCATAAAATGAAAGTGTTAAAACTAATGAGCATGTGGGGGCATTGTGCTTCCTGATATTGTTATTTCTAAAAGCCTGGTGCCGGTACCTGAGCTGGCTCTTGCAGACTGACAGAGTTTCTTTGTGTGGACTCCGTGATGCATCTCATTTGTGTGGTCCTTTGCTTCAGAATAAGGCACACAAGGAGAACCATGAGATATTGTGTGGCTTCACTGTGTTCAGTAGCTTTAGGTTGAAGAGCCAAGTAGCAGCAAGATTTTTATACCTGGGTAAGGGAATTACGAGAACCATAGAAGCTGAAAGGTTTTTAACACTGCACAATGACATAATTTATTATGTATTCATGTGATGCTACTTTGTTGTGCTTTATTTTTTACAGGTTTTAGCACTTCATGACATGTACGAGTATTCTTGATACCTTCTATGACATAAAGTGTATTATTTATTAAAATTATGAGGATAGTGGTTACAGAGGTACAGAGATTCAAGAACTTGAAATTCTAATCCTGTCTGTGGTGTACACTCAGTGTATGACCTTGGACAAGTTATTCTCTGTATGCCTTGGTTTTTCTTTCTGAAAAAATGTAGCAATTGTAGCAGAAATATCATGCTTTTTAGTATTGCAAAAATGTTTATATTTTCTCTGAGGATATTAAGAATAGTCATAATAATAACATCAATTAATTATCAAACTAGGAAATGAATACCACTTTCAGACTTTCAAGGAAATTCATATGAACAAAAGGCACACAGAAATGGCTTACAGAACTGCATTCATTGTCACTAATTTACTTTGGACAAAGAACTGTACTTTGTTCCCATTTCTTGGAGTCATCAAAGGGGCATTAACTATTAGCTAGCATACAAAATACAGATGCTTTACTAGAAACCCTGAGATACCCTGAGATGTTCCTAGTAATAGACTATTGTAAGGAGAACAAAGCTTTTCCTTCTCTAGATTCTCCTTTAAATACTAGTTGTACAGAGTAACACAATACTGAGAGAAGGGGATTCAAAATTTAATAGGAACACTGGTTTATAATTAATACAATATCAGTATAACTTGATATAGAGTAAGTTGACATGCTTTCTTAAATATCCTTTGGACATTACAAAATTAATTTGTTGTAGTATTTGCCACTGTACTTTCAGTTCCACATTAGACACTTTCTTTTTACTGATTTTATCTTTATATTTCTAATGCACAGTAACTATTTCAGATTTTTCCATGGTCTGACATATTCTAACTGATCTGTCTGTAGCTGTAAAAATGAAGCATTTGTTGGGGAAAGGGAGATTGTTTCAGAACTGTTGGATGAAATGCTCCTATGGTGCTGAAGATTTACTATGCCATAATCAATGAATAATTATTCCTTTCTGATGTCAGTGGGATCTGATGAGAATAGGGTGGGTGTGATTCATTGTCCCTTTTGAGGTTGCCAACAAACTTTAGAAATATTAAGCATAATTTAATTGCTTAACATTTGAGAGGTGTCTCTAAGAGCATATTCAGGGTCTTTTGCAGACTGAGAGGAATAACAAACCAAGCATGTGGTCCAATTAACACTGGAAAGTGTATTGTAGTTGAAATTCATGGAAAGACTAGTTCCACCATTCTTTAAAAGAGTATTGTAAATATATTCATCTAGCTTTTGATGGTAAACATCTCAAAATGGAACTTCAGAGATCTTTGAGTTGGAAGAAAAATGTTTTTACTTTTAGACTTGCTTATTTTTGTACGGTATATCTTTTCTAGGCCTGTAGATACCTGTATTGGACATGAATTGAAATATCTATGATAATGATTTTCACAGAGTAAGGGAAAATTTGCTGACTTCATCCCGGGGAAAAAAAGAAAAAAAAAAAAAGTAACTTTCTTCTCTCAGTAATCAGTGGCAACACGGGGCAGTACTCTGTCTTCCTTCTTGCAGCTACTTTTTGAACCTGTTTGCAGTATTCTGTGGGCTGTGCTTTCCATGCCAAGATATGTGTCAAAAGGTATTTTCATCTGAGTTGGAGAAAGTTAGATGGTTTTCATTCATTTGTAAAAATAAAAGTTCACCAGCAAGGAACACACCTTTGTGATGAAGATTTTCATCTCTAAAACATAAATTCAGGTTGCAGCGTGAGCTTAGCTAGGAAGACAAAAATAAAACAACAAGTGAACAAACAAACAAACCTTGCAATAAATCGAGGTCCAGACCCAAAAAAGGAGTTAGTGGGAGTTTAGATAACCAAGTCTAAAACTGAAAACCTATAGTTAGCTGCCATCTAACCATGGGGTTAAGTAGGAAGATGTGGGCTTCTTGTTAATTCAAAATTCCTTTGGTGTATAGAATTGCACTTGTGAGGTTTTCCAGGACCATACTGATCTTGGTCATGTTGAATAGGTGGGAGTCTACACCAGGTGCAAGCCAGATGACATACGGAAACAAATTGCTTTTACTGTGTAATTCTAAGCAACTCAGCAATGCTGGCATGTGCCTCGCACATGCAACTGCAGTAAACTCCTATTAAAAAGTGGCTATTGACTTAGTACCAGACTCCTAAAGTAAGTCAACAGTAGAATGATTTACTCTTTTATAGAATGATCATGTTTAAAGATTGTTCTTTAACATCTTAAAACTTGGGTACAATTCCTTCCCATAGCTGAGGAGGTTGAAATCTGCATTGTTCATAACATGTCTTGCACTGTCAGCTGCAAGACTGTTCTGGTTGGAAGTCATGGTCCCCAGTCTTGCTGTGGAAATTCTGTCACTGTTTAAAAAAGAAATTGAGACTCATTACTTCAGAGGGAGACACCATATGTCTGAGCAGAGAGAGCACACTAAGAAAGTTCAAGGTTCTGGTACACCCCTGCTTCAGTAACTGAAGTACACATATCCAGAAAGTGTTGTAGTACAATGTACCCGTACTACTTACCCACGAATTATTTAACTTGCAGCTTTTTACTACAGTTCTTTCTTGACTTGCATAATCCGTGGTCTTTCATGAGCAGAGATTATTAATGATTTTGAATGTAGGCCAACAGTATGCAAGTTTTTAGATATTGCTGGTTATGGACTGTGACTTTCTAGTATGAATATAGCAAATTAATTTTGTTTCACAATGATTATTTTACTCTATTTTAATACGCTGTGTCAATTCATAGTATTTTATTTGCTTAATGGAACATATTGTTTATTTTTTTTACAGTACTATATATGCACTGTATATTTTTGCATAGTGGCTACTTTTCTTTTTCCTCTTGTTGGCTCTAATAATTACATATGTCAGTCTTGATCCTACACTAGTTTGCTGCTTGTTACTTATCTGCAAGGGAAGGAGTGAGGGATGGTTGTCACTTGCTTGTGGACATGACTTAAGTAAATGCAATAAGATCTTACAGAAATATTTGTAAAGCCTAAATATTGCATTGTTTACTAGTTTTACAATCAGCTTTCTTAGTTTAAATGCTCTTTTCTGTTTACATTCATAAAAGAGAACGAGAAGTGATAATTAGTAAAGAAAGATTTAATAAGAGGGGAAATACAAGATCAGAATCACCTTCAATAAATAGGAGATAGTTTTCCTCCTTCACCTTAAAAGAATTTTCCAAATAGATTACCTTCTGAAGGAAGGAAGCACCCTGCATCAAGATGTGTTGTTGAGAAATGAAGAGATGGAGGAAATTAAATCTGTAGACTGCAAGTCACTGAAATCCTTGAATGCAGTGTTAATGCCCCTCTCTCTTCTCTGAACACCTTGCCTCCTACAAAATATTCTTACTAAATCAGTGTTACCTGGGAAGCTGTGGCTTGTAGGAAATGGCCAGCTAACAGAAGGCAATAATTTGGTGCCACAAATTTGAAAGTATTCAGGTTGCAAAAATCTCTCTTGTGAAATGTCTATGAAGACTACTACAATGCCATCAGAAATGCTGTAGTGTCTTAAGAGATAAAAGTTCCTTCTAGAGTCCACAGGAAAGGAGACCTGACTGATTTGGAGTAGGATTTTGAGATGAGCAGGCAGTGAGCATCAAACCATTCATAATATCAGATTTTTTTTTTTTCATATATACATAACTGTGTTAAATGACTGATTTATATCAGGTCACAAGAAAAACCATAGTTCCACACAAGTGCCAGACACTAAATTATGCCAAGCCATCCAAAAAAATTATTGTTTGATAAATACAGCAAACTTGCACGGTCTGTGAGGAGAGTTTATATAGTTTTAAGTAGTAATGCAAGGATACAGTACTTCCCTCCTCTGTTTCAGACTTGTCAAAATGGCTATCACTGATGACAGCTTGACATGATGTTAGTTATTTTAAGTGTCAGATGAGAGTGCCTGATGCCATGGTAGTGCAATGCTCACATTTGTTGGAAAATTAGATGGTGATTTAAAAAAAAAAAAAAAGGCCAAAAAACCCCAACAGCCCAGCTGCTCTGACTGCCTAGGTTTGTTTTATTTTCTGTGCTGGGTGTGTAATTTGAGCGAGCAGTAGTGAACATGCCTGAGGTGTTAAGAGAATGATGCGTTTTCTGTAGGCATGAATACTCTTAAATAAAACAGGAACACCTTCCTGTCATTTGTTGTCTTCCAGAAAGATTTTTTAAAAGGAAACGGAAGCCAATTAGCCCGGAAGTTTAACCTCTTTTAGCTTAGCTTCTTTTATGAGAGCTTTTTAACCTTTTAAATAAATCATTTTCTTTCTTTTCTCTCCTCCCCTTTGAATCAGCTACTAGCGTTTCTCATGCTGGGCCCAAGGAGCAGGCTGCTTAAATTCAAGAATGATTTGGAGGGGATAAAGTGTACAAGATTTTGAATTCTTGCCATAAGTCTCTGGCAGACAGCCAGGAAACCTCAGAGGAATAGGGCTAATGAAGGGAGGGTAAAGGAGATCTGGAGAGTGTGGCTGGTAATGCAGTATGCACTTAATTGGGAGCAGGTATCGGTGCAAACTTGTCCATTTTAATTGGAAAGAGAATGGGGATGTTAAGGAAGATGGAGAAAAATAAGAATGCATAAAGTTTTCAAGCTGAGGAGCCAAAGGCAGGCCTGTATATGGCAGAGAAAGAACTCAATTTAGGGCAATTTGCTCTGCAAGCTGGGCTGCAATCTCCCCTGGGGATAGGGATGAGGAAGAAAATGAAACCAAAAGAGAACTTGATAAAATCACCTAGCACAGACAATCTCAGTAGAATAGGTTTTACTGAGTTAAATCTGCCCCAATCAATGTGATTCTTTTCATATAAGTTACAAATAAAAAGCCACAAGATTACAATAAAAATCGAGGATGTACTGCTGCTGATGTAGCACATGGGAGTCTTAAGGACTTGTTGTGGAATACAGGTTTTTTGCAACCATCATGTTTGTTTTTTTCTTTTCATATAGCTAGGAGGAAAAAAAAAAAAAAAAAAAAAAAAAACACCACACACCCTCATCTCTGCCTGCTTCCTAACCTTTTATTATCTTTAAACTAGGGTTAGTGGTAATGTGTGAACCTTACAGAGCTTAATTTTCAATGCACTTCAAGGCTGAGCATGCTCTAGTCCTGAAATTTGCTAAACCCGAGCTCTATCTTGATTTCTTGTTAAAAGAGCTGGGGCTTTTTCAAATACTTTTTTTTTTGCCTTTATGCATGACAGAAGTGAAAAAAAAGGAAAGACACTTCCCACCTCTTTCCACCAATTCCTATAGCTGGGCATATATAAAGATGAGAGTGAGTGCCTGCATTTTCATGATGCATAGGAGAGGCATTATGCTGTTGTTTCTCAGTACAGATGCTAAAAGAGTTGGTGTATCAAGTGCTGAGCAGTTATTTGTTCTACATCTGAGGACCGGGCTGAGTGTATTTGCCTTTTGTCCTCAGTAGTGGGTTAACCTAAACACTTTGTGTTTAAGGACCTCCTTGGAAATGATAGTGGTGTGAGCTGTGAGTGTCCTAGCTGGACAGCTGCTCTTTTGTCTGCGCTGTCACACAGTTGAGAAAGATGAAGTGGTTTCTACAGAGTCATTAGTTGGGGGGGAATAGTTTGTACCAGTGCAACACAGGAGAGATAACATGGGATACACAGCACTGGGCACTTGGCAGAATGAGCAAGAAATGAGGTAGGAAAAATGCAAAAATGCAGGGCAGTGACATAGGGATGACTTGCAGTTGCAAGGGATCAGTTGAGATCTGTAGCTGCAATTACGTGTTTTTACGTGTCGCACTGACGCAGCAATAATATTCTCTGATAAACTTTCTTCTTGTTGATTGTCTACACAGGCAAAGGAAAAGGCAAAAAGAGTATAAACAGGAGTAGCATTGCTACCTGAAACTTGCACAGGCCTGGAAAATAATGGTTTTGCTGGTTTTAGCTTTGTTTCCTAAGGATGCTTTCCATTAGCCCACTGCTAAATATCCTGTCTACCCTTGAGGACTGGATGCTTTACACATTGGAGATTGCTGCAAGTTTTGTGAAAACAGATGGCCAAACAGAAAAGAAAGAGTCAGCCTGAACATCTCTGTTGAAAGACACTTACAGATCACCCTTACTCCTGGAGGCAATGGCAAATGTGAGCCAGTCAGCAGAAACTGCCCCCACACATGCTGCATCTTGATGGCAGGAGGGCAGGGCAAAGAGGATGTGATTACAAAGATGGCAAAAGGCAGGGAAAGACTGGGCTGGGAACTGTCCTCTGCCCTGAGGAGAGGACTGCTAAGGGGATGCACACTCCTGTGTAGCTCACAAGCTTTAATTAGTGCAGTCTTTTATCATTAGTGTAGTCTTTGTGAAACTCCACAGACAGCATGCTTAGCTGTGTTTGTCTAGTGCTGATTTCCACTGGCCATCTTATGCCAAGCTAGGTTTCTGTATCTGTACAAATATGTGCACGTATTTTTAAGCTGTGGCTGAATGGGATAAGGAGACTGTCACAACAGAAAATTCAATTTCAAAATTTTCAGAAGAAATAGAGCATTTTTTGGTCTAATATAGATAGTTTATTATGAAAGTTTAAAGGATCAGATGGAAATGAAACATTTGTATCCCTTTTATATGAATTTCGTATAGGTCCATCCCAAAGAATACAGAATTTTGGTGTGGAAATTTGTGTGGTGGAGCTAGTAAAACAGTGTATTGTACTTTTAAAGAAAAGGTTACATTCTAACCAAGTGTAAAGTTCTTGTGGAAATGTGTGTACACAAATATATATATGTGTCAACAGGCTGTGTATACATATTAATTTTATATAAATAAATTTTAAATTGCATCAAGCATTAAAATATTATTTTCTTTCCATTTGAAAAAAGATCTAAGCTCTCAGGTGATATGAACACTGACTTTAGTATAGGACTTTCACACTTGCATTATACTGTGACATTTGCAGACATATTTAAAGGAAACAGTACATCATATGTAGCTATAAGGGCAGATTATTTAAAGTTGCAGTAGAAAGGTGGGAAGGAAATCCTGTATTTTGTTTATAACGTTAGAAGTAATGGTAGAAGGGATTTTATTCCCTTCTGATTGTACTACTTCAAAATTCATAATTAATTGGTGATAGTAAGCTAGACTCTGATTTTGTGTAAATGACTGTAGTTCTGTCAGAGATAGTTACATGGATATGATCTGACATGCTGTCTTTTTTTTTTTTTTTTTTTTTTTTTTTTTAATATGGCACAATAAAAAGACTGGGAACAAAATTCTTTTCTTGGAGACAGCAAAGAAACTTTACTCAGGTCTTGTTTCACTGGTGTAAGTGAAAGGAAAATCTGACCCCCCAGCTTACTAAGTAGGAATTATGGAAAATAATTTTGACACAAGCTAAAGGATAGTCATATAGCTGCATTTCCCATCATATGATGAAGCTTTTAAAACTAATTGGAACATATTGAGGAGCAAATTCTGAAATTAGATTAACAGATTGTATGGTTCACTAAGTGAAAACTTCCACCCCAGATATTCAAAAGAATAAAAAACTTTTGTATCTGCAAAGTACCCATGTAACACCTTTCAGACCTGAGAACCCAAGAGTATCTCTGTTCCATTACACAAAGAGAGATAGGTATGTGGAAACAATACTTTATTCAGATCTCTCTCTTCTTTTCCCCTTTTTTAGATTTTTTTTTTTTTTTTGCATAACACATACACAGTTTAGCTTAGATTCACAAAATACTACCCACAATTACAAGACCTTTTTTTCTGCTCTTTTTCTATTGTAATGACATCTCTTTGAGCTTTAACAGCCAATTGGCTGCTCTGTTTATTGACTGTTCTCTCTTTCCAAATGAGGGAATTTCAGGACTTCCTTCTTTGTTTGGACAGTATGCAGTCCTTCAGATCTTTTAAGTCAATTTCTGAATTAGAAATTGTCTCTGCTGAGCTTAAGGTACTTTATCAACTTGAATATCATTCCTATTGTTGATAGGAATTATACCTCTTTTGTCTTAACACTACTACCAGCCAGAGTAATAGACATTTATGTCTATATAAATTTGCTTTTTATATAACTTTACATATGATCACAATGAAATTCAAATGATTATTTTTCCTGTGAGTGATTTTACATATATATCTTCCTGTTGTGGGTGTGAAAAAGCCTTTTACCTTTAGCAGTACCTGCTGGACCTATGCCCATAAAACCACAAAACAAGTGGTAAAAGAGAGAACACATGGTAAATGTAGTTTGGATTTGAACCAAGTCCTACTCTTTCTTGGCCTTTCATTTATCCTTTAAAGATGTTTTGAATTATTTTTAATACTCTTTTGCCTGTGTCTTTTTTTTTAATTATTATTATTATTTACTTTTTTAATCCCTTTTATGGTTTTCTTGATGGATTTCAAACAGTGGGAAGTTGTGCTCTTATCAGATGGTCATACTAGAAGTCTATATTGTCTCAGAGAGCTTATCTTTGGAAAATGCTTAGGGACTGAAATCCTCTTAAGAGAAACAGTAGAGGTAAATCTGTTAGATCTGTCTCAGATCTGAGTAGATTTGAGCATTTGGGTGGTGCTCAACTCTGCCTTTTCTTCCAGCCAACAAAAAGGGTGCTTTTAGACAGTAGCTCAGTGACTAGGGCAAGGGATCAAGCCCTCATGCACAGCTTCATGAAGGCAGTTTCTCTAATGTCATCTTATTTTTTGAACTTCAATCCTCAAAGGGATGGGAAATATAGAGAAGCTGATGAAACCTACTTTTGAATTTCCTTCTGGCTGCAATATAGTCTGATGAGAAGGCAGAGGACAATATGGGCTTGGGACCATCATTTAATCAAATAAATGTTTAGTTCCTGCAAATCTTTAAAATACATCTTTATTTTTGAATAGCCATCTATTTCTAGAACATTGTCTGCTTCATTTTAGGACCTACTTATGTTGCATGGAGCCCTAGACATTTCTTCTGATTTGCCACCAATTTTATCTGTGCCTTCAATCACAGTTAGCTGTGGGAAGTTACTCTGACAGCTTTGCACACACCTTTATTATTTCTGTTAAGATATGTAAGCCTTCATTTCACCTAATAGATTGGTTCTCTCCTGGAGTCTTATTAGGTAGTTTTTCTTTTTTCTTTTTTTCTCAGAATTTATACCTTCAGATATTTAGGCCACTTACTAATTGCTGGCAAATGAGGTATCAGAGCTCATATGAATTACAATTTTCCTTTGATTAGCAACAAGATTAGTAGCACAGTCTGCTGTTCTTCCTCCTTCGTATTTTCATCTGGCACTTCAGGCAGGTTGCTTACCTATATATGTCTGGGTCACAGTGCAGCCAGTCTCTTAAAGACACTCATCATTTGACATCTTTCTTTGCAGAATAAAACTAAGCAGGTCTCTCCAAATCTTCATTCAAGACTTCAGGGTTCTTTTTGGCTTGTCAGATCCTATTCGTGTTCCTGCTCTTAAATGCTTAGACAGAAATTAAGTACAGCCTTTGGCAACTTCAGTGCAAATGAAATGCTACATCTCTAGCATCTAGTCATTTGGTGCCTTCTAATCAGTACCTTCAAAGGTGTGCCAGAAGCTGTGATTCCATCTTTATTGCCTCAGTCCTTCTCCCTGTCCAAGCTTGGCAGCTATTTAGCAAGGCATGTGAGACATTGTCAGGATGCTAGATACTGTGTACCATGAAGTTTTGTCATTGCTGACTTCCCACCTTCTTACTCTAGGAAATGCTATACTCTGTCATAAGTATCTGCTGTCTTCTGTTTTGGTTTTGATGGGCAGAGAGACTGCTCCATATTTCAGAGGAAAAGGTTTTAGGACAGTGACAAAACCACCACCAACAACAAACAAAAAACACCTCATCTGAGCATTATGAAAGTTAAAAATCTTAATTTGCTTATTTGCCCAACTTGTATTAGGAGACAGTAATTCTGCAGAAATAGTTTCTGTGGCAGCGAATTATCTTGTCAATGTTTTATTTTTTATTTGCTAGAAGATCTACTGAGATGGTTAAAGCATTTTGGCCAACTGAATCATGAATGGGAAATTAAGAACCATATTCTTGAAATCATTGTCTGCATATAGAATGATTAAGGGTTCTTCCTGTAATCCAAGGGGAAGAAAAATCCAAAAGATCTTGAGAAATATTCCCTTCTGTTGTGGTTTAACCCCAGCAGGCAGCTGAGCCTCACACAGCCACTCACTCTCCCCACAGTGGGTTGGGGGAGAGAATCAGAAAGGCAAAAAACTGAGAACTCGTGGGTTGAAATTAAGACAGTTTATTAGGATAAACAAAAGCTGTGCATGCAGCAAAGCAAAACATTCAATAATTCCCATTGGCAGGCAGATGTTCAGCCATTTCCAGGAAAGCAGGTCTCATCATGCATAGCAGTTCCTTGGGAAGACAAATGCTATCACTCCAAACATGTTCTCTCCCTCATCCCCCACCCTCCACCCTCCTTCCTCCTTCTTCCCCCCAGCTGTTATTGCTGATCATGATGCCACATGATATGGAATATCCCTTTGGTCAGCCTGGCCTAGCTGTCCTGGCTGTGTTACCTCCCAACTCCTGGTGCACCCCCAGCCTCCTCACAGGCAGGGCAGCATAAGAAGCAGAAGAGTCCTTGATGCTGTGTAAATACTGCTCAGCAACAACAAGAACTTTGGTGTGTTATCAACATCATTTTCATCAAAAATCCAAAAAACAGCACCATACAAGCTACTTTCAAAAATTAAACTCTATTGCAGCCAAAACCAGGACACCTTCTGAAGATACTTCTGAAGGCACCTTCTGGATCTCTACTCCAACAGAAACTTAAAAGATAACTTTTTGTATTAGGGCCTGCAGTTTTTAGAGCCAAGATAAAAACACCTACTATGGTTTGGTTAAGCTCTCCAAGATTATCTGACTAACATCTTTGAAGACAGTTTGCATTTCATTGTCTGTAGAGTTGTATGGACTTCTGTCTATGACCTTTCATTTAAAGAGTTACCCATTCCTATTTGTCCTGTTGTCTCTGAGTCTTCCTTTTATGACCTGTGTGGGTTAGGAAGTGCTGCATTACCACAGCAGGAATGTGCAGACTAACAAGACTTTGCAGAAAAAGACAATTGTACTTACCAATAGGATTTGATAAATTTGAGATATACTACCCCAAGATGATGCATCACAACTTACTCTCCTTGCTTGCTTCATTGGCATCCTGCTATTATTCTAATTGAAAGAAACAAGGATATATCCTACTCCTGTATTTCTCATGTACTATACACAGGAGAGGGGAGCAGGTGGAAATACTCAGACTGGAGTTATTAGATATATGGACTTTCACCTGCATGTGTGTACCTGTGTGTATGTTGCTAAATACCCTTTATAGTTACATAAACATAATTTTCTTGAACAGTAATCTGTTAGATTTTAGGTTTATTCTGCTTTCAGAAGGCTTCTCAACTAAGAGGAATTCTGGAGTCACAGTCCAATCTTCTTCTATTAGAAACAACTGTGGTATTTAATCACTTCTGTGATTTCAAAAAGACTGGTCTTATTGGGAAATTGCTGTCAGAACTTCATTCCATGGAACATTCCATGGGACATCCCATCCCATCCCACTCCATGCACCGTGCAAAAATTTCCAGCCTGATCATATTCATAGAATCACAGAATATCCTGAGTTGGAAGGGACCCACAAGAACCATCGAGTCCAACTCCTGGCTCCACACAAGACCATCCAAAAACCAGGTCATGTGTCTGAGAGCATTGTCCAAATGCTTCTTGAAATGCTTCTTGCCGTGACCACTGCCCTGGGGAGCCTGTCCCAGTGCCTGACCACCCTGTGCATGAAGAACCTTTCCCTCACAGCCAGCCTGACCCTCCCATGTCTCAGCTCCATGCCGTTCCCTCAGGTCCTGTCGCTGTCTCCAGAGAGCAGAGCTCAGCGCCTGCCCTTCCGCTCCCCTCGTGAGGGAGCTGCAGGCTGCCATGAGGCCTCCCCTCAGCCTGCTCTGCTCTGGGCTATACAAACCGAGTGACCTCAGCTGCATCTCATACATCTTCCCCTCTAGACTCTTTGCCATCTTTGTAGGTGTCCTCTGGACACTCTCTAATACTTTTACGTCCTTCTTACACTGGCACCCAAACTGCACACAGTCCTTGAGGTGAGGCTGCACCAGTGCAGAGCAGAGCTGGACAATCCCTTCCCTCTACCAGCTAGCAGTGCTGTGCCTGATGCACTCCAGGGTACAGTTGGCCTTTTTGACTGCCAGGGCACAGTGCTGACTCATTTTCAACTTGCTGTTTACCAGAACCCCCAGCTCCCTTTCTGTAGGGCTGCTCGCAAGCCTCTCATTCCCCAGACCATAAATATAGCCAGGGTTGCCCTATCCCAGGAGCAGAATCTGACACTTGCTCTTGTTAAACTTCATGCAGTTGGTGATTGCTCATTCATTTAATTTGCCAAGATGTCTCTGCAAGGCCTCTGCATCCTCAAGGGAGTCAACACCTCCTCCTAATTTAGTATAACCTGCAAAATTACTTAGTATACCTTTAAGTCCTGCATATCCAAGTCATTTATGAAAACAAAACTGGCCCTAAAGTGGAGCCCTGCACAACCCCATTAGTGACTGTCCGCCAGCCTGATGTAACCCCATTTACTATAATCTTTTTGATCCCAACCTGTCAGCCACTTGTTCACCCATCATGTTATGCATTTATCTAGCTGTATGCTGGACATTTTGTCCAGGAGAATGCAGCGAAAAACAGTATTGAAAGCTTTGCTGAAATCCAAAAAGATTACATTGTGGGTAGTACATTTTCCTTTGTTCTTGTACCTTCCTCTTAGGTGCTGCTTTATCTTTCCCGGTATATCCCTTCCTAATGAGACTGGTTATTGCACTTCAGACTTCATCTTGCTATTTAAAAAAAAGTCAGTTTAGTAGATTTCTCTCATGAAATCCATACTATTCTAATCAAGCTAGTAGCTGTTCTCTTCATCTCTGATATTTCAGACCCATCTTACTTAAATATAAATCACGAGAACTGAATGCTTTGTTCCAGATCATGGTCCAGGTAACTCACCAGTGCCTTTTGGATATCAGGGTGTTTTTTTTCCCCTGTTATTTATTTATTTATTTATTTATTTATTATTATTTTCTTAGCCATGCTATACTGCTCCTCATTGCTAAATTAATTGTTCAAAAGATGACAATATATTTTTCTTCCTGTGTTGCTTCCATCTGATGAGCTCCAAATTTAATGCAAAATTCTTATTAATCTTTTAGTGATTGACCTTGTACTTTGAGCAGTTAAATGTCACTCCCATTCCCATTATTCCAGTCCTAGAGATCTTCTGTTTTTTCTTGCATGATATTATAATTCTTCGTATTGAAAAAATACCTCCCAACATTGTCATCTGCATATTTCATCAAGCAGTTCTGATTTTTTTTTTCTGATTAAACAAGATGGGTCTTAAGAAAGAGTGATGAAAATTTTACAAGTAGCCTCCCAGACGTATATCTATCACTATAACCTGTTTCTCTCCTGTATAATCAGTTCTTTTTCTCTGTACAGTTTTTCTTCTAACTCCCGTCTACTCCAACTTCATCAGTAATTTGCTGTGGTGCTCTGCCAGTTCCTTCACTAGTCCAGATAAGAGAGAACCACTCTGTTATTTTTTTTTTTTTGTCTAGAAAATCAGATATCTGAAGAGAGATATCTATTAGTTTAAGACTGCATTAGCTACCCTTGGTAGCTGCCTATATTTTATTCTGTAGTCCATTTCACAATTTCTTCTCATCCTTGTTTACTATAGAAGTTTCTTCTTAAACATGGGGAAAAAAAACAACCTACCAACTCTTTTTCCAACTATGACTCAGCTACTTTCAGGCTTCTTAGATGGGTATTTTACAGTGGATGTAGACTGAGTTGCTAGGAACTGAAGATCCCAACTGTATGAACTGCACTGAAATGTCCAAATTAGAAGTCTAGTCAACCAAGAAGCCTTTGAGGCAATGGAAAGAAATAGATGGCTCCAAAAACATGATTTCAATCATTAAGCAGTAATGATTAAAACTCCATCAAGATAAGAGCCTGCTATATTATTTTTATATAAACTTGCTCTTATGAGGTTTTTCAGTGGTCTTCTCAAGAATGATTTTCCAGCACGAACACAGTTCCCAAATTAATTAGTTATATGCTTATGGTAATCTTTTGGAATATCCTATGGCATTTTACCTTCCTAACACACCTGTAAGCCATCTGCCAGGGATCAATCACGAGGAATTCAGATAGTTTTGACTCCCAATGATAGCATCAGATAATGAAAGACCCTTTCCTGTAAATGATTTGAAGGGATTTGTGTTATATAAATTTGGACCCTAAAATTTTTGAAATTTAGGGTAAACTAGTTGTTGAGAGTAGACGATTCAACATTAAACAAAGGAATCTAGCTTAAATGTGGACAAATTTGTTTTTGGGGAAGTGCTGTTGACTGCATGGAGATTCTATCAAGTGTTCTAGCAAGATTCTTACATAAAATACTATTCACAGGCTTAGGTTTGTTGGGTTAATTCTTGGCATTTGAATTCAGAACTTCAGTTCTGATAATCTACTCATATTTAATTGTTCTTGTCATATAGTTGCTGAACAGACTGTGGAAACTGCCAACTGCAGCTGAACTCACTTCAGTTGAGTCATACCCAGCATGTCCCAAACATGTCATTTTAACTCCAAAAATTTCTGTCTTTTTTTTTAGTAGCAGAAATTTCTGATTCATAAACTTATGCAATGCACACTTTTTGCTTTTGGTTAATGTTTGAAAGTGATTTCACCAACAAATATGTCCAGAGAATTGCCTATTTTTTCCTCCATATTATCAAAATGCTGTTTTTAAGAAAGTGTGTATTCCTTTGTGTTGAATTAAGTTAAATGTTATTATAAATCACATTTAATATGTTAAGTAGTTTAACGTAGTTTTCCCTATGTATTAGTTAATATTTTAACAATTTTAGATCTTTCAGTTCAGTTTAAGACTGAGAAAACTAAAACTATTTCATACTTTAAGGTAGAAAATAATCTCTGATTAAATCTCTGATTAGTCTCTGCATTTAAATGAAGTTTCCTACAAATTATTCCAAATATGAGACAAAATCACTCATTTTTGTCAACATTAACACATTTCACTCTAGCAAAAATTTCCTTTAATCTTTTTTAGGACCTCTTTAGCATAGAAGCTTTGCAGCAAGCCAGTTTATTACAGCCACAAAGCAAATTCCAAATTGGGAAACAACTATTTTCCTAAACTGGGGGAAACAAAATAAAAATCTTTCTTGGGATGTAGGTAAAACTCATAAAAATGATGCATTTAGCCATTTTAATTTAATAAGTTTTTTTTTTTTTCTTGCCCAGATGTTGCTTGATACTAAGCTCAGAACTTCTGCAGGCTGTTCACAATATTGCACGAGTCAGAATCCTTTAGAAAGAAAGCAGCAGCAACTGGTTGCTTGAGAAAATAAAGCAGATTATGCAGAACTTTTTCTGAACCTTGTTCCTTTTCCAAGGTGAGGGAAAAAAAAAAAAAAGAAAAGGGTATTTGCTCCTTACTAACAGGACTATATGCTATGCAAGAATCTGTGTGGTAGGATGAACAGGTGATAAAGGAATTGAAGTGTAGTGTGGGAAGAATCCTGAAGAGGAAGAATAGGCATCAAAGTGAGAGACTATGAAAGTGTGAATTGGAATTTGTGGCCACATGGAAATTAAGTTGAATATCAGTAATGCATAATAAAAGAAAAGTTTTCTGTGTCTATAAGAGATAAAGAACAGAAAATGACCTGTGATGATGTCTACCAGTTTATACTTTCAATGATGGTGAAGTAAAACAGTACTGATATAAAATTGAAGACATTTTAGAAGGAAAAGTAAATATTTCCGGCTTCTATAAATTCTAATTGATAATGAGTGAACTTGTTAGGCAGAGAAATATAGTTGCGGTCTTTCTGTTCTGTGAGTCCAAGCAGTCACTCAATGCATTTATTTTACAAAAATAACATTGAATTTTGTGTAAATCTTTCTCTGGCTTAAAAAATAGCAGGATGAAATTGAATTTTTGTGGTATATCTGTATGCAGCAGTTTAAGGAGCTACCCGTCCAACTGTTCCGTCCTTGTCTTTTATCTCCTCCTTTCCTTCTTCATCCACTTGCGTCCACTTCTCTCCCTTCCTCCCTTCAATGAAGCATTGTGTTAATGAATTGGTCTATGGTTCTGATCTGCTTTGGTGTAAAATCTGCTGTCTTATTTCAAACTGCTTCTCAAGACACTGTGTAACTAGGACTGTGTGTATAAAAATGGAAGAGTCCAACAGGCTCAGTGAAACACTAGCTGATATATAGCACCGTTTTCAGGTGATTTGCTTGGGATATGGGTATCCCAGTTTTGGCAATTGTTTCTGTTGTTGTTCCATTTCCATGTAAATTCCTGATATGCTCTCAGCCTAGCTGTCCTGGCTGAAGGAATCCTATCCTGTCTTCTCTGGAAAAAATCTATAAAGGTCACTTTGTAGCCTGAGACTGAGGCACCTACTGATGTGCAGAGCAGCAAAACGAGGCAGCATTAATCCATGGCCATTTCCAACTTCAGTCCTGTGCTTTTATCATTAGACATTTTTTTTGTCTGACAATTATGGCTTAGTTTTGACCTTAGGTCATTGGCTTCAGTAGAAGATAGATGTCTGAATCTTCAGAAAAAAATCAAACCTTGATGGTTATTCAACATTTTTCATCATTCTGGGGTCAGTTACATGAATCATACCTAGAAAAACTGTTTCCTCCCATTCATTGAGGAAAGTATGAGATACATGAAAAGATGGATTTTAAGAATTGTTTAAGCTTATAAAGATCTAAAATTTCAAAGGCAAAGACAGCACTTCTTTTTTATTAAATATTTTTCCCTTGACAAATGGATTGAGTTAAAATTTGTTAATATATTCTGTCATAATTGCTTAAATATTTTTCTGGTGAACATACCTTAATTTTTGTCTAATTCAGATTGTATTAAAACCACCCTGTTTTCACTTAAAAGTACTGCTAAATTTCTACAGTTCTGAAGTCCTCCTAAACTTTTCTGGAAGAAATACAGCTCTAATTTATCTCTGTGGCATACATGTAGCATATTAAAGATATAGAATAAATTAGAAGAGGAAAACAAGATATTGTTAGATCAGGAAACTGTAAGCAAGCCCCCACTCTTGTCTCCCTAGCAATGCTCTATAATATTTTAAGAGAAAAGGGCTAAGTTCAAAGTATGCTTAGCATAGTGTTAGAGGCATTGGAGAAGCTAAGACTGTACAGTAAGGTAATACATATCTGGGAAATTGCACATGCTTTAAAACGTAATATTTTATACTTCAGTACTGTGAAACCACGGAAAAGAAATGCATACCGCACAGTTCCTCATGCAGTTCTATAAACAGGCAGTGTATCTTTTGTTGCAAATCCTCAGCTTTATATATATATACTTAGTACAAGCAAGCTCCCAGTGGCAAACAGTTCAGAGAAACTGCACTGAGGAGCAGAATGTGGTAATCGCTCCGAACTCATAGTTACCCACTTGATTTCAGCTAATCATGACCAAATCTTCCATCTGTCTCTGCCCTCCAATGATTTCAGGAAACTTGGAGCTGGAACCAAACTGTGTTTTGTGTGTGTGTGTGTGTGTGTGCACGTGCATGTTTTGTGTGTGTGTGTGTGTGTCACAGCCCTCGATTAAATGACAGGTTTTTGTTTTCATTGTTTTACCTTCTTTTCCCATTCAGTTCTTGACAGCCTTCCCTTTCAGCTGAATACTGTTATCACTTCTTTATTCTAATCCGCTCCCTAGCTGCCTATATTATCACCCCTCTGTTTCAGGACTTGGATACTTACCCTTTAATCCATTAATTGGCTTTTTACCCTCAGATCTCTTTGCGTCCTCTGAGTGCAACCTGACTCTCCCCACTGCCACACACACCCCGACTGTTCTCTGCCTTCATTCTCTCCCACCTTTCATCTCTCCCCACATTTTGGTGCTGGTTTCTCTCCTTTCCAGATAATCTTGTTCTGTATTTCTTTTCACAAAGCAGTACTCTCTAGTTCAATATCACTTTCAGTGTTGCTTCTGTTTCCTCCCTGTGTTTATATATTGCCTTTCCTCATTGCTTCTTAACAAGGGTAGATGTATACAGAAGGAATAATCTCTGCAGCAGATATCTGTGTTGCCTCCAGAATAGGTCCATTTCCTTATCAGGGTTCAAAAGTGTTGGGCAACTTCGTAAAATATGGCTTGTCACACAGCAGATGTATTCGCTTAAATGAGATCGTCTTTTGATTGAGTTAGGTTTCTATGATTGGTTGCATGCAGTGGAAATGTACATTTCTTAAACAACTCTTTAAAATAATTCATGCTATGTTTAAAACCTGTATTAAAAGGAAATATTTTATCTGATGTCACTCTTTAATAAAGGAATAATATTGCTATATTTTAAGAAATCCAATCTACTTTGATCTTTTTTCTTTTCTTAGCCAATATTTGAAGATATAGAGTATATTGCAATGAGATGTTAGCCTTTTTGTTTTGTTATCTGAAATGTTTTCTTTATACAGTGTGTATGAATACATACATTTGATATTTAGCAAAATAGGGAAAATTGTGCTGGTGTTAATGTACATGGAGCTATTACACCCTGTCATGGTTAATAGCACTAAATGGATTTAGAGTGAGGAGTCTAGACTGCAATCCTGTCAGCATCTGCCCCTTTCCCAGTAATTTATTTGGGTTTTGCACCTGCAGATGCTGAACTGGGACTGAATTCATACAGACTTTTTATTTGGATAGCAGGCACGGAAATAGTAACATTTAAGAAGAGCGCTAAATAAGAGTGACTGTGTTACTGTTAACTTTTCCTCCTTTGTTGTCAACTTTGAAAACAATAGAATCACAGTTATCCAGACTCTTACCATGAGGATCTCCTTCTCGAATTAACTGTCTGATATATTGGCACCCTGATTATTGCACATAACTTGTGTCGACCAGTCTGTTTCAATGGTTTGAAAGCTTTCATAAAATATTTCAGGTTAGCTCATTCATTGGCACAGGGTACCTTTAATATCCCATGCAAACATAGTGACTGTCCTTTTCTTTGTGTGATGTCATCTCCGTGCCCTGGAACATTACAAGCCTTTCTGAAAAGGTGATAGAAATGCAAGGGTTATGAGAACAGCAGAATTGGAGAGGTAATTGTGCAGAGGTGAGTAAAAGCCCCTCCATGCCTGCCTCTCTTTGTTCGTCTGTCCCTCACATGTGATAAGAGCCACAGCTGAAAATAACCTTTTCCTCCAGTTTTAATGATGTGCATATGTACCTATAGGCATCTCCAAAGGTGTAATGTTCATTGTACCACATAGCCACAGCAAGTGGAGTTGGGTTACAACCTGTAGAACAAAAAGAGCCATGCATATTCAGGCTTGTTTGTGCTAGAAAGAGATGTGTCTCAAATTCTTTGTTCTCTAAGACTGGAAACATAAACTAAATCTCCCTTCCCCCACAACAATTTCTTCAAAGCCAGACAATACCTAACTCAAGGAATCAAGCCAGCATACCCAGGAAAATCTTATCACTCCTATCACTTGGAAGAGCTGTGATCTCATGGGAAGCAGAGAATGAAATCCAGTTTAAAAGCCTCCTCACTGAAAAACCTGCACCTAACTCTCGGCTGTATGCATTTTAAGACTTGAGCATATCCTCTTAATCATGTTTTAATTTTATTAAAGGATTAAGCCCTTTTTGTTATTTTTCAAAAGTTCTTGGTGTTGATCTATTCCCTTCCTTGCTTTGTTCGGTAGAGTATCAACATCTGAAGCTCTTTTCTAGGATAGTTGTTTTTAGTTGTACAAGTTGAAGTCTGTCATCAATATATAATGCTGTGAAGACCTATGATGTGCTTCTTGTTCTACACCCTAGAAATGTGCATTGGTATGTTAGCTTTCAAGGAGCTGTTGTTACACATCAGCATGCAGACTCCTTCGATCCTGTTCAACCAGGATCTGTCATTCGTGCATGTGTGTGCAATTCCGTAATGGAGTTTTTGGCCTTTTTCTTAGTCTATGAAGTCTGTATTTTGCATGCGTGGAGCCTTGTACTAGTCCTACACCTCTGTGAGGATAAAGTCACGGAATCCGTTTTTCAGAATCTCTCTCCAGTATTGACAACAGTCTATATATTTTTAACATCAGCATGCAGAGCACCCTAAAGACTATGTACCAGTCACATAGTGCAAATAGTGCAAAAGAGTGAACAAAACAGAATAGGGGAAGAGAGATGCTAGAAAGAAACGTGTACAGTAGGAAACCTTTCTCCACTGCATGCAGTATTTTAACTCAATTCATATTAACCTTAAGATACCATTGAGGATGCTAAAAAGCTTTGTAAAGACACAAGTGCTTTTCATGAAAAGAATCAATAATCTTTGAAATAAGTAACCTTTCCTCCCCACCCCTGGCTGGTACCTACAACAGCTCGTATAATTCAAGACTAATTTTTTACTTAGTTCTCCATAATGCTATTTATTTTTTGTCTGTTCTTTCCTTTTTTTGTAACTATTACTGAATTTCATGGGCTTCTCATAAAACACTCTAATGCTAATGCCAAGGGTAATTTTTTAAAGGTGCTTCAAAAATATAGATGTTTAATATGCAGCTGCTCTTTAAAGGGGCAAAAGGTTTCTTTCTGCCAATTCTCTCAAATTCTGTATTCAAAATCTTTTTTTTTTTTCTCTCCTGAACTGTCAATATTTAAGGAAGTGCCCTTTCATGTTTTCTATAATCCTGTTAAAAATAATAGGTACATTCGGTATCTGTGGTTAGACATGCAGCATGGTGCAAAATAATCTAAACACTCAAGGTTTGTTTGCAGATTTGCTCTAATGAAAAAGGCTTAAGATATATAATGAGACAGCCCCTTCTGATACAGTTAATCAGTATCCACACAAGCTGATCCCTTGAATGCATTACATGATTCATAAGAAATTGCTTAGTACATAAGAAATTAAGGTTGGATAGTATTTGCTGATGTCTTATTTTTTCACTAAGAAATCCAAGACTTTTAAAGATAAAGAGTGGTAAGAGGTCCTCACTTAGGTTCCGCTGCTGTCTGCCAAACAGTATAGTTTCATAGACAGTCATAGTACAAAAAAAATCCAAATACTGAGTGGAAAGGGTTCTTTTTGTTCAGCTGAACATCACAGGAGGATGGTACCATGCCTAAATTGTAAAAATATTTTGATTGCAAAATGTGTTTAATAGGTCATACTTTTACAATCACATCTTAGAGTTAATTACTATGTCTAGTCTCACAATAGGTCTATGGTAATATGTGTCTCACTGCATCTTTGTCTTTGTTTTGTTTAAACTGTCAGGGTGGGACTTTTAGAGGTACCTAATCAATATATAATCCCAGTTCCTCTTAAAACTCTTCATGGCACTGCTGAACAGTTATGTGCTTTAAAAATCATTTGGTCTTCAGTCCAGGTCATTTTACACAGGAGTAGATGGTGAAGGAAAGGAAAGAGAGGAGACCTTGTCCTCAAGTGTTCTTGAATAACAGTAGATCAGGCTAACTAGCTCATAGGGATGAAAGATGCTCAGACCTGCAGTGAACAGCACAGACAGATCCTTTTTCATGGATAGTGGGTGTTTATTGTACAACCTGCACTCTCTTTAGTGCCTGTCCTAACAGCGTGGCTGTGGTAAGCATATTTAGCCAGAAATGATTGCTTTCCTCCATTGCTTTTGCAAATTTCTAAAGCAGAAATTAGCTATCATGACAGAATTTGGTATGTGTTGGTGTTGGTCACTTTGGTTTCCTTAATTTCTTTCTATGATTTGGAAAGGGAAGAGTTAAAGAAGTTACTGCTATCGTAATATACATGCCAAACTCTTTTGGTGTTTTAAAGTCTTCACAGGTTTTCTTCATGTCTAAAAAATGCAAATCTCTGGGTTCCTAAGAGCAACTGAACAGGGATATGTATTTCATCTTAAAACACAGAGCAAAGAAAAAAAATGAAAAAAGTTATTCAAAGGATTTTGGAAACAGGTGCTCTAAATCAACATTAATTGGATTTCAGTTAATTATTCCTTATACTTTAGGGGTTATAGGGAAGGAATAGAAGTTAAAAAAAAAAAAAAAAAAAAGAACAACTACTTATCTGGCACAGTAATCGCTCTAATATTATGTAAGCTAAGCAGCCCCTCATGCCTTGCACTGCCCCTCAAAAAAAAAAAAAAAAAAAAGAAAGAAAAGAAATTGGCCTCCATATGACTGTTATAGTGGCTAAGGAACAAGAATGAAGTGAAAAAACAAGATGTAGTCTTTGAAAGCCACCTTTACTTGGGAGGCTGGTTATATATTTAGTCTATTATGTACAGTGCCTTCTAACTATAGCTACTAAGATAAAGGCAACAACTAAAAACCTGTTCTAGATTGGTTTGGGGTACCACGTTTATAATGTGAAGCTTACCTACATGATTCCTCTAACACTTTACTTTTTGCAGTATATGATCTATGTGCATGGTTTAAACTGGGTCAAGAACATTTCTCCAGCTCTGGCAGATGAAGGCTGGGTAGAAGACAGGTCATTATTAAGGATTGTATTTTGGCTTTTGGCTTTCCATTCTAACTCCTATTGGAATGAGTCCATTTTTCGCCCAGTAATAACACTGGTGGAACATTTGACGTGAAAAATTGTGTATGTAAAGTTTTAGATTACCTCTGAGAACGGACTGATTCCAAGCTGTGAAAGAAGTAAGTGGGAGGGGGGGTGAACATGAGCTGTATGCCAGTATTGCTGAGTTATGTGTATTTCAGTGGGAAACTCCCTCTAATGAGATTTTTAAAAATGGTTATGAATTGGTCTAAAGAAATGAATTTTTAAAATTGGAATGAAAGTAGGCTTTTTTATATGGGGATTTCATCTTTAATTTTGTGGAAACTTCTGTGCTGACCCATTGTAGTTGGTTAGAGTGAGAGCGGATGGTGAAACAGGTTCTAACAAAAAACTTGCTGGTCTCCTCTTGCTGTCCAGCCTATGAGATGTGAGTGATACCTGGAAAAAAAGAAAGAGATTTTCAAAGTTATTTTAAAACTTTAATATGATATAATAATCAGACCTTCTAATAGCAACCAAGGTAATTTTTAACAAGATTTTTACCTTAACAATGTCTCTTTGAAGAACTTCCTCCCAATACATTTGAAGTGGGCATGAAACATATCGTTTTTGAACAGCAGATTTTGTCAAGTTATATGTGAAATTATTTACACAGCAAATTTAAAAAGATTTCAGAAAACCTAATGAAACTTGCCTGAGGACAGCTATAATTTGCATTCTAGCCTCCTGCATGTATGACAATTTGCTACCCATCTCAGTTAAAGAAAATTGGAAGGGGACTTCCCACATTAAGTACTTCTCATCTATAACTCAGGTATATTGCTAAGGAGATACAGCTATGCACAGTATGTGTGTCAGCATATTTACCATCTTTACAAACAGATGTGAACATAATTACATCACATCTACTTATTTTACTCACTTCTGTACATATTTGCATAAGGTCCTAATAGGGACTTTAAAGATCTGAGATTTTAAAAGAGCTTATAAAAATATTTGCCAGGCTGGATGGGGCTTTCAGCAGCCTGGTCTGGTGGGAGGTGTCCCTGCCCATGGCAGGGGGGTTGGAACTGGATGATCTTTAAAGTCCCTCCCAACCCAACCCATTCTATGATTCTATGAATATTATTCTTAGGAATAAACTGATCTGTTCTAACCACAATTTCTTCATCACATGGATGAAATTCTTCATAACAGACACTGAAGCTGCTGCTATGAAAGCACAGTAGGAAGTAGTAATGAAAACATCATGTAGTGTTGGCTGCCAGGGAACAGACCAAATGTGGGTGTCTGTATTATTCTATTGGCTCTTATTTGTCTCCTTATTTCAGAGCATTTAGTTCGTATTATTTCTCACATTGCGCAGATGATGGTACTGTACTCTGTAGGAAAAAGTATTTCTCTGTAAAATATCACTTTTTCTCCCTGACTATGAAGTGAAACAGATAAATATCTTTAAAGTTTTGTTCAATAGTTGTAAGAGAGTATATACATATGGAGATAAAAATAAAGAAAAAAATGAAGATATAAAATATATATGCACACGTTTAACTCTTGATTTCACAAATATGGTGGTTTATATATTTCTCTTTGCTGTCACTTTTTTTGTTGTTGTTGTTAAGTTACTGCATGAAGCTTTATTCATGTTTGTACAGAACATACTTGTGCTTTGCAAATGAAGGTGCAAACTTTTCCTTCTCTTTAAAGTTAATAAAAGCCACTTCAAAATGAGTCTGTTTTAGTCATTGTTTTCAAAATCAATTCCATCAGTATCAACTTGCCTGAAAAATATATTTCATTTGTAATTAATATCCTCGATGTGTTTTATACTCTTCTGCTATATACAACATCTTGGCTGTTTTAATGCTCTCGAGTTCTGTTTTTTTTTTTTTTTTTAATCTCTGCCTCACCCTTTCCTTTACTCCCCCTTCTGACCTTTGGTAAAATCTTCACCATGGTGTATAGGTGATAATTGCCTGCCTTTTAAAGGATACTTTTTGTATCAGCTGAGCGCTTTCTTGTTTGAGACATGAACATATTTTATGGATGGACTCAGAGCCTGGTTGTGCTCAGTCATATGTGCAAAAAAATACATTGTTAGTTGTTTGTAATCCCCAGCCTGTGGTGGTCCTGCCCAGTTTATGTGTGGGAAGACATGTGCTTATTTAATCACAGACCAGATGCAGGGCTTAAGGGCCTGACCCAAAGCCCATTGAAATCGGTTGGAATCTCACCACAGATTTTAATGGCCCTAAATGTTTAGATATGTATCTGACTCGTTTTTATGAAAAAATACTACAAATAAAAAACAATTTCCTTTTGCTTTCCTTACTCCTTCCTCATTTTCCTTTGGAGGAAAAGCCTCCACTGTGCTCTAAGTGAAACAAAAACAATTTCAAAAATCTGACAACTGTTCTGTCAGGAAAGTGTTATAATAGGAAGCCAGTTTTACAGTGCTGGGGAGGCTATGGTACCTTTCTGCACTATGAACACTTTCTGATAACGCTTTGGACAGACAGGTTGACATGCTTGCACTGAAAAAGAGTTTATATACAGTATGGAGCTGGTAAAAATATCTGTATAGGCAGTATAGTCCACTTGTGAATTATAGCAGGGAAAAATATTTATGAGCACCACAGGACACGAAGCTCAAAGTGCAGTCATTTCTAAATGAAAATTATGTGACAGTTCATCAGTATTTAATGCTAACATTGCTTGATCTAGACATAAAGAATTTAGCAGCCATTTATCATAACATACAGTACTGTTCATTTCCTGATTTGCTTAGAATACATTGGTGTTTTAATCTCAACATGAGCCACAGGTCTAATTTTAGATATTTAATGAAAGGAAAACCCAGAGAGAGAGAGAGAGATTTCTCACATGGCTATTAGAAGCCTACTCCCACCACTTGAATTGGCTGTTGGTCTTTTTAATGCAGACTCCCAGAAGCCGGTGCCTGGTCCCTGCACCAGATGCAGGTGTTCCCTTGTGCTGTCAGCCAGGAATGATTAATGAGGATTTGCCCCTACTGAAAGCAGTCTTTGGAGCATTGTTCAGGGCATCTGTGGAACTGTCGGGGGAGACAAGGACACAAGTGAACAACCAATTATTTGGCCATCACTGAGGCAGCATGAAAAAGACATCAAATAGGACAGAGGAGCAAAGCTTTTGTTTCATGATCATATTTTTAGGTGTTAATAGTAACAGAGGAATTCTACCTGTTTTTATTCATTTATTTATTTATTTTTTTTTTCACAAGGGAGAGGGGAAGGGCTCAGACACTGCTTTAAAGCTTGGAAAGGATGTGTAAAAGAAACAGAAACAGAAAACTGATCACGGTTCTTTAAAAGTGTAAAAGGGAGGAAAACACACGGAATTGATTTCTTGGCAGTTGCACCATGTGTATGAAGATATACTGTTTTGCTCTGCTACCATTAGGAAAGGAGGGCTAAGGATTCTGTGAGTGGGAGGATTTCTCATGCAGGGAGCTGTTTAATTGCTGGCCAAACACAACAGCTCAGGAGCCGGGGCTTTAACAAGTGATAGTGCAGGGAGGTGTTACATTAGGATTCTGAAAAAGAAAATGTGAGGGAGCAAAACCAGACTACATTTGCAAGATTGCATTCTGCATTCTGTGTGCATCCCTCTTTCTGTCTCAAAGAAAATGCTTCTAGGTGCAGAAGAGTGAGGGGAAAAAGAGCAACAGAACTGAAAACACTCTGCTTGGGCTTAGGCTTCTGCATTTTTATATTTACCAGAGCTTGTGATTATAAATAATAATTTTAAACCAGACGGAAAGGATTATATTTTCAGGACAATCCAATTACAGAATGGATTGTTTATAAAATACATTTTATGCTCCATCCTGTCAAGCCTGTTTCTACCAGAGTATTAAGAATAAAAAAGTTAATTATACAGCTTAATTCTAATGAAGAATATGTTTTGTTGACTAATAACAAATATAGTGTCATTTCTACCAAAGTACCATAATTAATGTTTGCAGTTGCTACTTCCCTGACCTCGGAAGTTCCTCTGTCCCTATATATGCATGTAAGAAAAGGAGTTCAGATCCTGAATTACAATTATTACAAATAATTCCAAACTATTCCTTAACCAAGCAGAAATCTTTATTTTTAAATTAACAACAATGTTTAGGTATATTTAACTACACGGGTTTAGTTTGTTTTTCACATTTGTCTTTTCATGAGCGCATTTTGCCAAGGAGGACTCATAGCCTGTGATTTCTCATCTGCAAAATTATGTGAAAGTCCATATGTAGAGGCCTGTTTCCTTACCCCAGTTGTTTTGTATGAAGCTTTTGTAAACAAAAAGATTTTGAGTGCTTCATTTTTAGAGTAAGTTGCTGCAGGTAACAAATGGATTTTTAGAAACATTTCACAGTCAAATGCCTGGGTCTGAAAACTGAACAGCGAAATACCATCTCCATTTCCAATATTTTCTTAGGGAGAAAAAAAAAAAAAAGAGAGAGAGAAAAAATGTCATTGTAATTAAACAAGCTACTTAATCATAGAGAAAAAACAACAACACCAGTATACACTTAAATGTATTCTTTATATTTTAAGAATACCACATAGTATTTCTTTACACCCTTTCAAATGAAAGTCTCTGTCAGAAGAAAATCACTAAACAACCCAGGAATCCTTAGGATATTCCACCATTTCTAAAAGCTGTGTGGAAATTGTATTCTAGAGTTTTTATTGCTGGGAATATTCTCAGTGCCAGCTCCTGGACTGCAGTACTGATCCGTGCAGTTCTGCAGGTTTGTCCTTTTCCAGGGGTACAGCCATTTGTTACTCTCTGCAAAGGACTCTGACATTTGAAGCTGAGCTTTGTCCCCTCTCGCATTTGCTATATGTGCTGGAATTTTAAATGACTTTATTAGAAGTTATAAAACCAGTGTACAGACACACTCAACTCTGTTTCCTTCTTGTCAGGAAGAGATGATGGCACCAACAACGTGTTCCTCTGTCTGAAAGACATAATTGCTTGATGGAAGAATAGTCTGTTCGACTCCTGGGTGTGATGGAAGTGATGCTGGTAAGGAAGGAAAATATTTCCAGGAACTGAAGAATGGTTATAGCATCTCTAAGGAGGACATTTGCCTGTGACTGTTAAAGTGCTGAATTGACTTTCCTGATCCTTGATAAATAAATGGAAAGAATGCTTTCTGTTACTGGAGGCTGTGCTGGAGGTTGCACCTTTTCCTGTCAGATATGGACTTTGCTACAGTGATTCGAGGCTTGTTTATCACTGGATTACTTCAGACTGTTCTGCTTGGGTTTGTCGGCTGAGAAGCATAGAGACATCAGATGTTAAAGCTTGATGAAATTTCTAAGCAACATAAAGAAGAGTGCAACCTGTTGTTTAGATGTGTCAACATACGGCATTGAAATATCTTCAAGGACATGGTCATTGTCTCCAAATTGCCTAGTGGGTAAGCATCCTGGGGACTGAGCTATGGGGATGTCCTGTATGATGAAGATCAGTCCTTTTAAGCAAGGACTGACTCTTTTCAGAGGAGGTTCTTAGGCCTGAACATAGGGAGGGGTTTTGCCAGCTAGTGCACATGATGGGAATGCACTATTTTTGCATAATATTTCCTCCAGTAGAGTGGCATTACTTCCTTCCATTACATTCCTCTGCAACCTGCATACTCTAAAAAATAAAATGTATTTTACCAGTATGTGTGCAGAGTTTTCAGTATGATACCTGATGCATGTCATATTAGCATGTTTTCACGGTAAATTCTTACTTATGTATTTTCATGCTACTTCAATAAAACCATCAAAACTGAAAGTCAAAGCAAAACAAAAACAAAGAGGTAAAAACATATGGAATAGGATAAACCAATTATCATCTTTATTATGAGTGCTGTTTGCTAAAAACATCAGCTTTGATTTAGCTTTATGAAGTAATTTAAGTGGAAATTTATTTTGCAAAACTACAAAAAAAAATCTGAAACTATCACTTCTGCTTTTACAATAATTTTTTAATACTCCACAGGCTGCATAAGACTACAAAGTAGTGGATTAGCATGAGGGGAAGATGGTTACTACTTGTGAGAAGGCCTTTCTTTTTGTTCCACAATATATTTATGGTGCTATATAGCTAAATAAGAGGTGTGTCCTATTTTAAGTCACAACATGCACTTATGGATCTATGCCCTTATGGATCCTTTTGATGGAAAAATATTTCTTTGTAAACGGCATGGCTACTGTGATGAATTGTTAGGTTTTCTATAAATACATACGTAATGAAAAGAGAATGTTAAAATTCATATAAATGTATTTGCATTGTTTTTAATATGTAATTTTAACTTTTTTACCATGCTGGAAAGAATGAGAGTTGTTAGATTCACGTTATGATTAAAGGTTAGCATTATTTCTGTTTTCTATGGTAAATAAAATCAAATAAAACAAGTTCAAGAACTCAGGAGTTGTCCACAAAACTTTTGACCATCAGGATTTCTCTCTTTGTTCCTCCTCCTGTCAGTATAATGCAGCCTGATGATTCTGGTCATTACAGCCAGTGTACCTCTGGTGAGGGTGACCATGACGACACCAAAGACTTTTGTGCTTCTGTTATTGCCTCTAGGCCTGAAATGAGGTGAGGCTGCAGGCAAGTGGGGTAAAGTCATTAGTATCTCATAAAAACTCGTTGTTAATGTACCATTTGATGAAACAGAAGGAACTCTCTCTGCTGCTTATACTGACAACAAATAAAGAGCAAGGGAAAAGATTTGGTTGTAAAAATATTCCCCCTTGCAGGAACAGCATGAATCAGCTGCAGGTTGTTTCACACGTTCTTGTATAGGGGTAGGCAGAGCAAGTAGGAATTTTGCAGAGGACATTTCTATATTGATTTTATAAAATAATACTGTATATGCTTGGTTTAGGCTGCAAAATTCACATTGTGAACTACTTAAGCTCTGTCTCTTTGGCAGTAGAGATTTGTAAAGCTAAAATAAACTTACATTCCATTACCCTTGATAGGTGATTTTTGTACCTGAAATCCCAGAGCTAGGAGTTGAGTAAGACTGTACTTACACATAGGTATATGAAAATGAAATCTATTTTTTTTCCTCCTAAACTCCAGACCATATCCAGATTTTATTTTTATTCCTTGATTACGAGTTCATTCAGAACAGATATGTGAGGCAAAAGGGCTTTTCATTTTCTACGGATCCCAGACTCTTTTTTCACCAAGCTCGTTTCCCAACATTTCTAGATTTCACTTTCCTCTGTCTTGTCCGACTCATCTTCAAGTTTTTTTCTTATGACTGATAATGCCATCTTGCATACATGGTCTTTTCCCTTTGGCTTCCATTCTCTCCTCTCAGCCCAGCAATTCTTCATTCACACATTCCCTTTACTTCCTATTTTAGTTCATACACTTCTCTTTTCCTGGCCTTTTTAAAATTTGTTCTTCCTCCAGCCATGCCACAACTGGGCAAATAATGTTCTCCTCACCTGGAGGACTGGATCTTCACTAATGATGCAAAAGTTCCACCATGTATATTCAAAATTTGGAAATAAAACTGTCACTGATTGTTTTTCTAGGAAGACTATCTTTAAATTAGGAGGTTTTCATTACTGTTCTTTATCATATAAAATGATTCAGCTTCAAGTTACTCAGTATCTGAATATGAGTTAGACAAAATACTTGTCAGCATTTTGATGGATTATGAAGCCTCACCTTATATATCTTAATTGTTAGAATTTTCTTTGGATTTGTATGAACTGTCAAGCTTTATAATTTGTGAGTATGTATTTCAGTATAAAATTCTTGTGTGCCTCAACCTATTTTATTGCTCTTCATGATGCTACGTTAATGTCAAGCATCATGACACAAGTTGAATATATTCATTCAAATGAAAACTACCCTTCACACAATTCTTATTTCAACCTCTTTTTAGCATATTTTTGGAAGCTTTAAAGAGGCAGATGATGTTCCAAGTTCCAATTAGAAGTAAACAACATATTAGCAGAGTATTTTGGTCAAATAAGAAAATAAAATCCTTTTTTTCAGAAAGATTCATAAAATACACACTGGAGTGTTGATCGTTAGAAGGAGTGGTAGTCTGTAAGCATTAACAGACAATAAATGGCACAGAAACATAATTTCTTATAAACTGTCAGAGTTTTTATAAACTGTAATCTTGACTGCAAGGCTTGAATAGTAATGAAATAATGACCATAAGAATCTCAATATCAAAAATATCTGAAAAAACAATTTGTAAGGTTTCATCTAGCAGCCAACTCCATCTAGCAGCCAATAGGAAGTCAAAGGACATTCTAAGATAAGTTTATTAAACTCCATTGCATTTGAAAAGACTTAGATCGACTTTCCTGCTATCAGAGGCTGCCTCAGTCTCTTCCCCTATGGATACAGATTATGTTTGTTTTCAAAATTGCTGAAGACAGAAATATAGTCTGTGAGTTTGAGTGAACTTTCCTCACCTAATTTCAAATCTGCTTGAACTTAGTGACTTCATATATTTGATTTAAGCTTCTTTGAGTTTGCATTCAATAAAGGAGAAGAATATAGGTGAAGGGAGAAGAGACAGAAAATCTAATACAGAAATATCTAGAAAAAAATGTTTGACATGTATGCCATGTATGAATTACTTGTTTCTCTTTCAGTACCATCTGTGTTTTGTAGCACAGAAGCTTTCCTTGCCCCCTCCAAAAAATCAAGTTGGTGTTTTTGTTTTTAATTTAATCATGCACAAAGAAAAACAGAGAGGTTAGAAATAAATTTGTAATATTCATATAAACAACGTCTCCAGTACCTTAAATCTGAGGCATGATGAATGTCCATGAGACAGAGAAGACAACTCAGTGATAAAGATATCCATGACAATAATGTTCAGTATCTATGACACAAAGGAAATTCAGCAAGTGTTTTTACTTCATCAGCTGCAGACTTAGCGGACAAATAGGTATTATGATTTATTTGTGTCCATCTTTGGACAGAACATATTATTCCAAAAGCAAATCATGCTACAATGGAAGACATGAAATGGAGTGATCTATGTTGCTCTCTTATTGTTTACTAGAAACTCTGCCCATCCCTGATTTTAATCACATCCACTTAGTGGTCAAGATAATTCACCTTGCTGGCCAGATAATCTAGTTCAGTGTCCACTGTTGTTATTAGAGACTGGAGGTCAAATCTTTTATCTGTTTTCTCAAACTCAGTTGGACACAGTTTCTTGCTAAGAGTCTTTGGAAGAAGGCAATAAATCTTACTGTAAATACCCCAGGGGTCAGTAACATGCCTTCCTACAGGCATATCATCAGAATTTTTCCAGGTTCTGTGAACTTAAATAAAACTTTTGAAAATTCTGCTGGTTTATTTTGATATTTTTTGTGCCTATCGTACAAGTATCTCCACAGCTTCAGAACTGAATTGTGAGCTGTCAATACAATGTCTTCCAAAACAAGAACAAAAATTTGTTTTCTTTTTGATTTCTATAAACCAGAATATAATCAACTCCCACTATCAACATTATGCCTACCTGTGGGTACAGGTAGTCTTTTGCAGCATACTCAGCTTACTTTGCTTGTTTTATTCTGGATACATGTCAGAACACCCTGAAATACAGTGCATACGGACTTGGGGAATGCTGCACTATGGAGAACTCCCTTTGCCTGACAGTAATTCCTGGAGGGTGAAGTGTGGTGATTTTCTACCTAAGATCTATGGAGATCAGTACGTTACTTCTGAGGTGTCTGCAAAAGGAAGCTTGAAAGAAGTTTATATATTACACTGTAGTTTATGTGAAATTTGGCATTTAAAGGTGAAAACCAGTAATGCCACCAGTGTACAACTGTAAAATGGCTTATGCTTTGTCTCTAAGTGGTAATTTAAGACACAAGGTTGGCATTGCCTAGAGGCTTTCTGATTACCATGAAAACCTGCTGCAATTTTGCTGTTATTGAGACAGTAACCAGATTAAATGTTGATTGTAAACTTCTGTCCCTCTCTGTGTTACCGCACTAAATGCATCTGGTCAAATGAAATTAAATGGTTTTATAACAGGTAAGTTTATAACGTAACGTATTTTATTTATTTTATATATAGAATATATGTAAAACTTATAATGCAACTTTTTTTTTTCTTTTTTTTTTTCTTTATAATAACATTGGCATTGCAAGGATAAAGATGGTTAGACAGTGAAATTGTCATGGAATTAGAAACCTGGGGATGCCAATGCAGGTCATAGTTGGGCAAGCCTGCCTGCTTAATTGTTATTGTGCCATGCCACGTAGACTAATCAGCTCAGGTTGGCACTAGATAATTCATTGCATTTAATTGTAGAGGTTTTAGCATTTTTCTGACAGTGGTTGTTGTTTATTCAGCACTGAAGGCCCTCCCAGTTCTCTCTTTGCTTTCCCTTGCAAGAAGTGTTGCTTCTCCTTCTGTAAGTGTCTAAATATCTGTAGGTGTCACCTTCCCATTGTCTGTAGAGATGTCCCTGTTGCACTGGTTGTGTTTTCCCCTCCCAGGGTCTCCTCTGCTTCCACTAACACTACTTGAGGAAAAGCAGAGCAAGAACTGCAGTCCACCACTCTGTCCACATTTCACAGTCGATGATGAAATAATCTTGCCTTCCTCCTCCACTGCAATATCCTTGGAATATCTTCTTAAGAAAGATAAGACAAGTAATGAGTTAAGAGTTAAGGTTAACTCTTCTAGCTTAAACTCAGGGAAAGACATTGAGTTTGGCTGTAATCCCTGAAATGGAGGGATTTCTTCACGCTTTTTCTTTTTGCAAAGGTTTAGTTGGAGTAAGGTTACATATACCTTCCAAAAATAAAAATGTAGCCCATATTCCATTTCTCCTCCAATGGGAACCAGGCTGCCTGGTGGACAACAGGCAATGCAGCTCAGCTGTCACTGCTCTAGCTGCCACATTTTTTGAACTGACTCCAAAAAGATCTGTTTATTTTCTTGACTCTGTTCCATAACTGAAAAGTGAATAACAAATTGTCTTTCTGTCCTTCTTTTCTGTAACTCTTCAAAGGAGTCTGGAATGCAGTGCAGAGAATGCCTGCTGCCCTGCATCCTAAGCAGCAATTAGCACTGAGAAAGAACAGCAACAATGAAGTATATATTTTAGAACATCAAGGAACACACTTTTTTTTTTCTAAATTATTCTTTATTATGATGTAATTTCTTAACTGATTTTAAATTTGCATTAGCATAGGCTGAGAAAATTTGAATAGACTGCTGTACTGTATGTACATTGATTTTATTCTATGAATTTGTGTTGAGACAGTGTCATATTTTATTCTTGTTGAGACAGTTGTATCAGAACATATACAAGTACACATTTACTCAATGCATGTGTTCATACAAATACTGGAAAACAATGTTCTCGAAACATTTTATGTTATAGACTGAAAAGGATGCTTTGTGGAATGTTCTCTCTCTCTCTCCCTCTCTCTCTTTTTCCTATACCAACCACTTTTTTCCCCCTGCTTTTGCATTATATGAATTTTATTTTTTTATGTTTTCTATTTTTTTTTAATGAAGGTGGTAGTACAGTGTTATGACTTTTAAAGGTGACTTTTTGACAATGGAAGTACACGATCAAGTGTAATTCAAACCTTAGGTAAATATTGCCTCACTTTCTGTATTTAACTGCGATGGCAGTAAGAAAGGAGAGCTGTCCCAGCTCTGTTGCAGACAGATTTTGTGACCTTGGTCAAACTGCTTAAACTCTCTGAGTGAAATTCTACCAGCACTAAAGTCAAGAGGATTTTTGCCATTTATTTGAATGGGGGAAAGATATCACATTTGAATTCTGAATTGTTAATAAGAACAGGATAACATGTATCTAACTCTCACAGTTCTTGTGAAGCTAATTAATCAGTAGAGTACTTTGGGATCCTCAGAAGTATAATAGAAACTGCAAGTACTATTATTTATTTGTCATGTAATTGGAAGCTAGCAAGGTAAAAAGTCATTGATAAAAATCCATATCACAAGGTCATTTCTTTCAATGTTGCAAATCTCTTCTTCAATCAAGAGCTTTGTAACTGATGAAAAGTACAGCCTAATCATAACATTATCAAGTCAATTTAATTGGTGTTCTGGCAGCACATGAGATCATAATGAAGTCATTTTTGCTAGTTACAGGCTTAAAATATTTTTATAGCACCCTTCATCCTAGTGGAAACTTTAAAGACCTCACAGACAGGATTAAGCTTCTCTGCCTCTGTTATACAACCACCTTTGTGTGGCAGGCACCAGCTGCTTTTATAGTGTCTAAAAATTTTACTGGTAAGTATGATATTACGGTGTTTATACCTATAATCTATTAAATCGTTTACACCTTTAAAATTAGTGTTCAGATATGTCAAAGTACAGAGGTAGCACTTGTGGATTAAAGGGGGTTCTGAAGTAGGCTTTCTCTTGTTTTCAAGGTTAAATACCAATAATTGTCACTGCTGCTGAATCACAGGTTTTGAGCACACTCTGCGTCTGTGAAAATACCATTCCCACTGACTGAAATGTCTGCATGTTTTTGCTCAATATTCTGTTTCACTTTGGCTGAAACTAGAAGCCCAAAAACTAAAATGGGTTTTATGGCATCCCAGGTGAAGGTTTGGAGTAGGAGCAGCTAGGTTTCTATTAGCAAGCCCTGTCATATTGAGCAGATTCCTTAATTTACCTTGCTGTAAGTTTTCCTATTGCAACAGATGGAAATGCTGTTATTTATTTTCCCTTTGCTCCATTCATGGCTGGAGTGCATGCAGAACCAGTGTGCCAGTGTCAGAGTCCTCCTGCTTCTTGCATCTGCCCTGACTCTCCTCCTCAAGCATCGGGGTGCCATGGCTGCAGGTCTTCATGATGAGCTTCCACCACTGACCATGTGTCACCTGCCACAGCCAGTGGCCAGTGAGGATTGAGCTGTGACTCTCAGTTCTCTC